>NC_080687.1:84167446-84792446 GCF_030445035.2 Dasypus novemcinctus | reverse complement strand
CTGCCCACCCCCATATGCACCCCCCGCTTCCGCCCCCGCTAGCCTAGACCCCAATGCAGATCTAAAGTTATGGCTCTCTCTTTTAAAAGAGAGAAAGGATCTACAATCTCAATGCACAACTCTGCAGTGTCAGCTCAACTTAACCCCTCCTCTAAAAAATCCCCTAACTGCCAACTTCCGCAAACCACCCCTTTTTTCATTCCCTGTTATCGAGAGGCCTGGGAGCCCTAATGAGGCTGGTGAGGGGAGCGAGGTTGCTGTCGAACCTGAGCCTGAGCGCATCTATAACCCTTTCCCTTTCAAAACCTTGAAGGAGCTTAAGTCCGCCGTCACCACCTATGGCCCTACTGCTCCACACACCCTCTCTCTGTTAGAACACATTGCTGATGGGGGGCTCACCCCCCATGACTGGCACACCCTTGCCCGCTCCGCTTCTCAGTGCAGGAGATTATCTCCTCTGGAAGTCAGAATATTGTGAGTTTTGCAAGGAAACCGCACAGCGGAATCTCAGAACTGAGAATGGGTGGACCGAGGACATGCTTCTCGGCATAGGAGATTTTAAGCAGAACTCAAATGAGTTGCATTATGATGCCAGGCTTTTCGAACAAGTCCGAGCCACAGCCCTTAGGGCCTGGAAAAGACTGCCTACCAAGGGACAATCCCTTACCTCCTTAACTTCTATCCGTCAGGGCCGGCCGCGAGGAACTATTCTGAGTTCGTAGGTAGACTTTGCACCTCCGCTGAGAGAATGTTTGGTGATGCAAATTCTGATGCTGACTATGTAAAACAACTTGCCTTTGAAAATGCTAATGCAGCCTGCCAAGCGGTTATCCGGCCCTACAGAAAAAGGGAAAATCTCTCTGGCTACATTAAGCTTTGCTCAGACATAGGCCCCACAAAGCAGCAGGGCCTGGCTATACCTGCCCCCATAAGGGAGGCCACCTCTGAACAGGCCCAAGCCTTCCCCGCGGCCTTGAGAGAAGTGCTTCCATCCCCGGTGCCCCATGCACCTAGGGCCTGTTTCTCTTGTGGCAACCCTGGCCATCTAGCAGAGATTGTCGACGCCACCCCCCCTGCTAGCCAAAAGCCACCCCCCTTCCCAACTCCTGCCCCCGTTGCCACAGGGGCAGACACTGGGCTAATGAATGCAAATCAAGAACTGATTCTTGAGGTTGCCCACTCCCTCCTTATCAGGGAAACGGGAGGAGGGGCCAGCCTCAGGCCCCCACAATCAGCTTGTTCCGGCCAGCAGCAATCCATTTATGACCTCTGTAGAGCCACCTCAGGGAGCGCAGGATTGGACCTCCGTACCTCCTCCCATACAGTGCTAACACCGCCTATGGGAGTTCAAGCCCTGCCTACAGGCGTGTTTTGCCCACTACCAAAAGGCACTTTTGGCCTCATCATTGGGCGAGGCAGCTCCCTTATTAGTGGCCTCCACATTTCCCCTGGAGTTGTGGATAGTGATTTCACCGGAGAAATAAAAATTATGGCTTCTGCTCCAAAAGGCATTATTTCCTTCCCTGCTGGACAGCGGGTCGCTCAGCTACTAATACTTCCCCTAAAACCCACCAACAACACTGCCATTGATAGTGACCGCAGGGATAGAGCATTCGGCTCCTCTGATGCATACTGGGTACACCACATCACCACCCACAAGCCTCCTATGTCTCTTTGGCTTGACGGTAAACAGTTCAAAGGCCTAATAGATACAGGGGCAGATGTTACCATCTTAAAAAAGGCTGATTGGCCATCCACCTGGCCCCTTTCTCCCTCCTTAACCAACTTACAGGGCATTGGGCAAACCTGAAACCCCAAAACCCCGAAAGAAGTTCCAAGCTCTTGACTTGGAAAGATAGGGAGGGAAATCAAGGAACTATACAGCCCTATGTCCTCCAAGGGCTCCCTGTCAATCTGTGGGGACGAGACTTACTTGCCCAAATGGGACTCTGTATGGGTAGCTCCAACGATATAGTCACAGCTCAAATGCTTTCCCAGGGATTTAAGCCAAGAAAAGGCTTAGGAAAGCTTGAGACAGGCATTACTCAACCCATACCGGCCACAGGACACATTCACAAAAAAGGCCTGGGAAATTTAGCCTAGGGGTTGTTGATCTTCCTGTACCTCATGCAGACCAAATCACCTGGCTTTCAGATGAACCTGTATGGGTCGATCAATGGCCTTTATCCTCAGACAAGCTACAGGCCGCCCAGCGGTTAGTGCAGGAACAGCTAGCGGCAGGACATATTACAGAAAGTGACTCTCCCTGGAATACTCCTATTTTTGTCATTAAAAAGAAATCTGGAAAATGGCGATTATTGCAAGACTAAAGAGCAGTAAACAAAATAATGATACCTATGGGAGCTTTGCAGCCTGGTCTTCCAACCCCTGTAGCCATCCCCTTTGGATATTATAAAATTATCATAGATCTAAAAGATTGTTTCTTTACTATCCCATTACACCTGGTGGATCAAAAATGCTTCGCATTTAGCCTCCTCTCTGTGAATTTCAAAGAACCTATGAGGAGATATCATTGGAAGGTTTTACCCCAAGGCATGACAAACAGCCCTACCTTACATCAAAAATTTGTGGCTGCTGCCATAAGAGAAGTAAGGGCAATGTGGAAAGACCTTTATGTTATTCACTACATGGATGACATTTTAATGGCTGGTAAAAAGGAACAAGATGTCCTAACATGTTACCATGATATGAAAACAGCCTTAAAGGCACACGGGCTTCAAATTTCCCCTGATAAAGTACAATTACAAGACCCTTATAACTACCTGGGGTTTCATATGGCAGGAAATAATATAACCCCCAAGGCCAAGGTATAGTCAAAAGAGTGCATCTGTCTCTAAAAAACATCATAGAAAAAATAAAAAAGGGGGAGTGGTACCCCATCAAAGGATCCCCCAAAAATTTATTATCCCACTCTCTCTTTATTCTAAAATTTTTAAGCTTAGATCAAAAAGGACATTCTGTGGCTGACCGCTTCTGGCACCCTAATACCAGCACAAACCATGCCACCGTCCTATGGAAAGACCCAATGGATAATACCTGGCATGAACCCGATTCCGTCCTAATATGGGGCAGAGGATTGGTTTGCATCTATTCCAAAGAACTAGATGCAGCCAGGTGGCTGCTGGAATGATTGGTAAAACAAATAGATAATAACAACCTATCCAGGGCAGAGAATTCTCCTTGAGATGAGCTCTCTTTTCTTACAGGAGAGCAACCAATGCTAAAACCCATGCAGCTGTACAACCCCCCTGGAACCCTTCTGTGATGCCGGCACTCCGAGACTTTAGTACAACCTAAGAGTGTATCCGCCAACACTGCACACCACATCCGCCAGCGCCAGCTGCTTGCGACTGAAGAGCACATCCTTGCTACAGCTCCCTCATGTTTCTCTCTCCCCCTCTTGCTTTCACCTCCCTAAACATCCATTATGAAACTGCAGTAAAAGGACGCGGTGCGTACCGCACCTCCCTCTGGCCTCCACACATTATAACCAAAATAGGAACACCCTGACTGTTGGCAGCGGTTCTCAAATACATATGAACCCTGTCAGGTTCTGAGGTGATGAACTGGATAGCCAATGACGGGCAACTGGGCGTGATCAGTTCCATGGCAGAGCCACCTAAGACAGAGACACAGCCTTTCGCCGCTGTTGCATTCTCCATGATGGGTAAGGCAATTCGCCTAACTGTTTGCATGCCCCGACCTAAGACGGGCACAGTTCCCCCCGAACTCAGGGTGCTTCATAAAATATAATAAAGAAGGGGGACCTGTGGGGAACCGCCCGGAGCTACGTGCCTTTGCGGTCTCCAGCAACATGGCGGTTTTCATAAGTACGCCTACTCCACCCCTGTGCTTCCGCCTTCTTCTTCCCCTTTCCCCAGTTTCCCGGGCAAAAAGTGTTGCTCCTGCACAACAAGATGTTGAAGCCATGACCAGCATTGAAGACTCGCAACCTATAGCACGTGGTGTAACAGCATTTTATTGCCTTATATGGAAGAGCTGCTTCATCAGCCTATCACCCCCTGCTAATACCCTCCCCTTAGTATATATTCTGATGCTCTACCCTCAATAAATGGAGACTTGATCAGAATCCTGTCTTGTCTGCGTTTCTCTCACCTCTTGTCCCCAAATTCCCACTCCCTCTTTCAGGTGCCGGTTCGTTTGACCTGCGGGCCAGGTCACACAGTGAGCTTTGATGACTGCTTTTTTTTTCTGTGAAGTTGTAGGACTCAAAGAGAATCTTTTTTTTTTTTTTTTAAAGGACATTTATCTATATTTAGTTTTTAGCATTTATTTTTATGCATCATTGCTATTTGTTTGAAGCAAAGACTCTCAGCGTGTGGAAGTATTAACTTAGTATACTGTATTAAGTCAAAAGACCCAAATTTGAGAAAAAAATACATAAATGCAGAACCAATATTTAATAGTAGATTTCCCTAGCTGACCAATCCAACCCACACAGTTGTGAAGTTTTTGAATTCTTTTTTGGTGCCCTTCTGATTTGATGACAGAAATGCATTTTGTCTGGAAAGGTTTCTGGGCAATGATTCTTTTCAAACTTTTAGCCAGCACTGTGAATAATCTGAACAAGATATAAAGTTGATGCTATCTATTATTTTTTAAAAGACACTTTGTAGAGCTGGTGATGTTTCTGTTTAGAAGAGTTCTTGTCTTATTATATAACCACAGCTTTACCAGCTGAAATGCTGATCCGATAATGACCTAGAAAGGCTGCATATATTGAAGGACATGCTTCAAATGAATGAAACACTCAACAAGCAAAAAGACATGGCTATATCCCTTGAAAAAATAAATCTAGTAATTTCTGAGTAATTTCAAATCTCAGAATAAGCCGTATTGAAGAAGTTATTCTTTCTTACCAAATTGAACTTAAAATGTGTTTGTTTCATTTCTAGGTCAGGTCTTGAGAATCCTATCCACCAGAAGAAAGGACATGCTAAATAAATAGAGCAGTTCTCCTGACTCTAAAAACAATCAGGAATTTGACCTGTTTAAGTTTAAATGATAAAACAAATAGTAGCCAAATCAAACAAGAATCTTTGTTGTAAGAGACTTGCCCCTAGAGTATTTTACACTACTCTCTGTATAGCTGATATTTCATGAAGCTTTTCTTATTAACATTTAGGTTTGCCAGTCTACCATATCCTGAAGATTCCTGAGTAATCATCACACACACACACACACACACAAACACATATATATGGATGGATACATATATATTTGTCTGTTATACTGATTTTGAGTAAATAATAATAATTTTTTACATAGAATTCTTCTATGCCTTTGTGAGAAATTAAAAATAAACTCAGAAAATTTCATCCAGTCTATGATATTATAGAAAACAACAATTCCTATCCTGAATGAATCACTGATTTAAATAAAATTATTTTGGATATAGAAAATCATAGCTTCAGAGATATTACTGAATTCGAATTCTGGCTTCAATGACTTAGCTTTGTATGAATCAATTCTCTCCTTTGCTCAGTTTCCTCATTTATCTAATGTGATTAAAAACATTTTTTATTATGGTTTGTGTGAGAATGAATGCAAAATAATCTAACATGGTTTACATCTAGTCTGACCATATGTTCTAGTTTTCTCTAGAAGTCTTGATTAATACCTAAATTTATGCCCACTCTCAAAATATTCAATTTGGGAAATAAATTTGAATACCAACACATTATTAGTTTCTTTAATCTTAAAAATATTTTTGAAAAAATTTGGGCATTTCTGTGAGCAAATATTCATCAAGTGTGCTTGGCTATAAAATAATTCATTTCTACCTTTGGGTATTTTCTGACACTATGGTAGGTACAAAGTTGAAAACAGAAAAGACATTGACCTCATCATAAAATATTTTCAATTTAAATAATTCAAACATAAGGTCTTTCTGTTTTTATTGTTCCACAAAGGTAAGTATGCATTTAACTTTGCAGAATAATAAATTACAGAAATTTGAGAAACGTTTGGTTCCTTACTAAAGCAGAATATCAGACCAGAACAGATCATTATAGAATGAAACTTTAAATTTGGATAGGGTTTAAAGGCAACCACAAATCTGATAGTATCTTGTAACCATGGAATCCTGAATTCAAATTTGAGAAAAATAGTAATACAGAATCTGGAGAGTTCACTGCCAATGAAGCAATGAAGCAATATGAAACAATAATAATATAGGATTATCTTTGAGTTTGTCAAGGAAGACTGAGTGTTGTATTGGTTTTTCCTTTTTTTTTTTTTTTTTTTGCATTCTCTTGGTGACTTTGAATTTATATTCATGAAAATGAAGCTTCAATTGCTACTCATATGACATGCTACTGAAAGTATCAGGAAGGCTTCACATCTGTAGAATCCTACCTCATTTTGAGTTCTTAAGAAATTGTTTCCTCATAAAACTGAGTTTGTAGTCTACTATTCTTGGAAAATATCTATCCATTGTCTATATACGTGAATAGTAATCTCACTAGGTTTAAAAATGTGGTCATCCTTTGTTTCCCGCGATCTTGTTGATATTTGCTGCCATCATGCTTTTGTGGAAAATGTTACTAGGGTGAGTCAGAAGCAAGCCTAGTTTATTTTTCTTATAACTTATTTAATGATTTGTCGGTCTTTGGGATTTTTTATCTTTTAAATCCCTTAACTGCTTGCGGTTAATGCCTGTATTCATTAAACTATATCATTTTTTCTTGCACTTTTAATCCAAAGATTTCTTTTTCATAGCTTTAGGAACATTATATGGAATTATATATTTGACCTCTTTGTA
This sequence comes from Dasypus novemcinctus, assembly GCF_030445035.2. Lineage (NCBI taxonomy): Eukaryota > Metazoa > Chordata > Mammalia > Cingulata > Dasypodidae > Dasypus > Dasypus novemcinctus. Next base: position 84,785,641 of record NC_080687.1, on the reverse strand, counting down.
TCATTTGGTATTATTTCTTGTATTTGGGTCACTTTTGGTCTTCAGTATCTATCAATTTCTATCTCTTTTGTTTTCATAAATCTTTTGTACTCTTTTATTTTTAATTTGCTGAATTTTCTCATTCCTTTCCTCTGGATTACACTTTTTAAAAAAAAATACATGTCTATTTTCCTTTTATATTCTTCTAACGTGACCTTAATTTCTCTGATTGGTTTATCCTTTTTTTTTCTTTATTTTATCTCTCCCTGACCAGTTATCCTCTCCTTTTCTTGACTTTCCATAGCATTCTAGAGATTTTTCTTCTAAAATTTTGAATTTTGTAAAATAGAGTTACATTTACTTTAACATGCTTAATTTTCTAAAATCATGTTTGATCATATTTTTACTTCTTCTCTGTCTTAATTCCAGTGTGTGTGCATCTGTGTGACTGTGTGTTTTGTTTGTTGTTGTGTCAAATCAGGGTTAAGATTTTTCCGTTCATACACTCTTTCAGTATTCACGTGTGCATTTATTTGCGGGTTTTTTTGTTTGTTTAAAATAAAGGGAGATCTTCCTGAGTCTTTCATATTTATGAGAATACCATAAGGAAGGACTTGGGGGTGAGAATAAAAGTAGTAAAAATTTTAAAGAGCTGACAGCTTGAATTTTATGCTCTTTTATATAAAATTTCATATCAACAATCCATCCTCAGATAGAATTCTACAATAGATGCACTTGACCTAAACTTGGTTCACAGATAAATCCTACTTGACACAGGTTTTTCTTTTGCATGCATGTGCTTGTACCTTTATGTATGTTTGTGTATAAGTCCCCTCAACCACACTTCTATCAGCCTGCCGTACATCTAAGAACCCTTTTACTGATTACCCACAAAATCTTCTTTACTTCAGCACAATACTTTCCATAACTCTGATTTATTTTTCTTAATTTAGTAAATTTTCCTGTGCCCTTTATGATTTCAAAAAAAAGAAAAGTTATCAAGGTGATTCCTTTACTTCCAAAATGTAGCTCAACAATTCATTTCTTCCAAAATACTGTTATTGGTTTTGCCTGCTGTTCATTAATGGGTTAAATTAGCAGGCTTGGTGTGTCCAAACCCTGCACATCCCAAAGAAAGGACTGACCCTTGACCAGCTTCTGGTCAATGAATATCCTGCCAGATTACAGTATCTTTGTGTACCTGAGGCATGGGTCAGGCTGTATCAGTCTACTCTAGAGCTGCAGAGCCTGAAGCCTGCAGAGCCTGGAGCCTCAGTAACTAAGGTCAGCCATGCAGGTGTTCTGTGCCTACATAACTGACCCCCTGTGAAAACCCTCAGGTAGCCTTCTCTGGTTGGCAATATCCCAGGTGTATTGTCACATATTGTCATGGGAGGACTAAACACTGTCTATGTGACTCCAGTAGAAGAGGATGGAAGCTCTGCCTTTTCTCTCCTGGATACCACCCTATGTGCCTTTTACCTTTGCTGATTTTAATCTGTTTCCTTTCACTATAATAATCAGTAACTGTGAGCTTGACAGCTTTTCTGAGTTTTATGAGTCCTTCTAGTGAATTTTTGAAAATGAGGGTGATCTTACGGACCTACAGTACTCGCATTGAGCATGCCTGCCGCTTGGGTACATCTGCTGCCTGCCATGTCAGCCTGAGGCTCAGGGTCACCCTCCTCTTCCAGCCTCCTCTTCCCCTATGACCTCATGAGTTTATATTGGTGGCCTTTTTTCAGCTAATGTTTTTAAGAATATTGTCTGTTTCAGGGTTAAATACAATGTTACTAAACATGTTTATCACTTCATGTTGTGTTTAGTAGATTTACAGAGGCAAGGTTCACATGGGAATCTTTACATTTTAAAAACAGAAATTGACAACTTCAAATGTTAAATCTATGATACCTGAGACCCTGAACGTACTATATTATTATGAAAAAATATTTTTCAGTTAAAAGAAGTTGAGTAATTGATTAAAGATCCATTATTCCTTTTATAATTCTTTGAAAGTTTGACCAAGTGGCTTTCATTTACTTAAAAGTCTACTGACAACTGCTCATTACACAGATACTATAATGTATTCACTAAGAATATTGACTTTGATATCAAAGCACTACATTTAAAATGCAAGCTTTGCCATATTATCTCTGTGTCATTGGAGAACTTATTCTCTCTATGTTTTAGTTTCTTTATCTATGAAATTAGGTTAATAATAGGATCAAGCTTATAGGTGTATTATTTTGTTTTCTTGTTTGGTTAGTGGGAATAAATGAATCAACACATTTAAGATACATAGAAGAGATCCTGAACACAGGACAAGTTCTTAGGAAATGTTCATTATTATTACTAAAATTAGTGAAGGTTTCCAATAATGAGAGTATTTAATCTGCAACAAGCTTTTTATGAAACTATCTAGTCCAAGCATTATTTTCTTTTATAAGGAGACATCATCTTGTAAATATAGAACATATGTACTTTGTGAAAATATTTTATGATAGTAATTTATTTTTTTTTAAAGATTTATTTATTTATTTATTTCTCTCCCCTTCCCACCCCCGTACCCCACTTGTCTGTTTGCTGCGTCTTCTTCTTTGTCCACTTCTGTTGTTGTCAGTGGCATGGGAATCTGTGTTTCTTTTTGTTGTGTCATCTTGTTGTGTCAGCTCTCCGTGTGTGTGCGGCACCATTCCTCGGCAGGCTGCACTTTCTTTCGCCCTGGGCGGCTCTCCTTACGGGGCACACTCCTTGCATGTGGGGCTCCCCTACGCGGGAAACACCACTGAGTGGCACAACATTCCTTGTGCACACCAGCACTGTGCATGGGCCAGCTTCACACGGGTCAAGGAGGCCCGGGATTTGGACCACGGACCTTCCATGTGGTAGACAGACGCCCTAACCACTGGGCCAAGCCCGCTTCTCTGTAATAGTAATTTAAAATTTATAAACATCACTCACTACAGTAGGACCTCATGCAGCCAAGATGTTCCAAGACCCTTCAGCTACGTTGAAACTTATGCATAATAGTGAATCCCATTATTTAACAATTATTTCTTATACAAACATACCTATTATATATTTTTATAAATAAGGCAAATTAACATTCTAGTATCAATAAGTAAATAAAATTAATTTTAGAAATAATTTTTTAAATTTAATTCTCTCCCTGCCTTTGTTTTTTCAGTTGCTAATCATGTATATCTGGCTTAATGTGTTAAGTTTGCACAAAATGAGGTCCTACTGTAACACTGTTATTGTGAAGCTGAAAAATTAATTTTTGAAACATATTTCAATTAATCAAAACAGCAAAATATTCTGTTATTAGGAATATAAAAGAGAAAAAAATTTTTTGAAACCCATTACAAAACAAAAGCAGTTAATGTAATACAAATGACCACATTTTCTGAAAGGCCCAGGGCTTCCAGCTGTTACTTTATTATAATAATAATAGCTATAATGCTATAACATCTTCTTAGTAACCTACATTAGTCTCTTCTGGATGTGTCCAAGTTTTAATTTGGTAAATAAAATGTCTTGTGCTACAAAATGCCTGTGATTCCTAAGACTTGGCAATAATTTCTAGCTGAATTCAAATAATATCATTAAAATATGTTGCCTTTTCAGAATGAAGTCCAATGTGTTAAAGAACTAAACATTTTAATAGCTTACTGTTATGCCTAATAGATTTTATATCCCATGGGGTCAATTTATTTTAACAGGTCATCAGTGTGATGATCACAGTTCTCAAACAAGCAAAATGAAACAAAAGCAGTTCAATCAGCAAGTCTATACAACAGCTGCATGAGCTCACTGAACATCCAGGTGCTTAATAAATGCGGAGTTTCAGAATTTTATGATGATGGTAAAAAATCAACCATGGGATAACCGCCTGTGACAATACAGGATCACAACAGGTAAAGATAGAACGTTTATTGCATTCCTTTAAAAAAAGCTGTTGCAGTGTAATGTATAGTTGGAATTACTAGTAGAAGGGAAAAAGATAAAATAACACACATAAGAAAACTCTCAGGGTTTTTTGTCTGTCATTTACTAACAATTTTCTTATAAAATTGTAAAAAATTACCCCACTCTAGTGTATGTGTCATTCTTTGTATGTAAGCATAAAGTTTGTAAGCATAAAGTTTTCGGCAATTCAGTGGATATGTGCCAGAAATAGTGTTACTTTCTGAAGGTATAGAGAAAAACAAATCAATTGCCTTGCCCTCAAGAAGCTTCCAGTTAAGTTGGGGAACAAAAGCACGTGATTGCCCAAATGTAGCTAAATGTTTTAAGTTTTATTATTAAAACATTGAATATATTAGCTTAGGGAAAAAAGAGAGAGTGTGAAAAAATGTACTTGGAAGGTTTAAGCAAGACTTCAGGGAGAAAACAGTGGATGAAGTTATTCCTGAGGGGTAACACAGACCCTCTGAATGGGAAGCAAAAAAAAAACAAAAACAAAAACAAAAAACAGTTCCATAGGCATCAGGGACCCAAGAAATAAAGAATGTGATGAAATTTTACAACTAAATGTGTACAAGTCTAAAAAAAACAAAAATAAAAATAAAAAACTTCTGCTATTTTAATCCCCTTGAAACATTCTAATTAATTTTCAATTTGATTTCTCTTATGTCACTTTCTTAAAATCCCCTTATGCCATCAGCAGAATGTAGTTAACACAGTTTATTATGCTGGTGTCAGTGAAAGAACCTAAAATGTTCAAATATAAGAATAAAAATTTGGGATCTTCTGTTCACTTTGCCACCATATATACTAAAATTGGAATGATACAGAGAAGATTAGCATGACCCCTGTACAAGGATGACATGCAAATTCATGAAGAATTTATTTTCTGAGGAGTAAGTCAGTAAAAAAATTTCATTTACAATAGCGACTAAAAGAATCAAATATTTTTAGGAATAAACTTAACTGAGGACATAAAGCACTTGCATTCAGAAAACTACAATGCATTGCTAAAAGAAATCAGAGACGACCTAAATAAATGGAAGAATATTCTGTGCTCATGGATTGGAAGACTAAATATCATTAGGATGTCAATTCTACCCAAATTGATATTTAGATTCAAAGAAATCCTGATTAAAATTCCACCCAAAATTTTAAAGACAAAGAAAACCCAATTATAAAATGTATTAGGAAGAATAAGAGTACCTAAATAGCCAGAAACATCTTAAAAAGAAGAGCAAGTTCCAAACTTTAAAATCATATTACCTAGCTACAGTGGTAAAAACAGCATGATACTGGCATAAAGATAGATACATAGAGCAAAGGAACTGAAAAGATGGTTCAGAAACAGACCATCACTTGTTTTATCAAGAGATTTTTGACAAGCCTGTCAAACCAACCCAGATGGGATAGAACAGTCTATTCAGCAAATGATGCTGGGAGAACTGGATATCCATATCCTAAAGAAAGAAAGAAGGCCCCTATCTCATACCTTACACAAAATTAACTCACAATGGATCAAAGACCTAAATATAAAAGTTAGAACCATAAAGCTCCTAGAAGAAAATGTAGGGAAATATCTTCAAGACCTGGTGATAGGTGGTGATTCTTAAACCTTATACCTAAAGCATGAAGAATGCAAGAAAACATGCATAAATAGGACCTCCTCAAATTTAAACATGTTTGTGATTCAAAGGACTTCATTAAGAAGGGGGTGAAAAGGCAGCACACTCAATGGGAGAAAATATTTGGAAACCACATATCTGATAAGATATAGAGAAAGAGATCATATGACTCCATGTTAAAAGAGTAAGCCATCCAATTAAAAAATAGGCAAAAGACATAATATTTCTCCAAAGAGGATATATAAATGTCCAAAAAGCACATGAAGAAAAATGTTCTATATCACTAACTATTAGGGAAATGCAAATCAAAACAACAATGCAATATCATCTCACACTGCACAGAATGGTCATTAGTAAAAACAGAAAACAAGTGCAGGAGAGGATGTGGAAAAATAGGAGCACTCCTTCATTGTTGGTGGGAATGTATATTGGTACAGGCACTGTGGAAAACAGTTGGACAGTCTATATTTGGGATGATCCAACAATTCCTCTACTAGGAATATATCCAGAGGAACTGAAAACTGTGATGTAAACAGACACCGATGTTCATAGTGGCATTATTCACAATTGCCAAAAGATGGAAACAACCCAGGTGCCCATCAACTGATGAAGGATAAACAAAATGTGGTATATAATATGAGGCGATACTATGTTGCTGTAAGAAAAGATGAAATTTCTTCTTACATTTGATAACATGGATGAACATTCAAAACATTATGGTAGGTGAAATAGGCCAGACACAAAGGAAAATATTGCATGGTCTCACTAACATGAACTAAGTACAAAGAATAAATGCATGGAGTTAAGACCTAGGATATATAGTTTATTAGTAGATAAGAGATGGGCTGAGAAGGCTACTGATGCTTAATATATAAAGAAGTTTTAATTAACTTGACTGTAAAAGTGTAGAAATGGATAGAGTTGATGGTAAAACATACTGAGTTTCAGAACTAATGCGGCTGGTTTATTAATGGGATTGTGGCTAAAAGGGTAGTCTAGGGATGTAAATGTCAACTGAAAGAAAGCTAGAGAATAATCTAGGGACTGAATAACAGAGTGAATGGATGTGAATTGTGGTTAATAGTACAAATATAAGAATGTCCTTCTATGAACTAGAACAAATGCACATCACTATTGCAAGGTGGTAAGAACATGGAAAAGCATGGGAAAAATACAATTAATATAACCTATGGAGTATAGTTAACAGCAACACAGTAGTATTCTTGCATCAATGCCAAAGATGTACTGGATTAATAGGGGGGTATGGAAAAATAGACCAGTTGTCCACTATGGACATAGTAGTAATAGTCTGATGGTATTACCTCATAATTTATAACAAATATTCAACAGTAGTATAGTGTGTTGGTGGAGGGGTGTTGTATAGGAATTCCACATATGTTTTGTAAGTTCACAACTTCTCTAGTAATATTTATTTTGAAAATTTGGGGTAATCTTAAATGTTGGTTTTGTTAATCCAAATGTGAATTCAATATATGTAAGTTGGCATTAATTTTTAAAAATAAGCAAAATCAGGTGGCAGGACACATTATAAATTAATTTAAATGTTATGAAATTTTAAAAATCTGTGAAATATGCAAAGAGGTTAAAAAGTTCTTGATTGATTTAGACTTACATATCAGTAATAGTTTTTTATATTCTACCAAACAAAACTATCTTAATGTTTTCTATGTTATTCCGTTTTACAGTGATCTCAAAGAGAGTCTCATGATTTGTACAGCCAAAAGCCCTTTAAAATCAATATAGCCAAGTGCATTCCCTTTGTATATTATATTAATATGTAATTTTCAGTAACGAACAAGTCCTCTTAGGTTTAATCCCAACTCTGAATTTAGGAACTCAGAACAAAAATATTTGAGCTGAACATTGTGTATCAAAAGATATTTTACATTAACATGGATTTGTTTTTATATAAGGGATTTGTATTCTATTAAAACACATGCATACACACCTCCTTTGACCTCTATTTATTTGTGTAGAATTGATAACACTGAAGTATACCTGCCAGCCTTTTGTCATTGATGAGAATTCTTTCTCAAAGATATAGGTTAATGCCTCACATGACATAAGGGCTAAGGATTAATGTCCTGTTGGAGATTATATATTTCCCATTATTCTGAATTTTAGTCTCAAGTAATTTATAAAGGAGTAAAATGTGAATGCTTATATATTGTGAATAGTTCATACTGCCTGAAATTATGGTTTAAATATTAATATAATTTGTTCCATTGATACATGCTTAATTTGAGTTTAAAGTGCCATAAACAATTTACAATTACTTCAGTCATTCACAACAATCACATAATTTAATTAGGATTTCCAATGAAGCATGCCCAGAGTAGATCATCTGAACTGCACTCCCACTTCCCTCCACCCACATTGACAGTACAAGACACAACTTGTACCTTCTCTACTCTTTTTGATCCCAATTAATGTTATCATTAATTGATAATATCTCACTATCATCTTTTTCTGGGACAACAGGAGTAGCTTCCTACATTTTTTCCCTTCTTCCTTTTCCCACATAGTAGCTAGAATATATTTAAAAGCATGTATCACATCAATCATGCCTTTGTTTACAATTTCCCAATTTTTTAATTGCACAATGCAATAATAAAATTAGATTCTTTGCTCCAGTGTCATCTTCCACACTCACCTCCTCTAGCCCTAGTCCTCACCCTGTGCTCCAGCCATCTGCCCTTGCTATTTTCTCAGACTTGCCCAATATAATCACTGTCTGCTGGCCCTTGTGTTTACTTTTTCCAGTTCCTGAAAAGTTCATTCTCTAGAATTTTACATACCATCTCTTATCTTGGAGGTCCCTGACCAATTTTATTATCTAATAAAGTGAACTTTCAGACAGCAATATCTAAAATATTCATTACCTTATTGCACAATTTACTTTTGCCTCCAATAAATTGCTCAGCTTCATTTTATTCTGGAATAATCATTTATTAAATTAATGATATATTATATGATAATTTATAAAACCCAGTAAATATTTGCTTTATTTTCCAACTAATGCTGACTATAATCGTAAAGAAACTCTAATAAAGCAGATGCTATGAATTAACCCGTTAATTTTGCTTTTTTTAAGGAAAAAGAAGCAAATTCGGAGCTCCCTCTTTCTCTCTCTCACACACACACACACAAACACATATAGAGGTACACACACTTCAGCCTTCAATTCAGAAAACACAGTTCCATACTTTTTACTGTATGGTTTAATATTTAAGTTTTAAATTTGTTACCAATTAATGGTTATTACATTCATCAGTTTTTCTACTTTAAAAGTATGTTTTGTCTCTCTTAATCATCATAAAATTATTGCTGATGTTGGGAGCATATTGAATTATTAGGATCTAAAATAAATTTTCAACATGGGTAAAAATTAATTTACTTTCAGTTTAACATATTTGTTGTCCTGGAAAGAATAGACTTGAAAACCATTGGTTTGGTATCGAGTATTTTTATGTATACCAGTTAAATACTGACTCAATACCCACTACACTGCTTTCTTCGCCTTAAACTGGATGTAGAAATTACACACTATATTTTATTACTGGATAAATTATATACTCAGTGATGGCGTCTGACATAAATATAAACACTCAATATTCATTTATTTCATATTTAGCCAAATTGTACTTTTCCTGAAACTTCTTATTAATACAGATTTTCTATAATTAACTTAGCTTTTTAAAAAAGTTCTATGAATTTTCTCTCAATTATTTATGGCATTTTATGACAGTTAAGTGATCACATGAAACTAAACACACAAAATATAAAATCTTATTCCAGGTACACAATAATTTTGAGTTAAATATCAGAGAATTTAGTGCTACAGAAAAGATTATTATTGGTCAATGCTTCCATTCTTCTAACTGAATACGTACATTGACTGTATCCATAAGACAATGCCACAAGAAAATGTACACTATATGTTTGTGAAATAAATATATTTTTAAAAGTGGGCACTCAGTGTGTGATTTTCACTAAGGACAACAAAATGATCCTCTAATTTAACGTTGAGAGTTTATTTGTATTGACAGGAACCTAGAGATCAGGAACTTTGCCCACTATTTCTTAATACACTTTACTTGTGAACCAAAGTCCACTCAATGCAGCTTCAATGTTGATGTGGTATAATATTAATATGTAAATGGGTTATAGTAAATAGGTCGGCTCACACTTAAACACTGCGTGCAGCAGTAAAATATAGAATTTACCAAAATTATTTGACCAGGGTCCTTACATTTTTTTCTTCTCAGAAAATGTCATTCCTATCTCATACAAAGAAAGAAGATTAGGACACATTTACCAAAATGACGTAATATTTGTCCCGTACTTGGAAATTGACTTAAGGAAACATATTGAAAAGGTAGTATAGGTCCTTAAAGACTGTAATAAAGTCTTTTTATTCATAACTTGAGTTTAAGTTGTACAAACAAAAGAAAATGCAATGAAGAAAAATATTTTGGGGGTTCTTGCCAGTGAGAAAAAGTAGCAAAAGTTTGACCATTCAAACCCATTATGTGCAAAACAATGTAATAAAACAGAGGGATGTTTAATCTTAGAGTCAAGAATAACTGACTTATTTCTGATTAGCAGACATCAGAATTCCTCTCCATGTTTCCATTGATTGCTTGTGTTCGTAAATAGTCGAGACTTGTTAAAGTGTAACATCTCAAAGGTGAATTTATGTAACCATCTGTAAATTGCCTGCAAAACCTTATTCACCTTACCTTTTTAAATTTCTAAATTACATTTTATATTAAGAATGTTATGATCTATGCATTTTACTGTAGAATTGAATTAACTTTTGAAAACTTAAATATTTTAGTATGACCCAACAATAACTTACAGCCTACTCACACTTGGATATTATAAAATAAGGCAAAATTAGACTGGGAAAGATGGGACAGAAAAAAATCATTTTTCATCTGGGAAGAGTGTCATGTGAGGTTGTATTTTGGTAAATTCTTAGGTAGTAGAGAATGAAATTTAAAGCACCACTACCACTACCACCGCCGCAACAGCCAAACAAAACACAACACCTGATCGATTCAGGCGAAATACTATGCTACTGATGCCTGTTTAGTAAACCTCTAAAATAACTCTTAGTTATCATGCCCTTGATTGTGGACTATGCTGGGAAAGTCAAAGGTACCTGCTCAGTAGTCATCTCCCCACCCTGACCACCCTTACCCACTCCAACCACCCTTACCCACCTCATCCTCTTCTATTGGGTAACAACGTTTCAGTCTTTTCAGTCTGCCACTGAGGGGGAAAGTTAGACCTAATAAAAGTGCCTGACCAGACTTCAAACCCTGAAAAGGGGAACAGGCAGCCCCAATGCCTATCATGATAGAATCTCTCAGGGGCTCTCATGTATTCTCCCCCTGCCCCTCTAACAGCAAAAACCTATTCCTCATCTCCAAGGTGAAGTAACGCATGTGAAGTTGTCATCCACTAACCCTGACCCAAGCATATGTCCTCCCTAGGAGACTGGTCATAATAGGATCTCTTTCCCTGCTCTTTTGAGCCCTACTGTTGTGTAAGAAATAAAGAGGTCAGTTGCTGAAAGTTTCTCTTGTGCCCGAGCCTGTGTTCCCAAGATGCATTACGTAGCTACTCACTTCACAGTCTAGGTCAGACTCACTTCCTACAAATAAGTCAGAGCAAAAGTGATGGGGTGTTGCTTCTGAATAAGGTTATCAAAAGACCCTGTTTTCTCTTGGTCACTCTCCCTTTCACTCTCATCCTTGACAGTTATGAACGAAGCCCACTGACGTGTTGGGAGTTGCCCTGTAGAGAGCTTGCCTGGCATGGAGCTGACATCTCTGGCTAGGATCCATGTGAGTAAGATTGAAAGTGTCCTTGAGATGACCACAACCTCAGCTGACGCCCTGACCACAGCCTCATGAGGACCCCCTAAGCTGGATGACTCAGCCACAGCAGATTCCTGACCCACAGAAACTATAAGAAAATATGTTTTCTTAAGCTTCTGTAATTTGGGGTGTGATTTGTTACACAGATATAGAGAACTAATGTATCACCCTATCTAGAAAATTAACACAGTAAATATTAAGCATTCTTTTTTAAAATTAAATTGTCTTTTTTTAAAGATACATAGATCACAAAAAATGTTACATTAAAATAGATAAGTGATTCCACATACCCCACACCCCACACACCCACTCCTCCCATATCAACATTGTTTTAATGCGATTTTATCAATATATTGAATTGTTTCTTTAAGGTATATGTATAATAATGGGATTGCTGGATAAAAGATTTTTTATATTTCTGCATTTAGGATACAAATGAGCAAAATGCTTTTGAAAAAACTTGCACAAATACCTAAAATAATGTGCAGTTCTTTTCACTTAAGTGAAATAAATGATACAGTAATTAAGTGCAATTTGGATGCCACCAGAAATAGTTATAAATTTTATAAGATGTTACTTTTGTTATAAGCACATCTAATTAATTTGTAATAAGTTTCATTAATTTGTTGCAAAGCAACAAGTTTACAGATTATATCAAAAATGATTTTACCAATTAGATTAATTCTTCTTCCACATCAGATTTTTTTTTCCATATCCATGTCAGCTTTAGAATAGCATCTCCTCTCTGCTAGGATACCAGAACTTCTTGATGTTTCCTCTGTTCTACTGCCTACATTTCTTTCCTTTACTTCCACTACCTCTTCTATCTGATCTGTAAGTGTTGAAATATGTAAGTGATTTTAAAACTTCTACTTATCCTCAATTACACCCTGTTTGGGTGATATCTTTTAATCCTGGAGTTACAGCAATTTGTGACAACAAATATCTTCTTCTTCAGAACAAGCCTATATGTCAATCATCAGATATATATGCATATATTTAAATGTTTATTTAAGCATATATGTAAAGCACATATATTTAAGTGCCTTCTCAAGATCTCTACTTGGAAATCTAATAGATATCTCAAAATTCATCAGGTTACATTGAAGCACTTGATACACCTCCCACAAAGTAATGGCACTATTTAATTGCTTTTAGCAAAAGCTTGATGTTATTGATTCTTCTATTTTCCTCACACTTCCCATTAAATACACAATTACTATTCCTAAAATATAACTCCAATCTGTCTAATTTTTCCACCTCCTTGTCACTATCCTAATACATACTACCATCGTATCTCACAAATGTTATTGCTATGCTCTCCTACCCACTTTCTCTACTTCTTCTCTTGCCCCTCAATAATTTATTTTCTGCCCAAAAAAAACACAGCGATCATTTTAAAGAACAAATATGTCACTCCCTGTAAAAATATTTCAGGGGCTTGCAATTTAGTTTAGAATACATGTATATTCCTTAGCCCAGTGTAAATGCTTCTGCCTATTTCTCCAATATCATTTCCTGCCAATCTGTGGCTTTCTAATTACGCTCTATCCATACTGGTTTACATGATATGCTTAAGCAATACCAAGCCTTTTTCTTATCTTACATCCTTTGCTCTTACTGTACCTGAAAATGTTCTTACCACAGATCTTCAACGACTGACTCATTTTGATCCTCTAGGCCTCCTTGCAACTGTTAAGTCCTCAGATGCTCTATCTAGTGAATATTTGTCATTTTTTTCCAGCTGCTCAAAATCTTTTGAACACATTTTGCATTTGGAGATTTTCCTGCTTCCCAATCTAGAAATCAGAAAACATATTTTCCCTACCTCCCTTGAGAATGGGTCACAGGTATATGACACAATCCTACCAAGTAAACATACCCATATAAGCCTTCTTATACCTGAGATAGTTATTTTTTCCCCCAAATCTCTACTCTCTCTTTTTCTTTGGTAGCAGAAATTTTCTTGGCATGTGGTGAGGTCTATCTGAAGATACATTGTCTAGGTTTCTTTACAGCATGCCAGAGCCATGTGATCATGTCATGTTCTGACAAAAGGCATGTTAGCAGTAGTGCCCTTGAAAGGAAAAGAGAATAGATACTTGCCCTTTGAAGAGGTACTCATGATGCTGTAGTCATATATTGAGAATACTGGAGCATAAGATTAAAAGAATTTGATTCCCCAAAACCATGGTACTATCATTTCAGCCTCAGACTTCTTACACTTAAACTGGAACGCCAGGGAGAAATGACTTTCTCCTTGAAACCAGTGTTATATCTGCATCATTGTTGAAGTAGCTGGTATCTATATTCCAATTAATATTCTTCAGTTTAGAAATGAAAAAAACAGAGTGCAAAAGCAGCTGCCCAGAATCATTTTATTTTGATATTCTGTCTTCTTTGCAAAGATGGTAGCTGAGGTTCCATTTTCTTAAGATAGTAGGTTGCTCCACTATTTCTCCTTGCATAAAAGAGTTTGATGCTTGTGAATTGAAACAGCCAATATTAGGTCTTAGTTTTGATCAGTTTGGCATTCCCAGTTTCCTCCTCAGACCTATTCTGTGGTGTTATGTTACTCTATATTGTTCGTGGAAGTCTAGCCTCAACCTAGTTCTACAAAATTCCTAAGAACTCTGAGCTAGTCAATAACTCTTTTTATTTCTTCAGTCAAAGTCAGCTTCCGTTGCTTACAATCAAGAATCCTGACACACACATACATCCTGCCTGGCCAACTTCACTAAAATAGAATTCTCCATTCCATTATCCAGTTTATTTCTTTGAAAAAGGTTATCACATTTCTTTAATTATTTCATGAGGATATATTTCACAGACTATAAGCTCAGGTGTTTCTAAATGGTTAATTATCTATCTCATTTACCATTGTGTTGAAGACAGAAAATTTCAATGTATCAACATTGAAATTGTAGGGTAAACCATGGCATTTTTCGGGCTTTCTCAGTCCATGTGCATTTTTCCCATCATCTTCTTCCCAGGATTGAATATATTCCTGGACATGTGTAAGGGGACCATATATAACATATAGTTCTTAGAAGGAGGGAGTGCCCTTGGAAGGTGGTACGTAGGATGATTTTAATGCTCTTCTATCCCACATTGGGGTACCAGAAAATTAGTCTTAGGTCTCTATGCTTAAACATCATGCAAGCATTTGCAATCTACATCTGTCTATTAAATGACATTTACCTGACTTGCTATTTTCTTGGCCTTCACTAGAGAAGGAAAGCATAACTTATTCGTGATCTAGTTCCATGAATGTGATCTCTGAAAATTTCAATCCTGTTCAGTGAGAGAATAATGAATCCTTTTCAGGGATGCATATCTCCCTAATTGCACAATGGTCCTCTAAATTTCTTCTCCATCTTCTCAAATGAAATAATTTTATTTTGCCTATAGCAGAGAACATGACTTACATCATCTGTAACTCACCCAATCAAAGTTTATGGCATAAATTTTATGCTCTGAGAATTTTAGAATTTAGTTTTGATAATTTATCCTTTGGAAAGCCAAGCATTTTTTTTCAAACATCTGTCTTAGATTCAAAGCTTAATTTTGAAACTCAAATCAAGGATCAAATATTTACTCTTGACAGGTTTGTTGTTTTTTTTTTCCCTGTGACAGCCTTCCCTGAGCCTCTGTTGAGTGATATGTCTAATAACCTAGACTGGAAGAGCCACATGAGATAAGATATGGAAGGGAAATCACATTGGTTATTTCTTCACAATATAATCCACTCAAAATTATCTTACCGGTCAGTTATTTTAATTGTTTGTTGTACCTCCACCTCAACATTATAATTAAAATAGGATACTTGGCTCATTCATCTCCAAATCTGCACTCGTCACTTAATATAAACACAAATATTTATGGAATGAAAACTCTATAAATTATTTATTTCTAAATAGATCACTACTGATTCTGCTTGTTTTAGGTTCCTAGATAACCTGGATAACTACTATGAAATGATTCAGCTTAAACAATGGAAATTCTTCTGCCCATGGTTTTGAGGCCAAGAAAATGTCCAAATCAAGGGCTCATCAAGGGGATGCTTTCTTCCCACAGACCAGCTTTCTGGGGCTGCTACTGGCAATCTTTGTCTCCTCTGTCACAGGGCAAGGTGCACGGCAATATCTCCTGGTCTCTCCCTTTTCTTCAGAGTTTCAGTAATGTGGCTTCTTTCTTCCTGTGGCTTTTTTTCTCTGAAACTCATTCTCTTCTAAAGGACTCTAGTGATAGGATTAAGACCTATCCTGACTGAGGTGGGTCACAACTTAACTGAAGTAGACTCATCAAAATTTCCTATTTATAATGGGTGTGGCAAATTGATTTTATTTATGAATTCCAAAAGGGGATATTGTTTATGTCTGTGAATTGGTCTGTTCCTCTGAGCATGATATCCTTTGATTAATTTAAGTTCAAAAGCTGTACATTTATTTGATTAAATTAATATTAGTGCTTTGATTCAGCCACATCATTAGGGCATGTGGGGTTGAGTCCCAGTTCCCTTAGTGGGCTATATAAAAAGATATTCAATCAAGAAGACAGAAGATAGACACAGGAATACAGAAAGCTCCATAGATGACAGAGAAGAGAACGTTTTTAGCTTTTATTCTGTGGCCCCAGGAAGAGAGATGAGCCATTTACCTCATAGTTTGCAGATGAAGAGAACAGCAACTGAGCCCCATGCCATCATACAGCTTAGATTCACAGAAGTTGGCCCCACAGAGCCTTAAGAGGAAAGAGGAAGGCTGAATCCTCATAGACATTGCCTGCCATCTTGCTTCATCACATGGCAGCAGATTTGTGTGAGGAAGGAAACTTGAGTTGGACTCTTTGGGGCCTTGTAACTGTAAGCTTCTATCCCAAATAAATACCCTTAATAAAAACCAGCGGATTTCTGGAACTTTGCATCAGCATCCCTTTGGCTAACTAATACAATGGGTTTACATCCACAGGAATGGATTAAATATATGCGCAAGCTTTTTTCTGAGGTATGTACAGCTTCAAACCACCACATTGCTTATGTCTAAATCTACAAAATACTTTGGAAAAAGAAATACTAAATTCAATAAGATAATTTGTTATTCTAAATATATATATATAATTCACTGCAGGCTAATAATCACTTTATTAACTTAATTCTACGTCTTCACAGAATTAGTTGATAAGTAAAGTCATGGAGGAAAGACACCCATATTTCATCCATCTTTCTGGTCCTTGTCATAGCACAAGGTCTGCACATGGAACAAATACCCACTAAAGCCTACAAATTTAGCCTAGTTTATTTCATTAAGATTCTATTTCATATCGACAACTTAGTATGTGCAAACAGGAGCTAAGTACAAATCCATGCTCTGGATCCAATCTGGTGTTCTGATGCTAGATTGAAAATTGAATAAGACTGATGAATATAAATCTGAAAATCAAATAAATTGCATTTACTATATAGAGTAATCAGTTGAAAAATAGGAAATATTTAAATTAACTACAATTTTCCCATGACTTAATAGAATTGATTACTCCTTAAGTAAACTGAAAATAACTGTGAATAACTTACGTTAAAGTTTACCACCTTATTCTAAAATGTAATTTTTTATATACGTTAAGAATCCTTAAAACATTCATCCCTATGTTCCCTCAATATTAAATGACTACAGTATTCCAGGCACTGTTGTGAGTTTTGAGAAAACTCACAGCAAAGCAACATGAATAGAAGCATTCACGGGGAAGTTCCTCACTTCTGCAAAGCCTCCTGAGAGGATACGGTCCACAGCTGTTAGCCAGTTTATGCTGCTGGAGCCAGCAGTCAGATGCTGGAGAAGCCATATGCTGCAGGGCCTGAAAAGAGGAAATACTATTAGGTGCACACAAATTTACAATTGTTATATCTCCCTGGTGATTGATTTAAATAGCTTATGAAACCTTTCTATTTCTGATAGGGTGAATCATATACCCCAGGAAAACATATCTTTAACTTAATCCACTCCTCTATGTGTGGACCCATTGACAACAGGACTTTAGAGGATGCTGTTTTTAGTTAGAACGAGGTTGCCACTTAGTTCTGCTACTGGAGATTTGGTGAAGAGGAGGTTTGCCAAAAACAGGAAGGCAATGGAACCCAGAAGAGAAAGGAGATGTGTGTTAACTTGTGGCTCCCACAGGCAGTTCCCAGCCCCAGAATCCACAGTCTTCCATGAGAAAGTGTTGCCTTGCTGGTGTCTCGCTGATGACTCAGTTTTGGACTTCTAACCTCAAAACCATGAGCCAATAAATTACTATTGTTAAGCCAATGCATTATATGATTGCATCTTAGCAGTTTGGAAACTGCTAAGACAAGATAAGAGACGCTCTTATCAATTATAATAAATTTGACTTTTAGTTTTTACTGTCCTAATATTACTCTAAGTCTACTGTTTATGAGTATTTCTATGGCATATCCATTTCCATTCTTTTGTTTCAAACTTTCTTTATTCTAATGTGCTATATGTATTTTTTCTAAACAGTTTTGGTGTTTCTTTTTCTTTATCCAGTCTAATTTTTATTTTTTTTACTTTTAATTACAGTGTTAATCACTTATTTAGAAAGTGGTTAATTTCCACATGTATTTAAGTTCTTATTGTTGTTTGTCATTTCTGTCCTTTCCCTTTGTTCTTTTTTTCTACACATTCTAGCTGTCTCTCTCATTGAATATTTTCTATCACTTCATGTTCCCCTCCATAAATCTGTTGTTTAAACTTTCATATTCTTCTATTGATGACTCCAGGAATTATAGCACCCATATTAAAAACAATGTTTACCAAAGTAAATATTATGAAGAAAACTGTATAACTCATATTGTTAGACCTGATGAATTATCCTCAGGAGAATCTCCCCATTGACCTGTATCTCTATCCAAAAGTACTGCACTATCAGGACTCCAAAAAATACTCATAATTCTCCAATTTCCTACCTACTCTCTTTATTAACTACTTTTAACTAAAATATAGTGAATAAGTATTAATGATTAAAATACAGATTAATTTTGCCTATTTAAATTATATAAAAGAACAGATGGGTTTTTGAGAGTTTTCAGTGTTGTTTCATTGAGCAGCAGTTTATTCGTTTTCCTTGCTGTAACATGTAGTGTTGTATAAATATACCACAATTCACCACCATTCATTTCTCCTTCCTACACATACCTAACTTTTCATTATATTTAATGAATTTATATTTAGTTTGTGGTGATTGCAACCAATAATATTCTGAATACACTTGCCTATGTCTTTTGGGAAACCTGTGCGTGTATCTGTTAGGAATACAACTAGGAGTAAAATGGGTGGATTTTATTGTATTCCTACATATAAATTTAGTAGCTAGGCTCTAGCTGGTATTACATTATATTCCCAAAAGATATGTATGAGAGTTTTGGTTGCTCTATGTCCTCCTGAACACTTGGTTAACAATCTTAATATTTTCCATTC
The DNA here is from genome assembly GCF_030445035.2 of Dasypus novemcinctus. Lineage (NCBI taxonomy): Eukaryota > Metazoa > Chordata > Mammalia > Cingulata > Dasypodidae > Dasypus > Dasypus novemcinctus. The sequence goes on along the minus strand of NC_080687.1, from coordinate 84,766,687 downwards.
TGTCAGATATATTTATATGTGTATCTTTGTAGGTATGCATATATAATGTACCATATATATGTATGTGTGTGTGTATATATATATATATATATGTATGTGTGTGTTTTTAATCTGTATTTGGCTGAAAATCTATGAGATTGAACAGCTATTTGTTTCTTTATTGAACATTTCAATATTATTTTAGGGGAATTGCTTTTTCCAATATTGTACCCATTTTTCTATTAATTTGTTATTCTTTACTTGATATGTTTTATTTTAATTTTAATTTTCAATTTATCTTTTTTCTTTTTGACTATGAACCTTTGTCAGTTGTGTTCCAAATGCCTTTTATCATTTCATGGCTTACTTGATCTCTTTTGTATTATTTTATTAACATAAAGCCTAAATTATAATATAGACAAGCTAATCAATATTTTCACATATGTGCACTGTTTAAGAACCTTCTCTCTAACATATTTATATCATCTTGTATAACTTTATTTTTTTAATATTTATGTTATGATTCAAAATTGACTTTGAATTTATTTTTAAGTATGTAAGTAAAAATAAAGTTTTATCCATTATTATAAATTGAAAAAGCACATTCATTGAAAAGACTATTGTACATCCATTGTTCTTCCATAACATAAATTAACTATTCATATATGTTAGAGTGTGTTCTGGACTCTCTATTTGACTTAATTTTTCTATTGCCTATCCTTGACCCAATATCTTAACTACCATAGCTTCACAATATAGCTTGATATCCAGTAGGTTAAATTATCACTTCTTAATTTTCATCAAGATTGTTTTTGACTATTCATGGTCTTTTATGTTTCATAACTATCACAGGATCAGCTTGTTAAATAGTTATTTTGTTTGTTTACACAATCTGCACAAATGAATTGAAGAAAATTTATATTTTTTCAAGACTGATGGTTTCAATTCATGACCATGCTATATTCATTCACTTATTTAGTTTAACATCTACCAGTGTTGTGAAAGGTTTGACTTAGGGGAATTACAGGTAGGTTTGACTATAATTTTCTTCTATTGCAATGTCCTTCTTGAATTTAACATCAAAGCCATGTTGGTTTAGTTAAATGGATAGAGGATCCATCTTTTGTAATTCTCTGCCACAGTTTGTCTCTGATTTGTATAATATTCCTTGAATATTTTGTTGAAATCAACAGAAAAACCATCTGGACTTGGAGATTAATTGTAAGGCAGTTTTATAATTATAAATTCAATTTCACATTTTCTATTTGTTCTTGTGGCAGTTTCAGTAATTTTTTTTTAGAAATTTGTCCATTTCTTTTAAATTTTTAAATTCATTTGTCAAAAAGTTGCTCTTAGTATTCTATTTAGATGTCTTTCATTTAAGTAGAATCTGTAGTGATGTTTTCATTTTCATATCTGATAATTTCTATTTGTGTTTTCATTTATTATTATTCTGTCTCTTCAAGAGCTTGTGAAATTTATAAATGTTTTTAAAGAACAGACTGTTCATTTTGATTACACTCATTATCACATTGTTTTTTCATTAATATTTACTAAATTTTCTATTCTAATTGGTTCATATTTCATTTTTCCAACATATTGATGTAGAGAGTTAGTTCATTGATTGTTCATCTAATCATTAAACTTCATTTATATTCAACTTTCTGCTTCTAATATTCCCACAGTCTCTTCTGTGAGTCTAATTTATCACTTTTTCTCTTGTTTTTCACTCAGACCTTTAGCATTTCAATCCATGGTTATTTTTGTTTACATGCTATAAATTGTATTTGACTGTCATAACTGTATTTTTTTAAATTCTATAAACTATTTGAAACTTAGGGGAATTTTTTATTCTTCAAGAGATTTTACCTTTGTTTCATGCAAACTGAGCTAGATATAATGTTATTTTTGCCCAGACAGAAATTTAACTAACTAGCAATTCAAACATGAACTTTAATTCCTTTAAAGAATTTTAAACTTTTCCTTTCCAGTCCCCCTTTATTCTCAGTGTATTGGTATGGGAGCTTAGCTCAAATCACGGCCCTAACTCCAGTTTTCTCCGTGTATTCATAATTTTTTCAATAATCTCTCAGTAGACTTGACTTTTTTCAGGCTCTTCCTGCCTTGTCCAAAATTAGAAGATACTGCTAAGGAAAAAGCCATTCCAAATCCCAAACTGTCTTCCTAAGGCTTTCCACAGACCCTCACTTTTTTGTTATTGTAAGTTCATGCAACTTTCAAAAAATTTTTGCCTAAAATATATTTTTATAAAGCTTTTAAAAAATATTCTCAGTGGGATGATCAGTCTGAACTACCAAGGTCATCAATATCAAATATATATTTTTTCATTTTCTTTTCAGTCCTATACTTCCATATGGGATTATAATTATCATCTGAAGCATTACCTCCAAAAGACAATAGTCTTTTTTTCAGGCCTACTATACTAAAGGATCTGAGTCATCATTTATTCAGACAATATTTTATTTTATGTTTTCTTCTTGGAGAATATTTTGTTAAGTGTAGAATTCTACATTTGCAGTTATTTTCTTTACATGTTTTCTGGCTTTTACTGTTATGTTTGAGTAGTCATCTATCAATTTACATGTTGCTTCTTTGAGAGAAAGATGTCATCATTTTTGGAATAGATTCAGCCATTTTATTTTTCTAAGTTTCTGCTTTGAAATAATTTCAAACATTCAGGATAATTGCAAAATTTATACAAACCCCAAAAAGAGAACTCCAACATAACCTCACTCCCCCAGATACATAGATACACCAATTTTAGCATTCTGCCACTTTTGTTGTAAACTTTTCTTTCTTCTTTCTTTCTCTTTCTTTCTTTCTTTCTTTTCCTTTCTCATTCTTTCTTTCCTCCTTTCTTCCTTTCTTTCTTTCTCTTTTTTCTTTTCTTTCTATCAATATATCTATATCTATCATCTATCTATCTATCTTTCTATTTTCTGAACATTTGAAGGTATGTTGTATGCATCATACTCCTTAAAAACATAATGTTCCCAGGGCATTACTGCAAACAAGGATATCCATTTATGTAATCACCTTAAATATAGTTATCAGGATCAAGAAGTTTAACATTGATATTGGGCTTATATTGTATATTTCAATTTTATCTGATGTTCTTTAGCATCTTTTCTCCTCCATTTGTAGATCTCATCCAGTATCAGATATTACATTTAACTGTCATTATCTCTTTAGTTTCTCTTTATTTTTTTTAATTGCAGAAAGTTCTATATAATGTAAATCTTCCCATTTCAACACCTCCCAAGCAAATCATATAGTAGGATTAATCATATTCGCAGTGTTGTAGTATCCTCACCACCATCTATTACAAGAACTTCCCTTCACCACAAACAGAATCCTTGTACTTATTTTGTATTAACTCTCCACTGGTTCTTCCCCTCAACACTTAGGAAACCCTACTTTAATTTCTGTCATTATGAATTTGCACATTCTCTGATATTTTCTTTTAGTTACCATGGGGCTTAAATTTATCATCCAAAGTCTATCACAATCATGTTTGTTTTGACACCAACTTAACTTAAATAGTGCACAAAAACTATATTAGTAAACCCTTCTGCCCCTCACATTTATGTAGTTCTTGTCATAAACTATACCTTTATACATTATAAGCCTGCAACATTTGATTTAACATTATGTTTAATGTTTTATGCTTTTGCCTTTTAGATCATGTGGGAAAACTGGAGTTACAAATAAAAAACAAAGTAGTACTGATATTATATTTACTCATGTCATTAAAGTTCACTGGAGATTCTTATTTCCAAATGTGGCTTCAGTCAATTGTCTAGTGTCCTTTCCTTTCAACCTGCAGTACTCCCTTTAACATTTCTCTTAGGACAGTCAAGGGGTGATGAACTCCCTCAACTTTTGTTTATTTTGGAATGTCTTAACTCCCACCTCATTTATAAAAACTGTCTTCCCAGTTATAGAATTCTTCATTGGCCATTTTTTTTCTTTGCTTTCAGCACTCAAATACATCTTCCCACTATCTTCTTGCCTCCATGGTTTCTGATGAGAAATTGGCACTTAATTTTATTGAGACTCCCTTGTATGTGACATTTTGCTTCTCTCTAATGGGTTTCAGAATTCTCTATCTTTGGCATGTGACATTTTGATTATAACATGGTGCTCTGGGATGCCATTGGTTTTATCTTGTTTGGTTGGGGTTGGTTAGCATTTTGGATGTGTATGTTCAAGTCTTTAGCTAAATTTGGGAAGTTTTCAGTCATTATTTCTTTGAATATTCTCTCTGACACTTTTTTTATTCTCCTTCTGAGACTTCTACAATGAGTTTATTGGTATGCTTGATGATATCAGACTGTTCACTTTTCTTCATTATTTCCTCTTTCTGCTCTTAGATTGGATGATTTTAATTGTCATATTTACAAGCTCACTGATTCTTTCATCTGCCAGTTTCAATCTGCAGTTGAACAACTCTATGGAGTTTTACATTGTTCATTGTGTTCTTTAGTGATGTTTGGTTCATTTGTATAATTTCCATCACTCTATTTATATTTTCTTTACTTTCACATCTTATTTTTCTGATTTCTGTTAATTCTTGGTCAATGTTTTGCTTTAGCTCTTTAAAGATTTTGGGGACTAATTTTTAAATTATTTGTCTTGAATAAGCCTCCTCATCAATGGTATCTAATGTTTTAATCATTTCCTCTTTGCCTGGTCCATTACTTTCTGTTTCTTTGTGTATTTTGTAAACTTTCAATGAAATTTGGGCAATTTGATATTGTAACATGTTTTTGCTTGAATTTAGATTCCAGATAGAGCCTTCCTTGAATATAAGGAGCTAACAACAAAAAATGAAAACATTAAAACACACACACACACACACACACCCCTTTCCCAGTCTTTGCAGATTTACCTCTGTGATTGCTCTCCTTCAGAGCTTATTTGTTCAACGGGTTTAGAGAATAGCTCCAGAGAGATGTGTAGGGGTTTCCCTTGTCCTTTCTGTGTATACATTTTGTCTTGGTAAGTCATCTTTTTATTTTAACAATTGTTTCTGTTCTTTTCTCTCTGTTCACCTCTTGGGGCTTGAATGGTATGTATGTTAGACCATCTTTACATCTTCTTTAATGTTTTTTACTTTCTGCATTTTCTGTCTTACTGTTTATTTGTAATTGGTTTCAATCATTTCATTATGTTACTTCTACTTTACTAATTATCTTTCTGCCTCTGTCTAATATTCTACTCAAATCTTTTATTGACTTCTTATTTTGGTTTAAATTATCATTTAATTCAAAATGTTAATTTGAGTTTTGCAGATTCCAGTTCTATTTTTATTCTTTTTTTATTATATTTTTGTATATTATATTTATATACTAACTCTAAAATCAGAAGACCCCATGTTTCTATTTTTATTTTCCATTATTTGTGTTGGTTCCTGTTCCTGTGGTTTTCTCTTACTCATTATTATTTTCATTGTGTGATTGGTTTTGTACTATAAACTTGCTATAAACATAATTTGATGCATATACTTATGCTATTCTTCTTTCACAGAAGGTGTGTATTTGTATCTGAATAGACACAAATCAATTTATTTCAATTGAGATCAACCTATTTTAATTTGGGAAAGTGGTATGAATTTGATCTGAGCTAAAATTACCTGCATATTTGTCTCCTCTGGTTATCCATACCTTCTGGTGTGCAGTTTTTCAGCTTCTTAGGTTTGGTTCGGAGTTCAAGTTCCTTTCATAGTACCCCCATGAGATTGTTTTAAGGTTTCCTTTATTTTATAAGCATCAAGGTGGCATATTTTGAATTTGGAAAACTCCCAGATTAAAAATTGCAGCCTTAAATCAGGCTTAATAATATGAGTTTTCTAACTTCTCCTGATCTTGGCTTGGTAAGTCTTCAACAGAGAGATGTTTGAATTCATACAGTTTGCCATTACCATGAGGACATAAATGGAGGTCACTCTTCACTGTTGTTGTTTGTTTTTTTTTCTGAAAAACTCAATGTATTCAATTTTTATCAATTTAATAATTTCTTCATTAATTTAAGAATATTTTACCAGCACTATTATTTACAAAACACAGGGACAGATGCTAGGGATTCAGAAATAAAACACAAGAATAAAGAATTTCAGAGTTTATTATGGTAGACAGCAATTATACAGGGAGTTACCACACATTTTGATGAGTTTTATGCAAATGAAGGTAATGAGGACAAAAAATTATAAAAGTATTTTATCTCAGCCAGGGCCTGTCAGGGAATGTTTCCCTAAAGAGTTAATTACAGTTGATACTTGAATGAGTAGGAGCTGGTTAGGTAAAGAAAAGTGAGAGAGTTCATGTGTGAGGACTGACTCCAGGAAGAGGAAAGAATAATAATAGATACCAAGTTAAACCTAAGGATACCTTTCTGTTTGTGAGGTAGAATTACAACATGCAGCAGAGGCCAGATCTCAAAGGGACTTTATGGCTTTCAAAATAATTTACATTTTATTATAAAGTCAAGGTAGAATCATCAAGAATTTTAAACAAGGAAATGACAAGATCTGATTTTCATTTTAGATGAAAAATTTAGGGAGACAGATTTTTACTTACGACATTATTAGTTTAATAGTATTGGCCCAGATTATATTATTTGTTCTTGGATGATACAGAGGAGATGTAATGCAGAGCAATTTGTGACTGAATAAAAGAGAAGGGAAATAGTTGTGAAGACTTATTCTGAGGAGAATATTATATTGTATATCAGAGATAGACTCATATGTAATTTCCCTACATGTGACTCTTTAGCCTCTTTTTTGAACCCAGAATTAGCACTATACTCAGCACTATATATGTCCCAGAGACTTTATCTTCCAGCTGCTTATATGCTGAGTGAACCCTGAATCTCAATAGAGTTGCAGACAACACCTACTGTTCAGTTCATCAGATTCACCTAGGACAACTAACAAAAGGATGATGATGGACAACATCCATCCAAAAGAACATTATCTACAACTGTAAGCAAGACTATCCATCCAAGCAAGTGCTATCCATCTGCCCTATGGGATCTAAACCCCCCTCAGTTGGAAGCAGTGTGGGCATCACCATCCAAAATCCTCAAGAATAAGGAAATAGCAGCTAAGGGAGGAATGCAACTATGGATTAGAATAGACTTATTAATATTATTATTCTAGTAATGGAAGAACTTGTAACATTGATGATATAAAGACAGAGGTTACCAGAGGTTCTGAGGGGAGGGAGAGGGAAGAATAAGTGTAACATGGGCTTTTTAGGGGACATTGGAATTGTTCTGCATGATACTGCAATGGCAGATACAAGCCATTACAGATTTTCTAAAAACCTATAAAACTGTGTGGTGCAAAGTGCAAACCATAATGTAAACTATAGACTTTGCTTAGTAGCAATGTTTCAATATGTGTTCATCAGTTGTAACAAATGTGCCACATTAATGAAAAATATTAATACAGAAAAGTGTGACAGGGGGAGGGGGTAGGAAATATAGGAATCCCCTATAGTTTTGATGTAACATTTATGTAATCTAAAGATTCCTTAAAAATATAAAAAATACAAAACACAAAACAAACAACAATAAAAGAAAAAATGATGGGAGATTCAGTGTGAGAAACATGTTTGGAATATATGGAAAAGAAGTTAACTTTTATTTAAGATAAAGGAACTATTGATATATAAGTGCATGTTTTAATATGGAGCTCAGAGATATTGTGTTTTGGATCATCTGGATAAGTAATTTAAAGAGAAACCATAACTAGATTCAAATGAGTATTAATATGAAATTACAAGAACCACTAATAATTTGGCAGGAGAAACAATCAGACTGATGTCATAGCAATCTACTAAATTTACTTTTTTCGGATTTGCATATAGAGAAATGTTACTAATAGTGCAGAGAGTCATCACACTTCCCTTCTTTTCCTTTCCTCCATTCCTTCATTCCTTCTACTCTTTCTTTTACTCTTACTTTTCCTACATGTTATCAGAATCAAGAAATCCAAGGGAAAATATATTATGAATACATTATTAGTTACATAATCCTGGAAAGCCATGGGTCTAATTCTTTGAGTGGGCTTCAAAAAAAATTATTTCATTCAGACTATTTGTTTTAGAAATCTCTTCTACTTTAAACTGTTGTATATTCTCAGCCACAAGGTAAACATTAAATCCTAATGATTAAGAATTTATATTGTTGTTTTCATTTTCACATTTTTTCCTTCATTCTTTGGGTTGTTTTTCAATCTATTTGTATAATTCAGTTAATGGTATACTATGAAATGGAGTCTTGGAAGGTAATAGTGTTTTGTTCATTCTTGCCTTAAGTAAAAATGGAATCTATATTCTCTGATATTATTTATAAATATTTCATTCAAATTATTGTTCTTATTAATCCTTCTGATAATGAATTTGCAGGGAAGAACAATGCCTTGAGACAAGAGAAAATAAGAATATTTAGACATAAAAAAAGCAATATGAAATTAATATTATGAAGCATATAATGCTGGATTCCTAGCAAATGTAGAGAAAGCATTTGCTACTAAACTGTCATAGGAAATAAATATAAATAAGCAATACATAAGTCTGATAAATGTATTTTAATTTCTCAAAGCATTTTTTTCAGTATTTTTAATACAGAACTTTCAGAGACTTCATGATTATCCGAAGCATTTTTTAATATAGTACCAATAAATTCCTTGGGGTACTAGAAAAATTTGAATTGTGTTCTGATGTTCTTATCATTCTAGTTTTCCAGTGTACATATGTTTCATGTTTTTTATATTACATATTTCAGAAAAATAAGACGTGCAATATTCCATATCTGGTGATTTGTGTTTATAATTATTATTTCATTGCCCTAATGTTGATCTTCTGGCCAGAATCTGTGTCTATGCATTGTGGCAAAATTTTGGTCATTATAACTTGTAGGTGAATGAATACTTAAAAATCATACTAACAATAACAATTTTTGTTATGAAGGACTTTTGGAAATAATTTTCATGCAAAAGATATAAACCTTCCCAATACATGACTCCTTTGCTGAATCAATTCATAGCAATGTGTTAAACGTAGGAATAGATATGGTGATACAGAAACACAGAGAAAGGTATGTGATGGATTAAATATTTGGAGATGTTACCATGGGAAATAATTTTGGAGCTGCTATGTAGAAGAGCCACTTACTTGAAGAATGAAAATTAAAATGATCAGAGAGAACAAGTAATATATGTCAGACTGTGGGTTTTGCTTACTATGAGTATCATTAGTCTGCAAAAACTAAAATAAATTTGGTTTGAACTAGAACAACCATATTGTCCCATATGATAGGGATAATAATTCCATGGTTCTCCACAATGTCCCTTTCATATATGGGATTCTATGTTCAGCAATTGAACATTAATATTTATTGATAAATAAAGGAAAATATTGAGAAGATATGAAAACATGTCCTATGAGAAATTGTTGAAGAAAAAAAAACTTCATTAAGATGGAATGTCTTGAGGACTTATTTCAGCTGTCTTAAAATATTAGAATAGCTGTTATAATGATATAGGAGTAAAAGTGTAACTCAAAATAACTCACAGAAGACCAAATAGTCCAAACAATTAATTTTGGCTCAGTGGTAATTTTTTAAGGTAAAATACACATTTAGTGAAATGCACACATAATATGCATGAAATTGGATGAATTTTAAAAAATAGATGTACTCATAATAAACACATCGATACATAGAATATTTTCATCATTGGCAGAAATTTATATCATGACCACTTCCAATGAATCCCCACTCTATCATTGAAAACTTCTGTTCTGATTTCTATCACCATTGATTATATTTGCCTTTCTCTCTTGAACTTGAACTTTATATTAATTTACATTAATTAATACTTAGTGTCAGGAATTTTTTGAAGAATACAATATTTTGATATTTGACCTTAAATCAGCAGTTCATTTTTTATATCTGTGTATAAAGATAAGCAATATATTATTTTTGTTCTTATTTCCATTCCTATATAGCAAATGCCCCCCAACCAACAATTAATATCTCTCATGGACCTGAGAGTTGACTGGGCTCAGGCAGGCAAGGAATCACTCATACTGTCTCACGCAGACAGTCAGATGGAAGCTGTGTCTGATCCAGATGACTCAGTCATATGGCTGACAGTTGATGCTGAATTTAGGCTGGGTACCTAACTGGGTACCTAGCTGTAAACCAGGTGCCTTACATATGGCTTCCTCATGTAACCTGGGTTTCTAAAGCATGGCAGATAGGCTTTGAGAGAGAGGAGAAACCAAAGATGAATTTAAAATGCTTATGACTTAACATTGGAAATCATGAACCTTCAGAACTGGTGAAATCTATCAGTCAACAGCAAATCACTGAGGGCTGGGGCAAGATCGTGTGGGAGTAAGAGCACCCATATCATCACTCCTACAAAAAAAAACGGCTAAGCAGAAACAAAATCCTGCCTGAGTGAGATGTTTTGGGAACCCACAAAGCAGGTGGCTGCTGGACATGGATCTGGAGAAAGCATGAAAAGAAGAGTAATCATTCAAGGTAAAATGATGGGATTCGACCCTTCCCCCAGGGCCAGAAGCCCCGGTTTTTCCAGAACTTCGTTGGTCACAGAGCTGAAGGAGAAAAACTCTGAGAGTAGGAGGTTTCTGGTGAAGGGTGGAGAGGGGTCCTACAAGTGCATCTTCAACTGTCCTGACACTCCTTTTGGAGCTTTGAGGAGCATACCAGCAGGCTTAATGAGAAAGCAGGAAGAGGCGAATCTGCTGAGGCAGTATAATTTATCTAAATTCTATGGTTACATGTAGTAGAAGGTGGAACCAGGCAATTAACTAATCCTGTGCAATACACCTAAGGGAAGAGGACAGTAGGAAGTGCTTGGTAGGCTTCCAAGAGCATATTTAGGGTTCCCTCCCAGAGACTGAGAGTCTTTATTTTCCATGGTGACTTGGTTCACCAGATCCCCACTTAAATTTTGGAGGGGACTTCTGATGTGGGCTTCCTACTGCCCTGAGAGAGATGGAAGTGAGAAAGGGAGAAATGGGGAAGGGCAGATTCCTGATCAGTTTATTCAATCACAAAGAGTCTAGCCTGCCCCTTGAAGAGACTTTTTTTAGACAGGCAAAACATAGATAACATCCTTGTATTAGCTTCCCTTGGGTCTTTTAATTTCTCTAAATAAAAGCTTAAAAGGGAAGTCTTTTTCTGTTTGTTTGTTTTTTGTTTTTTGTTTTTTAACTGTTTGACTCCTTGCTTGAGGACTTGTGTTGTTGTTTTTTTTCTTGTTATCTTTATTGCACCACCTTTTTCTTTCTTTTTTTTTTCTTTTTTCAATTAGGTGCTGCCTGCTTGTCTATTGGTTCCTGTGCTTCCTCATCTTCATCCTCCTCTTTTCTGTGTGTACTTATTTTGGCTACCAATACTATCTCTTTTCCTTTCTACATCTCTCTATCTTCCACCTTCTGTGGTTGCTCTTATATACCCTCTCTTTGTTTAGCCCCCTATTTTTCTAGCTTTTTACATCTAACACTTCTATTCTGTTTTCTATCTTTTATTAGCTCCTTATCTTATTGTCATTTCTTTTCTCTTCCCCTCTCTCCTGATCACACTAGCCTTTTAATTCATACTATATTCTCCATATTCAGATTCCCATTTCATTGTAGGTACTCCACTTTCTTATTCCTAAAACTATACACTGTTTACATGAATTTAATATTTATTCTCCTAGGTCTTATATGGTTCTTCTGCTAACATTTACTACCAATACTACTATTATACTTTTTCTTTTCTTACCTCTTTGCTTTCCCTGATCATAATCTTTTTCCTTAAAGATAACTTAGAAAACAAAAAAGTAATAGAATAAGAAGAAAAAAGTGTCAAAGAGAAAAATTAACACACACACACAAACAGCACCTGAAAAATAGTGAGATTAGAGGAAGAAGCTAATCAACTGAATGAACCCACCAAGATAAAATGATGACCAGACATCAACAAAAAAGTACAAACCAAACCAATAATCAGGAATACACAGCCCAGTCCAGTGAGCAAAATAAAAACCAAGAAGAGGAGAAGAAATTGAACAACTAATCAAAGCTCTCCAATCAAGTATCACAGACAAACTTAATGAAGTGAAGGAAGAGAGTAAGGATATTAAGAAAACACCTGGAGAATATACTGAAGAAATTATAACCATATGCAAAAATATAACGAAAATGATGGTGATGAATGGCACCATTCAAGAAATCAAAAATACACTCTCAGCAAGTGACAAGATTTGAAAAAGCAGAGGAAAGAATTATTCTTGTGGAAGACAGTACATCTGAGATGAAACAGATTGTAGAATTGATAGATAAAAAGATAGAAAAAATCCAGGAGGGACTTAAGGATTTGAATTATAACACAAAATGCACAAACATACACATTATAGGCATCCCAGAAGGAGAAGAGAAGGGAAAGGAGAGAGAAGAGGTGTTGGAGGAAATAATGGCTGAAAACTTCCCAAACCTATTAACAGAGATGAATTTACATGTACAGGAAACACAGTGCACTCCAAACAGTATAAACCCCAACAGGCCTACCCCAAGACATACACTTGTCAAAATATCCAATGCTCAAGACAAAGAAAAAATACTGAAGGCAGCAAGAGAAAAAAGAACCATCACATACAAGGGAAGTTCAATAAGACTAAGTACTGATTCCTCATCTGAAACCATGGAGGCAAGAAAACAATGTTATGACATAGTCAAGGTACTAAAAGAAAAAAAAATTCGAGCCAAGAATACTCTATCCAACAAAGCTGGCATTAAAAACTGATGGAGAGTTCAAAATATTCACAGATAAACAAAAACTAAGAGAGTATGCCAATAAGAAATCTGCTCTTCAAGAAATTCAAAAGGGAGTTTTGCAGGAAGAAAGAAAAAAACAGAAGAGACAGAGTTGGAGGAGAGTGTAAGAAAAACCAAAAAGACAAAAAGAGAAATAAAAACAACACATGACATGCACAAATCCAAAGAAAATATGACTAATGTAAATAATTCCTTGAGAGTTATAACACTGAATGTTAATGGATTAATCTCACCTGCCAAGACACACAGATTGGCAGAATGGATAAGGAAATATGACCCATCTATATGCTGTCTACAAGAAGCCCACCTTAGACCCAGGGATTCAAGGGGTTGAAAGTGAATGGCTGGAAAACAAAGTTACAAGCAAACAATAACCAAAAAAGGGCAGGAGTAACTATACTAATATTGGACAAAATAGACTTTAAATGCAAAACTATTGTGAGACACAAAGCTGGACACCCATATTAATAAAAGGGGTAATCTTTCAAGAAGAAAGAACAATCATAAACATTTATGCACTTAATCAGGGTGCCTCAAAATGCATGAGGCAAACACTGGAAAAACTAAGCAGAGGAATATATGCCTCTACAATTATAGTGGGGGACTTTAATACACCATTATCCCCATTAAACAGAACATCTCAACAGAGAATCAATAAGAAACAAAGACTTTGAATAATACAGTAGAGTATCTGGACCTAATAGACATATACAAAACATTTATACCCAAATAAAGCAGGATATACATTCTTCTCAAGCACATATGGATCATTCTCAGGGATAGACCACATGCTAGTCTACAGAGAAAGTCTCAATGAATTCCGAAAGATTGAAATCAAACAAAATAATTTCTCTGACCACAGTGGAATGAAGCTGGAAATCTGCAAGGCCAGAGACCCAGATTAGGAACCAAGTTATGGAAGTTAAACAACGCACTCTTAGACAAACAGTGGGTCAAGGAAGAAATCTCAAAGGAAATCAATAACTACCTTGAAACTAATGAAAATGACAACACAACATATCAAATCTTATGGGATGCAGCAAAAGCTGTACTGAGAGGGAAATTCATAGCAATGATTTCATACATCATAAAAGAAGAAAGAGCTAAAATTGAAGACCTAACAGCACACTTGGAGGAATTAGTAAAAAAACACCAAACTAACCCCAAGAGAGAAGAAAGAAAGAAATAACTAAGATCAGAGCAGAATTAAATGAAATAGAAAATAAGAAAGTGCTAGAAAAAGTAAACAAAACAAAGGGCTGGTTTTTTTGAGAAGATCAATAAAATTGACAAACCTTTAGCTAGACTAACAAAGAAAAAAAAGGAAGATACAAATACACAAAATATGAGATGAGAAAGGGGATATTACCATTCACCCCACAGAAATAAAAAATATCATAAAAGGATACTATGAAAAACTGTATGCCAACAAAAAGGACAATTTAGAGGAAATGGACAAATTCCTAGAAACACATAAGCAGCCTACATTGAAGAAAGAAGAAATTGATGATCTCAACATCCAATCACAAGTAAAGAGATAGAAACTGTCATTAAAAATTTCCCAACTAAAAAGAGTTCTGGGCCAGATGGATTCACAGGTGAATTCTACCAAATATTCTGGAAAGAATTAACACCAATCTTGCTTAAACTCTTCCAAAATATTGAATATAAGGAACTTTACCTAACTCATTCTATGATGCCAACATTACCCTAATACCAAAGCCAAACAAAGACACCACAAGAAAGAATTACAGACCAATCTCTCCAATGAATCTAGATGCTAAAATCCTCAACAAAATAATTGCTAAGCATATTCAACAACATATCAAATGAATTATACACCATGACCAAGTAGGTTTCATCCCCAGTATGCAAGGATGCTTCAATGTAAGAAAATAAATCAATGTAATACACCATATAAACAGACAGAAAGAAAAAAATTCACATGATCATAGCTATAGGTACAGAAAAAGCATATGACAAAATACAACACCATTTCCTGATAAAAACACAGCAAAAGATAGGAACAGAAGGAAACTTTCTAAACATGATCAAGGTTGTATATGAAAAACCCATGGCTAATATCATTTACAATGGTGAAATCCTAAAATCCTTCCCTCTAAGAGCAAGAACAAAATAAGAATACCCACTATCATCACTCCTATTTAACATTATGTTAGAAGTACTTGCTCAAGCATTGAGGCAAGAAAGAGATATAAAAGTCATCCAAATTGGAAAGGAGGAAGTCAAAAATTTACTATTTGCAGACGATATGATCCTACATATAGAAAGCCATGAGAAATGTACAACAAAGTTGTAGAGCTTTAAATGAGTTCAGTAAAGTTACAGGTAATACAATCAATGTACAAAAATCAGTCACATTTCTATACACCAAAAATGAAAAATTTCAAGAAGAAATCAAGAAAAAAATACCATTTACAATAGTAACTAAAAAATCAAATACCTAGGAATAAATTTAACTAAGATGTAAAAGACTTACACACAGAAAATTACACAACACTGTTAAAGGTAAAAAATAAATGGACTTCAATAAATGGAAGAATATTCCCTGTTCATGGATAGGAAGACTAGATATCATTAAGATGTCTATCCTACTGAAACTGATCTACAGATTTAATGCAATCCCAATAAAATTCAACACATCATTTTTTACTGAACTGGAAAAACTATGAAATTTATTTGGAAGGCAAAGAGATCACAAATAGCCAAAAAAATATTGAAAAGGAATAATGAAATCTGAGGAATCACACTACCTGAGTTTAAAACATACTAAAAAACTGCAATGGTCAAAACAGCATGGTAATGACACAAGGATAGACACACTGACCAATGGAAGTAAATTGAGAGTTATGATATAGATCCTCATATATACAGTCATCTAATATTTGACAAGGCCACAAAGCCACTCTACTGGGAGAGAATGGCCTCTTCAACAAATGGTGTTTGGAGAACTGGATATCCATATGCAAATGAATGAGAGAGGGTTGACATCACCCACCTTATACAAAACTCAACTCAAGATGGATCAAAGATATAAGTATAAAAGCCAGGACCATAAAGATCTTGAAAGACAATGTAGGGATGCATCTACAGGACCTAGAAAATGGCTTCATGAATTTCACATCCAAAGCACGAGCAGTGAAAGAAAGAATAAATGTATGGGACCTCCTCAAAATTAAAGCCTTTGGCACCTCAAAGGTGGTTATCAAGAAAATGAAATGAGAGCCTACACAATGGAAGAAAATATTTGGAAACCATACATCTGATAGGAGCCTAATATCCAACATACATAAAGAAATCCTATATCTCAAAAATAAAAAGAAAACAACCCGTTCAAAAAATGGATGTGGAGGAGTGGGAACCCTCATACACTGCTGGTGGATATGTAGAAGGATCCAGTCATTCTGGAGGACAGTTTGGCAGTTCCTTGAAAAATTAGCTATAGATTTACCATATGACCCAACAATTTCACTGGATATAAACCAATAAGAACTGAAAACAAGGAAACAGACCAATATATGCACACCAATGTTCATAGCAGCATTATTCACTATTCTCGAAAGTTGGAATCAACCCAAGTGCCCATCAACAGATGAATGGATAAACAAAATGTGGTATATATATGCAATGGAATACTACAGAGCTGTAAGAAAGAATACAGTATTAACACGGGATAACATGGATGAATCTTGAGGACCTTATGTTGAGTGAAGCAAGCTAGGCACTGAAGGACAAATACTACATGATGTCTTTGATATCAGTTAAGCAAATCAAGCTGTCTCAGAGAGCTACAGACTGGATGATAGGCTTATAGGAAATGGGGAGCGGGGAGAGGAAGCTTGTGAGTTGATGCCTACATGGGCGAAATCTGTGATACAGTGGGGGTAAGTAGTTGTGCAGTGAAAGTATAAGATGGGAGCATAGGGATACCACTGGGTGGGGCTTTGCAGGCTTGAGGGGCACTAGGGTTGGAAGGATGGGTCAGATGGTCCATGGAATTGGGGGGAGTGGGTTAACATGGAAGATTGTCAGGTATGTGGCAGAAACTATAATGTTTAGAAAATTCTCTAGAAAACATAATAAAGAAGGGCTACTTGTTTTAGGTGTTTGACAGGGGGCATCTGGCACAGGGTGCACCTGGGGCAGTCTTCTAGGGGTGTGTGAGGACTCAACTTGTCGTATTGGGTTAGATCAGTGGGTGGAGACACATACAATATGCAGGAAAGTGTTGTACCCCCATCTTGGGGAGGTCTGATATTCTCAAACAGAGGAGAGGGTGTCTCTTGAGATTTTGGGTGGCTCCCAATGGGGGAGGACAGACTAGAGTGTCAAACCCTCAACATTGTTGTACATATCTATGAATCTTGTCCATCAAGCAGTGAAGCTTGGTTGTCACTGTGGGCCATGAGGGGAGGGGGAAAGAGGAATAGAATAGATGGAAGAGGGGGTAACTGGGGGCAATGGAAGTGTGCCACAAGATTGTGCAATGATGGATATAAGCCATACTAAATTTCAATAAAAATTTATAAAATATATATTGTCTAAAATGTAAATCATAAATGTAAACCATAATGTAACCAAAAATTTAGAAAAGTATACAGCATAAATATTAACCATAATATAAAGCCATAATGGAACCATGTTTGGTAGCTATGTTTCAATACCTGTACATCAGCTGTAACAAATATAACATCCACATGTAAAAAAATCATTGCTGGGGAAGGGGAAAAAGGGTTTGATGCTGGGTATATGGTAATCCCCTATACTGTATATGTGACTTTACTGTGATCTAAAACTTTTTAGAAGACAAAATTAAAAATTAAAAAAAAGGGGGGGGGGTTTGCAGACACTGAGTAAGGAATGGAAGAGTTTGCCTTGCCACTATAGATGCAGGGCAACACCTATTACTGTGATGAAAGGCAAAATGTCAAAAACAAAGTTTTATGATATTTTTCATTTTTTAATATCCAATTTTATTTTTTACTTTATTTTAATTTGTCTAAATTATTATGTATTTTATTTCTAATCTTTAAACCTGTCAATACTATTTCATTTTCCTACTAATTGAATTTGGAAATATATTAGGCTCCATTTTTTAAGAAGTTTTGGACCACAGAGGGGTTCAACTATGGCAAGGGAGGAGCAATGGTGTGGGGTGTCATTGATGGGGGATGAATGGATGGGAGGGAGTTCGCTGGGGCATGCATAGAGGGCATATAGATATGTTCAGATGTTTGTTGGGTATTGTCATAGTAGATAGAGTTATATATGACAACTGAGGGAGTACTGAGTTCCCATCTGGGAGAGCTCTGTCACATTGCCCAGTGGAACAGCAGCAATCCCCCAAGTGCAAGAGCAAAGACCAGTGAAGAAGGATGGTCCAATGATGGCCCATTGATACTGACAACTATGCTTATGAGCCTGTGTGCTTGAAATTTCAATTAGGCCTAGAGCTGCAGGGTGCCTAAGAGTTACCTCCAGAGAGCCTCCATATTACTCCAATGTGGTCATTCTCTAAGCCAAACTCAGCATGTAAATGCATTACCTTCCCCTAAGCATTGGACATGACTCCTGGGGATGAGCCTCCCTGGCACCAAGTGATTACTACCATCACCAGCTGGTGTTGCAACTAGAAAAAGACCATGAATAAAAGGGGGAAATGGTAAAGACAAATGAGTTTATATGGCTAAGAGACTTCAAAATGAGTTGGGAGGTCATCAGAGAGTTGCACTTACGCATGTCTCAGAAGGCTCCCAGAGACAGCCAAAGTAGATACAACCTCAGGTACTGGTGCTCCTTAGGGCTATGGAGACACACAGGTTCTATGGTCAGGGCTCTGGAGTTCAGTGCCTTGCCAGTGGGTCCTACTTTGGAATCTGTGCTCCTGAGTGTGATGGAGTTAGACTCAGATGTGACCTTTCTACACATGCCACTTCTGTCACTTTTACAGAATGTTTGGTTGGCACTGAGGTTTGTGTATGCTCAGGAGACTTGAATCTCTGGACTGTGCATGTGCCAGCTGGGTCCTGAGCCTCAGCAGAGTTGCAGCACCTAGTCTCCAGTTTGTTGAACTTACCCAGGTCAGCTCACACGGAGATGAGAATGGTCAACCATCACACCAGGGAACCGAGAGTGTCTACAACTGCAAGCAAGAGAATTGCATCCATCAGCCAGGTGGGGTCTAAGCCCCTTGTCTTTTTAGAGGTGGAGTGGATGTCACCATTCCATCGTCCACAGAATGGAAGAATATAATATGGATTAGACTGGACTTGCTGGTATTCTACTATAGAACTATTGTGACTCTAGCAATGGAAGAAATTGTATCATTGATTAGGAGGCAGTGGCCATGGGAATTGCTGAGGGCAGGGAGAGGGAGGAAGAGGTGTGATATGGGGGCATTTTTGGGACATGGAGTTGACCTGAATGATATTGCAGGGACACATGCCAGGACATGGTTTATCCTGCCAAAACCCACTGGATGGACTGGGGGAGAGTGTAAACTACAATGCAAACTATGGTCCATGTAGTGTGGCAGTGCTCCAGGGTGTATTCATCAAATGCAATGAATGTGCCTCACTGATGAAAGGGGATGTTGATGTGGGAGGAGTGAGGATGGGGTGGGGAGTGGGGTGTATGGGAACCTCTTATGTTTTTTAATGTAACATTTTATGCGTTCTAATTAGCTTTAAAAAAAAAGAGAGATAGTACCAAAAACAACAAAAAGCAAATCACAGAGCCAGCATAAATTCAAGAGAGAGGAATACACCAAGGCATGAATGCCAGGTGCCATGATGAATTGAGCAGCTACTTCTGGGGGACAAGCTACTACACCATTCAAGTTAATGAATGTTTGGGTCCTTTCCAGTTTTTGCCTTATGAATGAAGCTGAAAAGGGTATTTTTATACATCTTAATATGGACATACTTTTCATTGCTCTTACATACTTAACTAGAAGTGGAATGTTATAGAATACTTGTATACTTAAATTTATAAGAAAATATCAAAAATATTTCATAAGGTTATACAATTTTCTGTTCCTATATCAATATAAGGGATTTATTTGATCCACATCCTTGCTGACATTTTGTGTTGCAGATCTTTTTAATTTTAGCCTTTCTAGTGGGTATGAAGTGAAATCTCACTGTGGTTTTAATTAGCATTTTCATAGTGACTAATGATGTTGAGGACTCTTTCATTAATTTGCTAGCCAATTATATAATATTCATTATAAAGTGATTGTGTAAGTATTTTCCCATTTTATTAAGCTGTTTACTTTATTATTTGATTATAGAAGGTATTTATATAAATAAAGTTCTTATATAGATATCTTATGAATTTCTCCATCTGTAGCCTGCCTTTCTATTTTCTTAAGGTAGTCTTTCGATCATCAAAAGGTTTTAATATTTATTGACTCTGTATGTGTCTATGCAGTTGTTAATTACTATGAATATGCTTCTGTGTGGTTTTCTGAGTGTGCAGTTTAGTGTAAAATAAATCTTGTCAAGCATTAAGTTTGCAAAGATTATTTTTAGTGATTTTTTAAATTACTTTTCCTAAAATGTTTTAGGTTTAGATATATATTTAGATCTGTGATCTCTCTAGAATTAATTTCTGTAAGTGGCACCATATAAATCTCAAAATTCATTGTTTTCACATGTTCCATTTTTCCAGAACAATATTTTTAATTCTATCATACCCTGTTTTCCACTTTTGTCAAATATTTAAGACTGGGAATGGCAGAGGGAGGATCTCTATTAATCCACAACTCCACAAAAGCTATAAAATCACTAGCAAAAATGGTCAATTTAAATTTATTCAAAACTCTGGCAATTTGTCAAAGGATTGCGATAATTTATGGAGCATTAATCAGGAAAAATTGCTGAGTCTTAGTGATAACAGCAGAGATTGTAACATTGCAATTTCACCTATCCTCATTTCCTCTTCCTCTCCACATGTCCACATCAGCTTGAAAACCAGCAGTCACACAATCACAATAGATTTGAAATCCAGAAGCCATGCACCCATCAAAGGGGGCAAACTGTCTTGGCACTCCTCAGCATTCCCATTCCAAGAGAACTGCCCTGTTTGACATGCCTCATAGATCACTGGAAAAACCCACTCATAAGGTGTTGTCATTGTTTGACCTGACTCTGAGCTTGTTCTGTGGAAATATTGTTATTCTCAAACACTTTTTAAAAAATTCAACAGGAATTTGTTAACAGCAAAGATGATAAAAACTGTAATACCAGTTTAGGCAAACAAGACAGTGTTGAAAAACATAAAAGGAAAACCTGGGAAATAAGAGGTTCAGAGGCAGCTTTGAAAAGTTATGCCATATTAGAAACTAATAACTGAAGGCTACTGCAGAGTTGTTTCCTGCCTGACTGTTGAAAGCATGCCCCAACACATGCACAGAACTTGTTGGAAAAATGGTGGAAGACTTAATGGTTAAAAGCATTGAAGAAAATCTCTGGCAAATGATTAGCAGATCATTAGGCTAACCAAGTAGAGATGACAGTGTTCACACACTACAGGGAATACAGAATTTACAAATTAGTCTAGGAATGTCTCTAAATAAACAGGAACAACAAAAAAAAGTAATAATTAAACAGCAACAAACCCAGGGGGAAGAATTTATTATTGAGTCATCATATTATGTCATCTAAAATATTTCATTTTCATCTAATACTTTTGAGCAATACAATGACCCAAGAAAGTATGGTATAAGGTACAGGAGAATAGTAAAGTAGTCAAGAGAAACTATCTGAGAGGGCTCAGATATTGGACTTACTAGATAATTGTTTAAATAAGCTACTTTATCTGTGTTCAAAGAACTAAAGGAAACCAATTCTAAAGAATTGCAGAAAGTAGAACAGTGATGTCTTAAGATAGATAAAATATTAATAAAAATATAGAAGTATTAAATAAGAACCAAAAGGGAATTCATGAGTAGAAAAGTAGAATAATTTAATAAAAATAAATGGGAGGACTCAACAGTAGGTTTAGCTGGTATAAAAAACATTCAGAAAACTTGAGGATGGCTTATTTGAGATTATCCAGTATAAGATAAAGAAAGAAAGAGAATGAAGAAAAATTAAAAGAATCTTAGTGACCTGGGGGCCACCACCAAGTATACAAACATATAGATAATGGGAAGTCTTGGAAGGCATAGAGAAATAAAAAATATATAAATAATATTTAAGAAATAATAATCAAAATGTTTTAAAATTTAATGAGCGATATTAATCTACACATCAAGGAGCAAAGCAAAGTCCAAAAAGGATTAACTCAAAGACAACTACATCTGGTCATAGTCAACCAGTTGAAAGACAATGAGAAAGAGAATTTTACAAGCAGAGAGAAAACAAATAATAAATTGCATTGTATACAAGGGATTCTCCATAAGACTTACAGTAAACTTCTTATCAACAACAATGGATGCCAGAAGGCAGTGCGATGAAATATTCAAAGGGTTGAAAGAAGAAAAAAAAAATGCCAATCAAGAATTCCGTATCTGCAAAACTGTCCTTCAGAAGTGGAGGAGAGAATGTCTAATAATGAAAAATGAAATAGACATACTTTTCCCTATTTTTGACACTATGTGCAACAAAACCCTGGATATTATACATAAAGCAAAGATAAGACAACTCATAATGTAAAGGAAAAGAGAGACTGACTAAGGACAGTGGAACCCAAGGAACACACAGTGGTGAGTTCTATAGGTTTTCTTTTAGTTTCATCTATCCCATAGTTTTAGTTGAAATAATTGGCTGCCCATAATCCAACAGGCACAGACAAAATAAGCCCCCAATAACTCTCTAATGTAATGGTAAGGGTATCTTAACGAAATAGAATACTTTTAGACAAAAACTAAAATAATGCATCAAAACAACACGAAGAAAATTTTGGCCCATTAGGAGAAAGGACCCTGAATAGTCAAACATTCTTGCAAAAGAAGAATGAAGTTGCAGAACTCACATATCCATTTTAAAATTTATTACAAAAGTTTCAACAATCAAAATAATGACATACTCCCCTAAGGACACACACTGCCAATTGAATCAAATTGAGAGTTCATGAATAAACCTTCAAATCAATGGCCAATTTGCTTTTAGCAAGAGTACCAAGACCACTCAATGGGAAAAGAATAGTCTTTCCAATATATAGTGTCAAGAAAACTGGATATCCATATGCAAAAGATGATGGTGGGCCCTCTAACTTACATCATATAGGAAAATTAACTCAAAATGGTCAAAGACCTAAATTCAAATAATTAAAATGGTAAAACTCCTAGAAGAATATATAGTGAATCATCTTCAATATATTGTGGTAAGCAATGGTTTCTTAGAATGTAAACCAAAGGCACAAACAAGAAAAGAAAAACTAGATAAATGGGACTTCATCATAATTAAACTTTGTGCATCAAAGGACTTCATCATCAAAGTAAAAATACAACCCATATAATGGGAGAATATATTTGGAAACCACATATCCATTAAGACTTCAATTTTCAAAAACATAAAGAAATCATAACTCAAGAACTAAAAGGTAAACAACCCAATTAAAAATGGGCAAAAGACTTCAATAGACATTTCTCGAAAGAAATGGACAAATAGTACAGGAAGAATGGTCAACATCATTAGCTTAGAGAAATGCAAGTCAAAACCACATGTGATACCATTTTACACAGACTAGAACAGCTACTCTTAAAAAAAATGAAAACAAAAGAGTTGCAGAGGATGTGGAAAAATAGGAACACTAGTTTATTATAGGTAGGAATTTAATATGATACAGCCCATGTGAAAAATAATGTGGTAGTTCTTTGGAAAGTTAAGTATAAATTACCATATGACCTGCCAATTTCACTTCTATAGGAATACTCAAAAGTAATGAAAGCAGGGTCACATACCAATAACTGCACAGCAATATTCATTGTGGGATTATTTATAATTGTCAAAAGATGAAAGCAACCCTCAGGTCTATCAAGGGATGAGTGGATTAAAAAAAGTGTTTTGTACATACAATGGAATATTATTCAGTCATAGAAAAAATTGAATTTTGATACATGTGGCAACATGTATAAGCCTTGAAGACACCATGTTTAGTGAAATAAGCCAGACACAAAATGACAAATATTGTATTACCTCATTGCTAGGAAATCATTTAAACAATAAGCAAATTAACACAGTAAGAAACTAGAATACAGGTTACCAGGGGCTGGGGTGGGGTAGAGAATATGGAGTTAATGCTTAGTTTATAAGGGAACTTCTGTTTGCAATGATGGAAAAATTTTGTTCAAGGATGGTGGATGGGGCTCAATATTGCGAATGTAATAATTTCCATTGAATTATATATTTTAATGTGACTCAAAGAAGAAATTTTAGGCCATAAGTAGGTAACTAGCATAAAATCTTAAAAAGACCAAAGGACTGTACAACACAGTGAACCCTAATGTAAATTAGGGACTTAAGTTAAAAGTGCAATAAAAAGAATATTGATTAAACAATTGTAGCAAAAGTATCAGACTAATGCAATGTGCTAATAATAGGGGGAAACTGCATATAATAGGGGGCAGAGTTTTGAACTTCTGTATTTAATTCATGATTTTTCCTTGAAATGAAAATTTCTCTACTATGATTATATATGCATGAATGAATGATTGAATAAATAAGGAAATGATAAAAAGAATACAGAGAAATTGAAAACAGGGAGCACAAACAAAAACAAAAACTTATATGGAAAACTCAAGCCCTACTAAAGAAATAATTACATCAAATTAGTCAAAACACACAAATTAAAAATGTGATTGTATTAGTCAGCCAAAGGGGTGCTGATGAAAAATACCAGAAATCTTTTGGCTTTTTTTTTAACATTTTATTTTGAAATAATTATAGATTCACAGGAAGTTGTAAAATCCTGCTGGATACATCTTACGTGACAATAGTGCAATATCAATACCAGGAAACTGACGTTGGTAAAATGCTCAAGGTTGATCCATGTTGTTGCATGTATCAGCACTTCATTCTTTTTATAGCTGAATAATATTATATTGTATATATACATCACATTTGCTTATCCATTCACCTGTTTTTTATTTTCTTTTTTTAAAGGTACATAGATCACACAAAATGTTACATTAAAAAATATAAGACATTCCCATGTACCCCTATTCCCCACCCCCTCACTCCTCCCACATCAACAACATCTTTTATCATTGTGGCACATTCACTGCATTTGATGAATACATTTTAGAACACTGCTACACAGGATAGATTATAGCTTACATTGTAGTTTATACTCTCCTCCAGTCCATTCAG
Source organism: Dasypus novemcinctus (assembly GCF_030445035.2). Lineage (NCBI taxonomy): Eukaryota > Metazoa > Chordata > Mammalia > Cingulata > Dasypodidae > Dasypus > Dasypus novemcinctus. The sequence continues at coordinate 84,741,492 of NC_080687.1, read as the reverse complement.
TGGGTTATGGTGGGATATATAATGTACTGCATCAATCCCTGCAATATCATTCAGGACAACTCCAAGTCCCAAAAATGCCCCCAAATCACACCTGTTCTTCCCCTTCTCTGCCTTCAGCAACTCCCATGGCCACTATTTCCACATCAATGATACAGTTTTTCCCATTGCTAGAGTCACAATAATTCTATAGTAGAATACCAGTAAGTCCACTCTAATCCACATTTTTTTCCTCCATCATGAGGACCCTGGAATGGTGCTTTTTTAAGGGTATTTAGTTCAGATAGAAGCTTACAGTTACCAGGCCATAAAGTATAAGTTACTTCCCTCACCAAAATCTCTTGCCACATGTTGGAGCAAGATGGTTGCCAGTGTCTGCCAAGAATTCAGGCTTCCTGGGTTACTCTCTTCCTGGGGCTTGTTTCTCTTTGGACTCAGCTGCCCCTCTTTCTCCACAAGGCCAGTGGTAAACTATGAGCAACTGGCTCTTTCTCTCTCTCCAGGGTTGGATTCTCTCGGCTCAGCTGCTCTACTTCTCTGTATGTTTATTTCCTGGCTCTAGCTCAAAAACCCCAACCTCCCTTCTCTGTGGTGTGGTTTCTCAGTGAGTCCTTGACCACTAAGGGGGCAGGGGTGCAATGTCCTACTGATGTGGCCCAATAAAAGCCTTAATCATTATTTAATCAAATAAGAGTGAAACTTCTGAATCCAATATAATCTAATATGCCTGGAGAGACAGACCAGTTTATAAACATAATCCAATATCTATTTTTGGAATTAATAAACAATATCAAACTGCCATAGAGATTGACAGAATAAATTTGAAACATGACCCAACTATGTCCTGTCTACAAGAAACTCATTTCAAATCTAATGAAATACACAGGCTGAAAGTAAAGTGATGATGAACATAAATGTATTCAAACATTAATGAATGTAGAGCGAAAGGGATGTTTTAATAAATGAAAAAAACAGGTGTGAGAGCAAATAACATTGTTAGAGATTCAAAGAGGTATTACATAATGATAAAATGGGTCAATTCCACAAGAAATAATAATGATTCTATATGGGTATGCATCAAAAACAAAGCTGCAAAATGTGTAAAGCAAAAATTGGTAGTAGTGAAAGGAGATATATAGAAAGCCACAAATATAGTTGGAGACTCCCACACCACTCTCTAAACAATTGATAGAAAAACTAGACAAAAAATCTGCATAGACACAAGACTCAAAACTTTCAGCCAATAGAATTGTCATTTATAGAGCACTCTACTCAACAAGAGACAAGCATAATGCATAATCTTTCAAGTGTCCACATAACTTGACCCATGGTAAACTATTCCCCTATAGTAAAACCAATCTTTACAAATTTAATATAATTGAAATTACACAGAGTATGTTCTCTGATAATTAATAAAAAAAAAATTAGAAAATAACCAAATGCTTGGAAACTAGAAACACACTTCTAAATAATCTATATGTTAAAGAGTAAGTAGTATGGGAAAGTTTTTTTAAGACAAAAACAATGGAATTAAACTGAATGAAAATTCAATATATCAAAGTTTGTGGTACACTGTTGCAATAGTATTGTGAAGTAAATTTATAACATGTATTACAATAAAAGGAATCAAACAGGAAAATCACTACAGACCTTAAATGCATCATAAAGAAAATAAAAAACCACTACAAACAACTCTACATACATAAATTTGACAGCTTATATGAAACAAAGAATTTATCAAAAAATTACAGACTGCCACAACTCATTACACATGAGATAGGGCATTGGTGTGGCCCTAAAAATATTCAGTAAACCCCACCAAGGTAAATCACCAGGCAAAGGTGTTTCAGATTTTACCAAATATTTAAGATAGAGTTAACAACTGCACAATCTCTTCTAAAAAGTACAAAAGGAAGTAAAACTTCCCAAATCATTTTATGGAGCTAGTATTACCAAGATGCCAAAATCAGAGAGAAAGCACAAAAAAATAGACCATTATTCATCAGGAATACAGACACAAAATGTCTTTAACCAAATATTACCAAATATAATTGAGCAATCTATAATATTTATATACAACAAACAAGCCAGGTTTATTCAAAGGATGCAAGAGTGATTCAATATTTGGAGATCAATTTGTGTATTCCATTATAATACAGGCTAGAAAAATAAAACATGATTCTATCAAATTGTGCAGAAAAAGAATTTAAGAACATATAAAACTCACTCAGAAAAATAGGAATAGAAGGGAACATTCTCAACTTGATAAAAAGCACCTACAAAAAAAATCCCTAAAGCTAATATTATACCTAATGATGTAAGACTGAGTACTTTCCCCCTAACATTAGGAGTAAGATTGAAATGTCCACTCTCACTCCTCTTATTTAACAAAGTTTATTATTCAGGGTTCTCTAAGGAGACAGACTTACAGGAGATTAGATAGGTGATGGATAGATAATAGATAGATGATAGATGGATAGGTAGACAATACATAAATAGATGATAGATAGATGGTAGATTGATAAAGAGATATAGGGATATAAAGATAAAATGTAGCTAGGGCTGGTGGCCCATCCACGGCGATCCCTGAAATCATTGTTGTGCTGCGGCACTCCCAAACCCTGAGCGGGCTACTTCGGGGGCTTGCAGGGTAGGAGGTGTCTGGATGTCGATTTGGTGAGACAGTGACAGAAGAGATTCTTGTGAGAGGTGGAATTTTGGGTTTCTGACACGGTTATCAGAGGTTGTGGGTGGGACCCCTGCCCCTACGGCTGGCACCCAGCTGCAGGGATCCCTGAAGGCTTTGTTGTGCTGTGGTAGTCCCAGGCCCCCATTAACCAGATATGTGGTTCCCAGGTCTCTGTCCCATAAACCCTGGTGGCCCACGCTCCAGAGACTCACACACCTTGAGGCTGCAAAATCACAGAATTCCCACCCCCGAATCTGCTGCGCCCTGAGGTCCATCTGAGGTCCTTGATTACCCTAGCCCTCAGTGTTTGTGTTTTTTTTATTATTATTATTTTTCTCTCTCTCCTTTAACTTGGAGGAGTGTACCAACTGACTTGGGGAGAGTCTGGGAAGAAAGGAGAGGTGAATCTGCTGAGAAAGCCCAATTTACCTAAGTGTCCTGGGATAGGAAACTTGGTCTGGGAGAAGGTGGAGTCAGATAATCAATTAAACCTCTCCTAGCACACCTAAGGGGGAGGGACTGTAGGAGGTGCTATCCAAGTTTCCAGTAGCATATTTGGGGTTTCTGGTGAGGTGTAGGTGATCTCATGCTGGAAATAAGGAGTCATAGTCTTCAGTGTTGAATTGGCTCAACAAGGACCTACTTGAATCTCCTACCAGACCTCTCAGGCAGCTTTCCTGCTACCCTGGGAGAGAGAGAAATGAGGAAGGGAGAAAGGGGGAAGGTCAGATCCCTAAGTGTATTATTTAACTGCAAAGAAGATTCTCAGCTTAAAATGTTGGGGTTTTTTTTGTTTGTTTGTTTGTTTTGTTTTTGTCTTGGTTGTTAATATTGCATTGTCTCCTGTATTTTCTCTCATTTTCTCCCCCAAGGTCCTTTTTCATTTATTTAGATGTTTTTCTCTTTTTCTTTTTTTGCTCATTTTCCCTCCTTTACTTTGCCCCCCTTTTTCTCTTTTTTTTTCTTTTCTCTCTTTTTCTTCTTATTTTATTTTATTTTATTTATATAATAGGTGCTGCAGGGAGCACTTCACACTTGCTGTGTTTCCTCATCCTCCATTTCCTCTTTTCTGTGTGTATTGATTTTGTCCACCTACACTATCCCCTTTCCCCCACATCTTTCTATCCTCCATCATCTACTGTTTCTCTTACATTTCACCTCCCTTTCTTTGGCCCCCAAATTGTCTGACTTTTAATTTCTAATACCTTTGTTCTGTTTTATGTCTTTTGTCCACTCTTCATATTATTGTCATTCTTTTCTCTTTCCCTCTCTCATGAAAACACTGGCCTTTTAATTCATACTATATTCCTCCCCATATTCAGTTGAATGTCTCATTATAGGTACTCTACTTACTGCTATAACTCTACACAACTTACGTGAGTCTAATATCCATTCTCCTAGATCTCATATTGTTGCTCTGCTAACATTTATTACCAATACTACTTTATACCTTTTCTTTTCTTACTCATTTTGTTTTCCCTGGCCCTAATATTTTCCTTCAAAGTGAACTTAGCCAGCAACAAGAAAACAGAGTAAGAAGAACAAAGTGACAAAGAGAAGACAAAACACTTATGCATGAACAATAACTAATTAATCCCCAAGACTAGATAAAGAAGCTAAGGAACTGAATAAACCCGTCAAGATAAAATGATGACCAGACAGCAACAAAAAACTACAAACCAAACCAATAATCAGGAAAACATGGCCGAATCCAATGAACAAACTGAAAACCAGGAACATGAGCAGAACATCAGACAAGTAATTAAAGATCTCAAAACATATATTAGAGACCAATTAATGAAGTAAAAGAAGAGATTAACAATATGAAGAAAACACTTGGAAGGAAATTGCAGACAAACACAAAAAGATAACAGATATGATGGTGATGAACACCACAGTTCAAGAAATCAAAAATACACTCTCAGCAAATAGCAGCAGATTAGAAGAGGCAGAGGAGAGAATTAGTGATGTGGAAGACAGTTCATCTGAAATCAAACAAATAGTAGAACTGGTTGATAGAAAGATAGAAAAAATCCAGCTAGGACTTAGGGTCCTCAATGACAATGCAAAATGCACAAACATATGCATTATAGGCATCCCAGAAGGAGAAGAGAAGGGAAAGGGGACAGAAAGGGTGTTGGAGGAAATAATGGCTGAAAACTTCCCCAATCTACTGAAAGAGATGGATGTACATGTCCAGGAAGCACAGTGCACCCCAAACACCATGAATCCCAACAGGCCCACCCCAAGACATACACTTGTCAAATTATCCAATGCTCAAGACAAAGAGAAAATTCTAAAAGCAGCAAGAGCAAAGAGAACCATCACATACAAGGGAGGCTCCAAAAGATTCAGTGCTGATTTCTCATCTGAAACCATGGAGGCAAGAAGGCAGTGGTATGATATAGTCAAGGTACTAAAAGAAAAAAAAAAAATTTCCAACCAAGAATACTCTATCCAGCAAAGTTAGCATTCAAAAATGATGCAGAGTTCAAGATATTCACAGATAAACAGAAATTAAAAGACTATGACAACAAGAACCTTGCCCTTCAAGAAATACTAAAGGGAGTAGTTCAGGAAGAAAGAAAAAAAGAGTAGAGGCAGAGTTGGAGGAGAGTGTAAGAGCAACAAAAAGAGAAGAAACAAACAAAATATGACAAACACAAGTCCAACCAAAATATAGCTAACAGAAACAATTCCTTGAAAGTAATAACACTGAATGTCAATGGATTAAACTCACCTGTCAAAAGATGCAGACTGGAAGATTGGATAAGGAAATAAGACCCATCTATATGCTGTCTACAAGAAACACATCTTAGACCAGGGATTCATGGAGGTTGAAAGTGAATGACTGGAAAACAATCTTACAAGCAAACAATAACCAAAAAAAGGCAGGAGTAGCTATATTAATATCAGACAAAATAGACTTTAAATGAGAAACAATTGTGAGAGACAAAGAAGGATACTACATATTAGTGAAAGGGATAATCTTTCAAGAAGAATGAACAATCATAAGTATTTATGCTCCTAACAAGGGTGCCTCCAAATATGTGAGGCAAACACTGGAAAAACTAAGTGAAAGAATAGATGCTTCTACAATTATAGTGGGAGACATTAATATACCACTATCAACTTTGGACAGAACATTTCAAAAGAGAATCAATAAAGAAACAAAAACTTTGAACAGTACATTAGAGGAGCTGGATCTAATAGACATATACAGATCATTACACCCGAATGCAGCAGGATATATATTTTTCTCAAGTGCACACGATCATTCTCAAAGATTGACCATATGCTAGGCCACAAAGAAAGGTTCAATGAATTCAGAAAGATCAAAATTGTAGAAAATAATATCTCTGACCACAGTGGAGTGAAACTGGAAATCTGCAAGGACCAGAGGCTCAGATTTTACACCAAGATATGGAAATTAAAGAGCACACTCTTAGAAAAACAGTAGGTCAAAGAGGAAATCTCAAAAGTTATTAATAACTGCCTTGAAACTAATGAAAATGATAACACAACATATCAAAACTTATGGGATGCAGCAAAAGCAGTACTGAGAGGAAAATTTATAGCCATAAATTCATACATTAAAAAAAGAAGAGCAAAAATTGAAGAACTAACTGCACATTTGGAGGAATTACTAAAAAATAACAACAAAGTAATCCCACAGGAAAAAGAAGGAAAGAACAAAGATAGAAGCAGAAATAAATTAAATAGAAAAATAAGAAAGCACTTGAAAAGATAAACAAAACCAAGAGCTGGTTCTTTGAGAAGATTAATATAATTGACAAACTCTTAGCTAGACTAACAAAGAAAAAAAGAAAGAGATGCAAATACACAAAATAAGAAATGAGAAAGGAGATATCACCACTGATCCCACAGAAATAAAGACTATCATAAGAGGATACTTTGAAAAACTATATTCCAACAAAAATGACAATTCAGAGGAAATGGACAAATTCCTAGAAACACATAAGCAGCCTATATTGATGAAAGAAGAAATTGATGATCTCAACAAACAAATCAAAAGTAAAAAGAATCAGTCAATAAAAACCTCCCAACTAAGAAGAGTCCAGGGCCAGACGGCTTCACAGGTAGATTCTACAAAACATTCTGGAAAGAACTAACACCAACCTTGCTAAAACTCTTCCAAAAAATTGAAACAGAAGGAATATTACCTAACTCATTCTATGATGTCAAAATTACCCTAGTACTAAAGCCAAGCAAAGACACCACAAGAAAGGAAAATTATAAACCAATTTCTCTAATGAACCTAGATGCAAAAATCCTCAACAAAATACTTGCTAACCATATTCAACAACACATTAAGTGAATTATACACCATGACCAAGTGGGATTCATTCCGGGTATACAAGGATTGTTCAACATAAGAAAATCAATCAATGTAATAGACCATATAAACAGATTGAAGGGAAAAACTCACATGATTATATCTATAGATGCAGAAAAAGCATTTGACAAAATACAGCACACTTTCTTGATAAAAATACTGCAAAAGATTGGAATACAAGGAAATTTTCTGACTTGATAAAGAGTATATATGAAAAACCCACAGCCAACATCATTTACAATGATGAAATCCTAAAATCCTTCCCTCTAAGATCAGGAACAAGACAAGGATGCCCACTATCGCATCTTCTATTTAACATTGTCTTAGAAGTACTTGCTTGAGCACTGAGGCAAGAACCAGATATAAAAGGCATTCAAATTGGAAAGGAAGAAGTCATAATGAAAAATTTCATTATTTGCAGATGACTTGATCCTATACATAGAAAACCCTGAAAGGTCTACCACAAAGCTTCTAGAACTCATAAATGAGTTTAGTAAAGTCACAGGTTATAAGATCAATGCACAAAAATCAGTAGCATTTCTGCACACCAATAATGAGCAAGCTCGGGAGGAAATCAAGAAACAAATACCATTTACAGCCCTGCATGGTGCTCCAGGGGCAATCACCAGACATTGTAAATCCTCACAGGGCCCACTGGATGGAATGGGGGAGAGTATGGGCCATGATGTGGACCATTGACCATGAGGTGCAGAGGTGCCCAAAGATGTACTTACCAAATGCAATGGATGTGTCATGATGATGGGAATGAGTGTTGCTGGGGGGGTGGGGGGAGAGGTGGGGTGGGGGTGGTGGGGTTGAATGGGACCTCATATATATATATTTTTAATGTAATATTATTACAAAGTCAATTAAAAAAAAAGAAAAAAAATACCATTTACAAAAGTCAATAAAAAAATCAACTACCTAGGAATAAATTTAACTAAAGATATAAAAAACTTATACACAGAGAACTACACAACACTGTTCAAGGAAAGCAAAGAAGACCTAAATAAATGGAAGGATATTCCCTGTTCATGGATAGGAAGACTAAATATTATTAAGATGTCTATCCTACCAAAACCGATCTACACATTCAATGCAATCCCAATAAAAATCAACACAGCCTTCTTTAAGGAACTAGAAAAACTAGCTATGAAATTTATTTGAAAAGGAAAGAGGCCCCTAATAGCCAAAGACATATTGAAAAAGAAAAACGAAATAGGAGGAATCACACTACCTGCCTTCAAAACATACTACAAAGCTACAGTAGTGAAAACAGCATGGTATTGGCACAAGGAGAGACACACTGACCAATGGAACTGAATTGAGAGTTCTGATATAGATTCTCATATATATAGTCATATAATATTCGATAAAGCCACCAAATCCTCTCAACTGGGAGAGAATGGCCTATTCAACAATGGTGCCTGGAGAACTGGATATCCATATGTAAAAGAATGAAACAGGATTACTATCTCACTCCTTATACAAAAATCAATGCAAGATGGATCAAGGACATAAATATAAGAGCCAAGACCATAAAGACCTTGGAAAGCAGTGTAGGGAAGCATATACAAGACCTTGTAATAGTAAATGGCTTCATGAACTTCACACCAAAAGCACGAGCAGCAAAAGAACAAATAGATAAATGGGACTTCCTCAAAATTAAAGCCTTCTGCACCTCAAAGGAGTTTGTCAAGAAAGTGAAAAGAGAGCCTACACAATGGGAGAAAATATTTGGTAACCATATATCTGATAGGAGACTTATAACCTGCATATATAAAGAACTCCTATATCTTGAAAATAAAAAGACAAACAACCCATTTTAAAAATGAGAAAAAGATTTAAACAGACACTTCTCCAATGAAGAAATGCAAATGGCTAAAAAGCACATGAAAAAATGCTCCAAATCTCTAGCTATTAGGGAAATGCAAATCAAAACTACAATAAGATATCATCTTACTCCCATAAGAATGGTAGCTATGAAAAAAACAGAAGACTACAAAAGCTGGAGAGGATGTGGAGGAATTGGAACACTCATCCACTGCTGGTGGAAATGCAGAAGGATCCAGCATTCTGGAGGACAGTTTGGCGGTTTCTCAAAAAACTAGCTATAGATTTGCCATATGACCCAGCAGTTCCACTGCTGGATATATACCCAGTAGAACTGAAAACAAGGACACAAACTGATATATGCACACTAATGTTCATAGTAGCATTGCTCACTATTGCCAAAAGTTGGAATCAACCCAAATACCCATCAACAGATGAATGGATAAATAATAAGTGGTATATACATACAATGGAATACTACTCAGCTTTAAGAATGAATACACTACAAACACACGTGATAACATGGATGAATCTTGAGAACCTTATATTGAGTGAAGCAACCCAGGCATTGAAGGACAAATACTACATGACCTCAGTTATATGAAATAAGTAAACCAAGCTGCCTCAGAGAGGTAGAGACTGGATGATAGGCTTAAAGGAAATTGGGGGGTAGAGGAAGGATGTAAGCTGACACCTACCTGGGTGAAATCTATGATAAACTGGAGGTAAATATTTGTACAAGGAAGGGAAAAAATGGGGGAATAGGGTTACCTTTGGGTGGGGCTTTGTGGGTTTGAGGGGGGCTAGATATTGGAAGATGGGTAATATTGCCCAAGAAATTGGGGGAGCGTGTGGCAACATACAAACATAGGAGATTGTTAGGTATTTGGTTGAGAGTATAATGCTGAGAAAACTTTTTCAAAAATATAATTAGGAAGGTTACCTGTTTAAGATGCTTAAAGGGGATAATCTGATGCAGGAGAGGCTCCTATGGAATATGTGAATGCTCCTTTTGCCATAGTGGGTTATAGCATTGGATAGAAACCCATATAATGAGAGTGAAGTTATACCCATATCCTAGGGAGGACTGATGTTCTCAAATAGAGGCAATTGTTCCTCTGAAGAGAAATGGTGGCTCCCAGGGCATTAGGGCAGTTGAGCATGTCAAGCCCTCAACACTGTTGCAAGTATCTCTGAACATGGCCCTTCAAGCAATGAAGATTGACTGTCACTGTGGGCCCTAGGGGAGGGGGAAAGAGGTATTGAACAGATGGAACCAATGTACCAGTGTGGGCAATAGAAGTGTTCCACAAGAGTACACAAGGATGGATATAAGACATGTAAAATTACACCAAAAATATATAGGAGCTAATAGGCTAAAATGTAAATCATAATGTAAAACATAAGATAACTAAAAATTTAGAAAATTGTATAGTCTAAAATATAAACTACAATGGGAAACCCAAATGTTACCTTGTTTGAAAGCTATTGTCTCAATATCTGTACAACAGTTTCTCTAAATATAGCATAAATATGTAAAAAGATTATTGCTGTGGAAGGGAAAAGGGTTTTATGTTGGATTGTGGGAGTACTGCATATTGTACATATGAATTACTGTGATCTAAAACTTTTGTGAAGATAAGCTTAATAATTAGGAAAAAAGAAAAAAAATAGGACGTAGACACGGAGGAAAAGACGGAAGTAGTTGCCTTGCCAATTTGCCTACAGGGCAACACTTATTGCAGTAATGGAAGGCAAAAATCAAAAACAAAGCTTTTGCATCTCTAAATTTTTTGATACCCCAATTTATTTTTACCTTAATTTTTCTAAATTAATATGTATTAATCTACATCTTTTAAACTTATCACTATATTCCATTTTACTATTAATGGAACCTGGCAATATATTGGGCTTCACTTTTGAGGAGGTTTTGGATCACAGAGAGGTTCAACAATAGCAGGGGAAGAATACTGGTGTGGGATGTTATTGACAGCAGACACATGGTTGACAGGGAGTTCACAGAGATTATATCCAGGGTACATAAAAATGTTTGGATATTTTCATAGTGGCTACAATTAAAAACAACAACTGAGGGAGTGCTGAGTTCCTAGCCAGGGAAGCTCTATCACAGTCCCTAAAGGAACAGCAACAATCCCCCAATTGTAATGGCAAAAAAGAATGAAGGTCCAACAATGAGCCCTTGATACTAGTGACTATGCTTGTGAGCCTGTGCACCTGAAATAAGAACAAGGCCTAGAGCTGCAGGGTGCCTAAGAGTTACCTCCTGAGAGCTTCCATGTTGCTCAAAGGTGGCCAGTCTCAAAGCCAAATTCAGCATGTAAATGCATTGCCTTCTCCCCAGCGTGGGACATGACTCCCAGGGATGAGCCTCACTGGTGCTGAGGGATTACTACCAAGCACCAGCTGATGATGTAACTAGAAAATGACCTTGAATAAAAGGGTCAACTCAGATCAGCAGAATATCTCAATCTACATATAATACCAGGAGTTAAAAATGCTTTTTGACCTGAATGAAAGGGGGAAATGGAAAGGACAAATGAGTTTATATGGCCATGAGTCTCCAAAAAGAGCCGGGAGGTTATCAGAGGGGCTGCCCTTATGCACACCTGAGCAGAGTCCCAGAGACAGATAAAGTAGATACAATCCCAGGTATTGGTTCTTCTGAGGGCTACAGAGACCCACAGGTTCTATGGTCATGGCAGATGGAGTTCAGTGCCATGTCAGTTGGCACTACTTTGGAGTTTGTGTTTCTGAGTGATGGAGCTGGACGCAGATGTGATCTTTGTTCACAAGCCTCTCCTGTTACTTTTACCAGAATGGTAGTTGGTGCTGGGGTTTAATGTAAACCCAGGGGACCTGAATCTCTGGACTGACCATGTGATAGCCAGACCCTGAGCCTCAACAGACTTGCAACTCCTACACTCTGGTTTATTGGACTTACCGCACTCAGCTAACATGGAGGTGAAGGTCAACCACCACACCAGGGAGTCAAGAGTGCCTACAACTGAAAGCAGGAGAATTGCATCCAGTCCCATGTGGAATCTAAGCCCCCTCTTGATATAGATGTGGAGTGGACACAACCATTCCAAGGTCCACAGGATGGAGGAATAGAGTATGGATTACAGTGGACTTACTGATATTCTATTCATGAACTATTGTGATTAGTAATCAAAGAAAATGTGGCATTGGTGTGGAGAAAGTGGCCATGGTGGCTGCTGAGGGTAGGGAGTGGGAAGAAGAGATGAGATGTGGGGGCATTTTTGGGACTTGGAGTTGTCCTGGGTGGTGCTGCAGGGACAGTTACCGGACATTGTATGTCCTCCCACGGCCCACTGAGTGGACTGTGGGAGAGTGTGGGCTATGACGTGGACCATTGACCATGAGGTGCCATGGTGCTCAGAGATGTATTCACCAAATGCAATGAATGTCTCATGATGATGGGGGAGATTGTTGTTATGGAGGGAGGAGGGGGTGAGGGGGGTAGGGGGGTATATGGGGACCTCATATTTTTTTAATGTAATATTAAAGACAAAAGTAAAGACAAAAAAAGATATAATGTAAATATTATGAGATTTTTAAAAATAGGAATCGGTTCACACAACTGTGAGGGTGGGAAAATCTAAATTCCATAGGGCAGACTGCAAGCTGGGAAATCCAATGAAGATTTTCCATGAATTCCCCGGAAGAAGCTGACTGGGAGAAGGAAAGTCTCTCTTCTGACTGCTGAAATCATTACTTCTCCTTTTAATGCATTCATCTGAATGAATTGTTGAAGGCAATCTTTTCAGTTGATCATAGATGTAATCAATTTATTGATGATTTAAATCCACAAAATATCCTCAAAATAACAATCAGGCCAGTACTTGCTTGATCAAATAACTGTACACCACCACCTGACAAAGTTTAAACATGAAGTTAATCAACACGCAAGGTGACAGAGATTCTGGCCAGAGCAATTAGGTAAGAAAAGTAAATAAAAGGCATTCACATTAGAAAGAAAGAAATGAAGTCATTATTTGTGTATGACAAGATTGTTTATAAAGAAAATCCCAAGGAACCTACCAAAAAAAGGAAGAAAAAAGAAAACCTGTTTTTTTAAATAAGTGCATTCAAAAGAACACTAGCTAAACATACAAAGATCAATTGCATTTCTCTATATTAGCACTGGACATGTGTACACAGAAATTAAGCATTTTGAGCATTTCAAATTATTTAAAATAAAATACTTAGGTGTACATCTAAAAAATGTTTATAGGACTTGTGTGCTGAAAACTACAAAGTGATGAAGTAATAAAGTAAAGAAACTATAAATAAATAAAGAGGCATACACTATTCATAATTGGAATACTCATTATGGTAAAGATGTCAATCACCCCAATATGCATGTAGGTTTAACAAAATTCCTATGAATAGGCAGCAAGATATTTATAGATATAGACATGATTATGCTAAAATTTATATGGAAAGTCAAAGAAACTAGAATAACTAAACTGTTCTGAAAAGGAATAAAGTGGGAGCAATTACTATACCGGATTTGAAAAGTTATTATATACATACATAAATCAAGACTGTTTGGTATTGGTGGAAGACCAGACACATAGATCCATGGAGTAGAAAAGAGAACCCAGAAATAGATTCACAGAAATATGCCCAACTTATTTTTTACGAAGTTGTAAAATCAATACAAAGGATGCTGGAATTATTGGACAACCACAGGAAAAAATTAACTCTCAATCTAAATTAAATCTCACTTATTATATAGATATTAATTCAAAATGGATTATGGAATTAAATGTAAAGCACAAACCATAAAACTTTTAGAAACAAATTGTAGGAGAAAATGTTTGGAAACTAGGGCTAGGCAATAATTTTTAGATTTCATACTAGAAGTCTTATACATAAAGAGAAAAAATGATAAACTGAATCACAAAAAATTTATAACTTGTTTTGCGATTTTATTAAGAGGATTAAAAGACAAGTAACAAAATGAGGAGGAGGGGAATTATTTGCAAATAACATACTCAACAAATGATTCATTCTACAAATCACTTGTGCAAAACCAAAAAATTCAGCTGCAAAATGATCAAAAGTGATGAAAATATACAAATGGTCAATGAGCATCCTAGTGGATGTATAACATCATTAGTCATTACAGAAAAGTAAATCAAAACCACAGCAAGATACCACTTCTTAATAGCCTGGCTAAAGTAAAAAACAGAAAATAAAAAGTGTTTGTCAGGATGCAGAGTTTTTGGAACCCTGCCAGATTGCTGGAGGGAATGCAGCAAGCAATACCCATTTTGGAAGACCATGTGGGAATTTCTCAAAACTTTAAATATCGCGTTACCCTACAGGGCCCCTAAATAGTGGTCCTTGGTCTTGAACATGGTACATCCTCCTCAGATATGACTGAAGTGTGAGGAAAGCCCTTTCTACCCAAGTTCTGGCATGATTCCTAACTTGTCTAACTTTTTCAAGGCCTCAGTCTGAAGCAGGTGATCTCTGCTAAGCTTTGCAGACTCTTTCCCTGAAACTTTACAGAACAGTCCTTGGTAAGAGGCAAAATAAATGTCCATGCTGACTTTTGGAGTTCCATCTTTGCTCAGGTCCTGCTTCTCTGATAAACTGCCCCATAAATTCCAACTGCTGATTTCTGTCTCTTCAGCTCAGGGAGAGTTGTCTTTCTTTCATGTGATTTTTGCCCCATAGCAGAAGAACCAAGGTGATTATGGAGCTTAAATTGTGTATTTTCCTCTCAAGGCTTATATCCCTGTGCTACCTATGGACTAAAGCCTGATACTAACTTATACATTAAGCCTGCAACCAGTAGTTTTCTCAGGCTTGAAGCAGGAGTCCCACAGTAATGAATTCTTAACAGAAGCTTCCAAAGGAAGTTTCTTCAAGAACCAACTTAAAGATTTATACTTCATAAGTAGGAAACTCTAAAAAAATAATAATCTGAATTTCAGTCATCTAGTTTGTACCCTATATCAGCAACTTGCTCTTATCTCTGTTCCCCTTACCCTGTCATTTCCTCATTCCCTACTGAATCTTTCCAACTTCCAGTGCTGAGCTTTTTTCAGATTCTGTAGTTCTTTGAGGACTCAATTAATCTTATTTTTCTTATGACTAACTAAGGTGAGTACCAGACCTCTACTATATTCTGTTCTAGGTGTGAATGTTTTAGGTCAAATAATAACTAAAATTTTTTAATAATGTTGTCAAGTAAATTCCCACATAACTGATTACTAATATCAACTCTGAATTTTACCTTTATGTGTCTCTCCAACTGAACCACTTTTATCCAACTTCATCACCACTACTCCATACCTAGATGTGGTCATGTCTTTTCAAAAGTTTTATTTGCCTCGTAGCAGGGTTAGCCCAAATGCTGCCACAATGTGCCAGTAAACATAGCAATCATTCTCTTCTTAAAATCATTTCTTCAGGGAAATCAGTTATGATCACTATAACTAGATTAAATTCTCTTATTACAGATTCATATAACCCCATTTTTCTCTGACCCCTCATCACAATTGCAGATATCCATGAATCAGAGTGAACATTTGATTGATAATTATCTCATTTACTTGACTTTAAACTAAATGAGAGCAAGGCTATTGGGTGCTTTTATAACCATTTGATACTCAGTATTTGACTCTGTATCTGATGTATAGTAGGTGCTCAAAAATGTTCCTCAAATGTGTAAATGGGTAAATATAATAAGAATAAATATACTAGGATAAATACATAATAACTTCTAGATCCTAACAGTGCTTCTAAAACTTGGTGTGCATAATAATATCCTAAAGAGCTTACTAAAAACATATTTCTAAGCCTACTCCCAGAAATCTGTCTTTCTAATGGATTTCCAGGGAACATTGTTTGCTGTCAGTCTGCAGATCAAGCTTAAAGTAGCATAGATATACAGTAGCTTTAATAGTCTTCTTTCTATGATACGAACATTATCTGAGGAAAAAGAGCATATTTGGAATCCTTAGTCATTTCTGTAAATGGAATGAAATTTGTGAAATCCTATTATATTTAAATTTTAATCTAAGCAAACAATACATAGAAACTGAAATACAGGAAGCAATGGAATCAGGATTTCAGTTCCAATGTGTATTAGAAGTCATGACTGCCATTCCTACAACAAGAATAAAAGCTGAACAAACTGAAAATCAACAGCTTTTATAGGGTCAACCAAAGAAATGAAGTTGCAGGGCAAATTGCAACCCTGAAATCTAGACAGACAGATGAATGCAGAATAGCACAGATGAGATTAGATTCCCTGGACATAAACTTCTGGAATCATTACTGGTAGGAATATTTAAATGTTAATTTTGATGAATTGCTGAAGACTGAGCATAGACTAGCTTAAGAGTGAGAAACTCCTGGGAGCAAATCTTCTGAGACCCAAAGCTTTCATGTTTCCTACTGAAACACCACCAGATTCTCATGATTAAGAGCCAAGTAAAATCCTCTTGTGTTTCTGGTTGGGGGAGAGGGAAAGTAGCTATTTTGGAATATTCTGAGAGCATACTTGTGGCAGTTTGAAGGTTTTGTAGATTCCTGAAAATTCTGTTCTTAAATCTAATCCATTCCTGTGCATGTAAACATATTGTAGGTGGAAATTTTTGATAAAATTATTTTGGCTAGGGGCTTTTGATTAGATTGAGTGACCTAGGGTGGGTCTTTTATTTTTTATTATTATTCTTTTTTGAGGTACTGGCACCAGGGATTGAACTGGAACCTTATATGTGGGAAGCCAGTGCTCAACCACTGAGCCACATTGGCTCCCCTGACTTGGTTTTTTTGTTTGTTTGCTAGTTGTGCATTTTTTTGTTTTGGGGAGGCACTGGGAACTGAACCAGGGATTTCCCATGTGGGAAGAAAGAGCTCATCCACTTGAGCCACTTCCCCCAGGGAAGAATAAAAGTCATAGATAGAGGAAAAAACTGCAGAGACAGAGAGGAACCCAGAAATTGAGAGGAAGGTCCAGGTTGCTGGAAGCTGAGAGGAAGCCACTTTAGCCAGAAGCTGAAAGCAGTAAGGCCAGAGGAGTGGGGAAAGACAAGTGGACACCACCATGTGCCTGATCGCCCATAGATGCAGCTCGAGGAGAAAGGACCTCCTGATGATGCCTTGATTCTGGATACTTGCATGGCCTCAGAACTGTAAGCTTTTCATGTAATAAGTTGCCACTGTAAAGGCCAACACATTTCTGGCATATTGTTCTCAGCAGTTTTTCACAAACTAAAAAAGGAATTGGGGTCATGGTGCTATGCAAATACCAAAAATGTTGGGACAGTTTTATAAATAGGTCTGAGGAAGATTTGTGAAGAACTTTGAGATGCTTGATAGAAAAGGCCTACATTGCTTTGAAGAGATCTTTGGAAGAAATATGGATGCTAAAGATACCTTTCCATGAGGACTTAGACTGATAGGATGAATATGTCATTGCAAACTGAGAGAAAGGTGATTTCCTGATGTTAGATGGAAGATAGAATTTGAAAGTGATGAGCTTGGATATTTAGCTGAGGCCTAATTTAAATGTAGAAAGTGCAGCTTAGCTCTCCCTTGAAGCTTCTAGTAAAGGTGAGAGGAAAGGGAAAAGCTGAGAACAGAACTTCTTGGCAGAAAGAAACCATAAACTGATGGTTTAGAAAATTTTGAGCTTGTAAAAAAACAATTCTCCAGAGAATAGTGCCCCATGTCAGGATGTAACTGAACATGGAAGCAGCCAGTCATGTCAGTGTACATCAGGATTGGAAATGCAGTTATCCAAGAAGTATCTGTGGAAAGTCTTACTCTCTGATGGCTTAGACTGCTGTTTCCTACAGGCAAAACCTACAAGTTTCTGTTGAGATACATATGAACGGAACCACTGCCAACCAGGACTTAAAGGGACAAAACAGGGACAGATGGAAGGAAAAATTACTTCAAAAACATGGCCCTGGAAGCTGAGGTTTGGACTGAAGACATCTTCTTGGACCCAGAGAATGAATTCATGTGTAAGAGGTGAGTATGCCTCAGAGCTTGGAGAAGGCAAGGGCAGTCTTTCTGCCCATTGTTCAGGAAGGGTATTGCTACTCCAGGCTTCAGAGAGGGTGGAACACAATCTCCAGAGATTGGGGAGAGTTTGTTCATAAACCCAGTGTTCTCAGAGGGTGGGGCCTAGATTCAGGGACCACCCCAGGGCTTGAAGAAGGTGGAACCAAGAACATGGACACTGGACAAGGTCTTGGAAAGAGTGCGGCTGCCACTCCTTCAGGCCCTAAGGAAAAGAAACCACCATCCAATGAATGACTTTCACACTGCAGTGTGCCCTGCAGGGGGCTGGAACAATTTGAGACCCATGATCCCTGTTTTCCTCCACATTTCTCCTTAAGGCAATGTGAGCTTTTATTCTTTGACTGTCCGTCTTTTGTATACCAGATGCAGTTAACTTGTTTTCTGAGTTTCACAGCTCCATAGCCTAAGAGGAATTTTGTCCAAAGACAGACAGGCGTAAAACTGATTTCAATGAGACTTGTACTTAATACTCTTACTGAAATGATTTAAGTTTTTTGAAATACAGTGATAGAATGAATGTATTTTGCATATGGAAATAACATGTATTTTGGGGTTCCAAAGGGTAGTTTGAAGCTTCTGTGGATCCGTGAAAATTCTGTTCTTAAAGTTAATCCATTCCCATGCATGGACACCTATTGTAGGTGGGACCTTTTGATTAAATTACTTTTGTTAAGTGCCTTTGATTAGATTGTGTGATTCAGGGTGGGTCATAATCCTCTTACTGGTATCTTTTATAAACAGAGGAATAAAGCACCATGGATACAGGAAAAGTTGCTGAGATAAAGAAGAATGCAGAAACTGAGAAAAAGGTCCCAGAACAAGAAGCTGAAATCAGTATAACACAGAAGCTGAGAGGAAATCCCTTTAGCCAGAAGCTGAAAGCAATGAGGCCCAGAGGACAGGGGAGAGATGAGCAGATATAGTCATATGCCTGACTGTCCTCAGCTGCAGCTCAGGAAGAAAGATCTCCTGATGATGCTTAGATTTGGATATTTTCATGGACTCAGAACTATAAACTTTTAACCTAATAAATTGCCATTGTAAAAACCAACCCATTTCTGCTATATTGCTCCCAGCAGCTTTAGCAAACTAAAACAATGCTCTATAACAAAGGCCTACAAGGCACAGGAAAAGACTTTATACCAGCCACAGGGGAAGGAAAATAAACAACACCCTTCCTGTCTCACCTAAAGGGAGAGGCATTGTAAAGAGCACTGTCCAAGAACTCAGATACACCAAAGAAATATATTTATCATAAGATGATAGCACATATCTTCTCCCTATACCTACCACCACATCAACGGGGCTTCAATACAATAACAATGAATAATAGCTGAAAGCGCTGCAAAACACAGACTTCATTTAAGAAGGAGTTCTAATGGAAGCTCAGAGGCAAGAAGCGAGAAAAAATTTTAGCCTCTGGTATCTAAAGTTACAGTAAACATGAAACACAGCCTAACTCCTTGTCTTATTTGTGTTAACTGTCAAAGAAAACAACTGAAGTAGTAAAAAGTTTCTCCTTTTCAGCAGCAGGAATGGGAATGGGGAGCTGTGGGTAGGATTTTACACTGCTTTCCAGTATAAATATTTTTTTTAAAAACCAAAATAATATGTGCATATAGATAAAAAGCAATCAAATAACACAGAAGGGTCACCAAAATGTTTCTACAGGAGGTGCTTCAACAAGTTTTGTCACAGGAAATAACCTTAAAAAATTGTCTGAGTCAGCCAGATGAACAAGGAGACAGGGTACAAAGAGGAAACTGGATTTGCTGAGGCCTGGAGATGGCAGTTCAATGTGGTTAGGACATTGAGGGGACAAGAATGGATGATGGGAAGGTACGAAACTAGAAACTAGATTAAAGCTTTTGAATCTTTTCCTAAATAGACCATTAGGTACACTGAAAGGTTTTACATAGGAAAAAAGTCATAGTCAGTTTTGAATTTTTAAAAGATTACTCTGGTCAAATTGTATAAAATGGAATGGAGTGAGAAGAGACAAATAAAAGCATTTCAGATCTCAGAGAGCCCAGGGTGGAGACCATGAAGACAGAGAGACATGGCTGATTGAGAGATAATTGGGAAACAAGTTGGTAGGGCTTGTATTTGGATTGGAAGTGACGAGTCAGGTCTCTGGTTGGGGCAGCTGGAAGTATAATGGTGTTGCTCTGAGATAATAAACACCACTGGGGACCTACTGTGAAGGAACTAAGTCAATTGAGTATTCAAATCTTTGAATTTCACCTATTTCCATGAGTAGACATCTCTTAGAGAATGTTAGATAGGTGAATTTGTAGCTCATGTAACATAGTAGAATTGGAAGTGTATGCTGGAGAGACAGCCACATCAGGATTTGTTGACAGAGGAAGTGTAGGATGAGAGACACATGTAGTCATTAATAACTCAGGTTTAGTTAGGCTACTTCGATTTGAATCCTGACCCACCATAGATTAATATTTCAAAACCTTTTTTTGTCTCATTGATGTGCAAATTGTATACAATAATAGTCAAATGTTAAATAGTGAATAGTCAAAGAATCATTGCTTGTAAAGGGCATTCGAAAGTTCCCAATACAAAGTAAATATTCTGTGAACTTAGCTCTTACTATTCCTATTAATATAATTATTATGAGTACAATAACAAAAAAATGAAACCTTAATATGTAATACTACTTAAGGAACAGAAATAGAAAGAGGCACTTGCAAAGAAGAGTGAGAAAAAGGAAGGGAAACATCCAGGGAAGGAGAAGAAAAACAAAAAAAATCAGAAAATAACCTGATTAAGTATCATTCAAGATGGAGGGAATAACATTAGCACAATCTAAAGCATAAACAAACTTGGAAGAAGACATTATTATTTTTTAACATTCATTCACTTTAGAGTGATGAACATGTTGCTTTCCAAATGTTTGAAATTAGAAAAGAGCAAAATACATACTGTTGGGTTAGTGTCATGAGAGTTTACAATGAAGCATGGCCTCACCTCTACATTCTTTTTTTTTTTTTCCAAGTTAATTTGGAATTGTTTTCGAATGACTGGATTTTACCTACATGAGGTAGAGTATTTTACAGTTGCTGGCAGTGGAGATGATTTCTTCCAAATGAGGAACTTGTTATATATTTCATCTGTAAATCAATATATCACCTTCTGAATGGGAATCGAATCCACCTAACCATATCAGCATGAACACAAGTTCCGTATTTTAGGTGTATAAAAGAACTATTGTTATTCTTTTGAGAAACATCACACTGTGCAGATTTTCTGTATATGTTTTAGAAGCAGATGGGATATGCTGCCAGCACTATTCTAGTTCAAAGTCAGATTCACTTTGTAAAATGTGATAACTGGCCATATTAATGGGTTTGGGGTGAATGTGGATGTTGGGGGTGTTGCAGAGATAATAAGGGGTCTTTGATGAATTAAGCATATGTGTTCCTGTGGGGCGATGAAAATAGAATAGTATCGTAATGAAATTTCAACCCTGCAGCTGTATTTCACCTAAAACATTCTGTTCATAGGACTTTTCTTTCTAGACTTCTGAATAGCTGAGTGAAATATAGAAAGTAAATTTATCTGAAACAAACCCTAATTTTCACTGAATAAAGCTATTCATATATAGGTATATATAATATATAAATATGTTTGCTTTTAAAAGTGTTAGGCATCTTTTCTAGCAGTATTTTATGTAACAATGCTAAGAATATTTTAGCATGTATAATGATAATTTTAATATACAGAAAACCATATGCAGCAGTATAGGGCTTGCTTCCCAAGTAAAATACCAAAAAGCATTGTCTTGTTTATTATTTCATAATACAAGGTGTTATGTAGGATCATCATTTCCTGATATTTTAATGTTTATGTTACAAACTATGAGGACTTGGTTTGAAGGATTGGTTTAAAAGTGTGCATTATTTCAGTTACCTGAAGAATAAATTGTCACAGATTAAAATTTGTGCAATTGGCTACCTCTGCTTACTAAGAAATACCAAAATCACACTCCCTTCCCCATTAAGCTAGCCCTTAGATAAATTGACATGTTGTCTGATTACTCCCAGTCCTTAACTACTTGTGCTGGAGAGATCTGTCCATCCCTACTGTGATGGTTAGGCTATTGTGTCAACTCGGCCAGGTATTTGTGCCAGCTGTTTGGTCAAGCAAGCACTGGGCTAACTGTAATACAAGGGTATTTATGGATTTTAGTCACCATTGACTTTGCTACAGTGGTAAATCATAGATAGCTGGTTATAATCACATCAGTGAGATTGCCATCAGCAATGAGAAACACTTAACCCAGTCAGTTGAATCCCTTAAAAGGGGAAGTGATTCCAGCATTGAGAGAGAATTTCCCAGCTCATCTTTGGACAGCCATCTTCTCCTAGAACTCATCAAGAACCTTCACTGGACTTTCACTGCAGCCCCTGGTTGCAGCCTGCCTACGAAAACTGGACTTGTGCATCCCCATGGCTGTGTGAGAGACTCTTAAAGAATCTCATATTTTTGACAGATATCTCATGTTGATTCTGTTTCTCTAAAGAACCCTGACTAATATACCTACTTATATGCATATTCCCATATGATTCAAGGACCTTTTCTAGACCTATTGTCAGTCTTTGCCATATGCTTTGTCTTGCCAATTAAACAGGTGAGTAAGTGACTAATGCCAGTTCTGAGAATAAGCTTTAAGAGTCATCTTGTGTTTCTGTCAGTTCTACCGCAATTTGCCCTCCACCAAAGAAATGGAAAATCCCATATGGGGTTCTCCTTCAGCCTGGATTCCAAAATGTGAACAAAACACGGAGAAGGACCAGAACCTCGAGCTTGTAATATGAGCAAGGAATAAACCACTGAAAATTCTTACTACAGTGAAGCTAATACAGTAAGCTTGTTAAAGACTATTTTGTCTTGAAAGTAAATCAATAGGTTTTTTGAGATGAGGGCACTTATTTTGCAATACGCTTCTCAAAGGCAATGGCTGAATTTGATTTATATTTGAATCCCCAAGGCATAATATACAACATGTACTAGGTAACCAGTAATTACCCCTTGACTGATTGATCAACTGAATGAATGAATTATTGAATGGCTGAAGATGGCATGCCCAGAGAAAAGTACTTTCTGCTAGGTACTTGAGATCCAATAAGAAATGAATATCCTAAAAGAATCATTTGAAGCTCAAAGATAATTTTGTGAATTACTAACAATATATATCAAAAACAATACAAGGATGCAATTGGGAGACCCATAATGGGTCTAATTAGAGACTTAGAATATGATAGGAAAGAGAATTTGCAAACGAAGCACCTTGCAATTTTCCACTGCTACAGGAATGGCATGTGCCTAATGTAGGCTGCTTTCAGGTTTCTAAATGATTAGGCCTTTAATCTTGAAAATTTGCAACTTTGACATAGCTGTTTCTTAGCACCAAAGGAACGTCATCTAGATTCTCCTTTTTTCAACTTCCTAAACTGTCCACAATATTATTTTTGAAACATAATGGCAAAAATAATAGGAAACATGGGAAAAAAATCTATGCATTGCATGCAATATACAAACTGTTGATGTTTGTTCCTGAAATGTATATTTTCTGAATATCACATTCAAGATAAGATACACATTCATTTTATGTATATACTGTAAATTAAGTATAAATGGTATGCAGTTTTTAATACATTGTGTAGTTTCACATCTTTTGTATCCTTATCAAAAGTGTAGAAAACTGTGTCATTTCACATGTTCTCTGCATTTAGATGAATATTGGATGGCTAAACATTGTCTTGCATACCAGAAAATTCAAAACATTATCTTGCATTCCAGAAAATAGTCCCTGCATTTCTGGGCTACATTATTTGCTTCAGTAAATTCTGTCACACTGCTTGATTTTTCACTCCGAGTTGTCAGTTACAGGGAAACCCACGTTAAACTATCCAAACTACAAAGCCAGGAAAAATAATTAAAGCTCCCTGACACTAAACTTACCAAGTAGTCTGTAATTTGTAAATGGTAAATATTAGCCTCTTCCTTGATCTCTACCATCTAGAACTCCCAATGGAGGAAGCAATTGGTTTCATTCCTAAAGCTTCTCTGAAGATAGGTAAGTTGTAAAATGCTACACTGTGTTGGAATACATCAGAGATTTTTAGTGTACACATCTCATTGATTATAAAAGTTTCCTGCTGAGGCATGTTGGAGTTTAGAAGCCTCCCTAGAAAATAGAGTCTTGTTCTCTGGGAAATAAGATCATAGACTGATACCTTGGAGAAAAAAACAAAAAGTGAATGAGTAGAAATGGGAAAAAGGATTTTGCATAAGAGGTTTAGTAAACAGCCTCATCACCTGCTTAAGGACTGATGATGATTCCCTGAAAAATAACTTAGCAATCAATTTGGGCATGTAGTTTTCATTACATGTTCTTCACCTGAATTTATGTAATATTCAGGGAATGTTAATTTCAACTATTCTCACAAAACCATGCTATAAGCATCCCAGAATTAGAAGATGAAGAATTATATGTGAATATAAAGTCATTCAACTGCCCATGCTTATAGGGCAAAATATCCTAACACTCCAATATAAAAAGCAGTACATAAGAACCAGCAAGATGGCAGTGGAGTAAGGAGCTCTTAGGGCAAGGGAGAAACATAAACATACATAATTAAAAAAATAAAATTTAAAAAAAGCAATATATAATACATATCACATATTTTGTGGGCGAGGGGAAATCATCAGAGAAATTTGTGGAGTAGAGTACAACCAATTATCTTTAAATCATAATACAAACTTAATATACTTTTTCTGGGCCACAGAATCCTGCATCCCCTCAGTGTGGATGTTTTACATAGAACATGCAGTAATAAAATTAATGTTAAGCATATGTTCTTTTCTCTAATGGTTATCCACTGTGACATCATTGCTTAAAGCATATTCAATGTTTACCCCCTGCTTCCTTTAAAGGTGAAACTTCTTGCACTGCTATGTCATGATTAATTTAGACTCTCTGATTACTGAAACAAAAAATACTATGCTGATTATTTGGTAAAATCAAACAGAATTGAAAATAGGACTGCGAATATTGCCATTTGTAGAAATTGAGAATATCCATTTTACTCTCCAAAATCAATAATGCATTAAAATAATCCAAATGTCTTGATAACAGAGCAAATTTCTATCGAGGCTACACAATGAAGAACAGAAAGGTAATTCCTGGAAATTTGGGATTAAAAACATATTCAGGAAGCTGAGTTTGAATAAAACTAATAGTTATAGTACATACATTTAGTGGGGTTTTGCCTGCCCTTTAGTTTAAAAATACGAACAAACTTTATTTTTAAAATAGTAGTAACAACCAAGAGAATTTTGAGTTTAATACTGCAGTTTTATTCTAAAATGCAAAAATAGTTATCTGTGCAAAGTTCTCCCATTTTAGTCTAGGTACATTGTATAACTTTAGTAATTTTTCAATTACAATATTATGGACTTATTGCGTTTGCTACTCATCTTAGTAAGGACCTTTTTCTTATGTGTTTGAGTACTTAATTATCTCTCTATGTAAATATATTTTAAATATACTCTTGCAGATTAATGAATCTACACTGAAACATTTTCATATTCTAATATTCTTTGAGCTCATATGGCATTTGAATGTATATAGAGGGACAGACATAGGCATATTATTACTTGCTATGCTTTTTCTGAAATAGTAATTAGCCATTATTTTCATTTAAGTGTAAGAAAGATAATTTATGTTTTTATTTTGAAGTTCTTTAATAATGATAAATTATTGTCTTTATTTTTTATTTGTACCATATAGTTTTGTTTATTCCAAATACTCATCTTCTAAATGTCTTTTGTGTTTTATCCCTGCAAATGAAGTTATACAAAAAACATAAATATGTAATATAATGAAATATCGATGATCATATATGATTATTTTGCCTGCCAAGAATAATAATCTTATTCAAATGTGGTCACCATTTTAGAGACTTTTTCTCCACTGCATCTTCAGCATCAACTTGTGACAACAGAGGACCTGAATAGTCAAAAACACATAATATAAATCATAATTTTTTTCTGTAACTCATTATACAATGTTATAAAGATTAAAAGAATTTTGAATGAAATACTCCTACATGCATATAGAAAGAAAGGGGCCTAATATTTTTAAAAAAATTGTCAACAACTTGATTTTTACCAATAGGGGTACGTTAAATTAAACTTAGTATTTATATAGTGGCATTTAACTTTGGGAAAGAAATATAATTTAAAATACATAGAAAAATGAAATAGTTATAAAGTTTTAAAACTATGTTTCAAATTTGTAAAGGATAGAATTATACCCAGCTGTTAAATGTTAACATGAAATTTTATTTTGTGATTTTTATTTCTTAAATTTTTATTTTATTGTGATTTTTATACAACTTTAAGTGGGCTTTATTTTTTTTCATTACATTTATGTGTATTTCTAATGTTTGTACAATGATCCTGATTTATTGTGCTGTAAAGAAAATATATTAACTGTGATGGAGGTTTGTGAGTAGTGGAAAATTCAATGTTGACATCAATAGTTGCCTTAAATTTCAGAGATGCAATTAGCCTATGAGGATGTTTAGAAAAAAGCATTTCACTGTCAACTTTACGATGAAAATGACTGCTATTCAGGCTATTATGGTTCACTTTGAAAATGAAAATTCCTTAACAATAAGCTTTTTCTGATATTGGACTCCATATGCAAGAAGTTCTGTCTCATCTCAACTCTTATAATAACTTTTTTTGCACTACTCTTAAAAATTTACCATATTTCTTTTATATATATTTACATACCAATATTTTTTTCCCATTAGATTCCAACTTATTGAAAATGGTGTAGTGGTCAGAACCTGGCTTTGAATTTCAAGTATAAACTTAAGCAACTATGTATTTCCTTAATTTATCCAATTTTCACTTGAATTTGGATGATGGAAGTGAGGATTAAATGGTGGCAGTAGTACAAAAAATTGAGATATAGGACAACTTGTATCATTTGAGGCATGTTTTCTCTATATTTTAAAACCCATACAAAGATGTGGTAGTTTGAGACATTTGTAGACCCCAGAAAATTATGTTCTTAAATTGGTCCATTTCTGTGGGTGCAAACTTATTTTGAACCTTTGATTAGATTGGGTTCAGAGTCGTTTGATTAAATTACTCCTGTAAGGCCCAGGGTGGGTCTTAATCTTTGAGTCCTTTATAACTGGCAGAGCCTCAAACAGAGAGATCAGCCCCTAGAAGCTGACAGAGAAGGCCAGGGGGCCAGAAGCAGGTAATCAAAAACACAGAATCTGAAAGGAGACCAATTAGCCAGAAGCTGAAACCAAGGAGGCCCAAAAGACAGGAAGAGACTAGTGATGCACCATGTGCCTGACTGCCCACAGCTGCAGCTTGGGAA
Organism: Dasypus novemcinctus; assembly: GCF_030445035.2. Classification (NCBI taxonomy): domain Eukaryota; kingdom Metazoa; phylum Chordata; class Mammalia; order Cingulata; family Dasypodidae; genus Dasypus; species Dasypus novemcinctus. Next base: position 84,714,096 of record NC_080687.1, on the reverse strand, counting down.
GAAAGCATGGCATCAGAACTGTAAGCTGTGGCAGCCTTAGCAAACTGAAACAAAAGAATATATTGTATTTGTTTTCAAAAAGTTAAGATTTGCGACAATAGCATTGGGGATAGCACAGAGAGACAAACTAACATTACTCATTATAAAATTGGTCTGCTTGTGATTTTCAAAATTAACCATGTTTGATAAGTGCTAAGAAGTTACAATAGTCTAATTCAGGGGTTCTTAACCTTTTTCGTTCCACAAAACCCTTTACCAGTCAGGGGAAAACCACGGTCCCCCGCACAGAATGTAGTAACAGCTTTATGATATTCAATAGGCATGCCTTTCAATTAAATTTTAGGATTATTCAAAATTACCTTTTACAAATGGCCCATAATTTCAATACCTGATAACCTAACACATTCCAAAATCTGTTCAAACAGTCATTGTTGGCAAACATTTAGCAATTTGAGTTTTCCCACAGCATCATAAAACCATCTTCGCCATCCTTACCAAAATTTTTCAGGCAGTTAGCCACTGTACTCAGAACATGCTACATCAAAATAATGATCATCCTAAGTCCATGCTATACTGAGTATTATTTAATACGCTATATCACACCCACATCAGCACATCCTCACAAGAAAAACGTTTTTTTGAATTTTTAATTCAAGCTCAGGGACCCCCTGAAAACTTTCCATGGACCCATGGACCCTGGGTTAAGAACCCCTGGTCTAATTGATACAAATGAAAATCCTCTGTGGGTTTAGTATTGTAAAAATGAATGGGGAAACTTGAATTGATGCATGGCATAGAAAGTACAGTATATCTTATGCAATATTCCCAATAAATGCTGTCCCTATTTTTGAGCCTCATAATAGCACGCATGAAGCATTCAAGTAAGGCACTTTAATTCTATTATTTTACTTATTGTATCTCTACAAAAATGATTCTTAAGCACATTTTTGTTTATTATATAAAGTCCATAAGCAAATTAGATATGTATGCTTAAAATTCACTAGTGTATCTACTATTTCAAAATAAATTATCTTTTCCTTGTATTTATCGATAATCCTTAAGTACTAAACATTTAGGAAACTAATGTATCAATTTGAAAAATTCTGTATTGCATCTGATACAAATTTTCACTTTCACATATGTAGGGCTACATGGTTCATTGAGCAATGATTTTATATGTAAGCCCATGCACAGCAGCTCATGTATTGAATCTTATTCATCTTAGAACATAAGCTTCATTTTTCAGATTAAGCAACTGTGGATAAGGGCATCTATTATGTATTTATTAATTGAGTTTGCTAATAAATGCCAAAGCTTAAATGCAAATCCTAGTATGCCTAGCATCAATGTCTGTGAAGATTATATATATATATATATATATATATATATATATAGTGTGTGTGTATTTGGACAACTCCAAGTTATATCTTTATAAATATGTATGGATGCATGCATGTAATAGATATGTGTATGTATATTTTATATGTAATTTAACTAAATTTTGATAAAATGATGATTAATGTCCATCTGCTTTTGCATTATTCCTACAAGGAACATTAATATTTATCCATATATCTGTTGTATATATCTTATATCTACATATAGATGGTTAGTAGCAAGGATGGAAATATAATTTTATTTTTATGTTTGAGAGAAATTCACATAAATATGGATGACAATAGAGTTATTTACATCATAACATTTCAGTTTTTAAAATGCATGTCAGTACAACAAAATTATGTGTGGCTTTGAATTTCCCACTTAAAATAATACAATGCCTAATTCAGAAAAAAAAATGAATAGATTGAGTTATTCATTCTATTTGCATACATTTGTCAGGTGTCTGAAAGCAAGATAATGAAAACAAAATGCAGACATAGAACAAGAAAATGTAGCAGGCTTTATCTCATGATCTTGAAATGAGAATAAAAGCCTACCATTTCTTTAAACTTGTAATATAATGCATTAACTGTACAAGAAAGTTGCACTTTATCAATTCACTACTTCATGACAGGGCATTCTATTTGTAAATTATATTCCTGTCTTTTGAATTAGAACTAATAGTACATATTATACTTACAAAATATCATATATTACTATTTAGAGGTTTTAGTTAAAGCATATTTATAGTATTTGTGTTCTTGTGCAATGGAATGAAAAATAATACATAAAAAATTGCTAAAAACCTGCATTCATATAGTTAATTGACTTCATTTTGAGGGAAAAGCAACAACTTTTATTATGCATGCAGATGTGAAGCTGCTTAGAAATAAATAAAATGGTAGGAACGTGATTTGTTTCTGTAGACAAATTTTAGAGCATTATTTACATGCTAGGTGGCTTTGAAAATAATTTTAGATAATTGTACAATAAATAAATATAAACCTATAATTCCATGGATGTTATTTCAAACACAATTAACATAAAACAATTATAAATATCTTTTCAAAATTAACAAAGCAACTCAGGCATTGTTATCTACAAATGCCACACTGTAATTTTCTTATTTTGTTAGTTAAACCCAACTTTAATTACACTACCCAAAATCACATGGGCAGTTTGAAGTGTCTATAATCTGTAGGGTATTTATAGACATCTACTTAATTTGAAAATCATTTTATGTATAGAAATGTCATGAGATTTTTACATTTTGGTAAAAATAAAATAAAATTAAGTAAATATTTAGTTAAAGCAGAGTGAACAAGTCTTTATTTTTAATTTCCCCTTTTTGTACTTTTCCATCTCAAATTTTTGTCAAAGTTCCCAAATGCCACTGTCACCCAAAATCATCAAAACGTGCAGGTATATGAAGCTTTTAGTTAAAGTTCTTTTCATAATTACTTTTTAAATTTTATAAAATAGTACAATATATTCTTCTGTTATGTGTGATTTAGAAAAGAGTTTACAGGTATTTAGAATATGTGCAGTGCAGTGGCGTGATGGTTAGGGTAACATGTCAACTCGGCCAGGTAATTGTGCCCAGTTGTTTGGTCAAGCAAGCACTGAGCTAATTGTAGTACAAGGACATTTGTGGGCTTTAGTCATCAGTAAGCTTACTGCATAGATGGCTGACTACATCTACCATCAATCAGAGAGACTGCTGTTAGCAATGAGTGACATTTTATCTAATAAGTGGAATGCCTTAAAAGGGCAAGTGATTTCAGTATTCAGAGAGAATTTGGACTTTGATTGGAGCCTGTGGTTTGCAGCCTGCCTGCGGAACCTGGACCCATGGTCACATGAGATAGTCTTATAAATTCTCATACTATTTATAGATATCTCCTGTGGATCCTGTTTCCCTGAAGGGGTAAATTTAACAAACACATATGAAATTTTTGTATTTTAAATAAAACATTCCTATTTCTATAAAAGATCAAAATATAGCCTACTTTTATATATTAACAGGATATTTTACATATTAAAAGGAAATAAAAGGAAAACAAAGTAATTTATTTGTGAACAATGTACCTTTTTCTCCCCAGGAAAATACAATTGTAAATCTTGTAGATAAAAGTAGAATATCAGGGACCAGATGGAGCTCATAGGTTGATTGCCTGTTTCCCATGTATAAGAGGCCTTGGGTTCAAACCCCAGTACCTTTAAAAAAAAAATCTGTATCTTTTTACTTCTTCTTGTCATTACATTTCTGCCCACACTCTAAGGGCCATTCAAGCTCCCTCTCATCCAAAATTTCTTCAAAAGAATCCATCTACTTTGGGGATTCATTCCTTCACACAAATACCCTACGAGCTGCTCCTTCCTCCTGGTATTAACTCTTGCTTGGTTTTTCTTAACCCCACTAATTGTGCTAAGGCTTAGGAATCAGTTCTTTGATTTTAAATTGAAATTGTTTAGGAGATGTCAAACTTGAAATGCAAAATGATTAATTAAAATAGGTGTACCTCTAATCCTGCTCTCTGCATTTGTACTGTATTCCAGAAATATATTTTAAGATCAATGTACATAGAAAAGAGAATAAATGTATCAGCCAAATCAACAATAAATATATTGACAACACCATTTTTGGTGGACTTATGTGTCAGGAACTATGTTAAGTGCCTGACAGTCAATGATTCATTTGTTCTTTGAAATATCACCTAGATATCTAACTTTTGGTTATAGAAATAATATTATTATCCCCACTTAAGAAGCATGAAAATAGAAGTTTAGAGAATGTAAAAGCATGCATCTAGAGAATCAGAGCCAGAATCTGCCTGACTTATGTTCACTTTCATAATTACTACGTAACTACTGCAACAATCCATCAAACAGAAAGCATCTACTGAGTACCTACTATGTTTGATAACATACCCCAACATTGAGAAGTATATAAAAATGGTGAAATAAATGTAGTCATCAAAAGCCTTAGCAAAAGCCACCACACATAAACTTCAGTGACAGCAATACCCATTCCCCAATCAAACAGTTGGCAAATGTCTTATTCCTCTCACTAAACTCAACTAACACCTCTGGGAAGATGTCAACATTCTTTCTAAGGCATGTCTCATTGTTCTCTGCCCAGTGCTCACAATTTTCCAGAATATTGCACTGTTTAAGCCTCCACTGTTTTTCTGAATTAAATTTGAAATTTAAATTTAGGTCCCGATGGAGGTCAGGTGCCACGCAATGGAAAACAGCACGCATAAAGCATGAGGGGAAAAAAAAAAAAATTTGTGATACTCATAGGTCCCAGAGAGGGGTGCTGAGAGGGGTCGATGAGATGCAAGATTGGCTCCTGTAGCTCAACAGCAGGTGGGAGCACACAAGCAGAGCGAGAAGGTCCCCTGGGCTTGTGACTGTACTGTGAGCACAGTGCCCAGAGGTTCAGGTTAGAAGACTTCCGCAGGAGTTAAGGACTGGTTAGTTCGAAGGAAATGCGTGAATAGGGAAAGTCCGAGTGCGGTAGGATATAAACTTACCTTTTGGGAGCAGCGGTGGGTTCTGCGTAAACGATGTAGGTGGTGTGGTTAGTGGCCACAGATGTGGGTGTGGTTCTGAGGAAGTTTTTGCCCCAAGGCTGGAAAACTGCTTATTTACAGGCCGAAGGTCAGTGTGAAGGCAAGAGCTTAGTCAAAGTAAGATGGATGTGAAGAAGCACATACAAATTTGATTATGACGAGTGTCCTCCAGTTTTGTGTCTTCTTGTCTTTGTATACATAGGATTACAGAGATTCCAGAGAGGAAGGCACAGAACTTTTCTACACATCTACATATTTGCTGCTCTTGGCATGTAATATTAGTAGACTGTAAATAGATGAGAATGCAATTAATTGTTATACCCTGCAGTCTTGAAGAAATGTAGATGTGGGAGCCAACCCTGGCTCAATTGGCTGAGTGCCTGCTTCCCATGTGGGAGGTCCAGGTTCTTCCCAGTTCCTCCCCCAAACAAACAAACAAACAAACAAAAACAAACAACAAGCAAGCAAATGAAAAAAAAAAAAAAAAAAAAAAACCTCAGGGGAGTGGAAGAGGCTCAGAGGTTGAGGGCTGACTTCAAAAAAAATTAACAATAATTATACAAGTGTTACAGATGGGCAGGCAATAATTCTAGTGTTATCAAAGTAAACATTGGGGGAAATGATATAAAGATCACTTTGATGGACAGTTGATGTATGAATAATTTTTTAAAAAAGAGAAAATAAAGGGGCAAGATCATTCAGAGTAAGAAAGAATTATGAGAATATATTTTCCATAATTTAAAGAGAATACAAGTCTTTCTAGAGAAGGCAATTTGCACTGGAAGACCTTAGTAAATTACATGAAAATGATAAAAGTCTGATGCCTATGGCCTCCAAAGCAAGGCAAATAGTTTAATCATTTTTGGTAGATCAAAAGTCATCAAACTCTTTGATTGTTTTTGGCAAATGCTAATTTGACAGGAAATTCAGGAAAATTATCTATACAGAGAGAAGTATTTTTAATCAATAAGATCATTCTGAATAAGTTTGATTGTTTAGCCTGAATTGAGGAGCATCTCCATTAGGGGAATAGTAATAGGGATGGGAATCACACTAGATCAAATTAAAGGCAATTATAAAAAAAAAAAACCCAAAAATTTAAATTTTTATTTTAGGTTGGATTTTGGAAATGAGGGAAAGAGATTAATTATGCTATATAACATAGATAAGTGAGATAAAGATGACAATATTACTGGAGAAGAAAAATAGAAGTTATTAATATTTTACATATATTTTAATGTGTCAAAATAAATGTGCCCTTATTTTAACTGAAGTATAAAATATAACATTGAATGATGGCAAAAACAGTAAATGTTGAGCTTGATGAATGATCACAGAGTGAACACATCTATGTAACCACCAGCTTGGTCCAGTTAACATTGCCAAGATAGCAGTCTTTTTCCTACATCCAACCATACCATATCCCTTCTCCTGGAAGTTAATCACTGTTCTGCCTTCAGTATTCTAGATTGATTTGACTTTTCCTGTAATTTATATAAATTAAATGATAGATTTTTCATGATTAGCATATTTCAATTGATATTGTTTGTGAGATTCAGCAATATCACTGCAGGCAGCTATAGTTATTTTATTTTTACTATTGCAAAGTACTCCACTCTGTGAACACACTTCAATTTATTTTTTTCCAGCTTACTGTTTATATATGTTACCAGTTTGGGGATTTTAAACAAAATGTTTCTATGAATATTCTTGTCCAATTCGGTTGGTGAAAATGTGCACCCACTTAGGAAGCAGGTGCACTCTAAGCCAATTTGACTTCATCTTAACAAATTATATTTTAAAGGTCCTTTGCCCAAATAAGGTCACATTCAGGGTTTGAAGTTAGGATTTGAGCATATATTTTGGGGGACACATTTCAACCCATAGCACCAGCTGTAAGGATGAAACTAGTGCATGATTAATAGCACTTAAAGAACTTAGTCTACTATCTGTAGTTAAAATTAAACAATACAAAAAAGAAAAACAATATACACACATATGTATACATATATAGGAAGAATTGCTGTACTTTGGAAAATTTAGGACTTCAATGCTGAAAATATCCTAACACTCAATGAAAACATGCTTTATGCCACTGAGCTTTTTAAAGCATTAAAAAGCAGCTGTCCAGCAGTTCAAAGCGTTCGGGAAGGTTGTAAAGAGCTTTGGATCACCACTGTAGCCATTCATACATGAAATTTGAGAAAGCTTTTGTGGACTGGATGCAGTAGGTAATTAATTTGGGAAAGTTCCAGGGGTTAAGACCAGATGAGCTGCTCTATTTCTTCTGGACCTGCTCCTGTTGATAAATGGTTGAGAAATTTTTGTTTGTCGACATTGTAAGAAACTTCCTCAAGACTTTTGCTTCTCCAGGAAGAAAACTGAAAAATAACATGGTCATCATTTTGCAATGTGGATTCTTCTGACACTTTTTCCATATACAATGAAGAAATATCTAGCACACAGAAATAATAATTAGTTATCCCAGAACTTTAATGAGTCAAAGGAGGTTGAGGGAGTAAATAATGTGAAATGTAACATATTCTTATAAAATGATATTTAATCTAAAGCTACATGTAGTGAAACCCATAGATTTTAATATAAAAGCCAATTACTGTAATGACTATTGTTACTTAGAAGGGAAAAAGAAAGCATTGGCTCTAAATGTCAGTATGTTAATATCTGTACTCTGGAGATACTAAATACAAATTGCATTCTTCTATTATGATATTATTCATTGATAAAAATATAAATACATTGGTAAATTTCTACAGGTATATTGAATCATTACTGTGCAATTTAGCTTAAATAGATAAGAATTATAAACCTATGATTTTTGTCATAGTTATTTTAAGAAATATACTTCAAGTTCTAATGCCACATTTTCTAAGAAATTTGTTTAGAGACTGCAATTAAATAATTCAGAAATAATTAATTCAGAAGACAACCCATTAAATTATAACCCTCCCTACAGGTTAACTGGGTGCCAAATGTATTGTTTAATTTATCATTCTTAGTATTTTTAGATGGCCTCAAGGCAGGGAATGAAGTAATAATAAATAGGGAATAGTAGGTAATTAGAGAAAGAAATGTGGAACAAAATTACTAAGGGCTTTAGGTGAAGTTCATTATTACTATTTAATAGTGCCCAAGAGCATTCGATCAAATTATGGATCAAGTTTAAAAGTGGGCTGAATGAAATCCTTGTGGAGGAGAATTGTGTGTGTGTGTGTGTGTTTTACTTTTTTTTTTTTTCAGAATTCAGCTAAGTGTTTTAAAATACCTTTAAAATCTCCTCACAAATTATATTTTGACCACACTTTATGTAATATCACATTAAGAAAATTGTATATATATTTTTGGGGTGAAGGAAAACATATTATGAAAAGGCAGATTTTTTTTTTTTTTTAAAGGAGAAAATGAGAAGAAGAATGTATAATGAAAACTCTGGATTTACTTGACAATACACTATGCAGCACAGACTCAGTCTCTTACATGATTAAGCAGTAAGGCACTTCAGGGGTGACTAGTTAAGTGACATATTGTAAGCACAGCCCTCAGGCATTTAAGGCAAGGGGAAATCTTGCTTTTCTAACTGCACAGATTTGCGCTTTTCTTTTGGCTTACCCTAGAGCATCAAATTCCCATTATTAAAATTTTAAAGGATATAAATGCATAATTTATTTGTTTTTCTTATTTTATTTCATTACCATAGTCATAACTGTGCACCCTATGAATGTTAACCAACCCATGTGTTATAAAGATTTTTCTCCCAGCTTTGTAAGTAAATCCAGTTTATTTAGGTAATGAGATAGAGATGTGTTGTTTCTGTATATACTGTACAGAATTGGGGAATGAAAATTTGTGGTCAATGGAAGAAAGTATGTTAAGATCATTTGTGTAACCAAATGCTGGAGAATAAGTGAGATGGTTGGAAATTCTACTAGAGAGAATAATGATGACATTAATGATAATAGCATGTGCTTACTTCATGAATTCTAGGGAAACTGGGACTTTTTCATGGACAACTGAACTTGACATGGTAATGGTTAGCATGTTTCTAAGTATCAGAGACTTACTACCAAATTTCAGTGTGTTTTGTCTGTAAAGAAAATATCTAACACTATGTCATATTTCCTCTATAATAATGATAGTATCAAACATATTACATGCATTCATAATTCAGTGTAAAAATGATTTCATAGCTTTGTTACACCTACGGAAAAATCAATTTCTGTTACTTATTTATAAAAGTAGCATTTAGAGGCATGAAAACTCAAATGTACAAAAAGAGTTGACCATGATAATTAGAGAGTATAAAATATCTAAGATAAATAGCTAAATTACCTAACATCATCAATCACTTATTTGATGATGAGTGCTATTAACTCAATGTAATTCATTGATATTTTCTAAAGTACTTTTCTTGGACCAGGAACTGTCCAAGGACCTGAGGCATTATAAATTAATAAGTATTAGAAATCCAGAAATGCAAAATAGACAAGACAAATACATACCTATATGTGTATATATGTGTTTTGATAGTTACAAACAAGAGAGATCATGAAAAGAAAGATCATGGGAAGGCCTTCTTGCAGAGATACAAATTATGCTAGATCTTGAACTGGTTTAAATTTTTCCTCAGGGAGTAGGTATAATGGACATTCTAAGTAGGAGAAAAGACCCAACTGATGTGCGGCAATGTAGTAGGCTATCTGCTGGAGCATAGGGCACAGATAAGTACTAGGTGGTAATGGGGATGGAAGAAAGGGGTGGGCCCTTTGATGAAGAACTGTAAGTGCAATATTTTAAAATGTGGTGGTTTGGGATTGTATGTACCCCAGAAAATCAGGATTTTAAAGCTAATCCATCCCTGTGGGTATAAACCCATTTTAAGTAGTACCTTTTGATTAGTTTATTTCAGTTAAGGCATCACCCAGTGTGGATTTTAATCCTCTTACTGGAGTCCTTTAGAGGAAAATGAAGTTCAGGCAAAGAGGGAAAGCCATGGAAGCAAGAAGCTTAAAGCAATGAAACCCTAAACCCACAAGAAAAGGGAGAGGATCGACAGATGCCACCCTGTGCCTTGCCATATGACAGAAGGGTCCAGGATCACTGGCAGCCGGTCTTGGGGAAGATGATGAATTGATTTCGACATTTTTCTCAGCCTCAAAACTGTATGCTTGTAAGCTAACAAATACCCATTGCTAAAGTCAAGCCATTTCATGGCTTCTGCTTTGAGCAGTTTAGCAAACTAAAACAAAAACTAACAAAAAGTGTGCACTCACCATGGGATGTTCTGAGACAATTTTAAGGGGAGAATGGTATGATTTTTCTTCCCTCTTTTAAATAAAAAAGATCAATCTGATTGACATAAAATGGATTATAAGGGTAAAAAGGGGAAACATTAAAGAGTTTTCATAGGTAAAGAAATATGATCACATTAGATCAGCTATTAGAATCAATTACATTAGAGTTTGGGAGGGAAAATTTAAGCTTAACTGTTAGTAGGATTATTTAGAGGGAAAAAAAGAATTTTGAACAGGAATCTTAGAGGTGTTTATTTCATTTTTTTCCAAGTCAGAGATAATGGTGATTTGAAGTGAATTTACATAATCTGTAGATGGAGTAAATATATGTCAGGGGTGGTGGGTCTGGAGGACAGGTAACAAAGAAAGACAATTCCTTGACAGTTTGGAATTGAAGATATGGATGAACACTGATCATTTAATATAGGAGGGAAAACAACAATGTGAACAACTTTGTAGGGGAATGAATATATTCAATTTTGAAAATAGTAATTTTAAGTACATCATGATTATCTAGATAGAGGTGGCAAGTACATGATTAACTGATTTTGAGTCTGAAGGAACTTAGGAAATATCATGTCTGTACAAATAACCTTAGGAAACATATATGCACAATTGCACTTAAGGCTATTGTGTGAAATGAAATCCTCTAGCAAGTAGAGACCTAGGACCAAACCTAAGTTTGTCAGATTTTAGTTACTGAGTAAAAGAAGCAGAGTGGATAAAGGAGAGGATATAAATAAAAGGACATGTGTTGAGAAGGTACATAGAATCTACAAAAGGAAAGAAGATCATAAAGAAAGGAATGGCCAAGCATTGCAAATGCTGAGATTTAAGGAAGAAAATTAAGCAACATGGAGTTCATTACAAACTTAACTAGTTTCAGTGGTTTTAGTGATGGAAGCCCTATTTGCTACAGAATTCTTGCCTAACTATATCTACCAGTTATCAAACTAAGTAGCCTCATGTTGATGTGTACTATAAAAAATAAACTATGTTTTTGTAAATAATAAATTTCCCATTTGATGGCTTGTCATCCAGTTCTGTCATAAATCAAGCTTCTATATATAGTATGAGCTTGTTTCTGAGACCTGCACCCTATTCAATTAGTCATTTTATCTTTTCCTGTGTCAGTATATGTTTTTTCATATCTTCAACTTTATTGCACACCTTAATAATTATTAGGACAACTACCCATGCTTATTCTTCTTAAAGAGTCTATTTACATACTCATGGGCCTAAATTCAATGCAAAGGATTTTTCACCCTGTGAAAGTTTGAAGTTCTTTTATGAAACTCAAAAAGGGAAAGATTGTTTTTGAACCAATCATCCTGTGGGTGTGAGACACTTGTGAATGGACTACAACAGTGAGATGTGACTCAGCTTGAGTTCATGCCTTCTTGCTGGGTCTGATATAAATGGAGACACAGAGAAACACAGGAAAAAGATCAGTCATGTGAAAGAAAGGATTCCAGATTTACCTACAGCTGCAAAAAGTCAGAGAAGCCCTGAGAGATTTAGAAAGGAGGCCCAGAAAGAGACAAGCCTTTAAGACTGGTTTCCATCTGCTGGGCTCTAGGAGATGGTGAGCCTGGAGGGGGAGGCAGAAATCTAGACAGAGTTCGACAGCCATCTTGCTTTACTGAGCAGCGGCTGACTTTGGTGAGAAACCATCTCTAGTGATGACTTGATTTGGATATTTCATGGCCTCAGAACTGTAAGCTTTTAACCAAAACAAAAGTTTCTTTATAAAAGTCAATCTTTTTCAGGTACTTTGCATCAGCAACCTTGTGGCAAGCTATGACAGAACCCTTTCCCACAAGATGTGAATTTGGATTGAAATGAATCTAAAGATTGAGATGAAATGAATTAAAATCTCAAAAGTAATGATTTATAAATATTTATATTGAAAATAACAAAATACCCATTACATGAACATGAGATAACTATTCATATCTTCTTTAATGTCTTGCAATTAAGGTTTTTAGTTTGTTTGTTTTTTTACAAATTATTCAACAAATATTGATTGATAGCCTATTATCTGACACTGATTTGGGCATTGGGAGAATTTGAAGTTGAATAAGAACTGTACTTTTTTCTCAGAGTATTAAGAATGAGGAAACACAAAAATAAGTAATTAAAACAGAAAAGAGAATAAAAGACGTACTCAAAAGAAATCAAGCAACTTTCAGCCAAAGCAGAACAGTGAGGAACTGTTTCTGAACCAGCAGCTGAAAATGTTCATAAATCCAGTGGTGTTGGCACATGGAAGTTGAAGGAACACCATAAGGAAAGGCACAGAGGCACAAATGGCCATGACAGAGAGTGAGAATAGAGAATAAAAGCTTTTATAAATTTCTTTGTAAAGATCTTGCTCATCTTTCATTTATTCCTAGACACTATATTATTGTTGTTGTAACTGGTATCACTTTTAAAATTTATATTTTATCCCTTTTTGATAGTGAATTAAATTGTAAAAGAAAAATGTATCCTTCATAAAGAGAAATCTTTAATTTTGATGTACTTAAATTTATCAATTTTGCCCTATTATTTTCAGTACATAAAAGTTTTATGCTTCTAGGAGAGCATAAAGTTTTCTTTAATTAACTTTATAGTTTAACCTTCAAGATGAAATATTAAATTCACCTAGCTTTCATTCTTATTTGTCATGTTTGGTTAAGTTTGTTCTTTAGTTGGGGAGCTAGGTTTCCTGATACTCTCTATTTAAACATTTCACCTTTCCCCAATGACCTATGGTAACATTATATTGCATATAAAATTGCCATATATAATTGGTCTGTCTTTAGCTCTCGAGTGCTTCAATTGGTTTATCCGTATTCTTGTGCATTTCACACTATAAAAAATATGACCTTTTAGTATGTCTAAATTTTACTTTAAAAAATTGATTTGGCTTTTGTAGGCATTTTTACTCCCATATATATTTTAGAGATATTATGTTTCATTTTTTGGAATTGGGATTGCATGAGATTAATATGAACGTAATAGAGAGATGACAGTTGGAAATGTCTACTAACAAAAATGGATTATTATCCAGTGTATGTATGCAAGTGAGTCCTTTAAATTCACAAGAAAGATACAGAAACTATAATAGAAAGTGGATAAAAGAGTATATGTAAGGAATTTATAAAAAAAAGAAACCCACAAAGTCAGTAAGCACACAAAGAAATCTCAAAATCATTAGCATTTAAATATGCAGATTCAAATTAAATTAAATGTGTTTTTATACTACTATACCATCAAATTAGAACACTTGATAACCCAGGTGTTGATAGGAGTGTCAGCACAATGTAATTCCTCTGATCGTGATAATATCTTCGAAATTTTCCCCAAAATCCAAATACAATGTTTTATGCTAGCACAAAATCCAAATATATATACAATGTTTTATACTCAATATATTGTGTTTGCTAAGTATCTTAAGTTACCAAGCTCAAGAAAAATCACATCATATGGGAAAATGTCGACCTGAACAGAAACAGCCTTTTACATACCTTGCTCAGTTAAGATAATAATGGATGTAAATATCTTGGAAATTAAATTAAATGTGTTTTTATACTACTATACCATCAAATTAGAACACTTGATAACCCAGGTGTTGATAGGAGTGTCAGCACAATGTAATTCCTCTGATCGTGATAATATCTTCGAAATTTTCCCCAAAATCCAAATACAATGTTTTATGCTAGCACAAAATCCAAATATATATACAATGTTTTATACTCAATATATTGTGTTTGCTAAGTATCTTAAGTTACCAAGCTCAAGAAAAATCACATCATATGGGAAAATGTCGACCTGAACAGAAACAGCCTTTTACATACCTTGCTCAGTTAAGATAATAATGGATGTAAATATCTTGGACTTGCTACAAGCCATATTAAAATAAATTACTGGTTTATTTAATTGACACTTAATACAGATAAAAGGATTGGGCAATGAAATTTGTGTATAGACATAAACAATATGGGGCAACTTCATAGTGCAAAAATAGCAGATATGAGATCAATCGCAAAGTTATCTTTAAGCATTGAAGGAAACTGAATATTGGAAAATGCAGATTTAAAATTCCTAATTATTGGTTATTAACTTTGGACGTAAGAGCCAGAAACAGCAGCTATGTATAGTGGGGGAAGCATAGAGAGATTGAGAGATGAGGAATTTTTTTGTTTGTTTCTTTGTTTTTTCTTATTTATTATTAATATTGAAATAATGAAAATTCTCTAATGATTGAAGTGATGATGCACAACTATGCGATTGTAGCAAATTCCATTGATTGTACACCTTGGAGAAATTATATGCTTTATTAATCCGTATCAATAAAATTGATTTTTTTAAATTCCTAATTATACATGTTCATTTCTTTGACTCTGATTTTTCCTTTTACTAATTATTTGTTATGTTTACACATTTCAGTATCATTTAAATTTTTGACTTAGCCCAAACTAATTCCATAATCTAAAGTACATTATTTCTGTATATGCATCACCAAAACTCTAAATTCACCTATTTTAATTGTAGTAAAAAAAAACTTTTCTCTTCAAGGTGATAGGCATTCATGTCATTATGTAGTTCGCAAAAGGCAGCAAAAAAATGAATATGAAATCAAAGTGTAAATCAGAATGATCTACACTACAAAAAAAAATGGACATGACAAGGGATCGACAACTCAAAGAAAGTCAAAAGGAACCATGTAAAAATCAAAGCAGTAATAAATTTCATGAGATAAAACCAGCCCCTGTCATCAGCAGATGAATTGAAATCCCTGTTTCTTTTGAGGAGTATGGGTAGAAAATGGAAATGACAAAAGACAGTGAAACCTAGTTTAGTAGCATAGGGGAAAAAAACACTACTCTGCAAAGTGTCCTTGTTATGAATTCCATTTTAGTTTACTTCAATGAATTTTTTCATGTTTTCTAAGTGAAGAGTTTAATCTCTCAAAATTATAATCATTTACTATACCAACTAAACAAATAATAATATTAAACATCATTTTCCTAGTTTACAGAATAATTTAAAAAGTTTTAATTTAAATTATTCCTCAGGCCAACTCAAATAGTTAGGGTAGTAACAAGTTACTACCAGCAAAGCTAAACTGTATTTGAATAAATAAGCTAGCAATGATATTCTAAATAATGAATACAAAGGTATGAATTAAAATGGAATTCTTTTGTCTTCAAATCCTATGTTGCTGCTATTACTACATTTTTCTGTGATATTATCATCTAACTGATAGTAGTTTTGGAAATTCAGTGGTTATGAAAGAAACTTTATTTGGATTTTCCTGTTAAGCTAAGAGAGTAGCACATGATTATTACACTAAATCTGGCACCATGATGATGATGGTAAAGTTCTGGTGAAATAATTCAAAAAGAATGAAAATCAGTTTATTTTTAGCTGTAGATCAAACAGTTCTAGAATTATTCTATTATTTGTGAGACATAGATACATTATAAGACAGTGTCAAATTTCAATTTTATAAAAACAAAGACAAGAAGGACTTGTGGGGAAGATGGTGCAGTAGAGAGCTCCAGGACTCAGTCCTTCCACCAAAATAACTATTAAACAGACAGGAACTAGCTGAAAAAACTATTTTGAAACTCTGGAAGCCAGAAGAACATTGTACAGCATCAAGGAAAGAGTGGAAAGAAGAGACCGATAAATTACAATAAAGAACAGTAAATTGTTTTATCCATGCAAGCCGCTACTAGTGACCATTCCCCACTCTCATGTTAGGGCACCACAGGGTACAGTCTCTGGCTACCAGCTGGTGACAGAAAGGGACATAAAAAATTGTGGTTTTTTTCTTCTGAGAAACACATAACTACCTATAGTGACTAAAGGAGAAATAGAAGGTCTCAACAAACCAATTACTAGTAAAGAGATTAAATCAGTAATCAAAAACTTCCCAACAAAGAAAAGCCCAGGACCAGATGGATTTATAGATTTATATTCTAACACATATTCCAAGAGGAATTAACTCCAATTCTTCCCAAACCATTCCAAATATTTGAAAAGGAGGGAGCACTCCCTAACTCACTCTATGAGGTCAACATCATCCTTATGCCAAAACCAGGAAAAGATACCACAACAAAAGAAAAATATAGATCAATATCTCTTATGAATACAGATGCAAAAATTCTCAGCAAAATAGTAGCAATCTGAATGCAAAAGCATATTAAAAGAGTTATATATTTTGAACAAGTGGGATTTATCCCTGGTATGCAAGGATGGTTCAACATACGAAAAATCAATTAATATAATAAACCACATTAACAGAATGAAGGGGAAAAAAACACATGATCTTCACAATTTATGCAGAAAAGCCATTTGACAAAATACGGCATCCTTTCTTAATAAAAAATACTTAGAGTACTAGCAAGAGAAAGAAATTTCCTCACCGTGGTAAGGGGCATATATGAAAATTCCATGGCTATTATCTTACTTAATGGTGAAAGTCTGAAAGCTTTCCCTCTAAGATCATGATCAAGACAGGGAAACACTCCTTGAGAGCTAGCAATCAACTGTCACATTTATGGATAATTGATTTTTGACAAGGTGGCAAAGACCACTCAACTGGAAATGAACGGTCTTCAACAAATAGTACTGGGAAAACTGGATCTCCATTTTTCAAAAAAAAAAAAAAGGATGCCCCTTACCTTATTCAAAAATCATATCTTATACAAAAATCAACTCAAAACAGTTTAAAGATCTAAATATAAGGACTAGAACGATCAAATTCCTAGAAGAAAATGTAGGGAAGCATCTTTCGAACCTAGTGTCAGGCAATAATTTCTTAGACTCTACACCCAAAGTAACAAAAGAAAAGATAAATGAGACCTCTCAGAGTAAAATAAAAAATAAGCAACTTTTATTCTTCAAATGACTTTTTCATGAAAATAAAAAGCCAAACTAGACAATGGGAGAAAATGATTGGAAACCACCTACTGTAAAGGATTAATATCCACTATATAAAAAGAATTCATTCAACTTAACAACAAAAAAGACAAACAACCCAATTTAAAAATGGACTAAAGACTTGACATCTCTTAGAACAAGATATGAAAATGGGCAGAAGGCCTATGAGAAGATGCTCAACATCATTAGCCATCAGGGAAATGCAAATCAAAACCACAATGAGATACCATTTCATACCCATTAGAATGGATGCTATTAAAAAGAAAAAACAGGAGATGTGGAGAAATAGGTACATTCATTCTTGTTGGTGGCATGTAAAATGGTGCAGCCACTGTGAAAGACAGCTCAGGAAGCTAAATATAAAATTGCTGTATGATCTGGCAATCCAGCTACTTGGAATATAATATAAAAAAATTTTGAAAGTAGGGTTACAAACAGACATTTGCAAACTGATGTTCATAGCAGCATTATTCATAATTGTCAAAAGATAGAAACAATCAAGGTATACATCAACTGATGAATGCATAAAGACAATTCGGTATATACATACAATAGAATATTTTTCAGCTGTCAAAAGACCAAAGTCCTGATACTTGTGACAAGATGAACCTTGTAGACATCATATTGAGTGAAATAAGCAAGGCACAAAAAGGACAACTATTATATGATCTCACTGATTTGAAACAATTACAATAAGCAAACTCATAGAGTCAGAATCTAGACCGTAGTTTACCAGAAGATGGGGTGACAATAGGGAATGGGAAGATAAAACTTAAAATTAATAGGGTTCCTATTTGGAATGATGGAAATGTTTTGTTAATGGATGGTGGTGATGGCAGTGTAACACTGTGAATGTAATTAACAGCACTGAACTATGTATCTGAATATAATTAAAATGGGAAATGCTAGATTGTATATATAGTAGCTGAATTTTTTTTTAAAAGCCATGGAACTACATTACACAGTGAAACTATGGACTTTAATTAATAATACACTCATAAAAATGTGCTATCATCAATTGTAGCAAATGTTCCACACCAAAGCATACTGTTGTTGGTGGAGAGGTATATGGGAATCCTGTATTTCATGCATAGTTGTTCTATAGCCCCACAACTCTCTAATAAAGAAAATTTAAAAATTAAAATAAAAAAAAAACAATGACAGGGATATTTTTGATTTTTTAAAAGAATGAGTAAGAAAAATGAAGTTGGTGAGGGGGCAGTTCAAGAAAAAAGGAAAGTTATTTAGAAATATATTTTTAAATACCAGTAAATTAAATAGCAAAACAATTTGCAATATAAACAAGAAGTCTATTTTGAGTATGACCATGTGAGTTTTAAAAAAAGAAAAAGAAGAGGCATTGACAGAAAGGAAAGAGAAACAGTAAACAGAAGAAAAGGGAGAAAATGACTTAGAGAGTGAAATAATTAGATTCTTCCTTCACTGAAAACAAAACAAATGTGTAGTTTTCCTTGTATCATAGAATGATAGCCTGTAGGAGGCTGTTGAGGCAATTTGATACCTAATTATTGGCAGGATCAAATCCATCAAAGGAAACTTATTCCCTCTTGTCTTCCTCCATGGCCATACCTTGACTGGATTGAAACCTCCCCATCTTTTCAGATGAATTATTTACTCTTCATTGCATTCCGTGTGTTAATCACTGATAAATTTGTTGTTCAGCTTTAAAATGTAAAAAAAGAAGTCATGGTTTACAATTTGATGTCCTCATCCTTTCATTTGATTTTCAATTTCCTTTATAAGGAGAATAAAGAGCAATGATTCAAAATAATGGAAATTCTACAAACTACCAATATTTTGTTTTCATAAGGTTCTTTACATGGTTTTTCAGAAAATAATGTCCATGTAGAGTTTTCAGGAAATCCACCAAAAGTAAAGATAGCATCCTATTAGAAATCAATACTAGGAAATATTTGGATAGCTATTGAGCAACCTGGTCCACGCACTCTGCTACACACTGAATTCTGCATCAATTAAATTCTTCATTCATCTTTTGCTTTCTAACATTAGACAGAACAAGCCAGAGTCCTTAAAGTGATACAAGATAGCACCTTGGCAGAATTATCATTTCCCAGTTGACTGAGGTGTGATGTTTTGTTTAATGTGTTTTGTTGTTATTGTGGTTATATATGCTTATGTATCTCATTTCTTCACTCTGGTTGAAGAGGAAATTGAATGTGTTGAATATAGAGGTCTCCAATTTTACTTAAACTTCTAGGTTTTTGGTTTTATTTTTGTAATGGTAAGGTAGGGATTTGAGAACATCCACAAGGAAACTTTAAAAATACAAGATTTTTGTGCCAAGAAATTAAAAAGCAGATAAAATAATACAAAAAAAATTAAAAACATCCAAACATATACTTACTGAAAAAATGGCTACTCAATTCCATCTATATATTTCTGATAAAAAATAATCATTAGGCAGCCACCCCCCTGGATAATTCTTTGAATCCAATAAGCAATAGTCCTAAATTAACTGAGAAATAGGGTTGAATCACAGATTGAATGCTATTGAATGGATGAAAATATAGAAACTGAACCAATAGAAAAAATATTCATATATTAACAAAAGAATAACTATAAGTATGGTTTTATAAATTTCAAGTAAAATATAACTATTTTAAGTGATTAAAACGTGTTCTGAGAAATCCCCTTAGATAGTCTAATAATTTGCTGAATACCAACTAACTTGCATTAGTCAGAATTATTTTATTTTTTGGACCTCACATGGGGTCAGTTTCATGACAGGATGGGAAACAACCTTCTTTTATTTTACTTATTGATTTTTGACTTTTTATCCCCACAAACAATTCCCATTCTATTTTTCTTATAGAAAACTTGATAGTTTTTAATTTATATTTTCTTCTTATATATGTTCATAGATAATACACTATTGGAATCATTTTACATATCTTATATCAATTTTTTTTATTCAGTGTTAGTTTCTTATAGTCTATATATTTATGGAAGGTGGATGTAATATATATGAAATATATTTTTCCTATCCATTTGCCTAGTGATGGAGTGATGGGAACCCAGTTTGCTTTACCTTATTGGAAAATTAAATATATATATGTAAAAAATGTATACATGCATATGTATACATGTGTATATGTACCTATATTGATTTCCATTTATGCATTCACACATATACATATATTTATACATTAATACACATATATACATGCAGATACAGTATAGATCAATATATGTTAAATACACAGTTAAAAAATCAAAGTGACTAAAAATAAATTTGAGAAAATTTGTTTAAAACCACAAAAATAATACAAAGATGGAAAATGGAAGAAATGTGATCCAAACTTTCAAAACACTAAAGAAAGCCTCTGGAAGAGAAAGGAGAGCATATAATGTGGAAAATATCTTAAGGAAAAATTAGGAAAAAAATCTTCATGAGTGAAGGAAATGTATTTATATTTTAAGTGTATACTGAGAAACTGCAATCAAAAAGTAAACCCAGACAGTTCTCATGGAGTATTAAACATTCAGAGTAAAGACATCCTTTCCAATAGCAACACCAGATGGTAGTAAAAAAAAAATAATGTGTTTTCAAAGTTCATATTCTAATTTTATTATAATTTTAGATAAAAATGCAAATATTAACAGCATAAAAATGTAAAATTTTGACTGTACTGTCTGGAAATATTTTAATATTGGAACAGAAAATGTATACGAATGTAGATGAGAGGAAAGAGATATTTACTGCAAAAGAAATAGATGTTTGACTGTAATATCTAAATATATAAAATTATAACTTCCACCAAAAGGACAACTAAAAACAGTAAATTTTTAAATCAAACAATAGTTTAATTAAATCTTGGAATGTAGCAGTTCAAAATGTTTGCTATCCTCTTATTCCCTGTCCATTGTTGTTCTGTTTTCTTTATAAATTCTACTCCCTGACTAAAACCTAATACCTGGGTATGCTCCTACTCCACAATATCCTAGAAATTGAATGAGATTTTTGAAGTTTAAATTTAAGTTTCCTTCCTACTTCCTCCATGACTTTAGGAATAATATTTAATCCTGAGCTTCATTTTTCTCTCATGCAAACTTTTAAAAAAATATTGGTATTTATTCTGTGCAGTTTGCTTCAAACCTATGTTGGAAATTTCAACTCTTTAACCATATACCTATTCTCTTTATGGCGAAAAGCCACTATAATATAAATTTCTTTACTTTGAAACTGTACAAAAAGCTATTTCTTGGCTCTTACACACTGGAAGTGACTATATATTTACTCATATGTATGTCGTTTGTTACTGTCTAAGAGAAAACTTGTAATTCCTACTTTTTTTTACGATCTCATTAAACTGAGGTATACTTGCCCATCAGAGATTAGTTCCATTGATGATTGTCTTTTTCTCTTGCATTTCAATTCCCTCACTCATAGATCTGTTAGAGAAGTAAAATAGGTTTAATGATCAGTTAGGACCAAGGAGACTGACTGAGAAAATATCCAGTCCTATGGGTTAAGAGAATGGACGGGAGAGAAAATTTTACTGAAATTTATAAACCTACTGAGATAATCATGTTTTGATATTTTCTATATCTGAATCCTAGAAAGGTGAATAAATTGACAAGATAAAAATCACCAACGCAATTGTTGGGCCTGATTTTAGAGTTATTGTAATTATCATTTAATTCTTGGAAGGAAATGTAAAGGAGCAAGTAGATATACGTATGTATTTAACAACAGAAGTAATTGGCACAAATGATGAGAATAACTTAATGTGTTTTGCCATAATTGTCAAAAGGAAAGTTGATCACAGAAAATAGTTCAATGGCTTTGTGTTTCATGATGAATTCAAGCATCTTCATTTCAAGATGTCCACAAGAAATCTTTACATCATCAATATGAGAAATTGAAATAGGAATTTGGAATTCTCTTAAAAGCTTTTACTAATAAAATTAATGTCAACATCTGTCCACAGATAAATCTAAAATTTATTTTCTTGCTAAATATTAGCAACTATTTTTACTCCATTTCAAAAATGAGCTCCTGCTGTAAGACTGTTGGGTTTTGTAACTCAGCTTTAAGCAAAGGAACAGATGACTTGTGGTGATTTAGCTAGAAATTATTCTCTAAATGTGTCCTTCACTTCTACCACACACATTTTTCCAATATGTTCTTCAGCTACTAAAGCTGAAAATAGCAAGACAACAGACTTTCATTTTATATTGTCACATTTGATTACTTCTTTTCCAGTTCTTAACTGAAACTCTGACATACACATCAATAATTATTGTTGTTCCTATTTCAAAAGGTTTGTTTTTGAATTAAAAGGTTTTAGTACTTTCTAAGGCAGATTCCCTGTGCCACTGACAACATAGCACATTGTTCTATTAGGAAGAAACAGAAAATAATTTCTAAAATAGTTAGAAAGAACAAGGGTTTACTGAAAAATTCTAACAAGTGTGGTTACCCAATATTTGCAGAGGTATGCAATGTTTTAGAATCGTTGTCTTGTGTTAATAATAAAAAGCAAGGCCAATTAGCAACAATCAAATTGATCTATTTGGTAAAGGTAGGACTGAATACTATTAAAACAACTTTAAGCAAGTCCAAAACTACAACAATTGTCATGTTGCATCTGGTTAAGAGTTATTGCAAATTTATTATATGCTGGTATCCCATGAGGATTATTACACACATTATCCTTTGAGGTTACGCATGATTGCTGTAATAACACATGTTAATCTAATCAGCAGTTGGGTAATGATCATGTTATACCATTAGTAGATTAAGGATTACTTCCTTGCAATTCTTAGTCAACCATTGATGGAATAAAACTTCATCTATTCTACATGTAACCATCACTACCTGCTGCTCTAAAGAATGAATGAATAGGTATGTGGGCAAGTAAACTGTAAGCAAGGCAGATTCACAATTTTTGCCTTTTTCCCGAAACACCAACAGCTGTACTGAGGACTTCCCAGCAGCCCAAATTGGGAAGCTGTGTTTCTACTGCTCAAATGGAATCCAGGAAAAAAAAAAAAAAAAGTCTTCTTGATATACCACTTTTTGCATATTTTTAATTGAGCCAACTTGTTAATTTTTTGCTTGAAACTAGCCTTTTATTCTTTTAGTTTTTCATGTAGAGAGAAATATAGTTGGAGAGTTTTCACTATTACAAAGTGTGAATGGTTATTATATTGAATTTCAGGTATACTCTAGAATAATAAATCTCCCACCCATCATTTTATGTTGCTCACATTCTATTCATTAGCATATCTGTGTGCTAATTAACATATGAAAATTATTAACCTAAAACTGGAAGATTGGAGAAAGTAGTCATCCTTACTGAGTCAAGAAATACTGGATGATTTAATAACTTATTTTCCATATGTCTCTTGAATGAAAATTTGGTATTAATTCTTTATGTAACATACACAATGCTTGCTTAATTTGTAGTCACTTCAGTTTAAATAAACACTGCTTAGGTCCTCAGTCCTCATTGTCAATATTATGCTCTGAAACTCTGAGTACTAGCTTGGCTCAGTGTCCATGGAGACAAATCCCAGGTTCCACAATAACTACAGGATTTATATGGGACTCTTCCTACAGCGTATCACTCTGGACTTAATAATATTCTGTAACACAACAAAAAAAGGCTGAAGTACCAGACCCCTCAAACCCATGTTGAAAATAATAGAAGTCAATTTATTCTGAAAGTATAACTGTAACTCATTTTAAAATGACATAAAGAAAGCGGCAGCATCAGATACGTTTATTGCTGTTTGTGTGAACTGTCAGAAAAGAGAATTATCCAGTTGAACACACCAACAGGCTTCTAATCACATACAAATCATGAAATTCAACACCAAAAGCTGGTCAAGGATTATATGCCGAGAAACAAACAGAGACTCTGAAGGGAATCCTGATAGCTGCCTTCCATCAAGAGGAGTTTAGATTTTGGAGAACACTTTGTTAACTATTCTCCCTTTTCACAGGAATGAACTCAATATACCTATCCACACAATCACTTATTCATGTCAATCAAGTCAGATGAATTACATTAAACCACAATTGTCATCTTTTAATTTCCTTGATCAGAATCTTTTGTGGCTCTCCTTTGCTGATTAGAAAAAAGCTAATTAAGTCACTAGAGACCTTCCAAATTTATACTCACAATCATTTTTAGTTTTATCCTTCAAAATTATTGATAATACAACTTGAAAGTTGTTGCAGAGACAAGTCAAGATTTCAAATAGCGTTAATATTTATGGAGCTCTAACCATGTGCTTGGCTAGATATGTTAACATATGATATCTTTCATAATGGTCATTACAGTCCTATAAAATTAGAATAACATGTCATGAATTGAAATCCTAAAAGAAAGAAATTGAAACTAGCCCATGATCATTCTAGGATGAATTTATTGGGCAGCTTTCAGTCCTTTTACAACCAACTTTGTACTACAATTAAGTTTCAGATTATCTCACTACTTGTTAGAAATGTTACCACATTTATTCCTGGAAATTTAAGGAAAATGTAATCTAAATTAAGTCATTATTTTACTCCATATAGACAAACATTCTACATGAGATAGTTTCCATTTTGAAGGAATTAAAATTATTACTTTTCTATGTTTTCTGATTAGTGAGTCAGTGGGTTGCCCCATGTTTTCTATAATCTGCTTGACGCGGATTCATCACTTTCTGAAATTAGCAGAAAAATGTATCATCTATACCAAAGGCAAAATTCCTATCTTTTCTCCATATTCTTAGGTAAAATAAAATTTCAGAATTAAAAAGTAGCTATTTGAAATACTTATTTATATGTAAATATCAGCACTCTACTAATTGTCTTAACTAATTACTAAAATAAGATATATACTATCTGTATCATTCAATAAAATGAACATTTCTTCTTGACTTAGGCTAATCATATTAACAATAAAAATGCTTGCTTTCTCTGGAGATTATAAGCACTGACAATTTACTGCATAAAATCCAACACCATTAGTATAAAATTACTATTCACCTTATTTAGGATGTGGTCTGAAATGAATTCACTAGCACTCAGATTGTGCTGAGAAAAGGTAAGTAAGGTAGAAAAGAAAAGGTAAAAGGGATGTATTGTATAGTTTTCATAGCCTAGGTCCTATCTAAGTTAATCAGATCTAAGTTGTTAGTTACTCATCACTCAGGCATTAAGGGGTTTAGCAGATATAAAAAACTGGGGAACATTTGGAGAATAGAGTAGTAGAAAATATTTGATTTTAGAAAGCCAAGAATGAGACAGTTGGCATTTATTAAATGTTAGTTTCCTTCCCTAAAAACATAAATGGAAAGCAACTTTCCTATATTCGGCACACTCTTGCATTGTTATTTAGCATTGTATATTAAAATTGGAACATCTAAATTACTTGAACCATTTATAAATAACCTCCAAATTTAGATGCATATTGTGTCCCATAATTACTTTCTGTAATTTAAATATCCCATCATTGCCTGAAAATATGTCCAGATCTGAGATTATGCTTCTTTTATCCTAATTCCAATCTCCTAGCCTATATATTACCTGACATATGGTATTTATGGCCTTAGATCTTCTATTGTATGACTTACAGTATCCAGATCTTGTTTGATAAAAACAATGCATTTTACATTTCTGGTATCTTTTTAAAATATTACCAATCAAACACTATTTTATTATAACATTAATTTAGTATGATCAATAATAGAGCATGATTGCTACTTTCCATAAAATTTCTGGCCTGACTATACCTGGTACTTCTCAAATTTTGCTTTACCTATATAGTTATGCTATTGAATTAAAATGCTGTGTCTGTAACAAAATTTCCTTAAGGAGTTTTCAAGTCCATTTTCTACAGGTTGTTAGCTGAAGTCAATTGACACAGATCTCTCATTTCTTTGGTTTGAAATGTGTCATTTTGAGTGATTGTTCTATTTGCTGTTATGCACCTGCTTTGTGGAACTCATCACTGCTTATTGACATCCTTACCTTGGGTAAATTCTAAACTTAAAGCAGAGCTCTTGTCACTGACTTGGGTTAATGATCTACCTTCAGTGCTTTTTTAAAGTTTTATGAAACAATTTTAAAAGCCTTAATGGTGAAGGTTAATATAAATGTTTAGGTCATTTAAGATACAAACCTGAGAAAAGATGCCAAAATAAGCATTGTATAAATGTGCCCGTTATTCAGACATCATGTAGCATTGTATTTAGTAGTAAATGGTATCTTAGTATCTTTTTACCAAAAATAAGCAAAGATGAATCTCAGTATGAATAATTAAAATAACCCATATTTTAGACTAGATTTATACATGAGTGTATAACAATGAAATCTTAAAAAAATATATAGAAATGACTATCCCTTATGTAGGTGCTGTAGGTTCCTCTTTGTATTAATTTCTATATATTTCACTCTGAAATGAAGTTGGTTAAGGATCCATAAGAAGGACGGTCACAATAGTCTCATACCATGAATAATCGTGGCATCTGGAACTATTTTTTTTTTTATTTGAAACAAATACTATGAAAATAAAAGAAATCTAGATACAAATAGTAAAATCTTGCTTCAAAGTTTCCATTTAACATCAGCAGTTATTGAAAGCATTGTGCTGTGCTCAATTGCATAATTAGGATTTTGTTGTACAAAAGGGGGAAGGGTAAGCACAATTTCAATTTCGAGTAAACAGAAGAAAATGATGACAACCGTATCTTGAAGAAGGCAAGAAAAGCTAGAAAATATCACCATTTTCTTCTTCATTGCTATGATTTCCATGCAACAATAAATAGAATATTGCATCTGAGAGCATAAGATTGGGGATTGGAGGTGGTGAGGAAAAGAGACTTTGGTGAGGAAAAAATGCTCTAGGTCTCATAAGAAATGGAGAGCTGTATATGATTTTTGCTTATTGAAGGTATATAATAAAATTCTTGCTTTATTAATTTTACTGAAAAAATGACTAAGTAGATTAAAGTAGAATAGGGTCTATAATTTCTAAGATAGTAAAAGGGCATTTAAAAAACCTTTTCCTGTAATATAAATGTAGCATGCTCCCCTGTGAAGGAAACCTTGCGACGGTTAGCTCGGTCGGTAGAGGTGGGGTCTGGCTGCGGATGAGGGGTTGGTCCAGCTTAGGACGAGGGGTCGGTCCCACTTGGGACGAGGGGTCAGTCCCACTTGGGACGAGCGGTCGGTCCGGCAGCAGACGAGGGGTCGGTCTCACAGGGGTTGCGCGGTTCGGCTGACGGGGTCGCCCGGCGAAGACGGCGACGAAGGGGTTGCCCTGAGAAGCAGGCGACGAACTGGGGACAAGGGAGGCCAGGCCCTTGTCGGGGGCTCTCAGGACTGGAGGGTGCACGGCAGAAGAACTACCACGGAGACAAGGTAAACACGCAAGTCCAACTTTATTGAGGGAGAGGCAACAGTTTTATAGGGGCTGGGGAAGGCTGATTGGTCGAAGCCACGCCCTGTTCTGATTGGTTGCCGGAGAAAGGTCGGTGGGAGGTACTGGAAGGGGGAGGGGTGGTGATTAGGGATTGGCTGTCGCTGTTGCTGGGGGAAGGGGCAGGGTTTAGGGATTGGTGGCTGCTGTTGCTGGGGTAGAGGGCAGACTTGAGTTTCCCGCCCACGCCTGGCTGTTGCTGTTGTCGGGGGGAGGGGAAAAGGCAGACTGGAATTTTCCGCCCTGCGCCTGTGCAGGGAGAAAGAAGAAGAAGGGTGCCGCCCCACAGGCATCGTGTGGCGCTATCCGGGAGGAGGGGCGGCCACAGAAGCATGGCTGCCGAGAAGGGGAGACCCGAGGGCACTCTGCACCCATGCCGAGCTTCCTTCAGGGGTGGCGGTGAGTCCGACCAGCCACCCTATTATGGGGGCAGCGGCTTGGCCTGCCGCGGCTGCTCCCCCGCCAGGCCAGCAAACCCCACTTCAGCCCGAGGGGTGACTGCAAAACCTCATGTTACATTAATATAAATCTTTGAGAGCAAGATTTTAGTGTTAGCATTATGTCATTCTAGCAATTTTTTTCCCCAAAAGTAATGGGAAAATTGGCAAAGGGATTACATACAAACTTCAAAATTGTTATTTAGAACAAGAAATTTTGATATCAGCTCTTTGGTATCTAGGTCATTACAAAAAGAAAAACAGTTTATATAAGATGATTAATTTACAAATTAGCTTTCTGGAGTCTTCAGATTTTGCCATCTTGTAATACAAAATAAATAATATGTATTTTAGTTTAAAAATTTTGAAAAAATACCATCTATACCCTTGCCAAATATATGATGCTCTGATCCTTGTTTATTGAACAGAGAATTCATCTATGAGACTATATATACATTTGTAAATTATTGGAGAAATGGAAGTTTTAAAATGAAAACATACCTCTTTACCTCAGTGAGGGGAAAAGGTATGTCTTAGTTTGCCGGGGCTACTGTAACAAATTCCACATGCTGGTTGGCTTAAACCACAGGGGTTTAAGGTTTCAGAGTTTTGGAGGCTGGGAGACCAACATCAAGTTATGGACAGGCCATGTTTTCTTCCAGAATCTGGAGCATTCTGGTGGTGGATCAATCTCTGCCTCTGTCATATGGTGATTGCTCTCCATCTCTGGCTTCCACTGTCTTACTGCACCCAAATTTCCTCTCCTTATAAGGAATCCAGCCATGTTGGAATAAGGCCTACTCTCATTCTCACAAGTCATATTTACAACTGAGTCCACACTCACAGGACCAGGGATTTGGTCTTGGACATGACTTTGTGGGAAACATGATTCAATCAACCACAAGGTAGTTTTAAGTAATCTTATACCAAACACTGTGTTTAATTAGATACATGGGGATAGTCAGGCCAATGGTTTTCAGAAGTGAAGGCAAGAATAACAGATATTTGTTGATTATTTTAAAGGAAGATTTGAGTTTTAGTAAAAAACATTCCATTTTATAATTACATGGGCACAGATAGGCCACTTCATTTTTCTTGGTGCACAATCTACATTTACATAAGAAAATTATTGATTATCCAAAAAATAAAAACATTAATTATATGTGAAATAAATTCATAAATGTATCACTTATAAATTTAACTGTCAGTTTCATAATCACCTTTTTAACAGCATCATTTCATATGTTTCCCACTTGTGTGTGTGTGTAGATGTGTTTTTGTGTGTGTGTATCTGTTTCTGTGCATTTTTCTGGGTGTCTTGTTTTTAAACAGGACAATATTATTTAGTGTGTAAATACCTGTATATATGCATATATTATATATGTGTGCATAAATATAATTTTATATATGTTATATACATACATATGTATGGCATATGTATATGTGTGTAAATATATATATATTTATTTGTGTGTGTGTGTATATTCATACATTTAGGAATTAAGTCATGGTTCCTATAACAGCCATGTTGAGATTCCAACCCCTGGTCTGGGATGTGAACCCCTTTGGAAATAAGAACTTTGAAGATGTTATTATTAAGATGCACCCAAACTGAATGAGGGTGGGCCTTAATCCAATATGGCTGAACTCCTTATAAGCAAAGGAGATTTGACACAGAAAGAGAAAGTAATAATAAGCCTCCAGAAGCTGGAAGTCATGGAACCTAGAAAGAGAAGAGAAGACACTGCCATGTACATTGCCATGTGACAGAAAATCCAAGGACCAAGGAGCACTAGCACACTGACTCAGAATGCCATAGTTTTATTGGAGAAAGCATTGTCTTGTTGGCATCTCAATTTTGGACTTCTCCTACCCTCAAATGCATGAGCCAGTAAGTTTCCATTGTTCAAGCTAACCCATTGAGTGGTAATTATGCCAGCAACCAAGAAACTAAAACAAATATATCGTTTAGGCTTGTATATTTACTTTCATTAAAAATATAGGACACAGATTTGTCATGTTCCACAAACCACAAATTTGAAGATGTGTGTAAAGCTGAAAACACAAAGATGCTCATAAATGCTTTGTTTATGGGTAATTGCAAATGTTGAAAAGAACTCGACTATTTAGCACCAGAATGGATTTAAAAATTTCTATAACACTTAAAATTTTTGCAATACAATGTAATGCATTGTTTCTAATATAAAATACATAATAGAATTATGATGCTATATATGGTCATTATGAACTCTAAATTCCGAATGGTGCTTGCTTCTAGGTGGGAGGTAAAATAATACATGAGAAAATAAAACTGTCTTTGTAATATTTCATTTCTTGAGCTGGATTTTGGTAGTGAAAACATCAATTATATGATTCTCTTATTATACTGGTAAATTGAAGATATTTCCTTTTAAGGAAAAGGAAAACAATATTTTTAATAGCCTTCCATAATAGAAGTACAAAACTGCCAACCTGGTTATGAATAAAATATAATTAGTGATGTGAAGAAGAAAGTGGACAAGTGGAGAAAATATTGATAAAGAAAATAAAGGAAGAAAAAATGAGAGAAATGAAGAAAAAAAACAAGGACAAAATTATGGAGAGACTTAAAATTAGTTAAGTGTATTCTAGGAAAAGTAGGCTTATAAACAGATAAATATAAGTATGTACAGTGTCTCTTTCTATATATAACTGCCTCTCTATAGAGAGAAAGAAAAAAAAAGGAAAGAGGTTTTACTGATCCTGACACATTTTACTAAGTAGCCCTAAAGTTGCCCATATACAGACATATCCACAAATAAGTTTTAGAATCATAAGTACTATTGTTCTGGATGACAATAAACAGAAAAAAGTCTTTAAAAAATAAGACAAAAACAACACAGGAGTATATAAATGAAAATGCATACAGTTGCGTCAATAGATAATTTTGGAGAGGAGTTGGGGCCAAAGTTTTATATTCCACATTACAGTTCATGTATGAAGGGAATACAAAATCATTCTGAGATTCTAGAAGTTAGCAACTATATCTAACCATATCCTTCCTGAAGACCTACATGAAAAAGTGATATATGAATGTATTAGTCAGCCAAAAGGGGTGCTGATGCAAAGTACCAGAAGTCTTTTTGGTTTTTGTAACAGGTATTTCCTTGGGGTAAAAGCCTGTAGTTACAAGCCCCTAAAGGGTCCAACTCAGATTTCTCATCCAAAACTTACATACACACAATCATATACACAGGGTCAAATATTTTTAAGAAGTAGCCCCATCCTATTTTTATCTTAAATTTATAACTTAGGTAGATATGAAATTCTTTTTATCCTACTCCCATTTTTTTTTTTGAAATAGTGAAATATCTGTAGCAAAATATAACAGAAATTTGCTCGAATGAAAAAGTCATCATGGAGGAAAAATATATTTGACTTCACATCTGATTGGAAGAAGAATATATAGAGAGAAATAAAATCACAGGGAATAAAGATTGAGGTTACATGAATACATGGTAGTTACATAATAACTAATAAGGGGTCTAGAATAAGTAATAGATTTGAGAGGAAAGATGTCAAAATGAGTCATGGAGATGCTGACAAGGGTCTTTGAAATGCCTGTACTTGGGTTGCAGTAAAAATTCTATTTAATATGACCTATAGACCAAGTAGGATCTGAGTTTGAATTATAAGGCAAGTTTGGGTGTGTGTCCTTGAACTTAGTTTCACTTACTTAGAAATTACGATTCATGCAAAAGAACCCCTTAATATGAACAAGGAAACTCACAGAAAAAGAGAAACAGTGAATGAAGTTACTACACTTAAAATATTGACATTCGGTCAACTCTCAAATGAAAACAATTACATGAAAATCTCAATATATGGAACGATACATAATAGCATTTATTAAGATATTAGAAAAGGTATAATTCAAGAAAAATATAATTTTCAGTAACAAGTTCTATTATATTTCAACAAGACAGTAAAAATAGTACTTGCTATTTCTTGCAGCTAACTAAGCAGATACTTAATTCACTTAATCAACTTTTCTCATCCACGAACATGATTTTATGGTAGGGAATATGGTTCTTAAAGATGCTTGCAATATTTCATAGCACATTACTATAATGCAAATATCTGCAAAGGAAATGTGTTAATGAGCTTCCTTAAGTTGCTATAAATAAATGAATCAAAGAGGTTTATTCATCTGTTGTACTTACTTTATGAAGAAATATTTTAGAGCTAAAGCCAATTAAATTTTCAGTAGCTTATCACAGAAATTATATGAAGCAGCAGGCCAGTCTATAATGACTTTGCTAAAGGGAGTACTTAGAATTCTTCCTTCAGAATTCTGTTACCTGAATTACTACTACCACTATGTTAATCTATGAACCAGTGCACTGCTTTTTTGGGGCACTTAATTGTCCATTAACTCAATTATATGAAAACTTTGATCTTCATTCTATTCATTTGCTACATACTTATTCTAAGAATATATTTTGTTCAGAAAATGTGAAGTGATAAAATAAGGATATTTAACAATTTCCCCTAAAAATAGTAAATAAGATTAAGAGCCAGCCTTTTCTAAATAAATGTTGCCTGTTCCAGTGTATTTCACAGCTGTGGTCATGTTTACTTTTAACAATATAGTTACTGATGTTATTTATTTATAGCTATAGTTAGCATAAGGTTAAACACTATGTAATTCCATCATAAATCAAACCATCAAAAAAAAAAAATCATCCCATTCAGGACTTTGCTACACTAGTAAAGAGGTATGATATAGTTTGGGGGGATAGATAGTTCTTCATGGATACTGCTGTTAATTTGAGTGAATAGGAAAACAATTGAAGGAAAAACTGCACTAATTAGAAAAATGTTACATATATGGCTAACATGATATTTTTTCACACAATAGTACCTTGACATAATCCAGGTTACTTCCCTTTCTTGACATTACTGTCTACTTTCTCATAGTTTTATCATTATGCTCACACTGATAGAAAAATCTATTAATTCAATGTTATCAACACAAGAAAACAAAGATGTTGCTGTCAAACTTCCCTGTATAACATTATACCAGCGTGTGGTGTAATCAGTGGTAAATTATAAGAATATTATTTTAGTGGGAAATGCATCTGTGAAGCTAAATAAATTTTCTTATATTCACATGTTAAAGCAAAGTATGTGTAGTTTTGATCAGATTTCAAATTTCTAGCACTGAAAAAAATACAATTAAGTTGCTAAAAGTAATGAACCGCAATATTGGTTCAACACAGATTCAAAAAAGTGACATTAGATAATTTCAGGTTTAGTTTCTTCCATATTTTTTTAAACAAGTAAACATGGGCTGACTCATATTTTCACCAAATGCGTCTATATTAAAACCTACCCTGGACTTGTAATCTGGAAATATCTGTAATTTTTGCTTCAATTTGAAGAAATAGTGAAGAAAATCTAGGTGAAAAATAAGAAAAAATTTGATATTCCTGTGCAAATTTTTAGACAAGGCATATAATATACAAATATTGTTTTACTTTTTATTTACTGTATCTTTGTTCCAGTCTCTCCAACTAGATAAGAAAATAATTTATGTAATTATGGGTTTTAATTGTGAAATTAAAAAGTTTAATGGAGAGACTGGTGTCAAGGATGTTTATCTGAGAATAGTCGTGATTTTTTGTTTGAGCGAAAAAAAAACAGAATGAGAGGTAAATTGGAGAATTGAATTTATTTAAAGATATACACCACAACAGAGGCATGTCATAGAAAGAATAAGACTACACCTAGTTAAGTGTCTTTAATACTTCCATTTCCAGAAAACCATCTTTTCTTTACAAAATAGCATTCTAAGCTTCTACCAAGATTTCTGCTAAAATACATTAATTTTAAAAATTGAGTTATACAGAAAGCCATTACCTCTATTAATCATGATTTTATTATTAATATTTGCATATAGTTGTCTTTTATTTAGACATAACATGCATTCAATTAACAAAAGAAGTCAGGAAGGCAGGCAAAGAAAGAGAAAAGGAAGGAAGGGAAGAGGGAGGAAGGAAGGAGAAAAAGGAAAAAGAAATCATGAAGACTGAGAGAGACTGTTTTAGTATAAGTGTCAAAACACAGTATAAAATCATTTATTTACCCATCTGGCCTGCCTTCTGCATTCTTGAGTCAATTAAATTAATTTATTAACTTTTTTCTTTGACAAAATAAATTTTATTTACTTGGGGTTGTCAGATTGACAATATTTGCCATACCATGAGGAAGGTGATAAATGCAAAAAACTCCAAGATGGTGGGAAGGACCAGACCACTGCAATTCAACGTAAAATGAATATTATAATGTAGAATAATTCATCATCTCCATGTTGAGCCATTAGGGTTTGATATGGAATTCCTCCCTGGATAGGCAACTGGGTTTTGACTGGGAAAAGAGCAGGTGTGCCTGGCTGTGACCTTCACTCAGGTGTATTCTATTACATCTAATTAGCATTTTCCTAACTCCTTTGTCTTTGGTCTTTTATGGAGTGGAGTTGGGGAGGTATGGTCTGAAGGTGGTGGTGAATATGAGTGAAAGGGTAAAAAACTATATTTTAATGCAGCAAAGAAGGTGGTTAAGATGTTTACAATTGTTGCAGTACTTCAGTGTGGTAAGTATATTTATTCAAGATCCATAATTATTTACCTATAATGCAAAGTAATGAACTCATAAAACAGATCTGCATCTGAATGGGTTACATGTGCTACTAAAGGTCGTTTTGGTACAGGGTGTAGATGGATTATGTCTGTAGGGATGAGCAGGGAGCGGAGGGGTTGTTGGAGTGGATTCACGTGGTCAGGGGATTTGCTTTTGGCATTATTGGGGCTATTAGATATAACAATATGAATACATCTAATTACATTTTCCTAAGGAAAATTTTGTCATGTGTTGCTATGTATATACACATACATATATATATACTCAACCTTTTAAGTTTGAATAAAATAACATTAATATTTTGTGTGATATAGAATAATTTACTCAACACATAATTTTGTGGACTTAGTGATTTTCCAAAAGTCTAGTTAACAAAAGTTCCTTGCTCAGTTACAAAGTCAGTTACTATTTATTATTAAGGGTATGGACTTTTACTGAGGAGAGGATTTTATGGTGGAATACTAAAAGTGCACATCATGTCAGGCTACAAATTGCCTTCTTGTAATGGGAACATTTATAAATCATCTTGCTCTGTAGGGAAATTAAAACCTTGCAGATGAAATACCTTGAGGTACATTAAAACAGATACACTTCTCTCAGGTTTACTTATCAAGTAGATACTTCCCAAATTGAGAGGTATATTTTAATTTGTTTTAAACACACAAAACCTACATTTCTCAGAAAAAGTGGAACTAAGCATTTCTAACGCTAGCACAGCACCAGAAGACTTGTCCCCAGTTGTGCTGGTATTTAATCTCTTACATGGAAAATATGCACATGGAGCAAAGAAAGAATTTTTATAAGGAAATATCAATGCAATCCCTTGTAAATTACTCATTTTAAAAGACTGCGACAGTCATTTTTATCTCTTAGAATGATTTTATTTTAAAAAATTACAAAGCAGACTATATCATTTGTTGACAGAGACTTGAAATCAGGTCTCGGAGACAAAATCTATTATTGACACTTCTGCTGACCTATTCCAGAAGGTGAAGTGAGATTTAATCCCTAGGAATTGATGCATATATCCAAAACAAGTAATAAACACAAATGTCCCCTATATCACTTATCTTTTTAGCTCATAGATCTTTGTGAAGAGAAGGAATTCAGCGTCCATCAATCTCATGCTAAAATGAGTGGAATCCACAAAGTAGGTTAGTTATCTCTGATCTTATTACAGTCATAAAATTTGTCTCATGGTGGCAGCTGTAAAATGGGACAAACAATTGACTTTTGTCACTCTAGGTTATTTCAGCTGTTTGTGGTGATCAGTAATATTTATTTAGTATACCATCATATTAGCATAGTTTGCATATTCCAAAATATATTTCTGTATAAATATTAAAAGACAACACATGATGACATTCAACAATGTACTTTGATCTTGACAACATTAAACTGAGTTGTGAGCTCCTGGAAAACAAGCATGGTAAGAAACCTGCCACCTTTTGAATTATGGGGAATGCTTTACTTCAAAGAAACTCCCTTCTCCATATGATTTAGATAAGACTCACAGAGGTCATTCCACACCTCCTCTTACTATATGAAAAGGTAGAAGTAAATCCTCCAAATTCCAATTTCCCTCAAAAATGATTTGCAGAACCACTTGTACTCACTGACCAATCTGGACAAAATAACTGCTAACTTGATTCAACCAAACTTTAGTTAACCTTCTCTCCTTCTCCTTTGCCTTTAACATCTGACATACTCTCAGATGTGAACGAGTAGAGAAATGAGGAAAAACTCTCATTAAAATCCCCACCTTAATGTCCCTTCTGAGAATCTGCTAACCTCAAAGGTATTTATTCTCAACAATTCAGTCACACCAGTCATTCACCCCACTTCTCCATATCCAGTTATTTCTAGCCTTGATGACACCTTCCTGTAAGAGAAAATTGTTTCTGTCTAAGTGAGACACTTATAGACCTTATAGTCAGTGGGTTCTTCCTGTTGCAATAGCCTTCTCTGTCTTGTAATAATCTTTTAAATAAAACTTCTCCTTTTGTGCAACTAGATCATGTTTGAAAATCTCTTCCACCCAGACCAGCTGTCTGTAATCATTTTGAATTGGTAGCTGCACACTTTCAAGGTGAAATTCTCAGAATCACACTGTATCTGTCAATCTAGTTTTATGTCAAGATTTAACAAGGATGTTTTATTGTATTTATTTAAGGCTATCAAATAACTTCGGTACTGGTGATTAGGCATTAAATTTAAAATCTGTGAGATATTTAAGAATAAAAAATAATGCTTTATACATTATTTTACATAAAGTAACTCTTCGTAGAAATGACTAGATAACCTTAAGTAACTCTTAGCATGATGGAGTCAAAATTATCTAAAGAATTCTATAGTGGAGGTGGGGCAAGATGGCGTCCAAGTGAAAGCACCCTCATCATCTCTCCTGCAAAAAATGGCTGAGTGGGGACTTAATCCTGCCTGAGTGAGCAGTTTTAGGAAACTACAAAGCAAGAGGTATCTGGACATCAACCTGGAGAGAATTCAACAAAAGGAGTGCTTGCTCAAGGTAAAACTGGAGGTTTCTGACACTAAAGCCAGAAGCTTTGGGAAGCTAAACCCTTCCCCAAGGGCTGATAGCCGTAGCATTCCCTGAACACCACTGGTTGCACAGCGGTGTCCCCAAGGCCTGTGCTCCCCAAACACACAAACCCTGAACCCATGTTCCCTGAATCTTGTGTTCCCCGCATCCCACATTCCCCATAACCCACATTTCCCAAACTCACGTACCCTGAGCCCTCATTCTCCCAAGCCCATCTTCCCCAAACCCAGCACTCTCCAAACTCTGGCATTCCCCTAGCCCTCTGGTCTTGGACAAACTCTGAGAGTGGGAGGATTTTGGAGAGGTGTGCAGAGGGTCCCAAGGAGTGCAGGTTCCATTTTCTGGTCCCCCCTTTTTCATGCTTGGAGGAGCATACCAGATGGTTTTGGGAGAAGCTAGGAAGAGAAGAGAGGTGAATCTGCTGAGAGAGTCTGATTTACCTAAAAGCCCTGGGATAGGGAAACTTGGTCTGGGAGAAGGTGGCGTCAGAAAATTAACTAGTCCTCTGTTGCACACCTAAGGGAGGGGAACAGTAGGACGTGCTTTGTAGCCTTCCAATACTATATTTGGAGTTCCTAGCAAGGCGTGGGAGTTCTTTCTCAAGGAAACTAAGAGTCATTGCTTTCTGTGGTGAGTTGGTTCACCAGGGTCCCATTTGAATCTCCAAGGGGAGTTCTCATGCACCCTTCCTGCTGCCCTGTGAGAGAAGGAAGTGAGGAAAGGAGAAGGGGAATGATAGACTCCTAAACACTTTATTCAATTGCAAAGAGGATTACTGACTTGAGGCCTTATCTAGTCTTTTTTGTTTATTTGTATTTTTGTCTTTCCTTCCTCTTTATACCCCATGGTCCCCCTTTTTTTCTTGCTTGCTTTTTTCTTTTTCTCTTTTTCTTCCCCCTCCCCCCCCCCTTTTTTTTCTTTTTACTTTTTCTCTATTAGGTGCTGCAGGCAGCATTCTTATTTGTTGTGCTTCCTCATCCTTGATTTCCTCTGAGTGTACTGACTTGGCTATCAACACTATCCCCTTTCTTTTACATCTTTCTATCTTCCATCATCTATTGTTTCTCTTACCTTCCACCTCTCTTTGTTTAGCCCCCAATTTTTCTGACATTTTATTTCTAACACCTCTATCCTGTTTTCTATCTTTCATTCACTCTTTATGTTATTGTCCTTTCTTTTCTCTTTCCCTCTCTCCTGACCATACTGGCTTTTTAATTCATACTATATTGTTCCTCATATTCAGTTTACCATCTCATTGTAGGTACTCCACTTTTTTACTGTAATAACTCTACACAGCTTACATGAGTTTAATATCCATTCTCCTAGATCTCACATATTTTCTCTGATAACATTTACTATCAAGACTACTATTATGCTTTTTCTATTCTTATCTCTTTTGCTTTCCCCCACCCTAGTATTTCCTTCAAGGGAACTTAGACAAGAACAAGGAAATAGAATAAGA
Source organism: Dasypus novemcinctus (assembly GCF_030445035.2). NCBI lineage: Eukaryota > Metazoa > Chordata > Mammalia > Cingulata > Dasypodidae > Dasypus > Dasypus novemcinctus. The sequence goes on along the minus strand of NC_080687.1, from coordinate 84,675,293 downwards.
AGAACACAGTGTCAAAGACAAGACTTAACATGTGCACAAAAACAACACCTAAATAAACCCCAAGACTAGACAGAGAAGATAATCAACTGAATAAACCCATCAAGATAAAATGATGAGGGAAGTGAATTTGGCTCAACTGATAGAGCGTCCACCTACCACATAGGAGGTCCAGGGTTAAAACCCAGGTCCTCCTGGCCTGTGTGGTAAGCTGGCCTATGTGCAGTAATGATGCACACATAAATTGCTGTGCCACACAGGTGTGCCCCCCACATAGAGGAGCACCACACGCAAGGAGTGCACCCTGTAAGGAGAGGCACCCCATGTGAAAAAAGCGCAGCCTACCCAGAGTGGTGCTGTGCACACAAAGAGCTGATGCAGCAAGATAAGGCAACAAAAAGAGGCACAGATTGCAATGCTGCTGACAAGAATCCAAGTGGACACACAAGAACACACACAGCCAGTGGGCACAGAGTGCAGACAATGGGGGGAGGGGGAAGAAGGGCAGAGAAGTAAATAAAAAATAAATCTTAAAAAAAAAAAAAGATAAAATGATGACCAGACAGCAGCAAAAAATTACAAACATACCAATTATCAGGAAAACATGGCCCAATACAATGAATGAACTAAAAACCAGGAAAAGGATTAGAACATTAAACAACTAATCAAAGCTCTCAAAACATATATCATGGACCAATTTAATGAAGTGAAGGAAGAGACCAAAGATATTAAGAAAACACTTGGAGAGCATACAGAAGAAATTATAAACATATACAAAAAGATAATGGATATGATGGTGATGGACAGCACATTCCAAGAAATCAAAAATACACTCTCAGCAAATAACAGCAAATTTGAAGAGGCAAAGGAAAGAATTAGTGATGTGGAAGACAGTTTATCTGAAATCAAACAGATAGTAAAAACTATCGCTAAAAAGATAGAAAAAATCCAGCTCAAATTTAGGAACCTGAATGACAACACAAAATGCACAAACATATGCATTATAGGTATCCCAGAGGGAGAAGAGAAAGGAAAGGGGATAGAAGGGGTGTTGGAGGAAATAATGGTTGAAAACTTCCCAAACCTTTTGAGGGAGATGGATGTACATGTCCAGGAAGCTCAACACACCTCAAACAGCATAAATCCTAGCAGGCCTACTCCAAGATATATATTTGTCAAATTACCCAATGCGCAAGAAAAAGAGAAAATTCTAAAAGCAGCAAGAGAAAAGAGAACCATTACAGAAAAGGGAGGATCCATAAGATTAAGTGCTGACTTCCAATATGAAACCATGGAGGCAAGAAGGCAGCAATATGGCATAGTCAAGGTATTAAAAGAAAAAAATTTCCATCCAAGAATACTCTATCCAGAAAAGCTGGCATTAAAAAATGATGGAGAGTTCAACATATTCACAGATAGACAGAAACTAAGAGAGTATACTAACAAGGAACCTGCCCTGCAAGAAATACTAAAGGGAGTTTTGCAGGAGGAAAGAAAAAAACAGGGCAGACAGAGTTTGAGGAGAGTGTACAAACAACTAAAAAGACAAAAAGAGAATAAAAACAGCATATGACATACACAAATGCAAAGAAAATATGGCTAATAGAAGTAATTCCTCGAGAGTAATACACTGAATGTCAATGGATTATTTTCCCCTGTCAAGAGATGCAGATTAGAAGAATGGATAAGGAAATATGACCCATCTATATGCTACCTACAAAAAACACATCTTACACCCAGGGATTCAAAGAGATTGAAAATGAATGGCTGAAAAGCAATTGTACAGGCAAACATTAACCAAAAAAATGCAGGAGAAGCTATATTAATACCAGACAAAATAGACTTTGAATGCAAATCTATTCTGAGAGACAAAGATAGACACTACATATTAGTGAAAGAGATAAAGAAGAAAGAACAAACATAAACATTTATGCTCCTAACCAGGGTGCCTCCAAATATGTGAGACACACACTGGAAAAACTAAGTGAAGGAATAGGTGCCTCTACAATTATAGTGGGGATCTTTAATACACCACTATCACCATTAGACAGAATGTCTAAACAGAATCAATAAAGAAACAAAGATTTTGAACAATGTATTAGAGGAGCTGGACCTAATAGACATACACAGAGAATTACACCCAAATACAGCAGGATATACATTCTTCTCAAAAGCATATGTGTCTTTATCCAATATAGACCACATAATAGGCCACAGAGAAAGTCTCAATGAATTCAGAAAGATTGAAATCATGCAAAATAATTTCTCAGGCCATAGTGGAATGGAGCTGGAAATCTGCAAGGACCAGAGATACCCAGATTTGGCACCAAGGAATGGAAATTAAACAACATACTCTTAGTAGACAAACAGTGGGTCAAGGAGGAAAACTCAAAAGAAATAAATAACTACTTGAAATGAATGAAAATGAGAACATATCAAAACTTATGGGATGCAGCAAAACCTGTACTGAGAAGGAAATTCATACATCAAAAAAGAAGAAAGAGATAAAATTGAAGACCTAACAGCACACTTGGAGGAATTAGTAGAAAAACAACAAACTAACCCAAAGGAAGAAGAAAGAAAGAAATAACTAAGATCAGAGCAGAAACAAATGAAATAGAAACTAAGAAAATGCCAGAAAAGAATAAAACAAAGAGCTAGTCCTTTGAGAAGATCAATAAAGTTGACAAACCTTTAGCTAGACTAACAACGAAAAAAAGAGAGAAGATGCAAATATACAAAATAAGGATAGAGAAAGGGGATATCACTGCTAACACAAAGAAATAAAGACTATTGTAAGAGGATACTTTGAAAAACTATATGCCAACAAGAAGGACAATTTAGAGGAAATGGACAAGTTCCCAGAAACATATAAGCAGCCTATTCATTGTCAGAAGAAGAAATTGATGATCTCAGCAAACCAATCACAAGTAAAAAGATAGAATCAGTCATTAAAAACTTCCACACCAAAAAGAACCCTGGACCAGATGGCTTCACAGGTGAATTCAACCAAACATTCTGGAAAGAACTAACACCAATGTTGCTAAAACTCTTCAAAAGAATTGAAATAGATGTAACATTGTCTAACTCATTCCATGATGCCAACATTACCCTAATACCAAAGCCAAACAAAGACAACACAAGAAAGGAAAATTACAGACCTATCTCTCTAATGAAACTACTTGTGAAAATCTTCAACAAAATACTTGCTAATCATATTAAACAACACATTAAATGAATTATACACCAGGACAAAGTGGGTTTCATTCCTGGTATGCAAGGATGGCTCAACATAAGAAAATCAATTAATGTAATACACCATGTAAGCAGATCGAAGGAAAAAAATCACATGATCATATCCATAGATGTGGAAAAAGCATTTGAAAAAGTATAGTACCCTTTCTTAATAAAAATTTTTTAAAAAAAGCAAAAAATAGGAATAGAAGGAAACTTTCTGAACATGGTAAAGGGTAGATATGAAAAGCCCACAACTAACATCATTTACAATGATGAAATCCTAAAATCTTTCACTCTAAAATCAGGAACAAGATAAGGATCCCTGCTACTCCCCCCCCCCCCCCCCATTTAACATTGTGTTAGAGGTACTTGCTTGAGCACTGAGGTAAGAACCAGATATAAAAGGCATCCCAATTGGAAAGGAAGAAGTCAAAATTTGCAGATGAGATGATCTATACATTGAAAGCCCTAAGAAATCTACAACAAAGCTTCTAGAACTTATAAATGAATTCAATAAAGTTGCATGTTATAAGATCAATGTGCAAAAATCAGTAGCATTTCTGTACACCAATATTGAGCAATCTGAGGAGCAAATCAAGAAACAAATACCATTTACAATAGTAAATTAAAAAAAGCAAATACATAGGAATAAATTTAACTAAAGATGTAAAAGACTTATACACAGAAAACTACACGACACTGTTTAACAAAATCAAAGAAGACTTAAATAAATGGAAGAATATTCCATGTTCATGGATAGGAAGATTAAATATCATTAAGATGTCTATCGTATCCAAACTGATCTAAATATTCAATGCAATCCCAATAAAATTCAACACAGCATTTTTTAATGAACTAGAAAAACTTATATGAAATTTATTTGGAAAAGAAAGAGGCCCCAAATAGCCAAAGACATATTGAAAAAGAAAAATGAAATTGGAGGAATCACATACCTGGCTTCAAAACATACAACAAAGCTACAGTTGTGAAAATGGCATGGTATTGGCACAAGGATAGACACACTGACAAATGGAACTGATTTGAGAATTAAAATATAGATCCTCAAATATACAGTCATCTGACATTTGACAAGGCTACCAAGCCCACTCAACTGTGAGAGAATGGCCTTTTCACAAATGGTGCTTGGAGAACTGGATATCCATATGCAAAAGAATGAAAGGGGATTACCATCTCACGCTTTATTCAAAAATCAACTCAAGATGGATCAAAGACCTAAATATTAGAGCCAAGACCATGAAGACCTTGGAAAACAATGTAGGGAAGCATCTACAGGACTTTATAATGGGAAATGACTTCATGAATTTCACATCCAAAGCACAAGCGGCAAAAGAACAAATAGATAAATGGGTCCTCCTCAAAATTAAAACCTTTTGTACCTCAAAGGAGTTTGTCAGAAAAGTTAATAAGACATCCTACCCAATGGGAGAAAATATTTGGTAAACATATCTGATAGGAGACTAGTATCCTGCATATATAAAGAACTCCTGTATCTTGAAAATAAAAAGACAAACAACCCATTTGAAAAATGAGCAAGAGATTTGAACAGATACTTCTCCAAAGAAGAAACACAAATGGCTAAAAAGCACATAAAAAGATGTTTGAAATCACTAGCTATTAGGGAAATGCAAATCAAAACTACAATGAGATACCATCTTAATCCCATAAGACTGGTGGCTATCAAAAACCAGAAGACTACAAGTGTTGGAGCACGTGGAAGAATGGGAATACTCATCCACCTCTGATGGGAATGCAGAAGTATCCAACCATTCTGGAGGGCAGTTTGGCAGTTTCTCAAAAAACTAGCTATAGATTTGCGATATGACCCAGCAATTCCACTGCTGGGTATATAACCAGAAGAACTGAAAACAAGGACACAAACCAATATATGCACACGAATATTCAAAGAGGTATTATTCAATATTGCCAAAAGTTGGAATCAACCCAAATGTCCATCAACAGAAGAATGGATAAACAGAATGTGGTATATACATACAATGGACTACTGCTCAACTACAAGAAGGAATATAATACAAACGTGTGGAATGTGTCTAGTATGTCCAGCCATCAGCATTGTTGTAAGTATCTGTGAATGTGATCATTCAAGCAGTGACACTTAGTTGTCACTGTGGGCCCTGAGAGGAGGGGGAGGGAGGAATAGAATAGATGGAAGCAGGGTAATGGGTGGCAATGTAAGTCTTCCACAAGATTGTGTAATGATGGATATTGGATATGTTAAATTACACCAAAAATGTATAAAAGTCCACAGGTTAAAATGTAAACCATAAGGTAAAACATAAGGTAACTAAAAATTTAGGAAATTTTACAGTCTAAAATATAAACCACAATGTAAATCAAAATGGAGCCATGTTTGATAGCTATGTTTCAATATCTGTACAACAGCTACGGCAAATATAACATGAACATAAAAAGATCATTTCTGGGGAAGGGGGAAAAGGGTTTGATGGTGTATATATGGGAGTCCTCTATATTGTATATGTGACTTTACTGTGATCTAAAACTTTTTTGAAGACAAAATTAAAAATTAGAAGAAAAAAAAAGATGTAGACACTGATGAAGAAATGAAAGAAATTGCCTTGCCACTATACATACAGGGCAATACCTATTTCAGTGATGAAAGGCAAAACATCAAAAACAAAGTTTTATGATATTTTTCATTTTTTAATATCCCAATTTATTTTTACTTTATTTTAGTTTTTCTAAATTAGTACATCATCTATTTCTAATCTTTAAACCTATCATCACTATTTTATTTTCCTAGTAATTGAATTATGAAATATATTAGGTTTCATTTTTGAAGAAGTTCTGGACAACAGAGCATTTCAGCTATGGCATGGGAGGAACTCTGGTGTGGGTGTGATTGATAGGAGACACGTGTTTGGGAGGGAGTTCTCCAGAGCATGTATGTAGGGTATATAAAAATGTTCAGATATTCATTGGTTACTTTCACAGGAGTTACAGTTACAAACGACAACTGACAGAGTGCTGAGTTCTGAGCCAAGGGAACTCTGTCACATTCCCCAATGGAACAGCAATAATTCTCCAAGTGCAAGGGCAATGACCAGTGAAGAAGGATGATCCAAGGGTAAACTCTTGATCTTGATGACTGTGTTTATAAGCCTGTGTGCCTGAAATCTGAACTAGGTCTAGAGCTGCAGGGTGCCCAAGACTTACCTCATGAGAGCCTCCATGTTGCTTAAATGTGGCCACTCTAAGCCAAACTCAGCATGTAAATGCATTACCTTTCCCCCAGTGTGGGACATGATTCCTGGGGATGAGCCTCCCTGGTTCTGAGGGATAACTACCAACCACTAACTAGTGATGCAACTAGAAAAAGACCTTGAATAAAAGAGGGAAATGGTAAAGACAAATGAGATTATATGACTGAGAGTCTTCAAAAAATAGTTGGGAGGTCATCAGAGGCATCACGCTTACACACACCTCAGCAGGATCCAAGAGACAGCCAAAATAGACACAACCCCAGATACTGGTGCTCCTGGGAGCTACAGAAACATATAGGTTCTGTGGTCATGCAGATGGCTCTGGAGTTCAGTGACTTGTCCATGGGCCTTACTTTGGAATTTGTGTTCCTGAGATTGCTGACAGTAGACGCAGATGTGACCTTTCTACACATGCCTCTTCTGTCACTTTTACTGAACCTGTGGTTGGTTCTGGGTTGGTGTATACCCAGGAGACTTGACTTTCTGGACTGGCCATGTGCCACCTGGGTCCTGAGCCTCAGCAGAGTTCCAGCTCCTACTCTCTGGTTTTTTAGACTTACCCATGTCGGCTAACAGGGCAGTGAAGATGGTCAACCACCATACCAGGGAACCGAGTGTGCCTATAACTCCAAGCAGGAGAATCGCATCCATCAGCCATGTGGGATCTAAGCTCCCTCTCAATATAGAGGTGGAGTGGACATCACTATCTTAAGGTCCACAGGACGGAGGAATAAAATATGGATTACAATGGACTTACTGGTATTCAACTATACAACAATTGTGACTAGCAATGGAAGAAACTGTAGCATTGATCTGGAGAAAGTGGCCATGGTAGTTGCTGAAGGCAGGGAGAAGGAAGAAGAGATGTGATGTGGGGCAATTTGGGGACTTGTAGATGTCCTAAATGATATTGCAGGAACAGATGGTGGATATTATATATCCTGTCATAACCCACTGAATGGACTGGAGGAGAGTGTAAACTGCAATGTAAACTATAATCCATGCAGTGCAGCAGTGCGCCAAAATGTATTCACCAAATGCAATGAATGTGCGACAGTGATGACAGAAGTTGTTGACATGGGAGGAGTGGGGGGTGGTGTGGGATATGTGGGAACCTCTTGAATGTTTTAATGTAACATTTTTTGTGAGCTATGTATCTTCAAATAATACAATAAAAAATAAATACCCCCCCCCCAAAAAAAAAAAAAGAATTCTGTAATCCAATGGGCATCCAGGTCCATGGTCATGTTGTAAGAAAGAATTCAAGGAAAAGCCACAGTTTAAGTAGGCAAGCAAAGCATTTAATGTAAGGCCAAAGTACACACTCAAGATGGTAGTGTGGGCATGTTTAAGGGAGAGATGCACCCTGGGGCTGGGGATGTGACATTATTAAGACTCACCCTCACCCGCCCACCCCCATCTTCAGTCATCCTCGTAAACGAAGACCTGTGAGTTGAAGCATTCTCATTGGTTTTGAGGATGCAAAAGTAGGACTAGAAATCCAACATCTGATCTTGGGTTGCCACCTCCTTTGTTGGAGGGACTTTCCCCTGCCCTTTGGTACCTCCCTGATGTGGACGCAGGCATGGATGGGCGATCCTGAGCAGGAAGTTCTCATAGGACTGTGTGTTTCTTCTTTGCCCTAGTGCCTTTCCATGGCACTTTTACTTCCTCACAGGTCCATGATCTAACCTGCCTCAATTCCATCAATCTCCTACCTGAAAAAAATATAAACCTCAAAAACAAGATAGATAATAATGGCTATGTATTTATGGTCTCTCTTAACTTATACCTATAAACATATTATACATCTACCATTTACCATATACTCTTTCACACTCTTTCCATACACACACACACCCAACTGAATATATATATGTGTACTTTTTATTGGCTATGAAATATTAATTACACACATCTTGAATATTAACTTGAAAAGTATTGGTTGACATGATTAGTAAAATAATTCATTTCTAATTACAAGAAACTCCAGTTCCACTTATATGATAGGAACAGGACAGGCAGCATTGCTTAATCTTTGTAGATAGAGGCTCTGGAGCACACTGTCTGGGTTCAAATCCCTGGTTTGTTGCCCATTTGCTGTATGACTGTCAACAAGTTACTTAATCACTCTGTACCTCCGTTTCTATGTGGGTAAAATGAAGATTATCATACCTACCTATAGGATTATTGTGAATATTTATAAGAAGAATCATATAAAGTGCTTAAAACAACTTGTGTCTGGAACTTAAAAAATAAAAAATCCTCAATCCTCCCTTGCTCTCTCTTTTTCTTTCTGTCTCTCCCTGCCTTTCCCCACCCTTCCTGCTTTCCTTCTTTTCTTATCAGTTTTGTCCACCATTACTTCCTCAGTTTATGTAGATGGTCATATTCTTTTAAACATGAAGACATGTGCTCTCTATTGTTCTTTGCCTTCAAGTTTCCAGTATGTTGCTTCCACAGAAATAAAAGCAGGAGGAAGCATTACTAATGGTCTCCCTAGTCCATTGGTATCAGTACAAGAAAGGATAAATTTGCCTGAGTTTTTTCCTCATGCTATAAAACAGAACAAAAATAAGCAAAGTTTCAGTGATTGGCATATGGTACTCTTGCCTTCCAGGAAATATTGCCTCCTTAAAAGCTTCACTTTAAGACCTTAGTTGCAACCTTTGTAAAAATTGCTATAGGCTACAAAATTTATTTTTCCAGAATTACACGCAAGAAGTTATACCTCATATTATGGGTCATTTTTTACCATCAGCACAGTGCTGTGGATTAATAGACAGAGTAAAGAAGACAAAGGTTATGTCTTAAATTGCACCAGATAAAAACTACATGCAGAAAAAAAAATCTTTGTTGGCAACACCTTTCTGAAAGTTGTCGCTGAATTTTGCTACTTAGCTGGATGCTGTCAGAGAAGTTATTAATAGACAAGTAGTAGAGAAGTAAATCAGGAATCTCAGCATGCCCTTTGCAAGGCCAACAAGCTGACATCCATGTTGTATCAAACTCCAGAGGAAGTTAAAGGTTTACAGAAGGATAGTGTCATTTGCCCCTGAATGCACGAACGTCAGATTTGCCTTATCATCGAAGATTTTCTCAGTGTGCTATAAATAATATTAAGTGCTAAGTCAGTATCAGCTCTAAAGAGATGACAAATTAGGATTTAGCATTAGTGTTTCTGATTTTTTTTGACTGGTAAAAAAGCAACTAAAGGTGTAGGAAAACAAAAGATAAATTCTTTGGCAGGTAAACTCACATAAGCAAAAAGGGAGAGGACATATGCTCAGTTGATATGCTGAAATGCTTTGGATATAACAATTCGTTATCACTGGTTGAAAAGTTGTTATTGTGGAACATATGGGAATAGAGTGATTTCATTTTAGGAAAGAAACAAACCAAAAAGATAAATCCAAACAAACCGATAAGACTAAACTAACTCAAGTGAATTGTTTACAAAGCACAGCTAGTAACCATAGTGAAATCAATAAGTGGTGTCTGTTGTTAAATACAATACAGCCTTAGATCACAAATGAAGTCGTTTCTAACCAATTAAATTGACAGGAAACTTACAACATTGGTAGCAATATCACGTTTCAATCATAGCATAAAATTAGATAATAGAAAATTGTAAATAAGATACGTAGATGACATAAAAGGTCTATTTTTATGTTATAGGTAAAAGAAGTGTTTGCTTATTTGTTGGCTTTGTTTTCACTTTTGAGGATTACCAGGTAGCCAATATTGGTCAGGGATTTTTTTTTTTTTTTTTTAATTTTATCCCCTCTGCCCTTGTGGCTTTTTGCTTGCTGTCTGCTTTCATTCGCTGTGCATTCTTCTGTGTCTGTATTTGTTCATTTATTTATTTATTCATTCATTCATTCATTCATTCATTCCCTGCCTTTGCAACTTGCTTGCTGTCTGCTCTCTGTGCCCATTTGCTGCGTGTTTTTCTGAGTTTTTGCTTGTCTCCCTTTTTGTTGGGTCACCTTGCTGAGTCAACTCTCTGTGGCGCTTGCGGGCCGGGAGCACTCTGTGGGGCCTGGGTCAGCAGCACTCTGCAGCATGCCGGTGAGCCTGCCTTCACAAGGAGGCCTCGGGACATGAACCCAGGGCCTCCCATACGGTAGATGGGAGCCCAGCTGATTGAGCCACAGCCACTTCCCTGGTCAGTGATGTTTTAAACATGTATATGGCAGCTAAAACTAATATCTGTCCTTATATTAGATATAAATATAGTCAACTATTCTGAAAAAATTTGTAAGCTCCTTTTTGGGACTGATATCTACTTAGGCAATATTGAAAGGGTTACCCTAGCATTTTTCCTTTTGTTATTTGCCATAGTATATAAATCTTTCTGGGGAAGCATGTGGAATTAAAATAAGTTCCATAGGAATCACTTGGATTTTCCAAAACAAAATTTAAGGACAACAAACACTCAGCCTAAAAAATTTAAAACCTTACCAATTTATGAAAACAGTGCTTACAAAATAATATATATAAGTACCACACCTAATTGCTCTTTTCTCTGATCTCAGTCAGAAACAGAGTGAGGGTGCTAAATTGCTCTTTTTTATGCTGTGTAGATTTAGGTATATTTATGCTCATTTTGGTATAAAACCATACTAAAATTTGGGTAATCAAGCTTTGCAAAGGATCAGGCTTTGCAATGTAAAGATCATGGACACTGGATTGGGAACAGGGAAGTTGCCACATGGTTTTACTTTGCCCTTTAGTATTAAAAAATAACCCTTTTTGAGCCTCAGTTTCTGTAAGTCTGAGAAAGTAGAAAATAATTTATCGATAGCTTTGGAAAAATTGCCAAAACACACCTGGTGTTCAATAGATATAAAATCCTTTCCTAGTGTGCTATTTCCTGATTTTTTAATTTAAAACGTTACTTTATTGAAAAGAAATGTTAATAAAGCAGAAATGAAAAAATCAAAGGTAAATTTTCTACAATTTCATTTGCTATTCAAACTTAAATCCTCACACATATTTAGTTTTGTACATTTTTGCAGTGATATTATGGATAAATTTTTATATTTTATACCTTTACCTAGCATTATAAGTTAGATAATTGGGTACCATCTATTAAGACAGAACTACTTAGGTATTGCTTCTTCAGGAGCAGGGCAGGCATAGGTCTACCCCTTTTTCCTTTCTCTTTTGTTTCTGTTTTATTGTTTTCATTGTTTTGTTTGGTCTCCTAAAACTTTTTAAATATAGTTCCATCCTAAACACCTTTCTGTGTAATTAACATGATTTGATTATTTTACTCTGATAATTTATCACATCTGTTTCTTGATTAGAAATTTAGGTTTCCCCAGATTTACTTCTCTCATTAAATATTTGGAAATAAAGTTGAAACTGACTTCCTTGAGTGGTTAATTTCCTAATTCTTTGGCTATAATCTGGTTGTAGTTTTAGAAAGCAGAAGTTATGATCTATGACTTAGTATTTCTATGCTATAATTGTGTTGTGAACTGTTAATAATAAACTTTTAATGATATGTCTTGATAGTCACGTTTGCATGCACAATCATGTGCATGTCAGTCTAGTTCCATGAGAAACATATTTTAATACTGAATTTAAATACACACTAAGGAAAATATCTCCACCTTTAAGATACTAGGTGCCATGAATTTTTTTAAACCTTCAACACTTTTCCATGGACTTGTTTTTCTTGGTGGTATTTTTATTAACAAAAAAATGTCAATGAATAATCAAAACACTCCTTAAGATAGCTGTCAGACATAAAATAAAATAGAGGGAAGTGTAATTAAATTATACCCATCAAGTTTTATTGTACCTTATTAGCATTTCTTATTTGATAGGACAAAAACTTATGACTTGATTGATTTGAAATAAAAATTATGTTTTGATTTGAAATAAAAAAGAACAATTTAGGAGTAAGGGATTAATTCATTATCAGGACATGGAGGAAGGGCTAAAACAAGTCAGGAGCACAAATGGACCTCAACAAGAACTAGAATCAAGAAATCACAACACTCTTCACACATTCTCTCTGTATCTCTAGATTTGTCTGTGTCCTTCTTCCTTCCCTTAACTGATTTTGATGTGGGCTATGGGTGGGAGGCTCTTTGTCTCTTCAGAGATAACCTAAACTATCTGTGACTTGTGGGTGTGGGGTGATAAAAGGCTGCAGTCCTGCCCTTGATGACCATGGCAAGGACTCCAGTCCCAGGAAACAGTTTCACAATGCAAGGTCTATAAACTTTAGGTATTCAGGGGAAATGCAAACCAAATATGCTAAAAGCTTATCTAGAATGCCTGAGATCCCAGCTAAAAGCTTACCTAAGATGTGGAAGATATATATGCTAACTGAAGCCTATTGAGAACTGAAACAAAAGGACCATTTGGCCTTTCCTCTCTGCATAAAAGGGATTCGAAAATCTTGTTCCAGGCTCGGGATTGAAAGAGAAAGCTCCCGAGTCCAGCGGGCCGTCAATAAACCATTTTTCCTTCTCAAAATCATTCCTGAGTCCTGGACTCTCTATACACAAATAATTGAACCTCTCTCAAATTCTACAACAATTTCTTCTCATATCCAACATGAAGAAATTATGGTTGCCTACAGCTTATAATTTAACATGATACATTTTAAGCCACCATTTACTCAGCAAGAGTCTCTAGTTGGCCACCACTTCTTCGGGAATTGTCTGTGAATGGCCCACTAATGTCAGGAATCCTCTCATAGGCTACTTCTTAAACCTGATCATGGAGATACACATGTGTAAAATAAGCAGTCAATGAAAAGTTTAGAATCAGGACCCAGTAAATAAGAAGTAGACCTAGAATCTCCTAAATGTCTAGTACACAATGAAGGGAAAAACAAAAAGATCCTTGATTGATTTGAACAGAATATACTGTCATTTTCTTCGCAGGAATCTAAGCTATTTCATTTTAACATAATGTTGTGAATATCACATATCATTATATGACATTGAATTTAAGTATGAAGAGGTCAAAAGATATATAATCTTGAGAATTCATACAATTCAACCAAATACATAGATTGATATTATAATATATACTTAATTATGTAAATTAAGTATGCATTATTTATATAAATCAATATTATAATGGCTAATATTGAAAGAATCGATAAATAATTAATCCATTCATTCAACACAAATTAATTGTGTACCTACTGTATGCCAGCCACCTAATTTAGGAAGTGAGGATAAAGCAGTGAACATAACAGACAAAAACCAGACGATATTATACCAAAATTTTAATGTTAGTTTCATTTTTATCTAAATGTTATTTCTATTCTTACCAAAAATTAGAGTTGGATCTTTACTTGTCATTAATACTCCTAAGATCTTTCCTTAATCATCAAATATTTTGTTCTGTTGAAGAAGCATTCAAATTCTTAGAATCAGTTTGCATATGCAACAGATAAAAATGGGAATGAGTACGTGTAAGATGCGATAGTGTAGAATTTTTCATGAGGTAATGTTGTAGAATTTGAGAGAGATTCAATTATTTGCATATAGAAAGGCCAGGACTTGAGAATGATTCTGAGAAGGAAAAAAGATTTATTGACAGTCGGCCAGAATCGGGAGCCTTCTGTTTCAAACGCAAGCCCGGAACAAGATTTTTGAGTTCTTTTTATACAGAGAGGAAAGGTCAAATGGTCCTTTTGTTTCAGTTCTCAATAGGCTTGAACTAGAATATATCTTCCAATCCTAGGTAAGCTTTTAACATGGACTTCATACATTCCAGATAAGCTTTTAGCACATTTGGTTTGCATTTCCCCTGAATATTTAAAGTTTATAGACTTTGCATTGTTAAACTGTTTCCTGGCACTGGAGTCGTTGCCATGGTTACCAAGGGCAGGGCTGCAGCCTCTTACCATTCCACACCCACAAGTCAGGACAGATAGCTTAGGTTAAGGTTATCTCCAAAGAGACAAAGGGCCTCCCACCCATAGCCCACATCAGTAAGATTTTTACCTCATAACTGGGTTTGTTATTGCTTTACTCTAAAAATTGGGAAATGTATATATCATATGAATTTAATGCCTCACATATCATCTTATAAGGTCATTGCTGTTGAAAATGTTTATATTTTCAATGAACCATTTTCCCCAATTTTTAAGGCTTTATTTTGGCAAGAGATAAATATAATGCATTTTATTAAATGTTCTTTTGACTTTTCATGACGAGTATTTGAGTTTACTCTCTTACCAGATTTGTGAAATAAACTATTTTAAAGCATTTCCTTAGATTAAACTGATGTGGGCTATGGCTGTTCATCCCGGCTGTTCATCCCTTTGTGTCCTGACTTGTGGGTGTGGGACAGTGAACCCCTGCAGTACTGCCCTTGGTGACCATGGCAATGACTCCAGTCTTGGGAGGCAATTTAGCAATGCAAACTCTATATACATACCAGTCAGTCCAGGGAAACTCTGATGGTGGTGATGCCGAAGCTTAAGGAAACTTGGACTTGGCCTTGAATGGGAAATATAATATAGCCTGTGCATAAATTCAAAATCATCTAATTCCATATCCAAGTGTGCCTAGTCTCCAGAAATCCAGTTAAGTGATCTAGGCCCTATGGGCTTTGAATGTTCAGAAAGGATATAAGACTGAATGTGTATTCAAAGTTGCATCCAGACAGAATGTGGGCAAGATGCTAATTTCAAGCTCACCTGAAATGTGGGCGATATGTTAATTGAAAACCTACCTGGTACTCAGGCAAACACTTAACTAACAAAGAAAGTAGTTTTCTTTGATAAAAGCACCATTTGACTCCCCACTCTGTATAAAAGGAACTTGAAAATCTTGTTCAGCTGAGGTTTGAAACAGAAAGCTCTGAGCTGGCCAGCCATCAGTAAATCATTTTTCCTTCTCAAAATCATTCCTGTGTCCTGGCCTTTCTATATGCAAATAATTGAACCTCTCTCAACTTCTACAATAAAACTATATGTGCATTCCTGGTTAAAATAACATTCCTATAAAATATATTGCCTTTGTACCATTCTGTTGGATTGGCTAGGTTGCCAATTTTTTTCTTTCCCTTTTCTTTTAGGAATTTAGTATCAGAATTGGTACATGATCTCTTTGTACCCATGTTAAAGGATTATCATAGCCTCTTTAAAGTTTTAAAATATTGGCTTAATTTTTAAAGAGGAATTCAGTTGAAAATTCATATTTTTTTTACTTTTTATAAGGTTTACTGTAAATTTTAATTTTAATTCCATAACAAAAATCTTGAATAGTGATACTTCTGTTAAGATTAATATTTTTTAAAATATAAAGAATTTTACACACTTTTCATGTATACTTTTAATCATATTATTATGAGATTTTTTTTACTTTTAGATCCTATGACAAATACATGGATAATTTTTCTTGTGATTAAAACTTATTTAATTTTTTAATTATTTAAATTTTTATTTCTGTTTGTCTCCAAGACATCAGGTTTTAGATTTAATTATATTTTGCTGTTTTCTGTTCCTATAATTATTCCTTAATCTTCATTTTCTATGTTATTTTATTTGTGTTCTTCATCAGTTTAGGTGAGTAGTGAATTTGCTTCATAAAATTTCAGCTTAGAAATATCAAGTCTATTATGTTTGTTCCCTAGTAGTCAATTTATCAGCCTATCTTAAAAGTCCTTCTCCCCCCCCCCCCCCCAATCCTTCTACCTCACCTTCATCTAAATAGGAGGCATAGTCACTGAATGAAACATTTACTTGACTTCAGAGAATATATACAAGGCAAGCCTACTTGGCCCTGAGGTGAAGCTGTAAAATCTGGATTTGAGCTCCTGCCACTCCCTTTCCCAAAAAGGGAGCCAGCAAGGTAAGGAGAGCTGCCCAAGGTGAGAGATGAGAGAAGCCAGGTTCTCATTGTTGTAGAATTTAAGAAAGGTTCAATTATTTGCATATAGAAAGGCCAGGACTCAGGAATGATTTTGAGAAGGAAAAATGGTTTATTGACAGCCGACAGGATATGGGAAAACAGCCGACAGGATATGGGAGCTTTCCGTTGCAAACCCAAGCCCTGAACAAGATTTTTGAGTCCCTTTTATATGGAGAGGAAAGGCCAAATGGTTCTTTTGTTTCAGTTCTCAATAGGCTTAAATTAGCATATATCTTCTACATCCTAGGTAAGCTTTTAGTATGGACTTCATACATTCTAGATAAGCTTTTAGCACATTTGGTTTGCATTTCCCCTGAATATTTAAAGTTTATAGAGTTTGCATTGATAAACTGTTTCCTGGGACTGGAGTCATTGCCATGGTCACCAAGGGCAAGACTGCAGCCTCTCATCATCCCACACCCACAATTCAGGACAGATAGCCCAGGTTGAGGTCATATCCGAAGAGACAAAGAGCCTCCCACCCATAGCCCACATCATCATGACTTTATTTGAGCCCTTGGTTGAAGTTCATGCCTAAAGTTAAGCCTAAACCTACACTTTAGTGATTTTGCTCCATTCGAATTGGGATTGGACTTTTATCTCTTGAGACTGAAAGTTTATTTTGTGGTCAGCAGGCTGCACACAATGTGTTCATCATCATTATGTCCTAAATATTCTAACTTTCTATACTGTGTTTCTTTTCCATAATATATTTTTTAAAATTGTAATAACTTCCATTTTTCTTCTGGGATTAAACAGCAGTTGTTAATTGTTTTTAAAAAATTAAAATACAAACAGAAAAAAAAATTATCCTAACCTCACCACCAAGACGTGATTATTGTTGGAGAATGTGTTTTACCCTTTTCCTACTTTTAGTAGGCTTGTTTTTCTTAATAAATATTTAACATGATATGGGGAGACAGAGAGCATTCTAGATTATTAATATATAAATTTAGCAAAATATTTTTGATTGAAGATGCTTACTGACCTTATGGGTACAGAGAGAACAGCATCTTCTTGAGCCCAGCTCCATCAAAAAAAAAAATTATATATATATATATATATATATATATATATATATACATGTTTATAATTATATATATATATATATACATGTTATATATATATATATATATATATATATATATATATATATATACATGTTTCCCCATCCTAACATTAGAATAAGGAGATATCACTTGATGACTCCTAAATCAGCAAGGATAAAGGTTAAATTATTCAAGGACAAAAGCTAATAGAAGCTATGCCTGTTAGGTAAGTGAATTCAGGGTGTGAAAGGACACAAAGAGTGGAAGCCTGGGGAATTCTTCAAGGAAAGCTGGGGAAATTTGCAGGGTTTTTAATCAACTTTGGACTTCTGTAATAAATAGAAACAATGTTCTTCTCATGCTTATTTGACTGACTTCAAATTAAAATATAAATTTCCTAGAGGATGAATCTGGTTAAATCACTTGATTAAACTAAGATGGACTCCCAAAAAGACCAACTTAAAGAATCTCCATTTACGGTTTATTTATGGCTTCAATAACTCATATTGTTGTAGAATTTGAGAGAGGTTCAATTATTTGCGTATAGAGAGGCCAGGACTCAGGAATGATTTTGAGAAGGAAAAAATGGTTTATTGACGGCCCGCTGGACTCGGGAGCTTTCTGTTTCAATCCCGAGCCCCGAATAAGATTTTCAAATTTCTTTTATACAGAGAGGAAAGGCCAAATGGTCCCTTTGTTTCAGTTCTCAATAGGCTTGAATTAGCATTAATATCTTCCACATCTTAGGTAAGCTTTTAGCATGGACTCCAGACATTCTAGATAAGCTTTTAGCATATTTGGTTTGCATTTCCCCTAAATACTTAAAGTTTATAGACCTTGCATTATTAAACTGTTTCCTGGGACTGGAGTCATTGCCATGGTCACCAAGGGCAGGACTGCAGCCTCTCATCATCCCACACCCACAAGTCAGGACAGATAACCTGTCATTGTCACTAAGGGCAGGACTGCAGTATCTTACCTTTCCACACTCACAAGTCAAACAGCTTAGGTTATCTCTGAAGAGACAAAGAGCCTCCCACCCATAGCCCACATCAATATAACAAAGGGAAATGAAATACCAGCCCCTTGAATTTAGGGTCCTACATAACCATATCAATTACAACTCAGTTTTCTCTTTTTTACAGTAACTACTATGCATGCATATATTTCTTTTAAATGTTGAAATCATACTATCTATACTGTTTATAAACTTAGATGCATTATAAAAATAATTGAATATACTTAAACAATTATCACATATTGCTAATGTGTTATACAATCTTAGGGATGCTTTTTTCGACTCCTTTGTTTTATGTTTAAGTTATTTTTTAATTTAGCTAGCATTAGCAGCAATTATTAAGTATCCCTGTAATTAAATCTTTGCACTTTAAATTAAAATATAGTCTTAGTAGTGCAATTGCTGAGAAGACAGAGCACTATTTGAGTTGAAGGTATTTGCTGACTTGGTTGCCCATGTTACCTGGGGAAAGCAGACTAAGTTAAGGGTTTGCCAAGGTAGAGAGTCCATCCCATTCCAATTGATTTGGTCCCCATGAGCAATGTCCTTAGTATAAAGCTAAAACTAGAAATAAACCCCCGTCCAACATTCATCTTAAACATCGGACTCATACACAAGTTCTTTTCATTTCATTTTCATTTGTTTTTTTTATATTCACATACCCTTCTTGTGACTGAACCATTTTAATTGTGTATCTGATAATTCCTTCATCTGAAATCTTTCTGATTCTGCTGATTGTTCATGTTTTATTCCATGTGTACTTTGTATTTGTGTGTTGATTGTAGTGTGCTGCTGTGCGCCTTGATGCCTGTCTGTGTGTGAGAGAGCTACTCATGTTCCATGGAGTTTCATGTGCAGGTGGTTTTTGAGGCTAAGATACATGAGGCTCTATCTGGAGAGGCTCTGTATTTCTTCTGTCAGAAAGAGCAAGACACTAAAGGTCTGTGACCATTTTTTTAACAATTTTATCAGCTTGATGTTTCTTGGAACACTCAAAGTGGTACTTATTGTTGCTTCTTGGAATACACCAAGTGTTTTTTATTTCTAGTTCTCCACTGTACTGATGCTATATCCCCTTGAGGGTCCCATCTTAATGCGATTGTTCTCTTACTAAATGCTTCACTTTGGTGAGCCTTGGGACCTGTGAGATGATGGAGTCACTGTTATCTATCTTGGGAAATGCCTCCAAGGTAAAAGCAGCCTTTAGGGCTCTGCATTTATCACTTAGTTTGGGATCTGAATAATCCTTACTTTCTTGCTGGCTCTTTGCAGGGGGTTTCTAAAAATACATACCTGTTAAACAATTTTTAAAATGTTTTTTTTTGGCAAGAGGGTGCTTTGATTAGCTAGTCCTCCATCCTACCAGAAAAAGAATATGCCTCAAATACAAATGAGAAAACCTAGACTCTTGAGAGTTTAGAGAACTTAAAGTTCGCGCAAATGAGCCATGTGTCCTTAAAGTTGAATTGCTAGACAACAAAATACAAGAATTGCTGATGTTAGCAGTTTTTTGTAAAGGCATCAGAATACATATTTTTAAGGAAGTGCTATTGTATTAATATTTATTATCAATGATAACTATTTTATCACTTTATATTAAGTGTGCAAATTATTATTTTATATTATGGTGAGAGGAGACGAATATTAAGCTGTTCTTCCATTGCCAGAACACAAGGCTTATATAGGACTTTATGTAGGATATTCAAATTCCTAGGAATTAAGAAGCAGTGGCCTCTATCGCTATGAAGAAAGAAGGAAATAATTTCCCCAGAGTAATGAATTACTAGAAGCTATTTTCTGATAATATTAGAGAGAAGCAAAGTTATTTAAACAAAACACTTGATAGAGTACTTTTTGTTAAAATAAATTCTATCAAAGAAGCAACAAAATTTTTGGAAAGGAATGTTAATGCCTGAAAATCTGAAGACATTACCAAATTGATCATCAATGACATGGAAAACTTAAAACAAACAAAACAATAACTGAATCTGGGCTGTACAAAGAAAAGGGAGTGGCTAATAGTTTTAGGATAAATAGCATTTCTGGGCCATACTTAACTAAAAGGTTTCACAAGGTCCTTTATAGAGGAGAATTATCATTGATATATCAACTTTTCTCAGAGAGTTTGACTTTGTTTTTTGTGTTTCCTTTCTGAAATTTCTTTACTATATCAGGTGTTTAAGTAGGGAAATGTGTCTCATATTTCAAAGACTGCACAAATTGACTGTAGTAACAACCTGATTCATTCTCCGGAGGCTACCTAAGAGGGCTCTAAAATATCATTCTGGTGCAAATTGAGTTTTAAATTGCCTGTGAATAGAAGTAACTTGGAACTTGCTGTTTGTCTGCCTTTCTAATATGTATTTACATAACAAATAGGCCCTTTAAATGGGAGAAACTGAATTAAATTTGGAAATAGCGAGAATTCTACTTTTGATTGATTTGGATGTTCTATAATTCCTAATAAAAAATTCTTAAATAAAAACATGAATATTAGCTATCCTTATCCAATTCAGAATGAAGTATAACAGAAACAATAGAAAACAAAAGACTTCTTTTTCAAGACCCCACATAACTTATTTGAGGTTTTAATTTTTAGAGCATGTCCCTTCTAAGATAAGGTCATGATGGCCAAATGCTCCATGCACAGTCTCTTTCAAGTCAATTCATGAGATGATGGGAAGACTATATCATCCACAGGTGAACAAAATCATCCCTAGACATTCATTGAGGCATGATATATTCATATTAGACAATCATGTTCAAAAATTGAATTTATTCAGCGAAAGACCTCTTAAGTGATCTCCCCCATACTGAAAAATACCAGCGGAAATGATTCTTCTATCACCTTTATGCCTACCAAATCAGCATAATGTAGATTTTGATAAAGTTAACCAGAAAGCAGGCAAATGTTGATAGATAGGAGCAAAGGACCATATGCCAGCTTCTTCATCTGAAGCACGTGTGACTATTATAATCTTAAACTGCAGCCCAACACAGTGAGGGCACAAGTGAAGTTCTGCTTACAGGGACATCATGGACTTCAACTAGTTAAGGTGTTTAAACTTCAGTTTACATAGAAAATGAAAGTAGTAATGATGTGGGCTATGGGTGGGAGGCTCTTTGTCTCTTCAGAGATAACCTAAGCTCTCTGACTTGTGGGTGTGACCGTAAGAGGCTGCAGTCCTGCCCTTGGTGACAATGGCAAGGACTCCAGTCCCAGGAAACAGTTTAATAATGCAGGGTCTATAAACTTTAAGTATTTAGGGGAAATGCAAACCAAATATGCTAAAAGCTTATCTAGAATGTATGAAGTTCATGCTAAAAGCTTACCTAAGATGTGAAAGATATATATGCTAATTGAAGCCTATTGAGAACTGAAAACAAAGGGACCATTTGGCCTTTCCTCTCTGTATAAAAGGGATTCAAAAATCTTGTTCCGGGTCTTGGGATTGAAACAGAAAGCTCCTGAGTCTCACGGGCAGTCAATAAACTATTTTTCCTTCTCAAAATCATTCCTGAGTCCTGGCCTCTCTATACGCAAATAATTGGACCTCTCTCAAATTCTACAACAGTAAGAGATTTCCTGCAGACCTGATAAGGTTCTCATGAGTGTTGAATAAGATATGGTTCTCAAATGACTTCTAAATATATTAAAATATTAATTGTGATGGATGCTTTGAAAGTGATTCTGGAAAATTATTTAGACTTAATTGAATAATTCAAAATAATTCAAAATAATGAAAAATTGACATCCCTTTTATACCCAAAGTGCTTTAACAATATACATTAAATATATAATTACATTGCAAAACTAGATATATACTTGCTGTTCTAATACATTATTTGCCGATACATTAGAATACGCACACAATAAGAGTAAATCCTCAAATGACACTATAGGCCTGGACCTGTTTTCAATTCTGAGTGCATTTTAACTCATTTAATCCCCAAAACAATCCCATAAAGTAAGCAGTTTAGAAGGAATGTGAGGGTAATTGTTTTGCCTTTGTAACTGGTAAGGAACTCATGATCTGTCTCTCTTGATGTTTCTTTTGATTACATGTTGCAATTGTACAAAGTTCTTTAATAGAAGAATATAGATTTCCATGCTCAAATAATAAAGAACTTTTAGATTATTCAATAGATAAAAATTTAGGTTTTGGCTTTGCTCACTATTAAAATTTATTTACTCAAATATTAGGGCTAGTGAATTTTATCCAGGCTGCCAAATATATTTCTTCCTACTTATGTAATCCCTAAATATCATTTGATATTTCATTTGGAAACCCCTTTCCTCCATTTATATTTACTAAGAGAATTTAAGGCAATTATCCTCTGTTCTTTTCCAGATGTTCCAATTTCTATGAAAACCAGGCTAAGATTATAGAGTTTAGAGAATACAAAGAACTAAATCCTCAGTCTCTTCACCTGAAAACTGAAGGGTTTGAACTCAATCATCTCTAGAGTTCCATCTTGCCATAAAATTCAATGGAACTGTGAGTATATGGTTTCTTCACTCGTACCAGATGAACCTCATGGGAGCTACAGTCTTTGTACTTAAAGGAGATAGAAACTTCCCTTGTAAATCTTTCTTAAAACATTCTTCAGACTACTTCGAGAAATCAAGGCAGTGAATACTCCAACCATCCTCCATTATTAATGAATACACTGTCCAAATGGAATTTGCAATCAAATTTATATTCTTCATTCTCTATTATGCATTATAATATACTTGAATATATTGAATATATACAAGTATATATATTACAATATACTTGAATTTTTTCAGGGTCATAAATAAACTATTTGTCCCAGTCACTAGCCATTAGATTACACTCAACACACTTGTTAACATAATTTGCTTCATCTGAATGTACATTTGAATTTTAACCCCATTTTTCACAATGAAGGAATGTGAAATCACCATTGTGAAATTACCAAGCATCATCAGTGGATAGGATTTGGTGACTGTGACCTATTTTATGACATCATAATTAACATACATAATCATTTTTCTAAGACCAACATCCCTAATCTAAAGGGATTTGGGCAAACTTCACTAATATAATTTAATCACACAATTGATTTTTTCCCCTTTAAACTTTTTATTTTGAAATAATTTCAAACTTATAGGGCAGTTGCAAAAACAATACGAAACCAATACAAAGAACTCCAACATCCCCACCCCTCTTTTCCAGATCCTGTTATTGAACACTTTGCTATATTTGTGGTATCATTTTTGCTATCAATCAATCTATCTCTTACTCAATTTTCCAGATATTTGAATGTAGATTGTATATATCATTCTCCTTGAACACATAATACTTTCATGTACATTTCTTATGAATAAGGATATTCCCTTATGCAACCACCTAAAATACAGTTATCAAGTTCCAGAACTTCAGCATCAGATAAAGCTTTCAATCTCTATTCCAATAATGTCCCATTGGTCCTTTCCTCCTTCATCATTAGATCAAGTACAAGAGCATGCATCACTTTTGTCATAATCTCTTTAGTAGCTATACAATGGGACTACATAGTTGTGAACCTTATATGAATAGGCTAGAAACATATTTATAAAGACAAATTTCTGGTCCATTCTCTGTGGAGCAGTCATATAATATTTTCCTTATCCTTCTGCTCATTTAAAAACTCTTGCACCTATTCACTTAACATAAGGTAAAATAAAAACCTAACAGTGCTCTAAAAGGTCTTGAGTGAGCTGAACCAGTCTCCTCGTCTGATCGCATGTTGGGCCATCCTCACAGTGCTCAGGTGGGTCAGTCACAGTAGCCTTGGGTTCTTCATATATGGTAAATCTGTTCTCACTTTAAACCCTACTTGCCTGTTGTTCATTCACACTTCCTGGATTGGAATTCTCATGACTGGCTTCCAATCTTATTTCTCAGTCCAATATTACATCCTCCCTGACAATTCTACATAATGTAGAACCCAACACCCTTCCCAACTGTAGACCTTTTGCTATTATATTATCCCATCTTATTTTCTTTAGTGCATTTGTAAGTATCTAAAATTAAAAAAAAGATTAAAACACACATTCTTTTTTTGTTGTTGTTTATTTGATCTCCCTCCAATTGAATTTAAACCTTATAAGAAATGCCTGTTTAGTACATCTTGGTATTCTAAGTCCTAGAACATGGTTAGGCATGTAGGAGGTAGTTCATAAAATTTTTAAAAGAATAAATGTATGTTTTAATACTGGAAGTAAAATTTTAAAGAAACAGCTTTGTTATAAATAATAATATAAATGTGACTACATTGACAATCCAAAGATGTTTTCAATTTATACTTTATAAAAATATCATATTATAATATTAAAATATTTAAAAAGGTATGAAAGAGAGTAAATTAGTTTAAAGGTTGTGTTTAGAAATGGTCAAGATCAGGATTTTTGCAGGCCCCAGAAAGCATAGAAAAAATAGAATTTGAATGTGGAAATACATAGCTGTGAGGTAGCAGTTCTGCATATTTCCTATCATGAATCTTGGACTGTTTACTTGGTTCCTCCCCCTGCCTATTTGATAAAGATTGGAGTGTTCCTCACTCTTTATGAACTACATCAGCCACCAGAATTAGGCTTGCTTCCTTGAGGAACTGAGGGATATTCTGAATCTGCAGTCCATCATTGTGTCCTTTGTGTCTTTGCCCTGTTTGTTTGCTGGTAAGGTAGTAAACTGTGTGGAAAACGTGTAATCTGAGCTGGAGCAGCTATTCTCTACAGACTTTAAATCCAGAACAGCTTCAGATTCTAGCCCTGTTCAGTGACACTAGGAACTATAAATCAAAGAAACAACAATAATAAGAGCAGCAGTAACAGCAAAAGCACATCTACAAAAACTTAAAAGTTGTTGCTATGAGAAGCAAGGATGTCAATGAGTAACAGTGAACATGAATTAAAAGAGTCCTTTAAAATATCAATATCTTCATTATTTACTTCAAAGATCATTCTTTGAAGGGTATTTTTTACATATACTTTTAAATTTTTTATAAAAAGATGTTTAGATTATATAAATGTTACATAAAAAATATAGGGGATTCCCACATGCCCTACTCCTTCACCCGCCCACATTTTCCCACATTAACAACATCCTTCATTAGTGTGGTACATTTGTTACAATTGATGAACACATTTTGGAGCATTGCCACTGAACACTCAGTGTGGATTACAGTTTACATTGTATTGTTTCACATCCAGTGCAGTCTTTCTATTGTTTTTTCTGGTTCCATAGACTTGGTTCAATGATGACAAGTGATTTCATCTAATATAACTTTTGAATATGACAAATTCAACTTAATGAATCTTTGCAACACCATGTGAAATCACTTGTTGAAGAATTGGAAACATAGGGAGAGAAAAATAAGGGGAGATTAAAAAAAATTAGGGAAGCAGATGTGGCTCAACCACTTGGGCACTTGCCTACTACATGGGAGGTCCAGGGAAGCAGAAACCACCTTCCCAATGCAATGAGCTAGAGTCCACCCCTGCCGCAACAAGCAGACTCCTAAAGGAGCAACTGCCACAAGCCAGCAGATGCCACAGGCCGTGGTGAGAGGTTGTGGTCAGGCTGTTGGGCACTCTGCTCTCATGTGGAAGGTCCTGGGTTCGGTTCTGGTGCCTCTTGCAGAAGGCAAGCATACAGATGAGAGAACCATTTGGGGGAGGGGGTATAAGTAAAGAAAAATAAAATAAGTCTTTTAAAAACATGAGGAAGTGAGTGGACCTTTTTAGATAGGTGATTGATGGTTAGCTCGTTTATTCATTTAATAAACAATTATTTAAATTATGCCTTCATAATACAACAAAAATTGATGTAGAAATAAATACAAAACGTATTGTAAAACAAAGACAAGAACTGTTAGTTTTGTTTGGTTTTCCTAGGGAGTTCA
Source organism: Dasypus novemcinctus (assembly GCF_030445035.2). NCBI lineage: Eukaryota > Metazoa > Chordata > Mammalia > Cingulata > Dasypodidae > Dasypus > Dasypus novemcinctus. The sequence goes on along the minus strand of NC_080687.1, from coordinate 84,648,925 downwards.
GAAAAGGCTTGACTTAAACTTCTGGATTTTCTAAGTAGTAAGAGAGGCGTCAGACATTCTTACTGCCACATTTCTGATTCTTACGTTACCTCTCAGAACCCTGTCTCCAAGTGCCTACGTAATTATTGTTTTCTTTTTAAGTTTTTGAATTTCAAGTTAATAAACAGTGATGACATATTTATAATACTATATGCTAAGCAATATAAAAGTATTTTAACACTCTTGTCCCTTTCTTTTAAATATTTTCTATATTTTTTCCTTTGCAAATAGAAGCATGAGTTTGTGTGGCCACTAAATGGAAAAGGTGTGGCTGTGGGATGGGGGATGGAAGGTGATTTTGTAGGTAGGTGGCTGTGATGATTAATAGTATATGTCAACTTAGTTAGGTTATGGTGCCTAGTTGTATAAGTCAAATATTCCCCCTACACTATGGAGTTCATGCTTGCCAGGCTCCACAATAGCATGAGTTCATGCAGTCACACACATTTCCTCTAAAGAACTATGACTAATACAAAAGGAAAGCATGGGTAAAAGTGCAAGGTTTAAGGACAGCATATTTTAAAAATAAATAAGAGTTATTGCTTGATTTAAATGTGGATTGGAGAGTCAGGGAGAGTTAACAATGGATTCCAAAGTTTTGGTTTGGGTAGATTGTGATACTTTACTGAGATAGAGAAGAAATTCTATGGCAGTACATTAGGAAGAGTCAGAATCAAAATAGGAAAATAACTTTACAATGCTGAGCTTGATAGCAGTATAGGGTAGCATGCCAGTTTGAGTTTTTTGTCGACCCCAGAAAATTATGTTCTTAATCTAAACCATTCCTGTGCATGTAAAACTCTCGTATGTAGGACATTTTTGTTAGATTCAGTTAATGATTAGATCACTTCAGTTAAAGGTCTTTAATTAGACTTCAGGACCCAGGGTGGGTCTTAATCCTCTTGCTGGAGTTCTTTATAAATAGGAGAACCATGTAGAGACACAGAGAAAAACTCCTAGAAGCCAACCCATTTCTGATATATTGCATTGGCAGCATTTAGCAAACTAAGATAGGTAGTTTAAGAGTACTGACCCTCAAAACTGGCAGCTTGACTTCAATATCAACTTTACCACATACTAGATGTGCTACCTTGGGCCAATCATTTAAGTACTTCAAGTCCCTTCATCTGTAAATCAGAGATATAATAGTGCCTATCTTAATGTTGTTGTGAGGATTAAATGAGTCCCTATATACATACAAGTTTAGAAAGTTTCTAACTTAGAGCCAACACAATTTAAGTGTTGGCTTCTTTAAAAGAATAATAAACAGTAATGCAAGTTCTAAGAGAGGACATAATGCATGATAAATAAGAGAACAGCACATGTGCTTCAAGCAAGAAAGCATGTACTGGAACTAAGCGTCACCATTTCATATTTACACATCCTTGGACATGTTCTGAGCTGTGTTTTCCTCATCATAAAACAAAGATACAAAGAAAATATGTGAAAGTTTATTGTGAGAATTAAATAAGATAACATTCTAAAGCTTTAGCATGGTGTCTGGCATATTTTATACACAGGTGATAATATTGGGAAATACAGAAAAAGAAGTGAGAACTGTGTGGGATAACAAAACTTAATGGATAGAGTATGCAAAGGACATTGCAAAGTTATCACTTAGAAAAAGGTAAAACTTATGGATAAATTTTCTTTGAATCTATTTTATTAAAAAAGGATAGTCAACCATAGCAAACAGCCAGGAATTTTACAAAAGAGATGAGCCAAAAATATGTTCCCTAGAGATGATGACAGTTAAATGCAATACATGATCATGGATGGGATCTGGTAAGAGAGGAGTAAAGGCTCAAAGGAACATTTTTTAGAACATATGAAAATATTGGAAAACAGACTGTAAGGTTTATATCAATATTAACTTTCTTGAACTTGATAGCAGGTTGCATAAGTGAATATCCTTTATTCACTTACATAGCATCTGTACATAGCAGTATTAAATGTTGAAGAAGCATATGTATACAACCTGTACTCAGTACTCTTAAATGTTCAGAAAATAGAAACTGTTCTGTGAGTTTGAAATTGTTTCAAAATAAAAGTTAAAAACTGTATTTAAAAAACTGAACAAACAAGAGTGAATCTTCATCGAAGTTTGGGCTCTTCTTGTGCTCCAAGATTATTCATAAAAACATGTAAATGATCATGATTAACTCCATTCTTTAATTCCTTGGCATTATCTACGTTAATAATATCATTTAATATAGGTTAACATAGATATATATTGGAAAAAAACCACAAGTAGTCCATTAATTGTATTTACTTTATTACCTGTGTCTATATTATGCAAGTTCCCCTTAATATATTAATTTTCATGAAAAGATACAGGCTTAAAATCTGCACGTAGTATATACATTTAATTGTATTTATTCAATTATCTTTAGTTCTGTTAATGCTCTATTTCATTTTTGTTAGATCTGTTACATCCTTATTTCATTTTTTTAGTAGTTCCCAGCCAGCTTGATAGTGTCTACCAAAACAGGGAAAAAGAAAATATGTACATTGCCGAGTAATGGAAAGCAAAAAGTTCAGAATAGAAAAGTTGTAGGGCTTAAGATCAAACCAGTTAGATAACTAGAAATGATTTTTTAAAATGGAAACAAATCTGTTCTCTTAAAGTGCCTAATTTTAAAAAATATTCTACCTCTAGTATATGTATAGGTGTGTGTGTGTGTGTATTTGATATGTCTGTCTTCCATGTAAGCAAAACATTCATTAGGGCATTTTTTGCAGATATTCTTCTTCCACCTTTATTCTAAGAGAAATGAAAATTTAATCAACTATCAGAAAAATGTGATACAATTTTTTAAATGAACGCATAGCATTTAGACTAGGTATTTAATAAATAATTAATTTTGGCAATTTGAATTTTCTACATACTCAACTCAGCACTTCATGTCACCTTGTCTGACGCTTATTATTTCTCTTAAGCCCCTGTGACACTAGTACATTTTATTCTCTTTCTGAACTGCTGCGGTGTCCTCGTGGAACTCTCAGCATTCAGTCTCTCACCCTGCTAAAAGAGTCTCCACTGTCCTGTTACGTTTTACAACTCAGGCTTGTTCTTGTCATATCCCTGTTTAAAAACCTCTATTCATAATTTTCTCTTTGTCAAAGTAAAATCCAAACTCTTTAGCCCATCATTTAAGACTTTTACACAGCCTCTGTGCAGTACATTGTATGGTCGAACAGCAGTAAAATTAGATTCTGTCCGCAAACAAACCAGGCACTTTCCTGGCTTCAGTTCTCATTCTCTCTATTGTTTCAATTTAAATTCTATTGTCTCCCTAAAAATCATCCTCTAACCCTGGAAGGATGTGAGAAGTAGCCAATTTACTTTAAACAGACTATCTTTGTTATAGTGAACATATTGTAGAATATTGGAAAACAGAAGAGATCAAAATGTAGTGCTCTTTCATATTTAATTAATCTTATCTAACCTGCTAATTCTTGTATTTTTTTTGTTGAGCATGTCTGTTTCTCTAGGACTTTTTCCTGGAATTGCGTCTTTTTTGTTGTTGTTTCTTTATGTATAAGAATAAAAAAAATGGTGAAGGAGCAGGAAAAGTAGAATAATGATGTCAAGACCTTCTTGATAAGAGAATCTTGTACCTATTCTAGATGGTGCTACTGTACATTTTAGATCTCCACTGTGGATGGCTGGTTAAATTTTCAAGAGTATATTAGAGTCCTTAACCACTGGTACTTATATCTTACATATTTTGAAGATGGTGATTTATAGAAATGAAACCTGTTCAATTTGCTTTCTTTGTGGTTAATCATTTTAACTTTTTTTTAAAAAAGTTCCTTTTTCTATCAATTAGGTCACCTATTTAAGCAAATGTGAAAACTTGAAGATTCAATGGCTTTATCTTGAGCATGCATGGACAAGCATTTTTTAGTTTCTAGATATTTACTTTTTCTTCATATAGAAAGATATGAGTATTTAAAGGAAAATAGTAGGTGCTAAATTAATGCTTGATGATTTGTGAATAATGAAGTGTTGCATTCAAGTAAAATAGTATTGCTATTTAGGCACATATTTGAGAATGCAGATTATTTTTGCATCACAATCCTATGCCAAGTAAAATACATATGCAGGGTTTCTCTCACTTACTGAATTTTTAATTGTAAGCTTGAAAATTTTAAAATTTTTATTCAGTATCAGATATTATAAGTCAAATCTTGAAACACTTGGAATGTACTAGTTTAAAGTGAAAAATGTAAAATATGTGCAGACAAATTCTTAAAGCTGGTCAAGTTTAGGCACTTAAATTTAAAGCACAGATTTGTGTTTCAGAGAAATTCTTTGATACAGTGACATTAACATTCTATAGGAAATGGTTTATTACATCTTAATGAACATTTTACTTCATATATTTTACACTTACACTTTCAAAATGTTTCACTCTAGGGACATGTTCAAAAGTATCACCTATGAATTGGTTCAATTTTAAAATTATTTTCTAATGTCATGATTCATTTACACTGAAGACATCTTTAATGTCTTCAATGCATAAACATTTGAAAGTAATATATTTTAAAACTAATTCTTTTACATCTCCATGAAAATAAATGAAGTGAAAGAAAAATAATTAGCCCCAATCATTCAAATAAAATATGATTGATATATTGGTGATAGTTTTCTCTTAAATAGAGTTTTAAGTCAGTTAGAAAGAGAGTAAGAAGCTTCTCAAATTATGTAAAACAGTATGAGAATATATCTTTTCACCTCTCTCTCTCTCTATCTCTCTATCAATATATCTATCTATCCATCAATCCCACTATCTCTTTCCATCCTTTAATTCAATCATATATCTAGTTATATTCCTTAATGTAGCTATCCCACCATGGGAACTAAAGCAATTCCTATTCATTATTTATAAGACTCAAAATAGAACTTTCAAAATATATCTTCAGTGGTTGTATTTCATGAAAAGTGATTTATAATTTCTACCCTGGAAATGATGTTCTTCTTTTGTATTCTCTTACCTCTTTAGTAGCTAAAGGTCATGTTCTGCATGCTCAAATTTATGTAAAACTTACAAATGACCCTGAATATTCAACAATGTGTAACCCAAACACTTTAATGCTAAGTTTTTTATATAACATACAATGAATATGCTTGTTGTTGTTTTTTTGCAAAAACGACAGGAAAATATACCTTTAAAGATAAATGTGAAATGATGTTCAATCACTTTTACCATTTTACTAAGGAAGTTTTTCCAAGTTTAAAGAAATTTTATGGGATGTGAGATAATGCTTGGGATTCTTTTCTCTTTAAGCTTCAAATGTTTGTTCAATATTCTCTCAACAAAGAAACTAATATCTCTTTGCCTAGTCAAAATTTTAAAGCAACAACAATAATTCATTAAACCACTGAATTGTTATGCTCATTACATTAGATAATTTAATGCTCTAAACCTAGCCAAAAACATCAAGAGTTATTTGTTGTCTAAGCAGGCTCATTTAGGTCATAGAAGGATTGGTTCTCAGGTTCTCAGAATTTAAGATAAATGGTGCTGAGGTAGGTCACTGTGCCAAAAGATGAGGTGGGGAGAAATTTGAGTGTTGTTGATATAATCACCCATTATCAAAAGGTTAGGAAATTTGGGTTAATTTTCACTAGTATTAATGGGTTCTGTAACACATAGTCATACAAATTTGTTTGGCAGAATATGTTGTCATTAAACAAGAAAAAATAAAGGATCAAAAATTAAAAACAGCAAAATAAATGAACGTTATTTTTTTACATACTTTTTCACAATAGTTTGTACCACTAAAGAATACTAATTTATCACTACTGCTATAATTTCTCAGATTTATCAAGGATTGATTAACCAATCGAATATTAGTTGGCACATTTTTGTTTCTATAAATCTGACAGTGACCTTGAAGAGTTTACCAGCCAGATCTAGTCGACCAATGTTGAATTACCAAGGAAAACAAGGTCAAAACAAAGTCATGGAAAGTCTCACACCTAGCATGCTACTCTTTGGGATTGATGAATAGCTTCAATTTTCTCAGCTCCATGACAAAGAGATTTGGAGCAGTTCTTTGGAGATCCATAAGAAACTTTCTGTAGCTAGATGAAAATGTCATTTCTGGTACTGTTATTGGCAAGGATAAAGCTTTTTTACAAATAGAAAGCTTAGTTTTTCTCAAATTCAGGGTAGTTTCTTAGTTGTACTGTTAAGGTGAATTGGACAATTGGGGAAATTTTATTTACTGTTAACTACATTTGTAAATATCTGAAAATAAACTCTATATTTCTTTAGAACAATAAATATACTACACCATTCTAAGATTATTTCCTCATTGATTTAGTAGAGGTTTAAACAAATAAGTTGTTCTTGTATATCAGGTTTTTGTAAAGATCATATTAGAGGCAATAGATGTAGAAATATATTTAAATGGCAAGGAAAGAGAGACAACTGTAAAATGAACTCAATAAAAAATGAAAAGCAATATATATAGGATCTAACCCTAATGTAAACTATGGACTATGGACAAACGTTAATGTACAATTATAGTAATACTCTTTAATCAGTTGTAAAAAAGGTATCACACTAACGTAAAATATTAGTAATAGGGGTCATATTTGGCCCTTTATTTTCTGCATGGTTTTTCAGTAAACCTACAACTTCTCTAATATAGAACTATTTTAAAAAGAAACATAAGATCCGAATTTTAGTCTTAACTATATGAATAATAGCTCACCTTACATAAGCAATCCCACTTATTTGAAATTAAAGTCTTGCTCTGCAAAGCGAAAGATGTAGAATAAATTATTTGCAGGGTTCTCTCCATAATATTTCTCTAAAACACGTAAGGAAGAAAAGGTAATTTTATTAAAGGAGTTTTTAGTACTTTGCCAAATGGAGGTTGAGCCCTTCCCTAGCTTATGCAGTACCTGGCTGATGAAAGTGTGAGGACACTGAGTATGGCAGTTTAAGATTATTTTACAAGAGAAAGATTATGTTTGTAAGCTTATCCAGGCTTCTGGGTGAAACACCTTTGATGATATTGGATTCAGCCAAGGGGCCCTTGATTAAATTACCTGCTGTTATTAGGGCTTTGATTTGACCATATCATTAAGGTATGACTGAGGTTGAATCCCTGTCTCCTATAAGCAAATCCTGAAGAAGACACTGGAAGAGAGAGAGTTGTCATTTTTGATCTGGGGTCTCTGGGAGAGATAAGCCATTCATCTAAAGTTTGCAGCTGAGAGACACGCCCTACGCAGCCTACAGCTGAGACTGGGAAGAAGCTGGGTGCGGGGAGCCTCAGGAGGAAGAGGAAGCCCAGGAAGGAGAGACCAGGCGGAGATCAAGGACCATCTCACTTCACCACGTGGCAACTGACTTGGGGAGAAAGCCAACTTGAATTGGACACTTTAGGGCTTTGTAACTGTAAGCTTTTACCCAAATAAAAGCCAACAGATTTCTGATACTTTGCATCAGCACCCTTTTGGCAGACTAATATATCATGTGACAGAGACCAGACAAAGAATGTCCATTGTCCCATTATTCTCCATCCCTGACATAATAAACGACATTTGGCTCTTACCATGCCTTTGTTGATGAAGTGAATTTCTTTTCAATAGCAATTCTGAAATCTCACTTTCTCAAGGGCATTAGCCAAACTCTGTGCTTCAAAGGGTGGATATTTTCTGCCTCTCATATACTTTACTCAGGGGCAGAAATATTGGGCCCTGAAAACAACATAGCCGATCACAACTTTCTTTACTTGCTCGGCATTGATGTGTAGACCATTTAATGTACTGGCTTAATCAGACCAGTGAAGTACAACAAAGGATATCTATTGGATTGAGAGAATTCCCACAGAAGTTTTATACTTTATTGCATCTTTATCACCTTGTACCATATTTTAGTAACAATAACCACAATTTATTATTCTCTATTTTACTCAGGACTATAAGGTACACTCATATTGTTAATGTTAAAAATGCTTCTGACCAAGATAAAGGTTCCTAAGAGACTGTGTCAGAGTGGGTCAAATAAAAGCAAAAATTCGTTTTTAAAGATTTTTTTTTGTATACTAATTATGAATATTTCTAAGCACATTGAATTTTGGTTTAGGTTTCTATATCACAGCAGTTTGATATACTTATGAACTCCAAAAAGAAATATTGGATTATGCTTGTAATTTGATCTGTAAATGGACATGATTGAGTTATGACTAGGGCATTGAGTCTCCACCCTTGATGCGTGGGGACTCACAAATAAAAGGCATGGCAAAGAAAGGAGTTGGGGGCTTTTAATGTTGGTGTTTTGATGTTGGAGTTTGAGGCTGAAGACTTAAGCTGGAGCCCCAGGAAGTCAGCAGTCAAAGGAAAGAGAAGCCAACCCCAGGATGAAAGGAAACTTGAACCCAGAAAAAAACAAGCCCCAGGAACGTAGGAACCCAGGAAGCCTGAACCCTCACAGATGTCAGCAGCCATCTTGCTCCAAATAGACTTTGGTGAAGGAAGTAACTTATGCTTTAGGGCCTGGTATCTGTTAACCTCCTACCCCAAATAAATATGCTTTTATAAAAACCAACCAGTTTCTGGTATTTTGTATCAGCACCCCTTTGGCTGACTAATACAGTTTCCATTTCTAAAATAGAAATTACTAAAATTATTCTTTATTAGACAAAAATTAACACTTCAAAATATGCTGCTTTAGATGCATTTGTGGTGTTTCCAAATAAGAGGACAAAAAACACCAGAAAGAGTAAAGTTAGATTTCCATGAAATAACAAATATTTGACTTGCTTTTTAATATCCATAGCAATTTAAGCCTTTTAAATTAATTTGCTATTTTAGCATGATTTTTACCAGATAATTTTAGATTTGACCATGCTGGCTACCTTGTACTACAGGAGCAGTTTTTTTAACCCATCAATCACAGCTGTCGCGCTCTTACATTATGGTTTCCTTTTTTTTAATGATTGAAGAATTAGTAATTAAACTTGAGATGTTTAATCAAATATATACAGATTGGTCTTCAAAACTGTGTGCTCTTTCATATCATTCCATACATATAAATTTCAGATCAAATAGACATTCCAACAAAGAAATGTTTAGGGGTCATTTACTCTGAATTAGAACTAGAGCTAAATGCTTTCATATGCTAATTAGTATTCCTAGAGGTTAACCTGCAGATGCATAAAACCATGCCTTTTCCATGCTGACTCTGATTAAGTGCATGGTCTTTATTTAGGTAAACAGTAGCTGCTCTAACAAGTTATTCTCTATGACTGAAATTGTAAAGAAAATGTGGAGACAGGATTTGGTGATTATTTCCTATTATTAGATATTGAACAATTGAATAAAGGAACAGACAGAAGAAAGTGGAAAATTCCATTTAAATGGAAATTAATTGTACTATATTTGGTCAAGAATATGTTTGTAATGTTCATTATTTATGCAAACCTAACCTTTTGGAACTACATTTTTATTTAATTTTTAAATGATTTTTAGATTATATTACAGACTGTAGCATTTATAACTGTACTCCTTTCTCCTATAACATACATCTGTAGCAAATTTTATTTATTGCCTGATCTGGATAGTTAATATACATAAATATCCTTTTATTCTTTACATATAAGCATTCTTCTTTTTTTGCATTTTTTAATGTAAAATTCATCAGATTGCAATTTGCAATCATATGTTTCCTCTATGGATTAAAAACTGCAGAAAAAATGAATTATAGATGACTATTTCTTTTACTATTTATCTTTAATAATCTCAAGGTATCAAAATTTTATGCTGATTCGGTTTCATAGAATACAAAAAATCACTGTTGTTCTTATTAGTAAGGCTTTATTTTCCTCTTTTACTTGGATTGGAATAATATTTCTTTCTCCGGTTCCCTCTCCAGTGACTAAGAAAAATCCTTAAGGCCTATTCACTTTTCAGCATGAACAAAAGCTGAGTATATTCTGGAGGAACAAGACTAGGATCTTGTTTTATTTTGTTTTGCTTGATTTTGTTTGCTTATTCCAGTAGATATTTAGATCTAGTTCTTATTCTTTATTTTCACCACTGATATAAGCATCCATTTCCTCATTTTCTCTGGAAGAAAACATAAACTAAATACGTTTTCTGAGATTTTCAAGATGAAAGACTGCAATAAAGAAACAAAGCTCTATTTTTAAAAGCACAATAAAATGTACTGGTCCTTGCTTTGGTGAGAAACATATTTCTAACAGACAGATTTTTTTTTGAGCATGCTTTAACTGCTGAATGACCAGTTTTACAGCATGAATGACCACATTTTAAAAATTGCATTAAAAACTGGAAGATTCAAACCTTCTCCAATACTTCAAATTTGTCTCTCATTAAAAACGCACAATTATTCTATACACAAAGTGATACAAAATATTAAATCCAAATTACAAGTTTGTTAGCAAGATGGTGTTGTTATGATATTTGTTACTACTAATAGCACTGAAATTATTGTTTGCTGAAATTTTAAATTAACTGGAGTTTATTGGGAGTTATGGGCACAAAGGGAATGAATCAAATTCCCAGATCCATCTACCCTATCCAAGCAACTGTTATCATTGAGGAGCACTTTGTGGTAATTTTTCTATGCCTATTGCTGCCCATGGGTTATTTATAAAACCAGCTTTGACCTAGTTAACTGATAGATGCAACACGTGTTCTGCAAAGTGGTCTTATTGGCAGATACGGAACTGTAGATTTCCTTTCAATATTTCTCATCATTTCCACAAACATCTTGTTACTTCTATCACTGTCACCAGAGGTCTCTTAACTGTTTACATAGTATATTTCTTCCCTTCGTATGTATGTATTTGTGTGTGGGGGAGGAGACAGAGAGAGAAAGAGTGGTGGGTGCAGGGGAGACGACGAGGTTGGGAAAAGGGTTACATTTACCCGAGGTTAAAACTAGTATGTACTGAAATATCAGCCTTTTTTCCCATGATATAATCAATAGCTGGACTATACCATGCAAGTCCCTTTGACCTTCCTCTCTGCCCCCCACAAAGTAAAATATGTTCTCCTTTTCCCAAAGGCTAGGGTCTTTTTTTTTTTTTTTTTTGATGATGATCATACCTGAGAGCATCTGTCACTCTTAGAAAGAGGACCCCTGTGTATGACAAATACTAATATGCTTGAGAGAGGAGGGCCCATAAAACCACAACTGTCCCTCCATCTGCAGAGTACCTGTTCTCTGAGCCAAAAAGAAAAATTACAGAGATCTAATACAATCTTACAAGGAAAATCACCCAAAGCTATTAAACAAAGGATCTGTGTCCAAATCATTTACACGATGAAAACTTCTCTGTTTCTACAATTTCACATTTTAATCATCTCACTACTAGGATTTTCTGTTTACTGCCAATTTGGTAGCATGTCATCTGAGAATAAATTGTTTAGTAGGTAATCTAATTGGAAGCACATCACATTCAGGATTATAAAATTTTGTTTTCAGAATGCTTCTACACTTATATTCTGCTCTTTCGAAATAAATTAGTATTTTTGCTTCTTGAGGGTTTGGTACTTATGAAATACAATGAAGAAAATAATGTAATCTTTTGTGGACCTATTACCATGAAGATTTAAAAACTGTGACTTATAAAACTATTCTACAACTTAAAATAAATATGTACATTTAACACATTTTTTAACTTAAAAATTGAATTAATGCTCCCCAGTGTGACAGAGTTGTACTCAGTTGTGGTTTCCCTATACATGGCTCTTCTGCCCCTTCTATTTTGAACCTATAATTAGTACTTGAGTTGATAGCTGTATACCAAGACACTTAAATCTTTATGCTGTCCTTGTATCAGCTGGGCCCTGAAACTCTGACAGAGTTGCAATACCTAATCTCCAGCATTGGATTCACCAAGGACAACTAACAAGATGATGAACAATGACCATCCCAAGGAACTGAAAGAGTCTATAACTGAAAGCAAGAGAGTCCCATCTCTCCAGCCTATGGGATTGAAGCCCCTTCTCAATTAGAGGTGGAGAGGGCATCACCATCTCAGAATCCTCAGGATTGGAGAATGAACTATGAAGTAAAGTATAGTTATTGGTATTCTACTACAGGCTTATTGTGATTCTAGCAGTGTAAGAACTTATATTAACTATGTGGAGTCAGTGGCCACTGGAGGTTCTGAGGGCAGGGAGAAGGAAAAACAGGTGTAATATCAGGGCATTTTTGGGACTTGGAAATTGTCTTGAATGACATTGCAATGACAGATACTGGCCATTATATATCTTGCCATAACCAACAAAATTGTGCAGGAGAGTGTAAACTACAATGTAAACTATAATCCATGCTTAGTGGCAATGCTCCAAAATGTGTTTATCAATTTTAAAGAATGTATCACACTAATGAAGGATGTTGTTAATGTGGGAAAATGTGGGAGCTGTAGGGAGCAGGGCATATGGGAATCCCCTCTATTTTTTATGCAATATTTTTGTAATATAAATATCTTTAAAAAATAAAAAATATATTTTAAAAATTGAATTAAAAATATATCTTAACACAGGAAGGTTCATCAGTAAAACTATGTTAGGTGAAGCAAGGAAAGCCACAGGATAGTTTTGAAATAACTTTAAGATAATAGAGTCCAAACTTCTTATTTTAAAATAAATAATATTTAGGTCCAGAGGTTTTAAAAACTGTTGGCTGTCTGAACTACTTACTAGAACCGGTATCCTGAAGTAATTCCCAATATTATTTCTAATAAAAAATATACTAGACCCTGTAAAAACCTAAGAAAAATGAGAAATGGAAAATTATATCTGAAAATAATAACCAATGTCAAATCAATATAACTGATTTGTGGCTACGAAATGGCTCCACATTTTTGTTGCTCTAGTGTTCTTCGACAGTGTTCAGTATCAACCAGTGACACTGGCTGAATGTCGGGCAGACTCCCTATTCACTGCTACCATATTATTGTTAGAGTATTTAATTCATAAAATGAAATAGAACCAGAAATCAAATCAGTCCATTTTCACCCACAATCTTCCAAACTAAACCTTTTCAGACACTTTTTTCCCCTTTGGGAAATATTTCATACCATATAACAGTAGAAGAGGAAGAGCTCTTTTGTCAAAGGTGATTTAGAAGAGATTGAGAATAGAAAAAGTCAACGAAAATTAGTAAATAGTGAATACAGAAGTGACCCTGAAGAGAAACATAAGAAACTAGGATCACAGGACATAAAAGCAATCAGAAAACACCCTCTGTTGACGCTTAGCTTAGCAATATGGTTACTAATCATGCCTCATCTCTAGCTTCACTAACTGTCTTCACACACTAACCTCTGGTAAAATAACAGAAAAAGGGAAGGCCATTATAGTCATCCATGAACTTTAGAGAAGAATACTGCCCCATCCCTAACCCATCCCTCTTCACCATGCAGTCTTAAAACTGTGCCCAATACTTGTTGTTGCTTTTAGGATTCATGATGCTGACATGTATAGTCAGTTGAAAAAAAGAATAACATAAACTGATTTTATTTTACTCAGTCTTACTAATGGAGATATGTGGATGATTTGGTCAGACTAGTGGATGCCTATAGCTGAATGGAAGAGAAGATTCCAAGAGCAGAGCTTGACCAATAATGCTTCTCTTGGTTGGACTGATGTGTGGGGACACAGAGCCAAAAGGAAGGTTATAGCCTTCTTCTTTGGCCTGCTACAGAGTATGCAAGTATTTTGGGGAAATGGTGGCATGTTCTCACAGAGTTTAGAGGGACCCTCATTCAATTCTTCTGTGGTTTCAAATTGACACCAGGAGAAATGAGGTGCTTCAGGATATGTCATTATTTATTTCTTATCATGCAATGGTCATTTAGTTAGTTTCCATTTTGTTCTATGAGTGGAAATACGGCAATAAATATATGCCATACATTTTCATGTGAATATATGATAAAAATGCCTCAATAATGAATTCACAGAAATTGGGTATGAGCGTCTAACAATTTTCCATAAAATATTAAATTGTCTCTAAAATTGTTTTATTACTTTATACACATACAATCAGTGTGATTTCCCTTTCTCCAAGATTTACCAAAACTTTTGTTGTCTACTTTTTCCATTCTGAAAGGTAGGGAATTGTGCCTTCTGGTTTTAATTTAAATATCTGTAAATACTAAGAAAATTTTTCTTTCACAGTTTATTATCTTGTGGAATTGCATATTAATATTTTTCAAGCAATATTCTACAGTTTGCATCTCTCCTTTTTGGATATGTAGTTTGGTATTAAAAGTATGACAAAAATCTTTGCCCCATCTTTGTCTTGCCTTTTCATCTTGTTAATAGTGATTTGTGACATAATAATTAAAAAATAATGTCATTAAATATGTCAATAATTCCTTGAAGCTTAATTTTTGCATGTGACTATTTCTATAAGAATGTCTTCTCTTCCTGAAAATATAGAAACATTAATATTTATTTTATTCTACATGTTTTAAGATATTCTTTTAAATCTTTAGATGACTAAATCATGTCATATACAAAGTAAATCAAAGGCTGTGTTATGAAAAATCAGGAATATGAAAAAATATCACTGACATTTGATTTGAAATATTTGAAGTCTTTCAACCAGTAAGCATTTGTTGGTCCTTGATCTCAGAAGGGAGGAAAGAAATGAAGGTCTTTTACATCTCAAAGGAGTTTATCAAGAAAGTGAAAATGCTGCCTACTTAATGGAAGAAAATATTTGGGAACCATATATCTGATAGGGGCCTAATATTCAGCATAAATTAAAAAATCATAGACCTCGAAAATAAAGACAAACAACCCATTTAAAAAATGGGCAAGTGATTTGAAAAGACACTTCTCCAAATAAGAAATACAAATGGTTAAAAAGCACATGAAAAGATGTTCAACATCACTAACAATTAGGGAAAGTTAAGTCTGGCATTTTGTGCCTAAAACAATGTTTAAGAAGCTGAACAGAGTTTTCAAAGAATTATAGAATGGAAAGCTAATATTTCAGTTCAGGTGCAATCCAAAAAAGTGGATCTCTGATAGAGATGCATGCCTTAATTGGTTTCCTGAATCTCTATCCAAAAAACAAGAGCAAATTGGAAGTAGTCCATCCTTTATAGAGACTGAAGCCTACGTTTAAATTAGCCCAATAACATTGATTACTTAAATGGCGATTGATAAGTACCCAAGCATAGGAACTTGTCAAAAGTAAAAATAAATCTCGGCAAAAAGAAATATCATTCAGAGCCTCAAAATATCTTTACTGTATTTCATAACCCAGGATATGAAGAAACAATACTTAAGTGATAGACAAGAAAAACAAAACAGTATGAAACCATTGAAATTACACCCATGGAAAACTCTAGACATTGTTGCTACCTCGAAGAACTAAAAGACTTAACAAATATATAAAGATGAAGGAATTTAAAAAACTGATTTTTTCAGAAAACATAAAAATGTATTTAAAAATTATAGAACTGAGAAATATAATAATTGAAATTTGGAATTCAAACATTGTATATAGGAGTAGAGTGTCTAAGTAGAAACGAATTGAAAGTGAATTGGAAGTTAGGTCAGAAGAATATATTTAGATTAAAGCATTGAGGGAAAACAAAGAAAGTGAAAAAGCAAACAATGGGAAATGGGAAAACAGAGAGAAAGAGGCAGAAACAATATTGGAAGTAGTAAGGGCAGAGAATTTTCAAGATCTTTCAAAACTATCAACTGTAAATAGAAAGAAAATCATTGCTAGGTATATCTGCGACAAGTTTAAACTAAAAGGAAACCTTAAAAAGACCCAGGGGAAAAGGATCAATTCTCTTTAATATTCTAATCAGTAAAAATGGAAGACAGAAGATAATGGAAACTAGGTTAAAAGTACTAAAAAATAAATAACTTTTGGTTGAGAATTTTATAGTTTAAACTTAAAAATAAATGACTTAAAAATATAGATATAATTAATGCTTTTTAAGAAATAACCAGAAAGAATGAAGAAGGGAGGGAGGAAAAAAAGGAAGAAGGGAGGAAGAGATAAAGGGGGGAAGGAGGGGAGGGAGGAAGGGGAGAAGGGGAGGGAGGCAGGGAGGCAGGAAGGCAGGAAGGCAGGAAGGCAGGACATTACTGATTTATTTTTCCTTGTCTGGTCAGTTATAGAAAAATTGTTCTAACATAAATAATTTAGTTGCAAATTTGCCTATTTCTTCTCTTAGTTCTTTTAAATTTGCTTTCTACATTTTAGGCTATTCCATTAGTTACATACAAATTTATAATTATTTCTGAAGGATTGATTATATTCATTATGAATTTCCATTAAAATCTCTAGTAAATTTCCTGCCTTAAGTTTACTTAATGAAATACACCAATTTAATTATTGTGATAAACAAACTCTACATAATAACCTTATAGAGATCATTGTAACTCAAGCTGACAAATACACATTATTTTGAAGTGCTTTTGGAGTATATGTGAAAATTAAGCATACACTGAAACATAAAGCCAATCTAAGGAAAGTTGGAAGCTTTTAGAATGTAAACTGGGTGAATATCTTTATGTCGTAAGGTAAGAATATTTTCTTAACTAAAACAGAATAAAAGCATCTCTGAGTTTAATCTCTAAACAGAGTAAAATTCAACCAATACATTTATTTGAAAATCACATAACAACATTTTGCACCAATAGAAGTTAGAAAATTTTAGAGCTAAATGATAACAAAAATAGATTGGGTTGCTAGTGCCATACAAATTTTTATTGTTTGAGTGTTTGTTGTAAGGAGAAATTGGAGGATTCAGAGCTGTAAATACATGTTATAACTAGAGAGCTAGAAGATAAATGAGCTAAGTTTCCATTCTGATACATATTTTTAAAGAAGAAATTTAAACCCGAAGAAAAGTGGAGAAATAAAATGATAATGAATGGAGCAGGAATTAGTGTACTATGAAAGAATATAGAATTTGAAAATTCTACATGTTAGTTCTTTGAAAAGATCAATGATGTTCATAAGCCATTAGGGCTGACCAAGAAAATGTGGCATAGGAATCCATATGTAAGATATGACTAGGATCTCAGAGACCAGAGACTACCAAAGTAAATACAACCCCAAATAGTGGTGCTCCTGAGGGCTACAGAGACACACAGGTCCTAGGATCATGGATTTCAATGCATTGCCAGTGGGCCCTACTTTGGAATTTGTGCTCCTGAGTGTGACGGAGTTGGACCTAGATGTCAACTCTCTACGCATGCCTCTTCTGTCACTTTTACTAAACCTGTGGTTGGCGCTGGGGTTGGTGTATGCTCAGGAGACTTGAATCTTTGGATCATCTATGTGCGAGCTGGGCTCTAAGCCTCAGCAGAGTTGCAACACCTACTCTCCTGTTCGTTGAACTTACCCAGGTCAGCAAACAGGGAGGTGAGCATGGTCAACCACCACACCAGGGAACCAGAGAGTCTACAGCTGTAAGCAGAATTCCATCCATCAGTCATGTGGGATCTAAGCTCCCTTTTGATTTAGAGGTCAAATGGACATTGCCACCCCAGTGTCCTCAGGATGGAAGAATAAAATATGGATTAGTGTGGACTTACAGGTATTCTAATATAGAATTATTGTGACTCTGGCAATGGAAGAAATTATATCATTGATGTGTAGACAGTGGCCACGGGAGTTCCTGAAGGCAGGGAGAGGGAAAAGGAGGTGTGATATTGGGGCATTTTCAGGACTTGTCATTGTACTGAATGATATTGCAGGGACAGATGCAGGACATTATATATCCTGCCATAACACATGGAATGGACTGGGTGGGAGAGAATGTAAACTACAACATAAAATATAATTCATGCTGTGTAGCAGTGCTCCAAAATGTACTCATCAAATGCAAGGAATGTACCATAAAAAAGAAGTTGTTCATGTGGGAGGAGTGGGGGGGTGTGGGGAGTGGGATATATGGGAACCTCTTATATTTTTTATTGTAACATTTTGTGTGATTTATGTATCTATAAAAAAAGATAACAAAATAAAAGTAACAGAGCTGCGAAAATGAAAAAAAAAGTTATGCCTAAAATATTATTTAAATGCTGATGAAATGGATAAATTCTAATGAAAACACTAATACAAATATTGCCCAAATATAAAATCTCAATAGTTCTAAATCTCCTAAAATATTGAATTCATAATTACTGATCTTCCCACAAACTGAACACTAGGCCAAGGTAGCTTCACTGGTGAATTCTACTTTTGAGAAAGAAATCATGTAAAGCTTACACAAACTCAACCAGAGAACAGAGAGGTAACAGTTTCCAATGCATTTTTTAGGTCACTGTAAATTTGATACCATTAAGAATTATAGGTAAATACCTCTTATTCCCACATATGACAAATTCTTAATGAAATATTGGTAAATAGAATCCCCACTATTGTTATAATGTTCAATGGAAGTGGTAATACACGCATGCTTTTCTCATTTTAACTTCAGGAAGCTTTCATTATTTCACCATTCAAGGATGATGTTTCTTATAGATTTTCTGTAGCTTCTCTTTATCAGATTAATAAATTTACGTTCAATTTCTAAGCTTCCAAACATTTTTTTTAATAATCAACAACTCTTAAGGTGATTTCTTTTTCATTTTTGGTATTATCTCCGTTATCCAACACACTAAGGAAAGAAAAAGAAAAGGATTAGACAAGGACCAAGAACTTTGTCATTACTCAAACACATTACGATCTTATGCATAGAAAATCAGATGTATCTACATAAAAATGAAATTAAAATGCAAAGTCAATATATAAAATGTTTAGTTTTTATATATTTGTAATAATTAGAAAATTAAATTCATAAAAATATAACTTAAGATAATTGCAGAATACCACCAACTACTGCAGAAGTGAACCTATGAAAGACTGGAAGTAATTGTAAATAAAAAACTATAAAATATTACTGAGATTAAATGTGAAATATCTAAAATTATAAAATGGTATATCAGGTTTATGAAACAGAAGGAAAAGAGCCAAATCAGGAGAATTATTCATCTGCATAGCAGGAATTATTATCAAGCTACAGTAATTATGTATTGGCAGAAGGATAGGCAAATAGACTAATGGAATATAACACAGTACAAAAATTCTGGCACCTGTGAAAGATCACTAGATTTATGACAAATTTGATAAATTTGAAGAGACAGCATTGGTCTTTTCAAAGACTGGTGCTAGAGCAAATGGATAGACATACAGGAAAAAAAAAATAGGTATGTAAGTTGATAGCTACTTTGGAAAACTATTAGGCTTATGTATTATGTTTAATGTACCCTATGACCCAGAGGTGCCCTTTCTATATGTATGTACATATACAGGGGCATATATCTCTACACTTACATATATGCATTAAATGATATGTGCACTAATACTCACAGCACCCTTGTTTATGATAGATTCAAATTTCAAACACAGTTGACAATAACATAGTTAAATAAATTTTGGTTTAGCTGTACTGAGGACTATCACACAACAATAAAAAGGAACAAACTACTGCTGTGGAAAACCTGGATACAGTTTGTATTTTTGAATACAAAAAGCCAGATGATTCCATTTATATAAAATTCTAAACTGAAAAAAAAAAAACTGATATAGAGTATTTTGAAGCAGGTTAATAATTACCCTTGTGAACAAGACTGGGAGAAATAAAATGAGCCTTCCTGGGCTTCCTAGAGAGCCCGCTGATAGTTGGAAGACTGTTAGATGATGTCATCAAGCTATGTAATCATTACCAGTACGTTTTTGTCTGTATATTTCTGTGAATCATACATCCATGAAACCTTTATTAAAAAGTAAGTGTATATATATCAAATTCTTAATGAATAAGTTGTTTATCTGTTTTCATTATTAACTGTAAATATTTAAAATGGATTTCTTTTTCTCTTTATTAGGGTAAATTCGCCTTTTTATTATCTTCAAAACTTTCTCAGCTGAAAGTGGCCTTTAGATCTTCTAAATAAATTTTAGTATAAACTTGTCAAATCCACCAAAATCTTTTATTAATTAAAATAGGATTGAATGAAATTTAAAGTTAATTTGGAGAAATTTATTCTTATGTAGCTGTAAGCCTTCTCATCCAGAAATACGGTTCATCGCCTCTTTTAGTCAGGCCTTTTACATATAATTTTAAAATATTTTGTAAATTTATCTGTAAAGATTTTGCACATCCTATTTAAATTAATTTAGATGGTCCTAAAGTTTCATCGATTTTTGAATGGAACAATTTTCAAATCCATTATTTTTATATTGATTTTGTATGGATTTTTTTACAGATACTTTAATTCTAATAGTATTTAGGCTCTCAGGCCTCAACAAACTTTATTATTAGGATGACTGTAAATACTTTTGGCTTCCCAGGTGGCCTCTTCCCAGGCATTTCTAGGCTGATACTAGAATGATTCTGATCTCTGCCTCCCCCTTCACGTGGCATCCTTCCCTTGGGGCTTCTCTCCTTGAACACGATGCTTCCTGGATAAACGCGTCATGCATCTGCTCTTACAAGGACCGCAGTCCCAGTGGACCAAGGGCCCACGCCGCTCTACTGGACCTCATTTCACTTGCAGACTCCTGGGTTTCCTATCTGACTAGAAGGGTGATGCTTCTATAGTTCCACGATTGAGTATGCATATTCTTATTCTGAGGCAGACAGCTTTATCAGCTTTAGAATGTGACCTTCATTTCCTGTATCAGAGGAGATTTTTATGAATGCCCTGAGTCTTTAATCAATACGATTTTGCTTCTTTTTTCAGGAGTTATTACTCTTGCCTACCCTACATACATACACTTAAAATCTACTATATTTTACATCAGCTTACGGTAAAATGAATTTTAATTTAATTATGAATTATAATTCTAACACCCTAAAATACATGATTATTTTCCTGTTTTGAGTTTAGGTTTTGTCAGCCTCATAAAATATTTTGGGTAAATTTGTTACTTTTCCTCTTATATGGCAGGCTTTTCTCATATATTAAATTTTATATATAAAATAGGATTATTTGTTCTTTAAGATTTGGGGAAATACTGACATTAAAAAACATTTCAATGTCCAGACAAAGAGGTTCCAACAGACACATCTGAGCAATATTTCAGCTGACCCACCCAACACCTGCCTCTAAGGAGGCCACTGAACCCAAGGACCTGGACTAGAAATGCAGCTAGCTGCGTGCATGCACGTGGCCAGGAAGACATGGGAGGTGGGTGCCATCCATGGCACAGGACACTGGTCATGCAGCACATCTGGGGAGTGTGCTTTTTCCTATGAGTTTGCCAGGCAAAGCTTTTGTAGTTTCCAATGAGCAATATCAAAAGATCACACATAGGATTTTGACTTGGAGTCAGACTCTTCACTTAGCCTTCAACTTCATATTGTATTATATTTTTAAAGTAAAGTTCTTCATTTTCCAGTTAATAATTAGGTTTCTGGATACTTGTAACAGTTTCGTGTTTGTTTGTTTGTTTTTCCTTGTCTAAATAACACCTTTCTCCTGTTTCATTTTTCCTTAAAATTCTTTAATATTTATTAGAGGAAATGTAGAGAAAGTCACTTTGCATCTTTGTATTTGAAAATATCTTAATTTTACCTTGTTCCTTAAAAATAATTTAATTTTGTAAAATCTGGGGACACCATTTTTTCATCACAATAAAAATAATATCCAACCCACTTTTAAAATTTTTACCTTGCTTACAAGGGATTTGCCATCAGGCAAATATGGTTCATGTGTGTCTATTTTAACTGGTATTTTTAAAGAATGTTTCTCTCTATTTTTAATGTTCTGGATTTTAACTATTACAAATATTTCAGAAGTTTGGATATTTGAAAGGACACAAAGATATTTGATAAGAAAGATATCTGAAAGAGTCCACAAAGCACATTTACCTAAGGCTTTCATATTAAAGGGAAAGAAGAGAAAGAGATTGTGGACAAGCATTGGAGGTCTCATAACCTTAAGGTACTTACTCATACCTGGACATGCTTCTTCAGCAATTCAAACCACAAAAATCTGTGCAGAATCTCATCTTCAGGAAAGCTCAAGGAAGAAGTTCCAAGAGGAGTCTTTTATGCCTCTTTGGTCAAGGCAGGCTGTCCAAACAATTATATGGGTAAAAACCTATCAGTAAACAAACTGGTTCTGGAATTTGCCAGGAGAATTTAAATAGCAGGTCATAAACCCCACTGTCTTTGTCTTGGCCAAGATTCTAAGCTAGACTCTTAAGATCTCCAAAGATAAGTTAAAGATAGAGCATTTCCAGTCAGCTCTAAAATAATTCCAGCCTACACAACTAGCATATGATGGGCATGGATTTATTATTCTTTATCCAACTCAGTGCTCAGAATATGCTTCTTATATCAGGACCCACACATTTATTCTTTTCAATGTAG
Source organism: Dasypus novemcinctus (assembly GCF_030445035.2). Classification (NCBI taxonomy): domain Eukaryota; kingdom Metazoa; phylum Chordata; class Mammalia; order Cingulata; family Dasypodidae; genus Dasypus; species Dasypus novemcinctus. The sequence goes on along the minus strand of NC_080687.1, from coordinate 84,626,485 downwards.
GATTTTATGTAACTTACTTTTAGTGGGTAGTAAATGAACATATGATAAGTGTATATTCCAGAATTATTCAGGCAAAAAAATGTAATTGGCTAGGTTGTTGGATACATCATAACTTTTGGTTGATTTTGTCCTTACACACTCTTCATCTATGGATCTTAATTTACTTGTTTGTAGTTGAATGATACACTCCAAAGTGTACAACCAGTGACCCTATTATATCACAGAGTTGTGCATTCATTAACTAAATCAGTTTTAGAACATTTTCATTGCTCAAAAAAAACCACAAAACACCCATATTCCTTATACCCGCTTTTATTGACAATTAGCATTAGTTTGGTACCTTTGTTACAATTGTTGAAAGAATATTAAAATATTATTGTTAATTCTAATCCGTAGTTTGCATTAGATATATTTTTCCTACATACCATCCTAGTATTAACATCTTGTGAAAGCAACATACCTTTGTTCTAGTTCATGGAAAAAAACATTCTTGTATTTGTACTATTAACAACATTCAGTGTCCACAACAGGTTCACTATGTTGTACAGTCCCTATTTCATCCTCTAGCTTACCTTTTAGTGACATAAATAACCCTAAACTATCCCTTTCACCACGACCAAATACAAAATTCAGTTATGTTAATTACACTCACAATAATGTGCTATCATCACCTGTATCCATTTCCAAACATCTAAAATCATGCAAATAAAGCATCAGCTCTCCATTCTCTACCCTCATTCTATCTCCTGGAAGCTATATTCTACATATTAATTTCATGAGTTTGCTTTATTACAGCTAGATGATATGAGTGAGACCATACAATATTTGTCTTTTTGTATCTGGCTTATTTCAATCAACATAAAGTCCTCAAAGTGCAGTCATGTTGTCACATGCATCAAGAGTTCATTTCTTTTTACAGCTAAATAGTAGTTGTTTCCATCTTTTGGCAACTGTGAATACCACTATGAACATTGGTGTGCAAATGCCTGTTGATGCACAGTCATATGCATCACAGGAATCCAAGAAGGAGAAGAAAAAGGTAAAGGCGCAGACAGAATATTTGAGGAAATAATGGCAGAAAATTTCCCAACTCTTATGAAAGACAAAAAGATACATGTCCAAAAAGTGCAACATTCTCCAAACAGAAGAAATCTTAATTGACCTAACCCAAGATATTCGAATCAGAATGTCAAATGCCAAAGATAGAGAGAAGTCTGAAAGCAGAAAAATAAATAAATAACAACTTATCACATACAAGGGATCAACAGTAAGACTTAGTACTGATTTCTCATCAGAAACCACAGAAGCAAGAAGGCAGTGGTATGAAATATTTAAGTACTGAAAGAGAAAAAACTGTTAGCCAAGAATTCTTTATTCAGCAAAACTGTCCTACAAAAATGAGGGGAATTTTAAAATATTCACAGATAAAAAGAAATGGAGAGAACCTATTAACAAGAGATCTGGCCTACAAGAAATACTAAAGGGAATTCTTCACGCTAAAAGAAAACTACAGGCAATAGAGGCTTGGAGGAGAGTATAGAAATGAAGATAATTAGGAAGGATAACTACAAGGAGAAAAAGAGAGATAAAAATAAAATGACATATAAAAGGCAAAGGATAAAATGATTTTGGTAAGGTCTGCCTTTGCAGTAAAAACATTGGATATGAATGGAGTAAATTCCCCTATCAAAAGACACTGATTGGCAGAATGAATTTGAAAAAGCAATGATCCATCTATATGCTTGTAGCAGTTTGATATAGTTATGAATCCCAAAAATAGATATTGGGTTTTGTTTGTAATCTGGTCTATTACTGGGCATGATTGAGTTATGATTAGGGCTTTAATTGGGCCATGTCATTAGGGTGTTGAGTCTCCACCCCTTGGTAGGTGGGGACTCACAGATAAAAGACATGGTACAGAGGGCTTCTGAGGTTGCAGTTTGCATGTTGGAGTTTGATGCTGAAGACTTAAGCTGGAGCCCCAGGAAGTCAGCATGCAGAGGAAAGAGAAGCCAGCCCCAGGAAGAAAGGAACCTTGAAACCAGAGAAAAGCAAGCCCCAGAAACGTAGGAACCCAGGAAGCCTGAACCTTCACAGACATCGGCAACCATCTTGCTCCAAATAGACTTTGGTGAGGGAAGTAACTTTTGCTTTATGGTCTGGTATATGTAAGCTCCTAACCCAAATAAATACCTTTTATAAAAACCAACCAATTTCTGGCATTGTGCATCAGCACCCCTTTTTGGATGACTAATACAATGCTGTTGACAAGAGAATTCATCTTAGACCCAAGGATGAAAATAGGTTGAAAGTGAAAGTCTGGAAAAATATATTCCACAAAAGCAGTAACCAAAGAAACCAGGGTAGCTATACTATATTGGACAAAATAGACTTCTAATGCAAAACTGTTTTAAGAGATATGCTGATTCCATGTTCAGTTAAATCCTCACATGGGGCTCTATTCTCTGGGGACTCATTCTCCAGAAGCTTGGAATTTCCACAACCATGATTTTCTGGTTTCTTTGTGCCCAGAAGTTCAGTTCTTAGCTTACCCTTTCCTTTCACATTTTTTTATAAGCTGCAAAGAGAAGCATCTAACATCAGGTATCAATTTTGTCAAGTTCTCTGTCATGTTAAAGCAAGGACTGCCTTCCTTCCAGTTTGCAATGTCACAGTCATCATTTCTGTCTAAGGCCTTATCAGAAGTACCTTTAGCATCCATATTTTTTACCAATAGTCCCTTCAAAGCAATCTAGGCCTTTTCTATGAAGCCTCTCACAATTATTCCCAAATCTACCCTGTACCCATTTATAAAACCATTCTAATATTTTTGGTATTTGCATAGAGGTACCACCCCACTTTCCTTGTAACAATTTCTGATTTTGTTTGTGAAAGTTGCTGGGAGAACTATAGCAGAAATGGATGGGCTTTGGTAAAACCTCCCAACAAAGTAAAGCCCAGGACCAGATGAATTCACAGGTGAATTCTACCAATCATTCCAAGAATTAATACCAAACTTGCTCATTCATTTGCAAAAAACTGAAGAGGGAGCACTCCCTAACTCATTCTATGAAGCAAGTATCATCCTAATCCCAAAGCCACGTAAAGATACTACAAGCAAAGAAAATTACAGGACAACAAAATACTTGCAAACTGAATCCAGCAACATATTAAAAGAATTATATATGATGATCAGGTGAACTTCATCTCAGGTATGCAAAGGTGGTTCAACACAAGAAAATAAATTAATATCATACACCACATTAACAAATCTAAGGAGAAAGTCCACATGATCCTCTTGATTGGTGAAGAAAAGGCATTGACAAAATCCAGCATCCTTTCTTGGTTTCTAGGAAGATTAGATGAGGAGTGGAGGAGGGTAAGTGGACATTCCAGGCAGAGGGCATGCTTCATGGATGTTTTCAGGGACTTTTGAGTGTTCGGTATGGCTACACCATAGGATCAGAAAAGAAGTGAGTTAAGAGAGGAAACCTCAGAGGGAGGCAAGCTCTAGACTTTGGAGGGATTTGAATACTGTTTAAAAAGAATGATTTTACAGCCTGTATGTTAAATAGGAGAGCACTGAAGTATTTTACACAGAAAGTAACCTGATAAGTTACATGGCAGAAAGGTCACTCCCAATCTTGTGGATATTAAGGAAATTAGAAAGTTTGAGAAATCGATTAGGTTATTGTGGTATTCCATCAAAACACAGTGGAGCCTAGAATTCAGTAAGACTGAATAAGAGATATGCTGCTGGGGCTATAGCAATGGAACTAGGTCACTCTGATATATGATAGATGGGCAAAGTGTTTTCTCTTTACAAGACAAGGAGGAAGACCATGTACTTCATCATAAAATTAATTTTGAATGACAGACAGATTGGAGGTGGGAAACTAAAAGCTCACTTTCAGATATGGTGAGCTTGAGTTGATAGGATTTCCAAGGAAGAAATGTCAAGTAGAAAGTTTGATTGAAATATCAGGAAATTTGCATTGAAATCTGTACTGGTGATATTCTTTCTCCAAATACATAATCTTGTCTGATCATTAAAACAATTATAAATGTTTAAACATGATTTCAAGTGTAGCTCAATAGCATTTTTCAGGCAAGTACATACCAATAATATCAATACAAAATAATGATTTATCAAAATACTCTGACAATAGTATCATTATTAATATGAGTCTGGTAAAAAATGGAATAGAACACATAACTTTAATTTTGTGAAGTGTATTTCTTAGTAGCCCACCAATAAACAATTCTATGAATAATGAACAAAGCCAATATTCAACAAAAAACCCTTAATAATATTAACAATAATTCTAATAATAGAAAAATGCAATGGAAAAAAATGAGGATAAATTGTGGCAATTGACATTTAAAATTGGTTTCTTCAAATCTGTAAATTATATATGTAATTATCCCCCATCAAAATGATAAGGACTTCATAGCAAAGTGTGAATAGTTCATATGCATCCTGAAATAGGCGAAGTGCTGAAGTCTTCTGCATCATTAATTGGGTAAATAAATAACAACCTTGCCAACATTATAGCAACTGATGATATGCAAGAGATCAGGGGCTAAAATAATTCTTGTAAATAAGCAGTAGCATGATAGAAAATCAAGACAGATAACACATTACCACAAGGAAAGTTCCATGTGACACCTACTTTTATAAAAAGATTTCTATGTCTTTTTTCATTAGATGGCAGAGCACAAGTTATTGCAGTCTATGAAGAAAAATAATTTTGATATATTTACCCACCATAAATTATTTTTTTATATTTTCATTTTTTTTAGGAGGTATTGAGAATTGAACCCTGAACCTCATACTTATGAATAAGGCACTCAATCACTGAGCTATTCCCATTGCCAAAATTATTTAAATGAATGATGCAAATAAATGAAATGAAAATTCCTTTCTCTTATCATCTCTACCTTCCTTTCTTTTTGTCGGTACTACTCATTTATTCTTTAGCTTAAATGTCACCACCTCAGAGAGATTTTCTCTGACATACCAACCTGAAATATATACTTATCATAACTAGTTTTGCCAGGGTTTTTTCAACACATTGAAAAAAATCTGTCTCATTTAATAAGTCTGTGAAAAAGAAGATTTAATAGAAAAAAGGAAACACTCTACCAGAAGAGTGTAGAGTTAATTATATTAATAATTAATTTGCCTTCTTCCAAGTAAAGAGGTTAAGGTAACTTGAGTATAAATGAGAAAAGAAAGAGATAACTTTAAATTTTTAATTCACAAAATGAAATATTAAAAAATACCATGTATAAAACACTTAACAGAATAGTTGATTCATTATACATGATGTTCAGGTAATCATTTTCCATCCATTAATATGAAATACATACATTTTAAATATACCTTCATAAGTCACTACCAAAATATTTTACTTAAAGGTCTAGCCTTCCCTGAAATCATTCTGAGGGACTCTAGTACATGCAATGCAAAGTGTGGTCCACAGTACAACAGCATCAGCATGCCTTGGGAACACATGCAGAATCTCAATTCCTACTTAACCACTGAATCAGAAATGCAGGGTCCTAACATTATTCCACTTTTACAGGTATCTCTCTGGTTGATGGTGATGACTCCGAGTCCTGGGTTCAGATCCTGTTTTCTTCTCTGCTATAGCATCCCTATCTCCAGCCCATCAATCAAAAAAAATGTTTGGATCTAAAGTTTTGGTAATGAATGTTGGTGAAGGTAGCACAATATTTGAATGTAATTAAGAGCATGGAATTTAATATACTAGAAAGTGTTTAAAAGGGGAAATTTTAATTTGTATGTATGTTATTAAAATAAAAATTTAGAAGAAAACATGTAGGCCTGTCCAACACAATCAGTGAATCTTAGTGTAACCAATTGGACTACAGTTAATAGTACAATTCTAAAAATGTTCTTTCAATGAATTGTAACAAATGCACCACACTAATGAAAGGTGTTAAATATAGTGTGGTAAATGGGAAATTGTATTTTATGCATGATTTTTTTGTTAACATACAACTTTTCTAATATGCTTGACTAGATTCTATCTGAGATTCATTCTAGATTATATCTGAGATTCATTGCAGATCACACAGACTGAGCCTATACTGGAAAAACTCTAAGGATAATTCCCTACAAGTAGATGGAGAGCCCCAATTCAATGTTTTTCTTCTCCTCTCATGGTAACAGATTGCATTAATTTGCTATGACCAACAACAGAAATGGTTATTAAATTAGCTAATATTTATTGAGCAACTGTCATTTGTCAGACACTTTTTTAGACCTATATATAGCTTATCTCATTTAAGCCTGAATCCAGCCATATGAGGTAGGTATTCATTGTCAAGATGAAGAAAAGGAGACACAGAATTTAGCTACTTGCCCATAGTCACATGGTCACATAGCTACTAAGTGGCAGAATTAAGAATTGAATGCCATCATTCTAGCTCAAGAACCTGCACTATTAATCATTGAACTGTCACAATGCATGCCATTCTGATAGAATATGTGTTTGCATTACTGAAGGACAATTTGTAAAGTGTGCACATACCCCACTTTAGAAGTTATAATTGCTTATACTTTTTGTTAGTTATTTCTGCATAAACCTATGCATTTGGTGTATAGAAATTAACCTATCCCATATAATGAAAATATTGTTTAATATTAGTTATCAATTTTATTCCTGGGGGAAATAATAAAATTTTGGAACTTTTCTTCCCAGTGGTTAACAGATCACATTTGGCTCTTCACCCTGGTAAAATCCTCCTGTCTTCTGTTGCCATAACAGGGTAAACTCTAATAATCCTAAGGCTCTGAGACTGTTTAGATAGTTGAAGTAACTCATCTTTAGATAGTTGAAGTAACTCATATTCAGGCAGGGAGCATGCAATGGGTAGTATATTAAATTGCAGACCATAAAGCATAAAGAAAGAAAGAAATACATCAACTGTCTTTAAATCTGGAATTTCTGGTTTGTTGAAATAAAATAATAGACAAAAAGTCCTTGCTGATAAAAGGATGTTAATTGGCATTCCCAATTTCCATAGACCATAAAACAGTTCTGTTAGAATAAATTGCTAAATATAACCCACAAAATGTCCAAAATTCCACATATTGCTAGAAGGTAAAATCCACTCTGGAAAAGAGAGCACTAATGCACTTATATAGGGATGAAAATAGAAATATTCCTTAATCCCAATATCCAAATCATACTGGTTTTGTATTATGATGTAACAAATTACTAAGAATGGGATAGTGTAAAACAACACCCATTTATAAGCTCACAGTTCTATAGGTCAGAAGTCTGGGAAGTTTTAACTGAGTTGTCTGCTCAGAGTCTCATAAGAATTAAATCAAGTCATCTGTCAATCTGGGTTCTTACCTGGGGTCTTATGGAAGCACCCACTTATAAACTCATTCAGGTTACTGGCAGAATTCACTTCCTTGCAGTGTGAGATGTTGGTGACTGTTGGCTGGTGGTCATTCTCAGCTCCTAGCAGGTGTCCTCGCATCCTTGCAGTTGGCCTCTCCATCTTCAAAGCCAGTGATAATGCACTGGCTCTTTCGTGTGCGTTGAATCTTGCTGATTCGCCTTCTGTGACAAGCTGAGAACACCTTGCTTTAAAGGGCTCATGATTAGATTAGGCCCATCTTGCTACTCTCCTATTTAATTAAGTCAAGGCTACCAACCTGTAACCTTAATTACAAGTGCAAAATTCCTTTGCCATATAACCTAAGATAATCAAAGGCCTGGTATCTCATCTAATTCACAGTCCTGGGGATTAGAGAGAAATCTTGGGGGGCCATTTTAGAATTCTACCTACTACACTAATATCTGGATACTTACCCAACCATCATCATTTACTTAAACATTATCTTATTATCAGACATTTATTCTACATCCCAAATCTCAGTATCATTAAAAAATGTGATTAAAATCTGTTTAAATATGTTAGAGGTTCATTATTTTCACTTCGCAATGCACTGTAGATATGAAATTACTTGGTCAAAAGCTACACGCACTGAAGGATCATGATATACTTTACTAAATCACTCCCTCCACACTACAGTGAAGAAGCGTATGTTTTTTATTATTTCCTGGTCACTCTGAGTTCCACCAATTACAATATGTGTCAAGAGCTGATGCCGAGTGGAGCTGAGTTGCCAGTTGTCTAAAGTAGCCAATTAAGACCATCAAGCTAAAACGGAAGTACCATTTACGCCTTTAATCACTTACTGCCGTGGCAGAAGCAAGCGGTTAACCTGGAGGGAAATGCAAGCTTCTCTCTCATCTGTTTTTCCCCACGGAGCAGTGCCACCAGGTGAGGTTCCGACGGAATAGTGCACACACGCGGCCCTCTCGCTGCCAAGGAGCCCACCCAGAAGGCTCCTAGTTTTACGGACCTGAGGGCTGGGCGGAGGGAGAGGGGCTGGGAGTAGAAAAGTAGTGAGCACTGAGTCCCGAGTGCAAAATGTCTTCAGGCACTCCTTTCCTCCCGCCAGGAGTAGGTCTCAGCAGACCTACTCAGCAGAGGATCTTGAGGCAGCTCTCATTAGGAACGCAGATACCTGTAAGAGCGTAACTGGCCAGGAAGCCCTCAGCCCTTGACTGCAACTCCCTTCACAGACAGGGGGGTCGGCTGTGAGCCAAGTCTTTGTGGGGACTACAGCTCTCCCTGGCCGGGTCTGCCAGGAAAAGCCTTTGCAATTGCCTGCGATCAAGCAAAAGAAAGATCACACATAGGATCTCGGTTAGGAGCCAGACTCCTTGACATGTGCTAATTTTGTAAGTAAAAGCTAGAAAAATATTGTTCACTTTCATTAATAGTGACAGTAAACAATATAGAAACTAGGATATATAGTACAGAGAAGCTGAATTTTGGAGTCCCCCTGGCAGGAATTGAAGCCCAGTTCTTCCACAAATGGGCTTTGGGAATTTTTACATGTTACAAACATTTTTAACATAGGCATGTCCCAAATATTGCATGAGACATACTTATACTAAACACAGTATTTATCGTTTATCTGAAATTCAAATTTAATTGGGCATCTTGTATTTTTATTTGCTGAATCTGGCAACCCTAACTAATGTGATACAAAGGGCTGATAACCGTTAGTTGCATCCTTCCTTGATTGCCCCCACTTTTCACCTTGCACTCATTCTTTACCCTTGTGTTGCGATAAAAGGTGTTGTCATGATTGCGGTAAAGGGTTTTATAAAGATTCCATTCAAAGGTGTTTCTTTCTCATCCCCTGGCTTGCTGCTTATATTTCACTGAGAATATAATGGTGGTTTCAAATTTTTTGACATCATTCTTGCCTACATTGTAGTGATAATGCAGGATATGCCACAATTTTAAAAATTATTGATAATTTCAATGGCAATCTGATGGTGAATTATAGAAAATCAGTGTCAGATACCTTGAATACCATTTCACAATTGTCTCTAAAATTTCTCAGATTTTTGTCACTAATTTACCCCGACCACTTGGCAACTCCCTCAACCAGTCAACCAGATTGAATAATATTTCCAAGGGATTCCAGCTAAGATCCAGAATTGTAAATGTGCAGGATAGAAAATTCTTCTGAATAAAGGAATTTCAGTACATTTGTTTAAAAATGCATTGTGTCTGGTTATATTACAGATTTTGTAATGTGCATGGAATTCAGTTAATGAAGAGGATACATTAAAATCATTTCCCCCTTTGTACAAATGCTCCATTACAGGGGGATACCCAGTTGAGTCTAAAACAGCAAATGTAACCTAGCACGCACCATCTTTCGTGGCATCAGCAGTGAGGAATGCCGAGAGCAATTTAAGAGCAGCAGCTGGCCACGGGCTCCAGCACTGTAGCATTAAGGCCGAGTTACCAAATGAAATCAGGGAGCTTTTTCCCGTGAAATTGGGGGCAAGAGGCTATGCTTTGCTTCGTACGGCTGTTTCATTTCTGTATATATTTAGTCATTTACTTTGCATTCGTTGTGTGCTGCAGTCAGAAGTTTGCTCAAATAAATGAGAGGTGGGACTTCGTGCTCTCTAAGGTTGTAGCTACTTCTAAACTTCTCCCTTGGGGAATTTGTTAGGCCAGTTTGGTTATCTCGAGTTAGTTAATAATGGCCTAGAAATGAAAAATACGAGTCACAACCTTGGATATATCCAGAAAAGACACAAACCTCATTCTTTGTTCAAGCAAACCATTCAGGTTGTATAAGGGTACAGGAAAGGAGGAAATATATAGTTGTTCCAGAGACTTCCTTCATGTTACTTAGTTCTAGAAATGTGGAAATGACTGAAAGCATACATATTTTCAAATACTACCTTTAATATAGAAACCCAAAATCTTGGTTTTGTAGAAGAGTAATTTACTTCTATATAAAATGACATGTTATAGCCATCGTAGTTCAATATGATTCCAATTTGTTGCATGTGAAGAGTTAAAATATTAGCTAGGGAACTAGTTTAAAAACTCTTTTCTTCAGCCTTTCCATTCACAGTCAGCCATCACACACACACACACACACACACACACATCATGCACCTACATTTAAACAGAAGCTCCATAACCACCCCTTGCTATTCAGCCGTAAAAGTAGGAATATACAGTTTATTAGTAGTATGCATACATTAATAAGTTAAGGTATGTACAGTATGGTAACCAATCTGTGTAGTTTTCTTTTTTAGTTATTTTTATAATCTTTCTCTTATTTCATATTGCCTTTTTCATGTATGGTAGCATCTGGAAATTTAAGCCCTAATCTGAATTGATGTCCTTTACCTTACAAATAATGATTCCCTCTCACCAAAATGCATACCACTGCTGGTTTCCATTGACTCCAGGAAAGGTAATTTGAAATGTATCTTTTTCTAAAGCTATGTTTTTTAGAAGTCTAATTATTCCTTTGATATATAATTAAGACTTGAATTGCTTTCTGGTAAATACTTGGCTTTGATTTACTTAGATTTCAATCAGTGAAAAGGAACCAGTTTTGCGCAAGTCCCTAGATATGCAATTTCGAAAATCTCTCAAACTATTCTTATTTGGCCAACAAGAGAATGTACATACAGTGAGTTATACCATCCTACATGGTTGAGGATGCTCAGATAAAGAATAAAATACTTCCTGAGTTAAATTAAAAATTTTGTATAAATATAATAAAAATCCCCAATGACTTTATTTGCAAATTATTTGGAAAATAAGATCTTGTTTCAAGTCCTTTCCCAATAAGTTTAATCAATGCCATCTTAAAACAGGCCTATTTAATCTCTCTGCTTTGCACTAATGTGTTAAAAATAAATTTCCTGTGGGCGTTTTGTAAGAGCTAGAGCCTATACTGAGACTGAGGATATAATGAGAAAGGTAGACAAGTACACTGTCTTGGTGGATCATGCATCATACTAGAAAGAAGAGAAAATGAAACTAGCAATTAACGGAGGAAAATAAAAAATTTGTAAGTGCAATATCAGTGATATGTTATGGCATTCTCAGTTTTCTTCTCCTGTGGATCTGTTTACAATTTCATCTCTAAATGCCTGTCAGAAAGTTAACTTAGTATCTTTTGTACACCAGACCTCAAACTGACAAAAGAGGGTTAATACCCTCAATCTTTTGATCTACCATATTATAGGGTTCCAGTCTTTCATGCTCACCATTGTACCTTTCCTAGGAGCATCTGACCTTGAGCAAGCAGTTATAATTGTACCTAAGGTTTTGAAACGGAGCTTTACCACCACCTTAAATATGCTTCAGGATGTCCAGGCTGAAGTTAACAGCTTAGCATTGTCTTGCAAAACAAACAGGCTCTCGATATCCTGACTGCTCATGAACAATGTTGCTTTTATGTTAGTGTCCCAAAGAGTAATAAATAACCTGAATATTTAAAAGGACCAAGTTAAGTTGTTTCATGATGTCAATCAGGCTCAAATATTTCAATGGATAGACCTGTTTCTGACCTAGGTTCTTGGTTTAACTGAATGTGGGGACAACTTATATTCTTTGGGATTAAGCTTTTGATTGTGATTATCAATCTCTATGCTTTTTTTTGTACAAACCATGTTTTAAGATTCTGTTCAAATTCCTTGTCACCCTCAAGACAGATGGTTGCTCTTAAGATAGATAATCAAAAGGAAAATGAGATAGAAATTGAACTGCCTCTAGTGGACTGAGACTAAAAATAAAAATAATATTCACCCTGACTTGGAAAAAATGCTATACCTATAATCTATTCAACTGAGCAAATAGCTCCATTCCAATGGTCTTAAATGGAATCGAACAGTTACAAAATGAACCTTGCTGCAATCAAAATGGGAAACAAATGCAAAAACCAAAATGGAAAAAAGAGGCAAAATAACTAACTGAGCTTACTCAACCATCTGACGAGGAAATACATGGTAGTGTTCATTTAGATAAAGTTTCCATTGAGACCATTGGAGAAATGTCTAAAGGAGGGGATTGGTAAGAAAAATCAAATGGCCACCTGGAGCAAAAGATATAAACCAAAGCTACTAGAGTTAATAAGTGAGTTCAGCAAAGTAGCAGTATAAAAAATTAACTCTTATTATGAGTTTGTATATAAGAAATCTGAAAAGAGAATTTGGAAAAATCCCATTCACAGTAGCCAACTAAAAGAATCAAATATCTAGGAATGAACTTAAACAAGTATGCAAAGGACCTGTGCACAGAAAACTACAAAACATTGCTAAGAGAAATCAAAGACTTAATAAATGGGAGAACATTCTGAGTTCATGAATAGGAACACTAAATATTGTTAAGTTGCCAGTTCTACTCAAATTGATTTGTAGAGTCAATTGGATACCTATCAAAATTCCAATAACTTTCTTTGCAGAAATAAAAAAGCCAATTATCAGTTTTATACGACAGGGTAAAGGGCCCTGAATAGCCAAGAACATCTTAAAAAAGAAGAACAAAGATGGATGACTCTCACATCCTGACTTTAAAACATATTACAAAGTTACAGTGGTCACAACATGGTACTGACATAAGGATGGACATATTGAACAATGGAGTCAAATTAAGAGTTCAAAAATAGACATTCTCATCTATTGTCAATTAGAAATTGTCTCACCCAGGACAGACAAGTCTTTAACAATTTGCGTAGGGAAAACTGAGTATTCATATACAAAAGAATGAAAGAGGACCCATTTTTCACATCTTATACAAAAATTAACTCAAAATAGATTAAGAGCAAGAACCATAAACCATAAAAGAACCATAAAACTCCTAGAAGAAAATGGAGGAAAGTAACTTCAAGATCTTGTAGTAGAAAGTGGTTTCTTATACCTTACACCCATAAAATGAGCAAAGAAAAAAAAAAGTAGATAAATGTGACTTTCTAAAAACTGAATACTTTTGCACTTCAAAGGACTTTGTCAAGAATGTGAAAAGGCAGCCTAATAAAACACATATCTGATAAGGGTCTAATATCCAGGATATATAAAGAAATCCTACAACATGATGATAAAAAGGAAAAAAAAAAATTTAAATGTGCAGATGACTTGAATAGACATGTTTTCCAAAGAGGAAATACAAGTGGCTAGAAAGCACCTGAAGAGATGGTCAAAATCACTAGCTATTTGGGAAATGTAAATCAATTTTATAATGATTTTATACTATTAGGCACCCTGAAGCCCTAGGCCTAGTTGAAATTTCAAGCATACAGACTCATAAGCATAGTCGTCTGTATTAAGGGCCCATCATTGGATCATCCTTCCTCACTGATCTTTGCCCTTGTACTTGGGAGATTGTTGCTACTCCATTGGGGAGTATGACAGTTCCCCAGAATGGGAACTCAGCATTCCCTCAACTGTCATGTGAAACTCTACCCCCTATGTCAATACCCAATGAGCATCTAAACATATCTATATACCTTTTATGCATGCCCTGGAGAGCTTCCTCCATCCCTGCATTCACCATCAATGATACCCCACATCAGTGCTCTTTCCCTGCCATAGTTGAAACCCTCTGATACAAAACATCTTTAAAAATGAAGTCTAATATATTGCCAAATTCAATTAAAAGGAAAATGAAATAGTAATGATAGGTTTAAAGATTAGAAATAGAATACATAATTTAGAAAAAATAAATAAAGTAAAAAATAAGTTGTGATATTAAAAATATGAAAAATATAATAATTTTTTTGATATTTTGCCTTTCATCACTGTAATAGGTGTTGCCTTGTATGTACAGTGGCAAGGCAATCTCTTCCATTTTTTCCTCAGTGTCTACATCCTGAGAGACTCCACGTTGCTCAAATGTGACTATTCTCTAAGTCAAACTCAGTATGTAAATGCATTACCTTCCCTCCAGCATGGGAAATGACTCCTGGGAATGAGCCTCCCTGGTGCTGAGAAATTACTACCAAGCACCAGCTGGTGATGCAACTCAATAAAGACCTTGAATAAAAGGGGGAAATAGTAAAGACAAGTGAGTTTATATGGTTAAGAGATTTCAAAATGAGTCAGGAGGTCATCAGAGGGGCCATGCTTACACACATCTCAAAAGGATCTCAGAGACAGCCAAAGTAGATACAACCCCAGGTAGTGGTTCTCCTGAGGGTTATGGAGACAGACAGGTTCTACAGTTATGACAGATAGCTCTGGAGTACATTACCTTGCCAGTGGGCATTACTTTGGAATTTGTGCTCCCAAGTGTGATAGAGGTGGACTCAGATGTGACCTCTCTATGAATGCCTCTTCTGTCACTTTTACAAAATGTATGGTTGGCATTGGGGTTAGTGTATGCTCAGGAGACTTGAATCTCTGGACTGTCTTTGTGCCAGCTGGGCCCTGAGCCTCAGCAGAACTGCAACACTTACACTCTGGTTTGTTGGGCTTACCCAGGGAGGTGAGGATGATTATCCACCACACCAGGGACCTGAGAGAGTCTACAGCTGCAAGCAGGAGAATTCCATCCATCAGCCATGTGGGATCTAAGCCTCCTCTTAATTTAGAAGTGGAATGGACATTACCATCCCAGGGTCCTCAGAATGGAGGAATAAAATATGTATTAGTGTGGACTTACTGGTATTCTTATATAGAATTATTGTGACTCTAGCAGTGGAAGAAATTATATCACTGATGTGGAGACAGTGGCTATGGGATTTGCTGAAGTCAGGGAGAGGGAAAAAAGGTGTGATATGGGGGCATTTTCAGGACTTGGAGTTGTCCTCAATGATATTGCAGGGACAGATGCAGGATGTATATATCCTGCCAGAACCCACTGAATGGACTGGGAGAAAGTGTAAACTACAACATAAACTATAATTCATTTTGTGTAGCAGTCTCCAAAATGTACTCATCAAATGCAAGGACTGTACCACACTAACAAAAGAAATTGTCAATATAAGAAAAGTGGGGGTGTGGGGAGTGGAGTATATGGAAACCTCTTATATTTCTTAATGTAACATTTTGAGTCATCTATGTGGTTTTTTTTTGAAAGAATCCACCACCTAAAAAAAAATCAATGTTAAAAAAATACTATAAGGAGATATCATTTTAAATCTACTAGAAAGGCCACTATTAAAAAAAAAAACAAAACAGAAAACTATTAGTTTTGGAGAGGATGTGAAGAAAGAGGAATACTTGTTCACTGTTGATGGGAATGTAATATAATACAGCTACTGTGGAAGACATTTTGGCAGCTTCTCAGGAAGGTAAATCTAGAAATGCCATATGATTAAGCAACCCCACTACTAGGAATATACTCAGAAGAACTGAAAGCTGGGATGTGAACTGACACTTGCACACCAATGTTCATAGTGCCATTATTCACAATTGCCAAAAGGTAAAAACAAACCAAGTGTCTATTAACCAATGAATGGATAAACAAAATGCAGTATATACATATGATGGAATGCTACTCAACTGTAAGAAGAAATGAAGTCTTCATGCATGTGATAACACAGATGAACCTTGAAGACATTATGTTGAGTGAAATAAGTCAGACACAAAAGGTCAAATATTGTGCAATCTCACTAAACTGAACTAAATATAGTTGAGCAAACTCATGGAGTTAATATCTAGACTATAGCTCATCAAAGATAGAATGAGGGTAGAGAATGGTGAACTTATGCTTAATATGCACAGAATTTGTAATGGGTTTGATTTTAGCACACTACAGTGAATGTAATTAATAGTGCTAATATGTGGGTGTGTGACTGTGGTTGAAAAGGAAAAGTTTAAGGTAGTGCATGTCACTAGAAGGAAAGCTAGAATGAAATATGGGACTGTATAAGATAGTAAACCTTGTTGTGAATGATAAGTCTGGTCAAGGGAACAACTATAAGAATATTTGTCCATGATTTAGAATAAATATACATTATTACTGCTAGGTGTTAATACTAGGGTTGTATATGGGCAAAAACACAGCTAAAGCAATCTATGAACAGTAGTGAATGGTAAAATATTAATATTCTTCCATCAATTGTAAAAAAAAAAATTACACTAAGTGAAAGAAACCAGACACAAAGTGCTACATACTGTTTGACTTATTTAAGTTAAATTTAAATATAAATAAAATTTTAGAGATGAAATTAGGTTAATGGTTACAACTGGCAGGGAAATGATAGAGGGATTGAGAGATGACTGCTAAGGGTTGGGGTGTTTTTCCTTTCGTAGTAATGAAAATGCTCTAGGGTTGATTGTAGTGATGATTGCACAACTGTGAATATACTTAAAATCACTGATTGTACACTCTGGGTGTATTGTATGGTATGTGAATATATCTCAATAAAATTGTTTTATTAAAAAAACACACATATCTTCATTAAAGTGTGACACAAAAGGAAAAAAAAAAAATGACCACCTGCATTCAGCGTTACCTGGAATGGCCCGGTTTCAAGAAAGGATTTCCAGAAGGCAAAGCAATTGACCTGCAGGGGCTTTCTGGGAAAAATGGAACAATGGAACACACCCGAAAGAATTGCCGATGAGCAACACCTGGTGATAAACAAGTTGTGATCCAGTAGAAATGGCATATGAGAGAGGACAAGTATATCACAATAATCAGTTTATATCTGTTCCCCACTTTGCTAGAACCTTAGGTATAAAAATGGAAACATCAGTCAATAAGAATATTTCCTCAGTTGCTCTGTATTAGCCCTATATAATCTCCCCCTTTCTAGCTCCTCAGTGGAAAATCTTTCCATATGTGCTTGGAATGCTGCTGATTTATGAATAGCAAACTGCTAAAAGAACAAACTTCCATATATAAAAATATATATGTATATATAGTCTAATATGTTTAAACAAGGTGTTCCTCCTAATTTGACAAAGCCCCCAAATGAACTAAATCAAAATATCTGCCAACTCTATATGTGCATTAGGAACAGTGATCCAGGCTAGAGAAAAACAAAACCTTTTTTGACTCTTCCAATTGAAAATTAATGTCAAATAGACTCAAGTGACCACTTAGGTGTGCCTCAAAGTTATGCTACATTTCCCTGAAAAGTTGATGCAGTGAGTAAAAATAATCCTACCTGTCCCAAACACCACATTCACCAACCTGCTTGCCGCTATATTTTTATACTCTGTTGTCCCTTCTTTACCTACAGATAAATTACTCACCTCTTACAAGCTCAAAACGCCTCTTGAATGCTAGATTCTATCCTTTCTCACCTACTGAAGAATATTAGCCCAGCAATTATTCACTTTCTCTTTGACATTTCAAACATTTATTATTCTATTGTATTATTATTAGCAGATAATTTATGTTGTCAAGTTTATCATAAAAAAATATCCCCCTCATGACTCTTGGAAGCCTTGCAGGTTTTGCCCATTTCTCTACTCCCCTGCATAGCAAAACTCCTAGAAAAATTTGTCAGTAAATACTGTCTCCAATTTCTCCCATATTTTCCCTTGAATCTATTCTATGCAGGAATTCAACTCCACCTATATATTAAAATAACACTTACCAAGCCTTCCCTTTGTTAGATCCAGTTTTTTTGTCCTCATCTTATCTAATCCATGAACAGTATTTTTCATTCTGTGGGCAATTTTGAATTCAACAGCTCTGAGAAGTCCACTCTTGGGATATAAAGGTGGAATTATTCATAGTCCAATTAGCGGTTTAAGTCATGACCCAGGAAGAGATCACTAAATGATTGACTATAGAGAGAAAAGAGAAAATCTTCAAGTACTGGGTCCCAGGGAACTCCAATTTTAAAGACCCAAGATGGTAAGAAGGGACCAATGATATTTAAAAGGAGCTGTATAAAATCTAAGAGACCAAGAAATGTATGCTTTCCTTGAACCAAAAGTGTTTCTAAATAGATTGGAATAATGCTGCTGATAGTTCACTAAGAAAGTATTGATATTTGTCCAGTAGTTTTGGTAATGTGAAGACCACTGACAAGAAGTCAAAAGAAGGTAAGAAGAAAAGTGAAGAAAGTGAATATGAAAGAATACTTTTGAGGATTGTTGTTATAAATGAGAATAGGAAAACAGAGGAGGATTTGGAGAGTGTACTTCTGTCAAAAGAAGTGATTCTTTTAATTTGTAGATGTAGTTTAAATTTATGCTGACGAATGGAAAAGGTAAATTTGATGTTGAATAATAAAGATCAGAATAGTGTTAGTGTGATGCCCTGGTGTTCTCAGGTAGGTGCCAGAAAATGAAACCTAGTGCATATTCAGAGGACTGGGTTTATGTAGGGGGAGAGAAAAGATCATGCAAAATAGGAGAAAGGAAGAAAAGTACATAGGAACTGATGCTATTATGAATTAGGATAGACTGCTGCAAGATTAATAATTACACAAAAACTAAAAAGGAAAAGAAAAAAGTCAAAGCACAATATGACACCAAATTGGATTAGAGATTGGACAATTAAAGTAAATTGATGTGGGAAAATGGTTTGTAATTTTTTAAATATGCCTTTGGGAAGGTGTATTTTTGTTTGGTCTTGTTCCTCTCCTGACTGCTAACCTTCTTTTTATAGTATTGACAATATGTTTGGACACATCCTTACAATATCCTGCAAAAGGCACATATGTTCCCATGGGATGAATTGTGGCAAGGTTAATCTAATAACTACTCTAAGAGTTTGGTAAGCACATGAAATTCCTAGAAGAGGACCTGGGTGTATTGGGTGTTTTCGTTCTTTTTTCAATGAAAAATTTTATTTCTTAGGGATAACTAAAAGGAAAGCAAGAAAGTCATGAGGAACAAGATGTGACAGGTAAGGTCTAATTGATATCATGCCAGGGACCAAGAATAAGAATATGTTAACAATGTCATTATACCTTCAAGCCCACATGTATGGAAAAAGGGAATGATTGTACTGGGAAATATTGTTAGTATAGCATATATCTTAGTTTCCCAGGCACAAATACAAATACATACAATAGCTTGACTTAAACATAGGAATTCATTAAGTCATGGTTTTGAGTCTATAAGTTCAAAATTGAGGAATCAGCAAGGTGATTGATTCTTCCTTCTCACAGACTGTGACATTTGGAGGCTGGTGGCTGTTGTTCCTTGGGTCCTTGCCTTTTCAGTCTCATGACAATGAACTTGGTGATATCTTTTCCTTTCCCCTCCAGGTTCCATTGATTTCTAGCATCTACTCCTCCCCAGTGGCTTTCTCTATTAGGTATTTCATAATAAGATAAAAAGCTATACTGATTAAGTTGGCCACACTATAACCAAAAATAGCATCTACAAATGGTCCTATTTACAATGAGTTCACATCCCCAGGTCTAGATTATGAGTAAGAATATGTTTTTCTGGGGAACATAATTCAACCTACAACAGTCTACCCTCTGAACCCCCCAAAATATGTTCTTTCCTTATGCAATATATATCCATCCCATGAAAACATGTCCCAAATTTAAGGTGTTTCATTAACAATGCTAAGTGTAAGGTCTTATCAAAATTAATTATGGATGTGATTCATCATGGGGAAAATTTTCTCTCCCTCTATGGACATGTGAAACCTAGAAAACAACTTATCTGTTTTACATAAACAATTTTATGACAGTCATAGAATAGGCATTCCCATTTCAGAAGGGAGAAATGGAAAGAAACACAGGTAATAGATCCCAAACAAACCTGAGACCTAGCAGGGCAAACTCCACTAGATTTTAAGATCTGACAGTCACCTCTAGAGTTATGCCTTGTCCTCTGAGCTTGCTAGAACAGCATCCCTACCTCTTCCAAGTATTTGCAGAGTGGCCATGCTCTATCTGAACATAGGGGTGTAGACCCAACCTTCTCTGAGCATCATGGTGGCAGAACTCTCTCTGAAATTTGGGGTGAAAGGCACATCCCCTCCAAGAACCAGGCTAGACCTGTTCTTTCACCACACTTGGGTAAGCCTGATCTTTTAGCCTAAGAAGAGCTCTTTGATCCAGACCTTGGCTTTCATTGTTCTGTCCCTGAAGTCATTCTTTCTTCAATTCATCCTTCCTCTGGCCTTTTCAGTTCAGGTTGGCTGCAATTCTGCTCATACAAATTTCACAAAAAGTCTGTTGGTCTTGTGTGCAGTTCAAGAGGGTTCAAAGCATCTGACAAAAGGGCTTTCAGCAGATCCTTCCTGGATAACTGCATTTACAATCCTGACTTCCACTGAAAGGTCTTACTAGATCCATGTTTAACCTGTTTAGCAAAAGGTTGTTCAGAAAACCCTCACATGAGCCCTGTTCTCAGGGTACCCACTTCCTGAAAGCTCAGGAAGTTCCATGATAGAGCCTTTTCTGGACCTTGTTTTAGAGTACACTATTTGTATAGGCTGAGAAGTTTTGAAATCATCTCATGGTTCTTTTGTGCTCAAGGATTTAATGCTTACCTTCTTCCTTTCCTCCTACAAATTGCAAGGGGAAACCAGGCTGCATCTTCCACACTTAACTTGGAAATCCCGTCAGCTAAATATCCAACTTTATCACTTGTAATTTCTTCCTTGTATCTGATGTCAGAATACAATTTTGTTAAATTCTCTGCTACCTTATAATACATAAAACCTGTCTTAAAGTTTCCAATAACACATTAATAACTTCCTTCTAAGACCTTATCAATGGTACCTTTCATATCCATATTTCTATTGACAGGCTCTCAAAGCAATCTATGTTTTTTCTATCAAGCACTTCATACAATTCTTCCAGTTTACTTATTTACCCAATTCTAAAGCCATTTCCACATATTTAAGTATTTTTCAAAGCAGCACCCACTTTCCAGTACCAAAAAGTGTTTTAGTTTCCCTGCAGCTAAAACAAGTGCCAGACTATAGGTTACCTTAAACAATAGGAAATTATTGTTTCATGGTTTTGAGCACAGGAGAGGTCCAAAATCAAGGTGTCAGTAAGATGATGGTTTCTCCCTGAAGACTGTGGCAATTTTGGAGGTGAAAACTGGCAATGTGCATGGCGATGTCTTCTCCTTTCTCTTTCAGGTTCTGTTGACCTCCAACTTCTACTCCTCCCCAGTGGCTTTTTCTCTGTGTCCTTCTCTGTATAGCGTCTAGTAATTGTGGCATGAGTTGATTTAGAGATACACTGTGAGAACAAGTTTCAGGGCACAAAAGAAACTTTCAGCAAATGATCCCTTTATTAATTGCACAGAGTGTACAGTCCAGAGAGAGCAGTGGATCTCCTTGTTCCTTACACAGTGCCAAGAGTCCAAAGGAGCAGGGGAAGAAGTCTTGCCATCAGGGAATTGACCACTTAACAGCAATCTGTGATTTCCCTAACAATTAAGAACAGTCCTGATCCAGTTGGTCAGAATTTAACTAAATATAACAGCTTCAAAAGGTCTTATTTATAATGGGTTCCCACCCACAGAAATGGATTAAGATTATGAACAGATTCTTCTGAGGTTTGTAATTTCACATACCACAGTGTTAGAGAAGAAAGGGAGAAGATAAGCAATATCTTTTTGTGTAAACATTTCTTGATGTTAAATTTTATTTAACTGAAATTTAATATGCAATTGCTATCAACATGTGGCATTTTTAATGTGGGATTTTATAAATTTCCAATGATTTGTTTAGTCAGCATGAAACTAAAATAACTAACACATGCTTCAAAGAATAAACAATCTGATTTTGAATTTTAATACCACAGCCTACCTTTCTTTACATTTTGAAAAAATATAGTTGTAATATTTTAAAATTCTCAACATATGACAGTAGGCATGTATTATCAATTTTCCTCCTTTCTAAGGATCATCTCAGAGTAATTTACCTTCCCTCCTGCGTGATAATTACTAAGATTGCTGAGCATCACAATCATGTTCACTTTGGATGAGAGAATGATTGGTAATTGGAATTTCAGATGATAGAAACTATATCTTGATTTTGATGTGTAGTTGATGATGTGAAAAAAGAAAAAGTGGCAAGCTGGATTTTAAACAAGAGATAACTCAGAACAGATTTACAAGGTCAAAACCTTATAAATTCCTAAAAGAACGGGAAACCTATCAATAATAAAAATACTTTAACTATTTAGAATGTTAAATATACTATTTTTGAGCTAACACGATGATTTTAGTCACAGCTTATCTGTTTCTGAAATAGAGAAAAGTCAGTGGTCTGGAAGATGGTTTAGGGTGAAGAATTTGAAAAGCTTGGCAACGAAGTATCAGTTCCCTGGGTGTTCACTGTCCTGCCTCTGTTATCCATCAGCATGTTTGTACTTACAGATTTGACTTCCCTTTCTTTCATCCTCCCTTCCAGAAATGTAGTGGCCTGGATAAAAATGTTGCTCATTTGTCTCTTCAAAGGTAGATTTGTCCTCCTTGCCTTGTGCCTGCCTTACTACTACCCATCTGTCAAACCCTTAACAAGTGTCACTCTACTTTACTGACTTCTGATATTTGAGCCAAATCCAAGTCCCTCCAAAACTTGGAACCCATTGTGTTCCTTCCTCTGTGCTCCCTGGGATTGAGCTGTAATTTCATTATTTTCTCCAAACATTCCATGCAGTCCTTCACAAATAGCTGTCCAAACCTCAACTTGCAGCTTATCCCCAGAAGTTATGATAAGCCTTCACACCCTATTCCCTTTCATGAGATCTCCAGCCTGAACTGGGCTTGCTCATCTCAGTGATTGTGGCACTGCTACCCAGCTCTCTCATCAGGGTTGTTTACGCATCCCCAACTTTGTATTTGTTCTTCTTTCTGGAATGTCATTCATTTCCCTTTTCATCTGCAATTTAAATAAATATATCAAGATCTACCATGCCTAATAGTCATTAACTAAGCAAGCTCTGACTCTTCTGGGAGTTGTAGTTTACCTCTCCACTGTTCCAGCAGTACGCTGTGAAAGTGGTTACAGCACTGCATTTTACTAGCTATTTGTTTCTCTGACCCCACCACTGGAAAGTGAATGGCTGGGGGAGTGAGATTTTTGCTGTATCCACCTCTGTATGCATGTCTCTGTGCTAAGCCTATAGAAAGTGCTGGGTAAAAAGGAAGGAAAGAGAGAGAGAGAAAAAGTTAGGAAGGAAGGAAGGGAAGAAAGGAGGAAGGAAGGAAAGTTCTTAAGTACCTCCCCTCTTCTCTCATAAGTTACATATAGGGAAAATAAGAGATATAGAAATAAAATGACTGGGCCAAGGTATTGAGTTAATGTGCCAACTGGAATCAACTGTGGTTTCCTGATTTCTTGTTCAGGGGTCATTCCATGATACCATTTTATTATAAATGTCACTGACTTTTCAACAGGCCGTGAGCTGAACTTTTAATTCATAGCATTTTACTAAGTATTCACACATAATGAAGAAGATATTTTTAAACCATTTATCAAATGAAGAACCCGAAATTTAGAGAAGTGGAGTAGCATACCTGCAGTTGCTCACTAGTTAGTGGAAAAGCTGTGCTTTTGAAATTAGGCTCTCTGATTCCAAAATTGTCTCTTAGTCACTGTTCTGTATTCCTTCTCCAAGAATTAATAAACCTGTTTTAATGATCTTCTGTGCTACTTTGCATAACAAGGCTTGTCATAATCTCTGTTTCTCCTTTATTCACAAATAATGACATTTTCAGACAGCAAAGGTGCTTTAAAACTTAAAATTTTATTACAATAGGGTTTATTTTACCAACTACAAGGTAATTATTATTTCCACTTTAATGGGTACATCATGGTTTTTACATCCTACATTTATTGCAATAGAAATGTGCCTTTTCCTCTTTAAAATAATCTGCCAACTCTGATGATCAGTTTTGTATCAATTTTAAGGCAAGCTCACACAAACAAGAAATCCTCACACTTAGGCATTTCAGTGCATACATTGCTATTCACGCTGTCATTTTCAATGATGTCAATAATTCTTATTGTTATTGAAGTAGCACATAAGTAGCTTGAGGATAATAAAAGAACTTTCAGGCTATATTCCAATATACATACTTTGAAACTGATTACTAGTGGTACACTGGAACACATCACAATGTCCTCACTGCTTTGCTTCTGTGAACTAGTATGCATGCCTCCTTCATTTATTTGTCCTTGCCTTGCTGCTACTATTGCTCATGGGGAAAAGTTTCCAACCCAGTTGCTTTTCTATTTAAAAGCTTCTTTGTTGTGGATTATAGTAAATGATTTAGCTAGTTGGCTGTATGCTTGGTGGAGCATCCTCAGGCTTATTTTCACAGCTAAGCAAGATTTTGTTAGATGGTCTTTGAATTCAAAGACTGCTTTTGGCAACTCCAGGAAGAATAGTGCTGATTATTTAGAAAACTATAGCTTTATAAATGGCCACTATCCACTGGCAGAAAATTAATGGCAGGCAAGTGGTAAATAGGTCCATTTCATTTTACTCAAAACCTGTATGTAATCTGAGGAAAGGGCTATAGTCTGGTAGGAGAGAACAAGGGCATGTTTGTCAGATGATGAAAAATTGAAGGGGAATATTGAGGAAACAAAAATTCCCCTTATGATTGGTTAGTGCTATTATGAGTGATCTAATTGTGGAGGTAACTGAATGGGCAGGTCGCATAAGCAAGAAATAAGCCTTTCTTGATTTAAGCCATTGGGATTTGGGGGTGGTTTGTTGGTTCAACATAATCTATCCTCTCCTGACCAGTAATAATACAAGTGTAATTTCATTTCCAGAAATAAACATCCAGAAAATAAAACAAGGATTACATTAAGAGAAAAAAAAATGGTTGACAGTGGTCTAAACTCTGGTCAATTAGTACTTTGGATTGGACATTTACAGTGCTTGCATTCACGTAGTACTTTTCAAGTCTTTTAGAATAAGTTTGCTAAATTATCTAAGGGAAGACCATGAGAAGATAAAAAGAAAGTTATCTGACCCTGAAATAAATAATAAAATTGGACATCTCCCAGCAACATTCCTGGTCCATAAATTGGAACCATTCTAACCATTTAGTGACTCTATTTGATTGACACCAATCTATAATAAGCTAAGTTTTGGGGTACAGTTATTATTATTATTTTGATCATATGAAAGTCTCTGAGAAAAATTAATTTCTTCAGATTTGTTTGAAGAGTTTCCAGCATTTCTAGGATTACATATAAGCATTATTTTTGTACATGTTTTCTCTAGTCAATATACAGCTGCCTCAATTAAAAGTAGATTGACCTTGTATTTTGGTGATACAGAATATAGGCAGTCAACAGTTGAGATGGGTAGCCATGAAGCTCTACACGTGTGTGATCCTGATTTAATACTGAATTGACACTATTCCTGGGATCTCAAATAGATTTATAAACCTACATTGGACTACCTCCATGGCATTGAAAACTGACCAGCATGAAAATGACTTCCACTGTATTCTATGAAGAAATCTTTATTACAAATGTTGAGTGATATTCTGTAATAAATTGGGACAAAGCAATTAGTTATAAGGTCTATGGAAAGTTATTACCTTAAACCTTTGGAGTCTGAATCAATAGTCCTTAGCTCAGTCATAACTGAAGTCAATGAAAATAATTCCCCAAGAAAGGCTATAGAATTGGTGAGATAGTAACATAGGAACTATTTAGCCTCTACCTAACAAGGCAATGTTTTAGGAAAGAGAATGGTTTATCGCAACTTCATGAAAATTGTCTGAATCAGTTAGGTGACATCATGTAGCTTCTGTTCCCTTGCTGGTGCATTGATTAGGCCAGATAGCTTAAAGCTGTGGGTTGTCCGGGTTGTCCTGTTGGCAGTGCAGCCCAATATTATCTTAATTATCCCTCATTATGAATGTTGTTAAGTTGTACTTGAGTTGTGAGAGTGGTTAAATAATCCATTACCATTATAATCAGGTAAAAGATAAATTCCAACAGAGTAGGTAAGACAAGAACCTTCTTCCATTTAAAATGGAATATACAAACAAAACGTTTTCTGAGTATATGTAATACACATGAATAGTCACATTTATGCATTTATTTCTTCAATTGCGAATGTAGTTGCTGAGTACCATGATGCAGATGTATAGTTTGCATACCGACCTTTGTTTGTGTACCTGTTTTGCAAAAGAATTGTTTGCCTTAGACTTAGAAAATAAAATGTAGTTTTATAAAACAAGGCATTAATTCCCTTTAATTCACTGTAGTCATTGATTTTACTCCAGTCATCTACACTACAGAAATAATTCTCTATAGACAATTTTGTTTAATTACCATGGAGTGGGTATTTAGGCATGAAGTATAATGGCTTAAATAGTGAAGTTTCTCCCTCCTTAACAAATATGTCATTTAAAACACATACTGTTTTGCCTCTTATTAAAATAAATGTTTATACAACTAATCATTTTCTTTTATTGAAGGTTTAGCTCTAAAAATATTTTTCCAAATTGCTTTCTATAAAAGTCAACATCTCTATAAATATACATTTTTCTAGATCTTCACAAAATTAGTTCAGATGTCTTACTTTTAACATACTATTCTTTGAGCTATGGATCATTGCTGTAAAATTTTATAGAGCTTGCAGAGGTGGTTTACTGCAGGACAAACTCATGGTCGTTTCAAATGAAACCTCAATGCTTTGGATAATTATTTCATTCATTACATGCTTATTCTTAAACCTACTTGGAAATTCTAAAGTATTTTAAATTTTCCAGAGTTTAGTTCCGTATTCCATCTCAGTAGATCATGTTTCTTCCAATTCAATATAATAAAAAGCTTTAAAGTATTTGTTCTTTTTTTCACTTTCATAATGTGTTTTTACAGACATGAAATTTTTATTTCCTCTCTCAAAAAGAACAAGAAACCATCCTTCCTCAAACAAAGTACTTATTCTGCTTTACTTTTGTTCCCATAAGCTCCCTTATTCTTCAGGACTCTTTATTTGCTGCTGTTAGAGGTTTGCAATAATTAACAAGCTGTACTTCAGTTTTCCCTGATATGCATTGGGAAAAAGGTAACCCCCCCACCCCTGTTTGGCACTTTCCCTCAAGTTAAACAAAGGAACACCCCGCCCCCCACTAGTAGAGACCAGAGTAAAGGGAGATAGAGATCTTCACCATCTGCATAATCAATCAGAGGGAGATGGAGATCTTTACTACCTCTACTTGCATATCAGAGGGAGACAGAAACCTTCAGTATTTACAAAACCCTTTTAAAACCCTACAGATCAAAAGAAACATTTGCTCCTGCAGCATTCCAAGAAGCAATAGACTCCCTTAACCTTCCCACTACCTCACTCAGCCCTCAAGGCCTCCCACTAACTATCACTTCCCAGCCTAGGAAAGTTCTGTATAAATTCAGGTCCCCCCCCTCTCCCAGGAGTGGGCTGAAGTTTCTCTTCAGACCCCCGCCATGCTGGTGGGGGGATTGAAGTCTGTTCTTTAGACCCTTCCATTGGGAAAGCTTCTCAAAAAATAAATTCTTTGCTTATGGTCAATCAGTCCCTGTGTCCCAGTAAGAGCCATATTTTCCCCAACTGCTGCTAATCTCCAAATTAGCTCTGTTACACCTACTTTTACATGTGCATAGATACCTTTATTTTGGAAAGAGTCAAAATGAATAAAACAAAACTTCGATCAACCCTAAGATCAACTAACTACTGTATTATTTCATTCTTTATGTCAAATCTCTTTAATTCTTGGTCACAGAAGAAAGATAAGAAGCATTATCTGTTTTTCTGATTAAGTCTTATTCTTAGGTAGCCACAATGACTTTGTGTCTCAGGGCTGAGACTTTTTCAGTAGTTCTGCGTTAACTCTTATTCCTGCCTCTACCTCCAGTTGGAATGAATTTTCACCAGCATGCTAAGGATGACAGAGTTCATTTCCTGTTCAATAGGGTTAATATGGGTGAGGAGTTCCAGTGGAACTTCATACCCCTATCATATAGCTTCTATTCTCTTCACCAGTTCCGCCCCATGAGGGAGATTTTTTCAGGGTTCTCCCAATATTATCTGTGAGCACCTGACAGGTTTGTGGAGAAAAGGCCATAAGAGAGTATGAACAGCCCCTACATTTGTAGACCTCATGGACTTCACCCTCTCTTGTCAATGGTGATTCTGTCTCTGCTCATCTGTCACCTGACCTGAACTCTTCCTACAGGTTTCTGGGTGAATTTCACCCAGTTAAGCCAGTGCTCCTGGTCTAATTTTTATCTGCAGGCACCTTCCCCTTATTTTTTGTCAGGTGCTTGCCCTGTAACCTCAGAAATCTGATATTCTCAAGATAAACCATAAGCGGGCAGTTTGTCCACCTTGTTCTCAATGTATGGTTTAGGCTGATGCTTTTTCCAGATCTCTACATTTCTGAGAACAAAGCAAAAGCTCCATATTATAGTTTCATTCTCCTCAATTCTTCTAGGTAACATATATTGATAATATTTGCCTAGGGACTATGTCTTTAAACACAACTGTTTAAAATAAAAATGTTAAGTGATCCATGATTTTCCAATAATTCTATTTGTGAATACATTGAATATATTTGAGAGTATACTAGAGTAGGCATAATAAGTATGCTTTTTAATATATAATGTTTCGGGCAAAATTGAACTGTATTTCTGGCTCATTTATCAGTAGTGAGTCACTCCTCTCCACAGTCATCCAGAGTTCTGGGCTTCTGCTCTTGGGTTCCAAGGACACCTGTGGCTGATTCCAATTCATTGAGCTAAAAGAGAATAGCATGAGGTTGTATCTGTAAAGAATTTTAAGGGGTTAGACTCTGAGGTGGCACATATCACCTTGATGACATTCCATAGTCAGACCTTAGTCACACTGATAAACCTGAATACAGGGAAGGGGACAGATGCAGTCTCACTGTGTGTCCAGGAAGAAGAGGACAACCTGGATTTTGATATGCAGTTAGCATTTTCCAGCAAATAGCATAAAAGATACTTAAGGCAATTTATTTGAAGCACAAATTGAAAACCCAAAACATTTCAGAACAGTTTCAATCCAAGTGTGCAGACAGTCCAAAACTCAACATTTCTTAATATAATAACTCCCAAAGGTTACACACACTTTGAAAAATAATCATACAACCCTCTATAGATGAAAGCAAACACAATGTATCTCAAGTGAAAATTCCTGGAATTTGCATAATCATTCATTGCAGTTTTGAAGAAAATAACCGATGATTTTGTCAACCTCTTAAGATTAGTCTCTGATCACCAAAAAGAAAAAAAAATGATTATACATATATGTTAAAAAATACAAACAAATATCCCTTAATTGTAAATATTCAGGATAACAAAAAAATTTAATTGGACTAATATCATCATTTCTTTCCTAATTCCAGTAACATACCTATAGTGGTCAAGAATACCTTGACTTCTGTTTCTCAAAACAATGTACATGAGAATTTCTCAGTGTTTGTTTCAAAAGTAGATTCCCAGGACCTTACTCAGTGACTCTGAATTATATTAATGATGTCGACTCCAGGAATCCACGTTACAAACTCACATCAGACAATTCTATTATAGGTGATATGTGTTATATAATTTGAGAAATAAACTCTTTTAAGAAAAACAATCTGAATTCTTTTCACTCTTCTCTCAAGGACTAAGATACTTTCAAGGATCAAAACACTACATTTACCTATTACAACGTTTTTTTTAGGAGGTACTAGGGATTGAAACCAGGACCTCATACATGGGAAGCAGGAGCTCCACTGAGCTGCATCTGCTCTCCTACCTACTACAACTTGATACCCAGAGCTGTGCAAAATCGTTCTTTTTTTCCTACTTAGACAGGCAAAATTCTCTAAAACAATGTTAAAGTAGGGCTATCTAGCATGTCTACAATATTGGCACCTGGTAAAATTCAGTAAATCTTTGATAAATGAATGGAAAGCTTAAAAAGTAGGTTTGCGGTTTATGATTTTGTGTAACTCTATATGTTTATATTTTTACAGTGGTAATTTTAGGTGGTTATTCAGGAGACTATGACAAAAAGAATTTCTTATGAATGACAAATTGTCAAATTTAAGGTTTAATTCTTCTTAGTAAGCATTCCTAAATACCAAGTATCAGAGAGACAAGAGATCATTAAATTTATATATGTTGATGGGAGACAGCATTTCTACCATGACTGTCCTTGCTACATAAAAAAAAGTGTACTTTATCCTATACAAAGAGGAGAGAATTACTGTATTGAATCTTTAGATCATTTTCTTCAAGATATAAGATCTGTTTGTCTAGTGACAAAGAAAACTCTTGCTCAGAGGACCACAATATTCTGATTTCCTCAGGGACTTAGCAATTTTGCTTACAGGGTTAAGTTTTCAATGTCAGTTACAATTTATCAATTCTAATAATTTACCTGTTGTTCATAAATTGGCAGTATGTAGATGTGAGCATAATTTTTCGGTCCATTCTTTGGCAGATGAGAATAATAGTTTGTGACTGTACAACTATACATTTTCCTTAAGACAATTATGTCTAAAAATAACATTTTAATAATGCTGTTTCAAATTTTTATATATTTTAAAATGAATGAATAAAACCTTTTTAAAACTTCGCATGTCTCAATGTTTAAAAATGCTAAAATATCTTTTTTTTTTTAGATTTATTTATTTATTTATTTCCCCCCCCCCCATCCCAATTTTCGGTTCTCTGTTTCTATTTGCTGCATCTTCTTTGTCTGCTTTTGTTGTTGTCAGCAGCACGGGAATCTGTGTTCCTTTTTGTTGAGTCATCTTGTTGTGTCATTTCTCCATGTGTGCAGCACCATTCCTGGGCAGGCTGCACTTTCTTTTGCGCTGGGGGGCTCTCCTTACGGGGCGCACTCCTTGTGCGTGGGGGTCCCCTACACGGGGACATCCCTGCGTGGCAGGGCCCTCCTTGCGCGCATCAGCACTGCACATGGGCCAGCTCCACACGGGTCGAGGAGGCCCGGGGTTTGAACTGCGGACCTCCCATGTGGTAGATGGAAGCCCTAACCACTGGGCCAAGTCCGCCGCCCTAAAATATCTTTTTGGTAACTCTCATATTTTAGAAAATATGATTCTATTACAATGAAAATAAAATTTTAATACTTTTTAGCTAATATAAGTTATATTCACTAGTTTTACATGGAATATAATTTATTGATAATTTATGAGCATATTTTTGACATTGAATAGAATCCACATTCATAGGAGATACACACTTACACACCAGTACACATTTACTCTACACTTCAAAAGAATAAACTCAGGATCCTTATTAAGCAGAAAAGTGTTAATGTTTTTGAAGTGGTTTTAGAAAAGTGCTTAATAAACATCAGAATACATATTAGCTATTATTATTATTGTTTCCAGAGGTCTTTTTATACCTCTAATTTTTTTTGTACCTCTATTTTAAGATATGGAAATGAGTAAATGGCATATGCCTCAAAGTAGTAAAAGCTGTTATCACACATTTTGGTACCAAAAAGAATAGTGTATGTATAGGCAGGGGTAGATTGTAATCGGAATAATTTCTGACATGCTTCACTCTCAGGAATATATTCAATTTTTTCTTTATCTTGCAATCACTTACCTCTCAATTTTCCCTCTTTTATTGATTATTCTCTTTATTTTGATTTGATTTGATTTCTTTCCTCTATGATGAATATTTTAAACAGTTTGGTATGTTTATTGAAAAATACCACCTTTGAGATATTTGTGTAGATGTTTTAATAACTTAAAATATACTTTAGTCTTGAACTAAAAAAAAAAAAAGACAAATTCAAACAAGCTTGTCTATTGATCATTTAGAGTATCAGAATAAACAAAACTGTTTACCCTTAAAAGCGTACCTGACACATGAGAGGTCCCATTAAAATATTCTAGAACTATTAGCTATGCATTATTCACAATACAACCTAAGTGGGAGGTTTCATTATTTGTCACTAATTCAGTCATTCGTGTGGTATACTGTTTGTGATTTAAGAAAGACTCAAACTGACAAAGTACTCTGATTTTCTGATGTCAATCAGCATCTGTGTGCTCTGTCTAGATCTACAAGTTAAACATGACTTCAACTATTTTTTTCATACTATAATGGAACCTGGTCTGGCATGGCTAGAAGGAAATCTTTGCCAGCTAAAATGTTGGCCAAGCAGTTGGAAGGGCCATGTAATCCCTTTTGTTTACTACTATGGTCATATTCTACCAAGGGAAAAAGAACAGACCTCTGAGAATAAAACATTCCTTCACTTAAAGTTCTACTGACCAATATTAATTTTAGGAAACTTAAAAACATTATAGAAAACATAAAAAGAAAAAAAGATAATTCTACAAATCAGACATATTATTAATATGTTACATGATTTGGGTATATAATTCAATTGCTTATCCATGTGAATTTATGTAAGAGAATTTATCTAAACCTGAAGTGAGACTTATATTTAGGCTAACTTGTGGAAAGAGGCAACAGTACGTAGGGCATATAAGTTTTCTAACTGTTCCTGAACTGATGACAAAATTCTATACTGTCACAAATGTTTTGGGGCATAGAGGTTGCAGATAAGAACCCTGGTTTGAGACTGTTTTGAGTCCCAGATCTGCCACCAACTAGAACTGAGACCTTGGGCAAGGGATTTAAAATGTCTTGATTTCTGTTTCTTCATAGGGCGAAATTGGCTAAATATAGTCTTAATACATAGATCTATTATGATTGCAATCAATTATTAATAAAAAGCAAAGTTGTGAATAGTATCATTATTTCTTGATTCACATAGGGCATAGGATCTCTTTGGAGGAAAAAAACTGCATCTAGCACATAAAAGCTTCACAAAGCAATCTTATTCTTGTTCTCTTTGATGCACTATGTATTTTCTCGTGATATCTGTTTCAGTTCTAATGCTGATCTGCAAAAGTGTTTCCACACCTACTAAAATCTCCTCACAATTTTTAAAACAGTGTTTTAGATTCTTTAAAACAGTGTTCTAAAAATTGCATTTTGTACTCAGGGCTAGGATATGGGAAACTGTCTTTGAAAGAACACGTGACAAGAGAGAATAGCAGTAAACTTCAGATATTTAGTGGCCAACGTCAGTGACACAGTCATTATAGAGTGCATCGTGATGAAAGGTGATTGTTGCCTATAAAGGTTATAACCCACGTGCGTGAGGATCAACGACAACAAAGCAGAAGGATCTTAAGAAGCTCTGCACCCCTGTAGAAGTCAATTCTGATCATGACTGAGAATCAATGAATCATTCCATGTGTTTTCAGGCCTTCTAAAAGGCACAATGGCTGAGGAGGCAAATGGTAAATGCTAGACTTTGTGCCACTCAAGTTGATGGAAGCTTATGCTATAGTAATTTGAACTATAAATTTACTATGTTATACCATATTATGCCATGTCATACCATGTCATATATATATGTATGTATGTGTTTATATATACCTAATAGTACATTTAATATACCAGTGGAGGAACTTGATCTATATATACCTGACCTTTTTAAACAATTCTTTATTTTCACTTACCAATAAATTAAAAACTTCCCATGTAATTACATATTATTCTGTCTTTTATGAACATATGTAAGTATACCATAATACATTTCTCCAAGTCCAGTTGAGTTTATTTTCTAAGTTTCTAGGTGTTTTGTGTTTTGTTTTGTTTTTTGCCAATATAAGCAGTTATGTCATGCAGTTCTTTTTACATAAATTTTTGTGCAAAATAAAAATGATTATATTATTTGAAGAATTTATTAAAAAAATAATTTGGAGCCAATTGAAAACAAAATTTGAGCCTTTTCCATTCTTGTTTTTTCCCCCCAAACTTGGTGCCATCAGTTCACTGAATAAGATGTTTCATTGAGTCATTCAAATAATTAAGAGCAGTTTCCACAACACTAACAGCAAATTCCATGTACATGTTGGATATTATATACATATAAAAGGAAGGAAGGGAGAGAGTGTTTGGGCGGTGAATAATTACTAAGCTAAATATATCTCTTGGACACTAATTGCAGACTCTGCACAGATATTAATTCTTGAAGTATGACCAATGTTCTGATTAAACTGTTAATATATTAACTGATAGTTGAGATGAATGCACTCATAATTTTTAGTTGTGATGAGATGAAGAAAAAAAACATTAGGTAATTTTCAAATAGGACATTTCAATCAGTTGTTATTCAAATGACCTTAAAGACAATATAACTATTGATTCCATTCAATAATTTTGAAAAGGTATATCATAATTAACAATTTTTTTGTCTAAATCAACAGTGAGGAGTATTCTAAAATTTCCTTCAAATGTTTATCATAGTGTAGCCCTAAACAAAAATAAATGTGAGTTAAAATAATGAGCAATCATGGAAATTTTAATTGGATATCTTACCTTGTGTAGACGTATGAGTTTATTAGAAAGCACAAAATATTTTCTAGGATCATCTGCAAGTACCATTTAAAGATGCTGTTTGCATTTTTAATATTAGAATGTTTATGGGGCATTTGAAATAAACTTTCAACACTCTATTTTATTTTTATTTATAATTATATTATTTGCCTAAAGTTGATTTGATGAAAACCACTACTTGCGGTAAGTAGTTTCCAGCTTGCCTTTTAACTATTTAGGGACAGAAATGAGGAGATATGTCAATCCAGGTGGAATAACCTGATTATGATAGGGTTCAGAATAGAAGAATACAACCATTCCTTCAACTGCTTTGTGTAGTGTTGACTGTACGCAGAAACTGAAAGCCCTACTTCTTCCCCATACCTCACCCCTCAATAACCTCTCTATTAAAAAAAAAAAAAAAAACTAAAGCATCTTGAGAAAAAAATACTTTTTCTTTACTAAAATCAAATTAGTTTTTAGACAATTACCCACCACAATTTAGATATAAGTAATTATTAGAAAAATTTTCAACATTCCATATTCTGTACTATATTCAAATGACCACTTCAGCAGGAAGGAAAGCGAATGACTTATTTTATTTTGGTTACATCAATCGATAAAGTCAAGATCCTGACCAAAAAAAATCACCATAAATCCCATAGCACAAAACTTTCAAAGGTTAGTAGCTCTGTATAAGCCACAAAGTAGGAACACAGACCCAAGTTTTACCAGGCAGTGATTGCTGAAAACCTTTCCCCCAATACAGCAAATACCCACAATAGCGCTACCAAAAATTTCAAAAATAAAATTTCAAATCTTTTTTTTTTAACTTTATTTCAACTTCAAAAGATAAAATAACAGAAAAAGGGCAATTGAATAAACCATGGAAACAGCATTCTACCAAGTTTCAAGTCTTGTTGATAGTAGATTAATACCACCAGGTCACTACAATCTGACAGTGTTCTAGTATTTCAGTGATTTTAAAAAGCCATAACTTCATGGTTATTTATCATTCTAATAAGATGAGTTAAAGAACACAGTCACTTTCACTACAGCTATGAACTACTTAGTGAAGCAGAAAGGTAATGAACTATGCAAGTAAAAACAAATTCAAATGACTTCAACTGACTAAAAAAAACAGAGGTACCAGAAACAAAATGTAGGCTAATATACTTCAGATTTTGATGTGTAAAATCATGTCATTGAGAAACTAATGTGAGAAAAGAGGGATGGTATCTGTGGGATGTTGGGGGAAGATTTTTCAGATTTCAGAATAGTACAGCATCCAGGCATAAACGTCACCTCCCTCTATAATCTGTAGTTTGAAATTTTTAAAGCAGTTTTTCTCTATCTTTATCTTATGCCATAATGCTGTGGTCTTAGAGTGGGTCTTTGTTTGTGGCATATAATGGAATAAAGCTCATTAACAAGAAGCTTTCAATGATGGGTCTAGAAACTGTTTCACCTGAAATTTCTCTCATGCCTCGATTTTTCAAATTTTACAATATTGGTCCATAAGAAATGTATGATATAAATTTGAAAGTTATATAATAAAATAAACCTTTGTGAACCAACATGAGATTTAGGAACTATATCCGATACTTTGAAGCAATCCATGTGTTTATTTCATCCTGGTTCCTGTGTCATGAATTTTGCTTGCAATAGTCCCTTGTTTTTTTTATTTTGTCATAATTTCAAACTAACAGAAAATTCCGTAAACAGTTACAAAAAATTTTCATATATCCATTGCCCAGATTCAACCATTGTTTCTATTTTCTCTCTTTGGTTTATCAGTCTATTTGTAAATATTTTAATATATTTGCATACATATGAACCATTTGAGAGAAAGTTAAAGACATTATGTCCTTGATAGCAGGGGGAAAAGCACACTGGGGTCCAACCAGCTTCAGACGGCAAAGAGGAGCATCATGCATTAAACCGAAATCTGGGAGAGTAACCCAAAGATCACCCGCTCTTCCCACTTGCCAGCAGGTCTTCAAGCTGTGACTGTCCTGGGCAAGACCTGAGTAATAAAAAACTTTGCTGCTCCCCTGAGCTTGGAAAGTAAGCTTCTTAGGTGCTTCCAGACTCCAAGGCACAGAGGCATGGAGTAAAGGGAAAGCACACCTGTGAAGCCCTGTGCCTGAGCTCTCTCGAAGCAAGGCCAGTTACCACAACTCTGCAGTCACTTAGAGTTCAAGCCAGATTGTCTCCAGAGGCCCCAAGGGAAATCTGAGAAAATCCCAATTGGCCCAGACAGAGGGCAGCTTGGGGTTTCAGCTTTGATATTAGAAAATGGATAGCAGAGCTTTGAGGATAAAGTGTGCACAAAGCAGAAAATAAAGGGGTCAGGGATATAGGGAGAAGGGGGCAGGTAGAGTACAGCGACTTCCAGACAGGTGTGTGAAGGGTGATACATAGACCCTGAGTGCACTTTTGGATGATGCACCGATGCTATGGGGGGTACCCCGTGGAAATGAGGTCTCCCCACTGCTTCCTTGTATGTAGAATTTCTGAGTCCCGGAATGCAAGAGATTGGCTTGTTTTTTTTGTTGTTGTTATTTGTTTTTGTTTATTTCTCTTGTTTTTATTTTTAAAGACGCTTTAGATTACATCAGTGTTACGTCAAAAATATAGGGGAATCTCATATATCCCTAGCTTTCCCCCTCCTGTACTTTCCCTCCTTTAACAACATCTTTCATTAGCGTGGTACATTTGCTGTAACTGATGAACACATATTGAAGCATTACTACTAAGCATGGTCTATAGTTTACATTATGGTCTACACTTGGCTCTTGAGGAAAACATTTCCACCTAACTCCAGATGGACAGCTCTTGGGCCCAGCTGGCTCTGGAAGGAAATGAGGAAGCAGGAGATGAGAACTGGGGCTGCAGCCTGCATAGGTGTTTGCTAGAGATGTATTTACCTGAGCCTGATATCAAAGGCACCCCTGGCCTTCCCTGGTCCATGCCTTTGACGTCTCTGGTGTCTGTCTCCCAGGGCCACCATGGAGCAGCCCTACCTGAACTTTCCATCTCTGTCCACCATCCCCATGCAAACAAGTTCAGCCAAGCAGCCTCCTCAGGCCCCTGGCTAGCAGCCCCCTCTTAGGGTGATGTCTGAGGTGATGGGTAGTCTCTAGGACTCTCCCCAGTATCCTTCCCTTCTCACCCCACCCCATTTTTTATGTTCATCCAGGGTCACCCTGGTCCCTTGCTGGCCAGTTTCCCTGTCTAAGGCCTCATGGGGTGGAGATGGACACCCCAGCCTCTCCCTCCTGAGATCCAGCAGGTGGAAGAGACAGGCAGTCCTGACTGCTGGGTCAGGGAGCTGCTGGGCGGTGTCTGACCAGCTGGGAGATGGGCTTGGACTCTCCCCAAGAAATCACCCCTCAGACACCATCAGGGATTCCCTTTTATCTGTACTTTGGGTTTTCGTTTTGGAAGCTCCATCTGGTGCAGCTTCTCATGTTAAGATGTGCGGAAAGGCGAGGCGGGGACTGCCTGATTTGTCATAGCCCAGTCTATGTCAACTGATTATCAGCATCTCTGGTAATAGAAGGAAAGGACCATTGGAGACACACCCTCAGTGGTGGTCCAGCACTAACTGCCCCAGGTACTTCAAGGAAAGTTGAGGACGCCTCACCTTCCCATGCACCGGGGAAGCCCTGTATTCGGACACTGGGCCCTTTCCTCTTGGCTGAAGGCTTTCTGTGTGTTGTATGTATTTGTGTGTGTGTGTCTATCTATCTCTCTATCTCTCTATCTATCTATGATAGAGATCTATTTTTATTTTGTTAGGAAAAAAGTAAACAAGAAAAAGCAAATGCTATTGATTTGCCTGGGGTGCCCAGAGATGCTGATCATCAATTGACAATAGGCAAGACCCTAAATGCATTTGGACTTAAAGCAGATTCCCACGCATGAAGCTACAGAGGTCAGGGCCAGGTTACTGACATTTGTCTCTGCAGATTGACTAAAGAGAATGGAAAAACAACCAGACACACACACACACACAAACACAAATATTATATCCTTTAACCTTAAATACTCAGTGTGTATTTCTTAAGAACATTCCCACTTACATACCCACTAAGCCGTTGTCAAAATCAGAAAAAAATTTAAGCAATACTATTATCAAATCCTGAGTACATATTCAAATGTTCTTAATTTTATATACATGGGCTTTCATACAGATTTTTTTTTTCCCATTGAAAGATTCAATCCAGGATCACTCTTTATATTCAGTTGTTTGGTTAGCTTTTTTTCTGGATCAGTTCCTTAACCTCGCATTGTGATATTTTTTTTGTATTACATTTTATTTTGTTAAGTGTTTCTCAATTTGAGTTTTCCAGATGTTGCATCTTGATGAGATGCAGGTAATGTTGTGTAATTTTGTCAGGAATATCACAAAAGTGATGTGTCCTCCTCATAGCATAATATCAAGAGGCATGTAATAGCAGTTTATAACAGTGCTACATTTCAATATTTATTTATGGTTGTGCCCACCAGAATTTCTATCTGTAGAGTTCCTTTTCCTGTTTGTGATTAATAAGTAATTTGTAGAGGAGTACTTTGAGAGTCGTAAATATCCTGTTTTACACTGTGATTTCACAGGATCCATTGATGTTTTTATAATTCTTTCAACTCATCTGTATTAATTATTTAGCATTTTATTATATGAGGAAAATTCTTTTCTCCCCACTTTATTTATTCCTTTATTTAAATATGATAATTGATTCTTACTTTATTCAAAGATAATAAACATCACGATTTTGATGATCAAATTGTCCCAGACTTGGTCAGTTAGAGTCCTTTCAAGCCGATTCCTGTGTTCTATCGGGAAGTCCCATCATTCTTTGAGAATTTTCTTGCTTTCTAGAACAAAAAACGTTTTAGGCTCATATTCTGCTTGTCTTGCCTCAACCCTCAACCCTGGAAACAGTACTTTCTCCAAGGAAATCCTCCTTTCAATGGAGAATTTTGCCTAGAAATTCAAATGAGTTTTATGTGTGCCATTGTTACTGAGGTATCATTGCTTCCAGTTGCTCTTAGCAGGCAGCAGTGAGCATTCTCTTTCTACACACACACACACACACACACACACACTACTTGTTCTTCCTGATAACTCCTTTTCTAGTAGTTCAATACTGCAGAATGCATTATAGACTTTTTTCATTCCAGCTTCTTGATTTCCTTTGCCAACAGCAAGAAACAAGGAGCCCCTTTTTCTCAGAGCATTTATTCATTTGCATACATGGAGGTAATTTCAGAATTTCTAACTCATACCACTGTAAAAAATATATCTGCAAGCCAGTCCTCAATATTTGTTCATAGATTTTTTAAATTAAAATTTGCACAAAATGAAATGCAAAAATGTTATTAAATATCAAAAATATAAATCAATGAATACAAATGCATACACATATGTAACCTATACCCCTTTTAAGATATAGAATATTTTCTTTACATCAGTAAGTTTCTTAATACCCTTTTCCAGGCTTATGGTGTCCTCATAAAGAAAACTATTAATATTTTTCTAATATTGTTTTCCCAAATAGATAAATTTAGCCTATTCCAGATTTTCATGTAAATGGAAACATACAGCTTGTACATTTTGTGGCTGACATCTTTCACTGTGACATTCATCCACATTGTTACATATATCAATAGTTCATTTTATTGCTGAATAATATTGCATTGCATGGATATA
The DNA here is from genome assembly GCF_030445035.2 of Dasypus novemcinctus. NCBI lineage: Eukaryota > Metazoa > Chordata > Mammalia > Cingulata > Dasypodidae > Dasypus > Dasypus novemcinctus. The sequence continues at coordinate 84,586,089 of NC_080687.1, read as the reverse complement.
CAATGATTGCTATATCTAATCTTCTCTTGATGGGTGTTTATGTTGTTTCCAGTTTGTCATGCATTTGAATAAAGCTACTGTGAGCATTCTAGTACCAAGTCTTTTTGTAGATATGCATTTTCGTTTTTTAACGTTTTATTTTTAAAGAAGTTTTAAATTATATAAATGTTACATCCTGTATACCTCCCCTCACACACACACACTTTCCCCAATTAACAACATCTTTCCCTAGTGTGATATATTTGTCACAATTGATGAACACATGCTGAAGCACTGCTACTAATATGGACGATAGATTACACTTAGCCCTGCACAATTTCAGGTTTTGACAAAATGCATAATGGCCTGTATCCATCATTGCAATACCATACTGGACAATATAAATGTCCCTATAATGCCCCCATGTTACAACTATTCTTCCCTCTCTCTCTGCTCAGAAACTCTGGTGATCACTGTCTTAATATCAATGATACAAGATTTTCCATTGCTAGAATAATAATAAGACTACTTTAATACATACTTGCATTCCCACCTTATGTGTGTTCCTTCCTTTATCATGAGTATTTGGGGATGGCAATGCTCACTCTGTTTCTTATTGAAATGGGGCTTAGATCTCATGGTGCAGATTGATGGAACTGTCTTGCTTGCAGTTGTAGCTACTGTTTTTTGGGGATGAGTGTTGTCCATCATCATCCTTTTGTTAGTTGTCCTGGGTGAGTGCAACGAACTGGAGAGTAAGTATTGAAACTCTACTGAAATTCAGGGTTCAACCAGCATATGAAGTGCCTGAAGACTTAAGTTTCTGTGACACATATTTAACAAGCGTAGTGCTGATGTGGGCTATAGGTGGGAGGCTCTTCGTCACTTTGGAGATAACCTTAACCTAAACTGTCTGTCCTGACTTGTGGGTGTGGGGTGGAAAGAGGCTGCAGTCCTGCCCTTGGTGACCATGGCAATGACTCCAGTCCCAGGAGGCCATTTAGCAATGGAAACTCTATATACATACCAGTCAGTCCAGGGAAACTCTGATGGTGGTGATGCCGAAACTTAAGGGAACTGGGACTTGGCCTCAAATGGAAAATATAATATAGCCTTTGCATAAATTCAAAATCATCTAATTCTGTATCCAAGTGTGCCTAGTCTCTAGAAATCCAGTTTAGTGATATGGGCTTTGAAAGGATGTAAAACCAAATGTGTATTCAAGGTTGCATCCAGACAGAATGTGGGCAAGATGCTAATTCACGCTCACCTGAAATGTGGGTGATATGTTAATTGAAAACCTATCTGGTACTCAGGCAAAGACTTAACTAACAAAGAAAGTAGTTTTCTTTGATGAAAGCACCATTTGACTCCCCACCCTATATAAAAGGAACTTGGTGATCTAGTTCGAGGCTTGAGTTTGAAACAGAAATCCCCTGAGTCTGGTCGGCTGTCAATAAACCATTTTTCCTTATTAAAATCATTCCTGAGTCCTGGCCTTTTTATATGCAAATAATTGAACCTCCCTCAACTTCTACAACAGTGCAAATTATAGGTTCAAATGAAAGGGACAGAAGAGCCATGTGCAGGGAAACAATAAATGGGTCTAATTCTGTTACATTGGGGAACATATATAACAAAGTAAGTCCCACTGTCAGGGTGTCAAATTCCTGAGATTGTCTGTCCTTCCTTTAATGTCTACATGCCTCTAGAGCCCTCAGGAGCCCCACTGTTTGAGGGGTAACTGTGGCAGTCAATGAGATTCTGCTGAGAAGTGCATAATTATTAAATTAATGACAACCCAACTCACCTTGATCTCTTAGCCATAAATATGCATTTGTATTTAATATTTCCCCTTTTGACCAAGGTCTTTTTCCAGATCCATCACTAATCAGCCCTTGGTAATAATCCCTCAGTTCCAAGTAGGTTCATCCCAGGGAGTTATGTCCCATGCCAGGGGCAAGGTAGGGTATTTTATATTCTGAGTTTGGCTTAGAGAGAGCCCACATTTGAGTAACAAGGAGATGTTCAGGAGGTAGCTCTTGGGCAATATATAATACCAAGTTATGTTTTAATTTCACAAGAAAGGGTTTAAAAGTACACCCATCAGTATTGAGGGCCTGGCATAAAGGTTTGTCTTTCTTTGCTAGACACCGCCTGTGTACTCAGGAGATTCTTACTGCTCTATTAGAGAATGTAGCAGGACCCCTGGATGGGAATTCAATAATTTTTCAATTATTTTTGTGTGGGTCTTCACCCACCAAGACAATGCATAATGACCACTTGAACATATTCATATGCCATAGAAGAAAGTACCAGGTACACCCCTCCCCACATATTCCCCCATCACTGACACCCCTCACCAGTGATCCTTCCGTCACCTTTGTGACCCTTTTGTGATTCAAAACCTCCCGCAAAGCAAAAAAAATAAATAAAAATAGTAAGAAAATAAAATAAAAATAATAATAAAATGAAAAAAACTTTTTCATTGTGTCTTTCATCATCATAAGATCTGTTATCTGTTATGCACAGTGACAATTTCTTCTGTATGTTCCCCCAGTGTTTTATTTTTATTAGCTTTATATTCAAAGAAGGTTTAGGTTACAGAAAAGTCGCATAGAAAACATAGGGGATTCCCATATACCCAAACCCTACCATCTCCCACTCTTTCCTACTAATAACATTTTACATGTGTATGGTATGGTACATTTGATACAATTGATAGACAAATACTAAAGCATTGCTACTAAACATAGTCAATGTTTTACCAAGAGTAAAATCTCTATCAGTGAAATTGCTGGGGTTATATGCTTGCTGTATGTTTAACTTTTTAAAGAAAATGACAAATTTTTCTAATATACCATTTTACCCAGCCATCAACAATGTTTCAGAATGCTGATTTCTTTGCACCCTCACAAGTATTTGGTGCAATTTTCTAATTTTAGCCAATCTTGTAAAAGAATAGTGGTATCTTACTGACTTTTAATTTTCATTTCCCTTGTGATGATATTAAAGTTGAACTAATTTTCACTTGCTTAACAGCTTTTTTGCATACTTCTATTTTAAAGTCAATACAAATATTTTGCCCATTTTAGAATTTTTAAATTATTGAGTAGTAGAAATTTTTAAATATACAATCTGGATATGTTGTTTCTCTTATATATCATATATATTTTCCCCAAATATTTCATCCCAGTCTGTGAATTGTCTATACATTTTAATGGTGTCTTTTGACAAGGAAAACCTGTTTTTATCTTTCATGATTTTTATATTTCATGCTACACTTTCTTTTTTCTCAGGTCTTTAAGATATTCTCTCACATTTTTTTTCTAGAAGTTTTATAGAATTATCATTTACCATGAAGTCCCTGCTATAGCTAAAGTTAAGACTAATGTACAGTGAGAGGATGGGTTGCGGTTTTTTGTTTAGTTTTTCTGTTTTTTTTACGTTGATAGCCAATTGTTTTTGAAAAGACATTCCTCTCTATTCATTGATTTGCTTAGAACACTCTGTCAAAAATCAATAGACCAAATTAAGTATTGGTCTATTTCTGGACCTCTATTTTGCTCCCTAGTTACTCAAATATTATTATGCCCAATTTGAGTATTATAAATTTTTGAAATTTACTGTTTACTTTCAAGGTTTTTTTGCTACTGTGAGTCCTTTGAATTTACTTTAGCATCAACATGTCAGTTTCTAGAAACAAGTCTTCTAGATTATGATTAGGGTTACTGCGGTCACCCCTCGGGCTGAAGTGTGGTTTGCTGGCCTGGCGGGGGAGCAGCCGCGGCAGGCCAAGCCGCTGCCCCCATAATAGGGTGGCTGGTCGGACTCACCGCCACCCCTGAAGGAAGCTCGGCACGGGCGCAGAGTGCCCTCGGGTCTCCCCTTCTCAGCAGCCATGCTTCCGCGGCCGCCCCTCCTCCCGGATGGCGCCACACGATGCCTGTGGGGCGGCACCCTTCTTCTTCTTTCTCCCTGCGCAGGCGCAGGGTGGAAAATTCCAGTCTGCCCTTTTCCCCTCCCCCGACAGCAGCAACAGCCAGGCGTGGGCGGAAAAATCCAGCCCGCCCTTTTCCCTTCCCCCGACAGCAGCAACAGCCAGGTGTGGGCGGGAAACTCAAGTCTGCCCTCCACCCCAGCAACAGCAGCCACCAATCCCTAAACCCTGCCCCTTCCCCCAGCAACAGCGACAGCCAATCCCTAACCACCACCCCTCCCCCGTCCGGTACCGCCCACTGACCTTTCGCCGGCAACCAATCAGAACAGGGCGTGGCTTCGACCAATCAGCCTTCCCCAACCCCTATAAAACTGTTGCCTCTCCCTCAGTAAAGTGGACTTGCGTGTTTACCTTGTCTCCGCGGTAGTTCTTCTGCCGTGCGCCCTCCAGTCCTGAGAGCCCCCGACAAGGGCCTGGCCTCCCTTGTCCCCAGTTCGTCGCCTGCTTCGCCGGGCGACCCCTTCGTCGCCGGCTTCGCCGGGCGACCCCGTCAGCCGAACCGCACAACCCCTTGTGAGACCGACCCCTCGTCTGCTGCCGGACCAACCGCTCGTCCCAGGTGGGACCGACCCCTCGTCCAGAGCTGGACCGACCCCTCGTCCGCAGCCAGACCCCACCTCTACCCACCGAGCAAGCCGTCGCAGGTTACATTGAACCTATTGATTAATTTATAGAGAATTGAAGCTTTAACAATATTGAAACTTTCAATCCAAGTACATGGCATAGAGCTCTCCATCTATTTATGCTTTATTCAATTTCTCTCAAAGATGTTTAGCAGTTTTACCAAAAAGTCTTGCACATCTTTTCTTAAATTTGATTCTAATTAGATGTTCTTGCAAACAGACTTTTTATAATTTAATTTTCTAATTATATATTGTTACTATATACTTTTACAATAAAGTAGCCTTTTTCTGCTGCTTTGGTAAGTTAATTTATTAGCTTTAGTGGTTACTTTATAGATTTTTTTGTTTTCTTTTATGTGTTATTACTGTCTCATTTTCTTTCTTATCTTTATACCTTTTATTTCTTTTATTTGCCTGCAGTACAATGTTAAAAATGTTTACAATGTGGACATCCTCGTCTTGTTCCTGATCCTTGGAAGACAGTAGTCAATATTTCACCATTAGGCATAGATTTTTCTGAGGGAGAAGGGAAAAGCTTTGTCACGTTGAGGACGTTTCCTTCTATTCATTTGCTGAGGATTTATATCCTATACAGGTGTTAAATATTGTCAGATGTTTGGGTTATCTTTTCCTGCACATATAAGATTATATGTTTCTTCTTCATTATTCTTTTAATAAGGTGAATTAATTACATTGATTGAATTCAGTTTTATCAATGAGAGATATTGGTCTGCAATTTTATTTTCTTTAAGGTATTTATCAGGTTTTAGAATCAGTGTACTAGGATTCCAGTGGTGATCTCTTTGTCATTTTGATAATACTTTCTATTAAACCCTTTATCTACTAAGTATATGACACTTTTTTTTTTCTTTCTTTACAGGTCTAGGAGTTTTCTATTTTATATTGTACATTTAGAAGGATAGATGTTGGAAGTTCTGGATTCTGTTTTCATCTTTTAAAAATTGTTGATTTTTGATATAGCAGGCAGTCAACTTGACTGGAGTCTATTTTCAAACTGCGTTTGCGCTACAATAGAGAACAACTGAAAACTTCAGTCCACAGAGTTTTTGCTTTCCACTGGGCCATGTGTTGTCTCACCTAAACATGTGCATTGTGAGAACTAGCCTAGCTTTTGCATGGAGTTTAGATGCCAAATTTTTAGTTTCGCCCCTCATTTTCCAGTCATTCACGCAATCCTGGATTTATTCCTCTGACCTCTAAAGCCAATAAAATTGGAACTTCATTTTTGTTTCACTCACCTCATGTTGTTTGGAGTGAGGAAAGAGACCTCAGTAGAAAAAATCCTCATTAACACAAATATCAGTCATTGCTGTTTCTTTTTTTCATATGTAGACCTCCATACCACTTTTTCACTGCATATGTGCATATTTTTACTACTTCAAATGTTTTTATATTTTTCATTGTTTGGAACTGTATATACCCCAGAAAACATGTTCTTAAGCTTAATCCATCCCAGTGGTTGTGAATCCATTGAAAGTAGGACCTTTTGATGAGGTCATTTCAGTTAAGGTGTGGACCAACCCAATGAGGAAGGATCTTAATCCTATTACTGGATCCCTTTAAATGCAGAATGAAATTGAGACACAGAAAGAAATCCTCAGAGGGACCAGTCAGAAGCTGAACTTCAAAGGAATCCAGAAGATAAGGGAGAGGCCAGGGGAGGGAGCCATGTGCCTGGCCTTGTGACAAACTAAGGATCAAGGATTTCCCCAGCCTGTTCCAGAACATCAGTCTTCAGGGAAAAAGCATTGCCTTGATGATGCCTTGATTTTGATTTTTTTCCTGGTTTCAAAACTGAGAGTCATTAAATCCTCATTGTTTAAGCTATCCCTCTAAGTGGTATTTGCTTGAACATCCCAGGAACCTAAAACACTTTTTTTTTCTTCATATTTTTACATATTAATTGTAGTAGAGGTATTAGACATAAGCTTCCACAAAATTTCTTAAAGTGAATCTTCTATCTAGTAATTTTTATTCTTTATTTAAATTTTGTTTTGTGGGTTGTTTTGAATCCTTCTTGTAAATAAAGTATGTGCATGTAAATAATATACACGTAAATAATATAAACGGATAAATAACAATTTAAGTGTTTTATATATATCATGTTATTTTGTAAATATAGTAATTTACAGTTCTAAATAGCGTTTTATGAGGATTGACAGATAATTTAATTCAGAGTAGGTAAATTAGTTTCTCAAGGTCATTCTTAAGTACCAGAAATAGAATTCAAAATAGGTTTAATGGAGAGCAAAATACTATTTTTATCCATACAAGTTTAATGGAAATTTTCACAATTTATAGATAAGAAAAAAATTGACAATTTCAAATGTACGTATATTGGTAATGATTAAACATATTTGCAATTTTTCTTAAAGTCTCTATTTTCATGGATCATGTCATAATAATGGTTAGAAAATAGCTATCATAATATGATAAAAGTTTAGATTCTCTACTTTGAATTTTTTATGTAAAAAATGTTTCTTCTTCAAAATAAATTCTAACTGCCTAGTCTTCATTCTAAAAAGTGAATCTCAACAATATGGCATCTTCAGATTTAACAGGGTTTTGTGAAGACCTATACCTTTTTTTTTTTTTTTTTTTTATTAAATAGATGCCCCACTTTTATTGGAACTTAGTCAAACCTAATACTTGGAGACTGTACCTCTAAGAGGATTAGAAATTCAAAATCCGCAGAACAAAGTTCACATATTAGGGCAGTACCTATGTCCTTCATATCTGAGTCCCTAAGCCTGGCACATTGCCTAGAATATGTAAGCTATTGTTTCTCTTGGATAAAAATTATTATGAATAGCTGCACTGAAAATTCATCTGTCATGATAATTTTGGTACACATTGGGGTTCATTTTTCAATACTACTCTGTTCACCATATAGACCCTATTGTGGTGGTTTGAAGCTTATGCACCCCAGAAAAAAATATGTTCTTAAATATAATGCATTCCTCTAGGTGTGACCATTTAAAGGAGGACTTTTGATGAGATTACGTCAGCTGAAGTATGACCCAACTAAATTAGGATGGATCCTAATACTATTACTGGAAACTTTATAAATGAAATTAATATAGACAGAGTCAAAGCCACAGAAGCAAAAGACTGAAATCAGTGAACCCTGAAGAGAAGGGAGAGACCTATAATCACTGCCATGTGCTTTGTCATGTGACAAGCTAAGGAGCCAGGGTTACCAGCAACCAGCCTCAGAATACCATAAGCTCATGGAGAAAGCATTGCCTTGATGATGACTTGATTTGGCCTTTTCCCAGCCTCAAACTGTAAGCAAATACGTTCCCATTGTTTAAGCAGAACCATTTCATCCTATTCTGTCAAGCAGCCTAGGAAACTAAAACACCTAGAAACTTCTGGGAAATAATGAGATTCTTGGTCAAGGGAATTGCAAAAGCCTAGCATGTTTTAGATGTACTCCAATGATACCAGATTAAATAACACATGTTGAGAAATATACACAAGGAAAAATAAGGCTGAAAGGTAGGCAAACTTCTAAAGGATTTTCATAAATAGTTCACTTGAATTTATATTTTGTTCCAGAAATTTTCCCTGAGTTTTTATAAAATGCTAATAATATATAAAACATGATTGTAGACAAGTATGAAAACATTAGAAAGGTATGTTAATACTACAGTCTTCTTTTGAACTATCATATAGATATATTTAAACTTTGACATGCTATTACCTTAAACTCCATGAATTTAACTGGCATGAAAGGGAATAGAAGCTGTTGACTCAATTCAGTTACTATTTATCAAGGATTCTCATTAGCAATAAGAATCATTCAACTTTTAAAGTTTTGAAATGTTATGCTATGTGAATAAAAAATAAAAAAAATGAAGAGGGCTAAAAAAATTGCATTGCATTGCAGCAAGTAAACAACTATCACATCAATAACTACTCAACTCTGTTACACTCCTCTTGATCCAACTTTCAGTTAGTATGGGGACATAATGAGATACGCAAGGAGACAACTCAGTTGAGAGAGTTTCAGCAGGATTAAGAGTGAATTTCAGAATTCTAAGATCTATGAAGCACAGCAGGCTGCCTGGAATTTAACAGCCAGCACTAGGCTGCTTAAGGACGTGAAGTAAACTGCACAAAAGAATGGGAACTGCAAACCAGACACAGAAAACACATCAATTTTGTGATATACTTGGAAACATACACAGATCAGAGTGTTTGTGGTTAATACTTCTATTCTGTAAAGCTAAATAAGCCATGTTCCTTTTGTGAAGTAGTCTATTAAGGGGTATATTTTGCTTTATGAGACACCGCTGTTTTATTTTCACTGATGACCTCACTTTCACCTTTTAGAAGTTGGTTGATTGAAACACTTCTCCTCTATTTTCTACAATAGAAATAAAAAAGGTACATATTTTTCAACAAAGACACCCTGTCTGCTGTTTTTTTTTTCCTTCTATGCATATGTTTTAGAGATGTAATTGAATTTTCAAGGGAATACTCTGCTTCAAAAATGTTACATTTTAAATGAGTTTATAGCTTTACTGCTGTTAAAATTTTTACTCATAATATTTGCTAAATATAACTGAATAAGACTGAACTGACTTAATCTGGCAATCTACTACCTGGTAACTTTCCAGATGCATCTCTTTTTGTGGCATATATTCTCTGATTGAAACAACTGATATATGCTATAGGTCTGTAACCAGAGGCATGATTGCTGGTTTGTAGTTACTTTGTTTTAAACTGGCATTTCCAATACAAAACACTAGAGATAAATATATTTTCTGTAACATGTAAAGAAACACATACTTGATATGAGAAACTCCATGTATTTTTAAGCCAGAATATTTACTTTCTGTTACATAATCAAAAGCGATACTGAAATAAATAAATGTATTTATATAACTTGTGATAAAAGCCATTTTGAATTACAGACTAAAATGTAAATAACTCTATTAATAATGATAGTCATTGATATGTAAAATGTTCCCAAATTCCCTGACAAAAAAAAAATGTGACTTCTCTCAAATAAGGTCTTATACATTTCCTAATCACAATACTTATGTAAAATAAAAATATGAATGACTTTAAATAATAATTTACTTCTCATTTCTTTGTCATTAACCCTAATAAATATGTACATTTATTACAGCATTTAAATTGTAGAAAGCCAAAACTGAACTTTAAGAATAAGATGACAGGTTCCTGTTTAGGGCTAGTCTTGCCCAGGGGCCTGCTCAAGGCTGGTGGCTGAGGCGTCAGGCCCTGGGAAGTTGCCCTCAGGTCACTGACAAGCTGCCCCTACAGAGTGTAACTGAGGACTGAGCACCTGGCCTCATACTGGATGTGGAATGCATGACCAGGGACAGGCTTGCATGAGCGTGCTCATCAGCATTTGAGAACTCAGGTGGCAATCCTGAAGACAGCACCTCCTTTCCCAGAGTTGTTCCTAGTGCCAGAGGGAGCAGGGTGGATTTTCTTCCCAAAGAATTGTGGATGGTTGTTTTGACATGTGTTGTAGGCTACTTGGATTCTTGCGAAGAGATTGCTTTTATTTCACCTGACTGAGAACTCCTCCAAGTTTGAGAGGCATTTTTCAAAATTATTTAAAAGCAAATGTATTAGCTACTGCCATCTGGGGCAAGGAATGACAGATGAAGCACACAGTAAACACCAAAAAGTTTGGGAAGAAAGGTCAGGGTTTTAAAAACTTTGAAAAATAAGGGCTTTTAAAAGCTCCCCGCTTACTACTGTGAATTTAAAAGACCACATGTATGTCCAGAGTGGAGTACATATTTAGCAAAGACTTGAGAACCCCTAAGTGCTCACCTTTGGCTGACCTCCAGGCTCTGCACAAGCAACAAGTGAAGTCCAAGGCAGGGATGTAAACATCACAGCTAAATATTGAAGGAGTGTCCAAAAACACTCATATAGCAAACTGGCAAAGCATGGTAGGTTTCTATTATTCTTGTTGCCATCGTTTTTCAGCCCCAGGAGTTTTATGAAAAAATTTTAATCACTTGCTGACCACTATGTAACTAAACAGAGGCTTCAATGGCCACAAAAAACAAAGAATAACAGACTTTCAAATATTAGTTCAGAAAAGTAACTAAAAACAAAAAACAACAGTAACCACAATGGGCAGCAAAAACAAACTGAGGAGTGGAAAGACTCTGATTCTAGAGTTTACACATTTGTAATAGCCAGAATGTCCAGTCTTCAATAAATGATTACAAGTCAGGCAAATGAGAAAGCATGGACTATACACTGGGGAAAAAAAGAAAAATAGAAACTCTATGCAAAACTCCAGGCATTAGAATTAGAACATGATATTTCTAACTCCAGAATTATAAATATGGTCAAAGAGCTAATGAAATCATTGGAAAATGGATTAAAGGAAATCAGAAATGCTAAGTTTCTCTGGTTTCACCAAAAAGTTCAAAGCTTTGTTGAAAACCAAAGTAGAACTGGTAGAGTTAAAAAAAAAAAAAAAAAAAAGCAATAATACAATTTAATAATTTACCAGCAGGGGGTCAACAAATCTGAGAGAAAAAAAAAAACAAAATAAAACAATAGAAAACAAAAATGACAAATGATTTCTGTATTTGTATAGATCCAGGGTAATTACCCAGTCTAAGAATGCAAAGAAGAATGAGGAAACCTGAATAGGCCTAAGAAATGTGTATGACACCATCAAGCATACCAAAAGACAGAATAGGGGTCCCTGAAGGAGAAATGAGAGGGGTGGGCCCAAAATAATGTTTGAATAATGACTGAAAATTTCCTAAATTTGATGAAAGACAAGAATGTACACATCTAAAACACTAAATGAACCCCAATAGAATAAACTCAAAGACATCCACAGAGAAATGTATTATAATCAGACTGTCAAAAGTCATATATAAAAAGAGAATTCTAAAAAGAACAAGAGAGAAGCATCTTGTTATGTACAAGGGATCCTAAATGAAATTAACAGTGGATTTCTCATCAGGAGCTATGGAGGCCAGAAAGCAATGGAGGGGCATATTCAAAATTTTGGAAGAAACCAACAGTCAACTAAGAATACTATATCCAGCAAGACTATCCTTCAAGAATGTAGGAGAGTTTACAATATTTCCAGATCAACAAAAATTGAGAGTGTTTGTTGCTAGTAGACCTGCCTTTCAGGACATGCTTAAAAGGAGTCTGTCAACCTGAAGTGAAAGGACACTAGAGAGTAAGTTGAGTCTAAAGAAATAAGATATATTGGTAAAAAAGTAATGGGATGAAGCAAAATCAGTGTTTGAGGGAAATTTATGGCTATGCCTATATTAAAGAATAATGATCTCAAATCAATAACCTAACTTTCCACCTTAATGAAATAGAAAAAGAAGAGCAAACCCAAAGCCAGCTGAAGGAAGGAAATAAAGTTTATAGTGGAGATAAGAGAAATAGGAAAACAATAGGAACAATAAAACAAAAAATTGGCTCTTTGAACAGATTGCAAAATTGACAAACTATTAGCAAGACTGACCAAGATCAAAATAAATTGCAAATTACTAAACTAGCAATACAATGGGAACATTACTACTGATGTTACAGGAATAAAAGGAAGTGTAAGAGAATGCTATGAACAATTGTATGCCAACAAATTAGATAACCTAGATGAAAAGGATAAATTCCTAGAAACACTCTATCAAAACTGACTTATAAAATGTCAGAAAATAAGAATCAATGTTGTCTAAATCATTAGAATGACTGCAAACAACAAAATAATATGCATAAGCAAACACAAGTTCATTCCATTTCTAACTATGAAATTCTTAATGTAAGACCTGACTAGAAAAAGCATTTAAAATGTGCTAAGATAAAACTCACTTAAAACAGGAAAATTCTGTGGCACTTTTAAATTATTACCTATGAATTTATGCATTTCATTGTAACTAAAAGTAAGTTGTGAAATATCAGCAGGAATTTTTATTTTAATGATTTTTCCCTAACATATGAAAAAAAATCATGTGCTTCTTCAAGTGATTATTATATTTTATATTATTATATTATATGATTGTTATGCAAAACTATATTTAAAATAAAAAGAAATTATGTTTTAAAAATTTTAAAAAAAGAATTAGAAAAGTTGAATAGGCCTATAACAGAGAGAGAATCAGTAATCAAAATTTTCCAACAATGAAAAGGTCCAGGACAAAGTGGCTTTCACTGGTGATTCTGTCAAACAGTTAAAAACATCAGTCTTTCTCAAACTCTGCCAAAAAAATAAAGCAGGGAATGCTTTGTAAGTTGTTCTATGAGGACTATATTACCCTAATACCAAAGAAAGTACAACAAAGGAAAACTATAGACCAGTATCCCTAACAAGTATAAATAAAAAAAAAAAACCTCAATAAAATTCTAGGAAACTATATCCAGCAGCATATTAAAAGGGTTACTCTATACCATGACTAAGTAATTGCAATCCAAAACACTGAAAGCAAAAAGTTGTACACAAATACTTACATTAGAATTTTTCACAATAGCCAAAAAGTAGAAACAACAAAAATGTCCATTAACTAATCAATGATTACATATAATACGGCATATCCATGCAAAGGGATAGTGTTCAGCCATAGACAGGGATGATTTACTACCGCATGCTACAACATGGAATCTTGAAAAATGTTCTGTTATTTGAAAGGGACTACATATAAAAGGCTATATATGAGAGGATTCGATTTACATGAACTTTTCAGAATAGGCAAATCCATAGACACTGAAAGCAGATTAGTAGTTGCCAGGGACTGGGGAAAGAGGTAATGGGGCATGACTGCTTGATAGTATAGTGCTTATTTTTGCGGTGATGAAAATGTTGTTATTAGATAGTCACAATGGCTACACAACACTGGGGACATGCTGGAAGTCACTGAATTATGCACTTTCAAATATTTAAAATGGTGAATTTTATGTTAGGTGAATTTTACCTCCATAAAAGGAAATTATATCTTCTCACTAAAAAAGAAGACAGACTGAATACAGACATTTTTCTATATTCTCCTCAAAATCAATGAAAATTATAGCAAAGTGATTAAACATGAAAATTAAAGTGTAACTATAAACCCATGTAAGCAAAGAAGTAAGAGAAAGAATGTAAGTAAATAAAAAATGTCAACAAATTCCTGGAACAGTGAATGACTGTGGACATCTGTTTAATGGATTCTTCTGAAAGAGGAGGTCCAGATTGTGTAAAGAAAACTGGAGCCAATCTGACAAGCATAGCCCAAGATACCCTCAGGCTTGGGGCTGGAAGGTGTGAGAGAGGGTAGGCACTCAAAGAAGGTCCAGAAGCTCAGATGGATTGCTTGGTTTATGAACACAGGTGAATTTTTTTACCTGTGTTTATTTAAAGGCAACTGAAGAGTGTCCAAAAAATAGCTACAGTTAGGAGAAGCAGGGCTGTCAGGGAATGATCAGTGTAACTGAGATAAACCTTCACTTATTGAAAGGGGAATGCATGGAAGTATCTTAGATTGATAAATAAAAATCCTATTTGAAGATAGGGAAAGAAAGAATTATTAACAGAAAGTATAAAAACAGAGTTAAAGGTTTATCTCGGGGAAATGAGAATAGAAGTGAGGTGAGATAGTGTTGCATCTCTTTATGGGAGCTTTTGCTACTATTATGAATCTTTTTTTTATTTTAATTTTTTATTTTCTTCCTTTTTTTTTTTTTACCACCAATGGATTATCCATCTGCTCTATAATAAGGAGAAAATTAAAAAAAAAAAATCCCTTTGAAAAGTCTGGAAAATAACACCAGCCAAAATTTATTTTGAGTAAGGCCATATTACAATACCTCAACTTCAGCAAATTCATTTATATGCTTTTGAAAATAAAGAATTAATTTTTAAAATCACACTTGTTTAATATAACATTGCTTTAAATGATGGGATGCCCCTGGTAGATTGAGATGGGTAATTCTTCTGGTAGCATTTATAGAAAATACAATATACAATAATAAATATTAATTGACAAGAGTTTATATAAAATATTTAATGCTTATTAAGTGCCAAGCACAATTTTAACTTCTTTATATGAGTTCAATTAATTAGTTCTCACAACAACCTTCTCAGATGAACAAAAACTGACTCAAGAAAGTTCACATAACTTGTCCCAGGTTCCACAGAGCTGGTGGTAGGACTACAGTTAGGGCCCAGGAAGAAACTGTCTCCCCATTATGGGATACTTAGGTGAATATGATATTATTTTACTAAATTTCATTAGCACTGGTTCCCTTGCTTTTAATTCAAAGTCTATGTCTGGAAAAGGTATAATCCTATATAATATTACTCTTGCCTAAATTGCCTAATTTATGAAATGGTGGTAACAAAAGTAAATACTTCATAAGCTTATAGGAAAATTATGTGGCTAACTATGTATGTACATTGCATAAGAAAATGTGTGCCACAGAAAAATTGGTGGTTTTAAAGTTATTATTACTACTGCTACCACTAACTAATTCTTTCATTTCCTGTTCAATCTGTTCCAATGTTGGAAGAAACACTGGTAATATTTGACTCATAGATGTGTATATATGTGTATCTAAATGTGGCCCCTACTGAAGCACAATTCTTGCTTCCTGTGCTCTTGGAACTTAATTATCATAAGATTTGAATCAGATGCTTTATTTAATGTCTGAGACATATTTTCTTAATATTTGCTCTGCCTTTCCTTGCATATTTGGGAAGTATGGCACTATGCACTAAAATTGCAGGCCAAGTGAGTGGTAAAAGGCTAATTTTTATCAAGTGCCATTTAAAAAGTCTCAAAGAGAATCAAGTCTTAGAAACAAAAATAATGTCAATTAATCACAATAAACAAAAGGAAAAAATTGTGATATCAAGCCATATGAGACTAGTTGTGAAGGAAGCCATTGTGAAAGAGGATTAAAAGGAGATTTGGGGAGACTAGACTCAGTCTAGAATTGAAATGCACATAGGTGTGTTAGGTAATTTATCTGGTTCTTACAATGGTTGACATGGGATATAAATGGCGAACAGATGTGATAATAGAATGGATGCATAATACTGCCTGTCATATAATTGAATCACTATAAATATGTGTACATACCTGTCTCCTCAGCTATACTATTTCTATTTCAAGGGCAAAAATATGTCTTAATTACCTCTGTGGCCTCCTACAAGGATGTTGTGTGACAAATACAAATCAAAATATGTTGAATGAAGAAACTAATTTTACAATTGTTTGGATGGAGGATTGGTGGATGTATTTCAATCATTAAAGTACATAGTTACATTTGGAAGAACAAGGGACATCAAATTACAGACCAACATAGGACGTTGTATTCTGAAAATATTCCTTTACACATATCATTTATCTTCTTAAACAATTTCATTGGTGTTGTCTATCTTAAAAGAAGCTTATAAATGTATTTGAGGCCGAACTTTAAATTAGTCATCTGGAATATTTTTAGAAATATTCTCACATGCTCTATAGTGGAAAATTTAGTAACATTTCTCCTTTAGAACCATTTTGTAAGGTGTAAATCCTTTTCAATCATTTTGTACAAATTATAATCATCATGAATGCTGTCTGTGATATTAATAGAAGGATAAAGTTTAATAATTTTAACTACCTTTTTTTGAGAAATTATATTATATTAGATGTTATTCTAGGCTATTTTGCAAATTATCTAATTGAACCTCTGTAGATGCTATGCCAAGTAAATGTGTTTCCAGCGTACAGATTAGAGGAGTCCACGAAGCTATTAAATAACTGGAATGACTCTAAAATGTATGCTCTTTCCATTTTGAAAGAACACTCCTATCATGATGATGATGATGACAATGATGACAGTGGTGGGAACATTTATTGAACATTGAGTATGGGCAAGGAAATAATCTATTTTATTTTTAACCACCAGATGACACCCTATTATTAATCATTTTTTGTAAATGAGTAGCCTCTGACTTCCAGAGTATCTTATCCAATGTCATACCAGAGTAAAACTCTTTAGATACAAGGGATTTTTCTTGAATTCTCTGTTGCACCATAAGTGCCCAGCATAATGTCTGACACATGGCATATTCACAATAAAATTTATTAATTGAATGGATACAAATCATGGCATCATTAGTACTCAACTTTGTTTTGTTTTATTTTGATTTTGCTCTGAAATGCTATGTTATGATTCTTCTAATTATCATTTAAGGTCGCTTGAACTTGAGTGTGGAATCATTTATGTTTACTTGGAAGGATATTTCAAGGATTGTTATGGCTAGAAAATTTTCCCATAAGTAAAGGTATTTGTATCTCTCTTGTCATCAGTCTTTTGAATGATAGTTTGTCATCCTCTGTTATAGAAACCGCTCAGGATAGATTTTTAAGGTGGTTTTCAATATATAATTATCTTCATTTGCTAGGTACCTGTCTGAAAACTTCATGCAATTTCCAATGTTCTCTAAATATGTAAAGCAGAGATGAGATGAATGAGTTCTTATTTGGTTGATATAATCAGTGTCCTCCTGCTTATCTAAAGACAGTACTCTTTGTTAGAGAATTTTAAAAGATCTTACAAAAAGACATACATAACCTTATTTCTGGTAAGGATTTCTTCAAGTCAGACTAGGGGTAACAAGTTTGAAAATGTACTACAACCAATTAATTGGTTATTAAAAGGATCTTTTAAAGGAAGAGCTAGGGAAATGCAAGTTACGTCAATGCATCTAAATTTCTGCAGTTAGCCAAATGCAGTATACCAAAGCGTTTACTACATGCACCCAGGGGCTAAGGCCTGATGAACAGCTTAAAGCATTGCTACATTTCCAAAACATATCTTTTCCAATTTAAAAAAAAAAAATCATTTTATCCAACTTTGCAAACTAATAATTCTCACTGTTTTTCTGTTCTGGTGCCAAAACAACAAAGCATCCCTTCAAAGTGAAGCATCCAAACCCCAGGATTTTCTGCACAGGGTCTCAATTTTACAAAGCAGTGAGCAAAAGCACAGTAGGACAGAGTTTTGCATACACTGTCATTCTTGCAGATTCAGCTGTGGTGATCAGCAGGACTATAGCATTAAAATGCAAGTGTCAGTAAAGATGGTCCACAAGGACGAAGGATGAAGGTTACTTTGAGTTGCCTTTGAAGGCAATAGTGGAATTGGCTTTGATACTGGAAATCCGCCCTGGTCTACTCAAATCAAGGACATTTGCCCTCCAAAACAGAAGGAAGAAAAAAAAAAAAAAGATATTGATGAGCGGCTCAAACAGGGCAGGAAGAGGAGAAAGTAGTTATTGTTCAGGTTTTTAGAAAGCAGTAGGAAAGAGTAAATAAAAGTGGACAAGACTTCCTTTGGAATAAAACATGAAACAGTGGGTATTCTATACTTGTCAAATGCAATTTTTTTGAAAAAAAATTGTTAAATGTGCCTTCTGGCTAATTTGCTGGCAAATACAAGCTGTTCTCCCCAGATATCCAAGTTATATGTTTCTTTTACTAAACTCACTAAAATGTTTGCCACTTAACAATTTCCTTATTCAAATTGGCTGGAGGGAGATTCATTAGGGAGAGTACAGAGACATAGAGGAAAGAAACTAAATTAGACATCATTTTCATGTGCTAGTACATATAAGTAAATTAGTTGGGAATGACCACCTTTGGTTTCCAAATATTCTTGGGCATAAATCTTCAGCTGAAGATTGAAAATTTAATAAAGGGCTATATTTAATTTCCCTAAGAACATATGATATTAATATCACCTATGAGAAAAGAGTATTTTTAAATCGCACAAATACTAGTAACAATTACACAGTGCATCCTTTATGTCAGGCACTTTCATACATATTAACAAATTTATTCTTTACCATAAAATTTTAAGATAGATACTCCTCAATCTTCATTTCATAGAAGACAGGTTGATGTATGTATTGGTCAAATAACTATTCTCAAAACACAGTAAGAGTAAGAAAAGTACTTGGATATAAACCAGTAGGCCTTAAAGATCTTTGCTTTTATCACCACAATATGCTTACTCTCTCATCAATGGACTTCTGTAAGTTATTACAGTCTCACAGAACCTATCTCTTCAAAATTAAATCTTGCTAATGCTCTTACCAACTCTATTCTGATCACACACATACTCTAAAACAATGTCATATATTTGTGCATACACATGAGGACAACTTAATGCTTGGTTTTAAGCTGTACGTATCCATAATATGAGTATCATTTCAGATACATGTGTCATAAGTGAACAGTTATTTATACTATTTTCGAAATATAAATCTATGTTTATAAGCTTGTGATTACAACATAGTGTCTCAGTACCTCCTCATTGGGAAAAGGCTATTTTAGTACATATTGCTGCACAATTTTCCTGATATCGGAGATATATCTTACACTGGTGTCACTATAGAGTGACACATGGACAATGGTATCTATCATATATTAAGGATCCATGATAGTCATCCAACAATATATTTCTCTATATGCTAGATATTTAACTAAAATAGAAACTCAAATAGGAAGCTCTGAATCAATGGAAGTACATGCAGCAGGCTCAGATACACAAAGATGGTGTCATGCATTAAAACGATTAAAACTATCTAGAGGATCTTCACTGATACCATCAAAAATTCAATCCACCTATTCAAATGTGTTGTAGGAAGATATAAAAGAAGTGACTACTTGGATTTGTGGGAGGGTCAAAACCTAACAAAGATATATTAGGGTGGCCCAGTATGGGATATCAGGGTCTAAGCAAGGGGAGGAGTACTTTGAACCATAGCAAAGGACTGGCATGAAACATTGGATACCAAGAAAGGAGCGGAGGGTATCAGCTGTGATGGAAGATTGGTTAAATACAGGAGTCTTAATCAAATAAGTAAATATATTAAAGATAATTAAGGCTGGTTTCTTACAAGTGGAGAAGGGAATTACAAATACAGGAAGGAAGAAAACTGCAATGGAGCATGTAGTGTCTAATTGGATATATCAGTGTGTACACATGGAGAGATAGATTATATATAGTGGTAGAGAAATAATTGTAGAGTTAATTGTGTGTGTATGTGCATATGTACATTCCCATGTCTAATCCCACAGTCTATTTACTGAGAGGTCCTGTTATTAGGATACCACAATAGCAATGAGCATGCCTAGAATGCATTTCTTGATTTGTAAATACTGTTTCCACTTCAAGAAACCAAAGCTTTTGGAGAAAAGATTGATTCTATTTAGGGACATAGAAAATACATGATAAACCTGGACTATCCTGTTGTCCTCAGAAATATTAATAAAATGTTCAAAGAACTATGGGGACATGAAAAGAGAACATAGGAGCTAACTTGAAAAAGCCCCATTGGTAAAATCAAAATAATTTGGAGATCAAAATAAATAACCATGTTAACAAATTCCTACCCACTGTATAAAATAGCAAACCATGGAGTTGTACAAATATAAATAAATGAATAAATACATTGAAAGTAAGATGAAGAATGGAATATTTTATATAGTATCAATGTAACTTTCCACTGAATATATATTAAATAAAATTGGGAAAATAGTGACCATATAATAGGGAGGCCTGGCAAACACCACCTTAATCAAGTGATGAAGATGAATGTCGTCAGTAAATGCACAAATTAAAATTGTGTGCCACCTGTTTTAGTTTGCTAAAATCTGCTGGGAGCAATACCAGAAATGGGTTGGCTTTTATAATGGAAATTTTTTAGGTTAAAAGCTTAAGGTTCTGAGGCTGTGGAAGTGTCTAAATCAAGGCATCATTGAGAGATGCTGTTTCACCAAACTGCAGCTGTAGGTGATCCGGCACATGGCAGGGCATAATGGGGCTCTGCCTTCCCCTCCAGGTTTAGTTTCTCCCTGAGTTCAGCTGGGGACCATTAGGTATATGACTGGTCTCTCCCATCTCCTCCTAGCCTCGTCTCTTTTCTCTCCTGGGCATCTTCCTGTGCTTTTGGCTTTGCTGATTCTAGCCTCTGGCCTCTGGGACTTCTCCCTTAGCCTCTCTGGGTTTTGCTGTCTCTGCAGCTTTTTTCTGTGTCTGCAGCTCTTTAGTCCTCCATTCATAATATATTCCAGTAAGAGGATTGAGACCACACTGAGTCCCATAATCTAATCAAAACTTCCCCTCCATCGTGGGTTTACAGGCACAGGAATGGGTTCGCTTAAGAACAGGATTTTCTGGGGTTCACAAAAGTCTCAAACCAGCACACCATGCAAAGGATGCAATGAAAAGAATACAGTGTGTCTTCTGTGACATTCCTGCAGAAGATGCATAGCCTGAATCAATTCATAAGGAAACATCCGACGACCTCAAATAGAGTAGCAATCTTCAAAATAAATAGCTTCTAATCTTCAAAAGTGACAACGCCATTAAGTAAAAGAAAGACTGAGGATTGGGTCAGGCTAAGGGAGAATATAGAGACAAGAGAACTAATTGCTGTGTGTGATTCTGAACTAAATTATTTTCCTATAATAAACATTACTATGACAGTTTGCAATACTTTATGACAGTGTGAGGATTAGATGGGAGTAACATATCAATGCTGTTTGATTTTGCAGTTTGTGTTGTAATAATGCAGAGAATGCTCTTGTTTGTAGTAAATACTCACACTGATTTCACTAAAATGTAATGTAGTATCGACTCTACAACTTACTTTCAGAAGGTTCAAGAAAAAATGTTCTTCGTACTTTCTCTGTAACTTTATGTCAAAATAAAATTGATTTGCAATGAGTATGATTTTTACATTTCAATTTTAAGGAGTTAGCAGAGCAGAAAGCCTCACTAAACATGGTCCTGCAAATGTACAAATAGTAATATTTAAAGGTCACTGAGAAACAGATGAATTCTGTTTTGGTTACTGATTATCATTCAAGAAGGTTACTGATTATTTTATGTGTGTGTCTAGGTTTACCCAGTGCCTTCTAGACATAGTATCCTATCATGCACATAAGATACCTCAATCAGGTAGCCTCAGCTAAAACATTTAATCTAAATATAGCTTTCCCTAGTAAAAACTTCCATTTATGGCCTTGGCCAGATGAGAGCCTTTCACTCAACAAAACCACACTATTCTGCATTTTCCTTATCATTTTGCATATCAAACTTAAATATAATTATTTTTTATTAATTAAGACATTAGTATCATGATGTAGGGGGTTGGATAATTAATGAATAATATTTCAGTGGCTGTTTTATTATATATAAATTTAAATATAATGTTTCAGTGACAAATTATATATGAATATATAATTAAATATAATATTTCAGTGGCTGTTTTATTTTATATATATTTAAATATAAAATACAGATATAATTCATGCACATACATTTATATATGCACATATATTTGTATAATTATAAATAAAGGCAGAAGGCTACTATAGGAGAAATCAATTCTGCTTTCAGTTCTTTTTCCTCCCTGTCTGCTTCTCAGGAAGAAGTATTATTAAATCTACCAGATTCTAGAATATAATTTTTGTTATTTTGATGTGGTTATTCAAATTTTTAAATATATTCTAACTAATGTTTATTAAAGCAATGCTGTCCTATAATAAACAATAAAATTCTTCTGTGAAGAATATAATGAATAACAGGAGTCCCTGACCTTTTCTCATAAATTCCTGAATTTCCCAGAGGGAGATTTCTATATTAGTTTTCCTCTATATTTCCAAAAAAAATGTTTATTCTCCTTTTTCTTGATTTCGCAATTGATTTTTTGCTTTGATTGCTAAGGATTTATCACACCCGAGGTAAACTCATCCCTCCTAATTTAAAATATTATTTTACTTCTTCCATTAATTACCATTATAAATTTAACTAATGTTACCACACTTTTGCTTATTATTTTAATGTCTCTAGAATGTACATCTGTCTCATAGCCTTTTATAAGATGAAGATATTGCATTCCATATTCTCAACATTGCTCTTCATCTTGTAATCCTCCCAGCTTCTAAATTGCACTTTTATGTATTCATATTTAATAATTTGTGTTACTTTTTCCAAATTTATTGATCACCATTGCTTTGTCTGTTGCAGTACTCTGAAACTGAAATGACTGCAGAGGCAATGTAATACATAAATAAGTGAACCAGGGCAAAAACAAGAATAATTGACCACCAGAAATAAAACTGGATTATTCTGTTTAATTATAAACACACACACAGACACACATACAGACACACACACACACCATTACATGCATATCATATCTATTATTTTGTTTATATAATATAAACAATTAATAAGATTAAAATATATATGACATAATATAAAATTTTGAATTTTCACCTTTGAAATTGAAAAAGAATACATTGTTTTCAAATCCTTTATTTCTTTTATTTGGTGCCAAACACCTGGTCCTTTTCTTCTGTACCACATAATGTCAATGTCATTCTTATACCCTGGGTTCTAGTATATAATAAGAAGCAGCCTTGACTCATTAAACATGGAAAATACTTAATTATATTCAGTTTTATGGTAGATTACAGCTGTTCACCATTGTAAGTTCTTCCAAAGATGGATATAATCTTTTCAAAATGATTTTTCTATTTATGGTAACAGATCCTAAGGTATTTGTAGAGTTCTAATATACCAGCATTACTATATTTAATTTTCAGTGGCGTAGGGTAGTTCAATAATTTCCAGTTGAAAGTCTTCATTCACACTATCAATATTCACTGAGAAAGATGAATTGAATAATGTTAGTTCATTTTCATAATGTAAATACTCAAATAATATATTTTCTGAAGTTCAATCTTTAATTTCACAATTTATAAGAATGTAGTTCAGAGTATTATAGTCATTTTTGGAAACATATCAGCAAAGGAAATTTGGTCTGATTATTCCTTGCCAAATGAGTTTCCCAAAGAAACCATTTCACTAAGAATGAACAAATTGAATTATATTCTATTGTACATATGCTTGGAGGCACTTACTGAGAAATGTTCAGAATGTTCAGAGAGACTATGTTAAAAAAAAAAAACAAAAAAACACCTAAATGTTTACCCCACATAAGAGAAACAGGTTTATTTGTTTCAACAGTTTAAAAAATTCGTTCAACAAAATCTTAAACCACCATTCTCAGGGAGGAAGTGGATGTAGCTCAGTGGTTGAACACCTGTTCCCATATCCAAGAACCAGGATTCAATCTTTGGTACCTTCTAAAAAAAAAAAAAATTAACATTATTATCTTCTTTAATATAGGAATGACAATGTTGTACATAAAACACAAACATACCTAGAGAAACATTAAAATCTTTGTGAGTTTGTAGAAGTGTGTATCAATGTGCTAATAATTACATTAAAGGAATTTTCATACAATTTCTAATATTCAACATGAAATAATTACTCATAAATAGGGCAACAAATGGATTTATATTCGGTAACTTTGAAAAAATACTGCCACACCGGATTTAAGTTTCTAACAGAATTGTATTATCAGTGAGCACAGCTGTATTCTCATCTGTAACTGCACTGTCTGGCAAAGTACCCACTAGCCTCATGTGACTGTTTGCAAAAGTTTAAATTAAATTAAAATTAGCTCCTCAGTCACGCTAGCCACATTTCAAGTATTTAACAGCCACATGTGTTGGTGCCTACACTACTGGAGAGCACAGATATAGTACAGTCCCATTATAACTGAAAGTTAAATTGTAAGGTGCAGATCTGTAGCAGGGATTAGGAATCTTTTTCTGTAAAGGGAGAATAACTAAATATTTTACAATTTTGGGCTGGATGTAATAATTTACAATTACTCAATGCTGCTGTTTTAGCAGGAAAAGAGCCATAGGTGATATGTAAATAAAGGTGTGTATCCGTGCTTCAGTTGAACTTTATTCAAAAAAGCAGGTAGCAATGTATATTTTTAAGACCCCGGAAAAATATTAATGTTCATTTTGACAAATCTATGTGAAGATTTAAGCAATTTTTCTAATATGTAAAATAAGTCATAATGGAATATTGTGTCTAATTTGGACACCATATCCGAAAGGTTTTTGACCACCTATAAATTGTCACTAGTTAAATATAACCATGTAACATTTTTTACACATGGGTAGTTAGCTGCAATGGAAAAATGGCTTTTAAAATATTTTTCCACAGGAAGCAGGATGTTTTTATCCATATTTTCAAAAGACAATATTAAGAAAATTTGTAGTTCACTATGAATTGACAAATATGTGTTTGTATTGGAATACCTGATTTGGCTAGGCTTTTATGTACTTAATTATCTATTAAAAAGTTTCCACTCACCATGTAATTGAATTGTCTTGCAGTAGCTCATACTTTATTTTTATGATGTAATTTTAGTTCTCCATCAGCCATTAAATTTTACATTATGCATCTATTTCAGAGTTATAATTTTTTCTCACAATGTCTCAAGCATAGATACTTTTAAAAATTAAACTTGTAAATTGTTATCACTACAAGCTGTAAGAGGGAAGGAAGTATTCTTCAGGGTCTTTGGAAGGAATGAGGTGCTATAGACACCTTGACTTTGGATTTCTGGCTTCCAGATACATGAGAGAAAAATTTCTGTTGTTTTAGTACTAGTTCTGCAGTAGCTACAGCTACAGTAGGGCACTACTACACATGGGCATGAAAAAAATTCCTTATTGTCTTCACTATCTCATTGATATTATAGGACTAAGCATAATATAAATGACAAATATAATTTTACTTTTAATATAGGGTATAAATACTTGGGAGAACCCTGGAAAACTGGGGAATGCAAGTATCATCTAAAAGAACAGCAATTATTTTACTCCAGCCCATTTTTGGAAACAGAAATATGAATTCAAAACTTTTGATTTTTCCAAGAGAGTTTGGAAACAATATATTTGATATGAAATTTCATAGTAATTAGACTTTAAAATGACTAAAAACCTACATCTTTAAACTGAATCTCTCACTCAGCAACTAGTTCACAGTCTCAGAAAATATACTGTGTGACCCCCAAAAGTGAAAATAAAAAGATGCTGTTTCCTAATCCTGGTAGGTACATATTTTTCACTGCAAAGCCAGTTAATGCACTATGATTAATTCCTTGCTTTATCCAATTTGTTTTATCATTATTTTCCCCTAAGTTTGTCAAAAGACTTAACCAAATCTCTGAAATTGTATTTTATATTCAGAAACCCTTATCCAGACTATTCCACCTTGTTACTCCTGTCCCAATGGCATTGTGGCTACTGAACAAATTCTTACATTTCCATCTAGGTTGTACTAACATTTTCTAGTTCTTTTGGCTTCCCTTTTTTCAGGTGTATTTTCTTGTTGCATCTGAGCTTATCCAAAGGTACCCTGTTAAGAACGATCGCAGTAGTCAGCTTTCTAGCATACACCAAAGGTCATTAAAGAAATGAAGTCAGACTAATTTTAATTCCTTCATCAGCAAAATCTCTTATTGTTTTTAATTCTTCTTACTAATGATGAGGATGTATTTGTTCTGGATTTGAGGGGAATATTTCTTTCTTGGATGTCATTTAATTTCACAGTGATGTTATCGTGATATATGCTTTTTTCTTAATACATGTTCTGAGTGAACTTTTACATTTGGTCTTGAATTCTTTCATGTTTATTTTGTCATTTATTTTATCATTTTCACCAATCGTTTCCTATGTTATTATGAGTTTGTCCTCCATGTTTATGACTTTTCACTTACATTTTGTCCCCTTTGTATCATTTTCTGAACTTTGAAATATTTCCTTTTAGTTTTCTTTCAAACTTTTTGTGTTTTTAAAAATATTTTCAAAACCCTAGTCCTTAAATCTTTCTTTTACATACCTTTCTGTTCTTACATTATTGATGCTGTATCTTGTTACAGTTTTCTTTGTTTATTACTAAGTTGGTTCTGTTCTTTGAATCATTTGTTTTCTTGGGGGTCACATTTTATATTTTTTCTCTTTTCCTTTGATTATTTGGGTTTCCTCTTTATTTTTACTGGGCTTAGTCAAATACATGGTGAGTCTTGTTTGTCCATTTATATTTAAGAAGGAGGCACTTAGAACGCTTATTAGGAGTCTATGGCACTTGGCTTTCCAATTGGAGACTTCACCCTTCAGGTTGAGAAGACAAGAATTATTGATTAGATACTGTAACACTACATGTCTAGGTATGTGGCATCTTTGTTCTACGACAATAGCTGTGTAAGGTTTTCTATCCAATTCTTTTCATTTTCCAAATCTAACCCTCTTTTTTGTTGAGAGTGGTAGTAGAATGAGGAAAGTCCTAATGTGGGAATATGTCAGGGGGGAAGAGTGTCAATGAATTCTTTCATTCTTTCCCATTGTACACACTGCTTCTACATATCTACAATTTCTATTAGCTGATCTGATTTGGGTATTCTACAAGGATAATATTTCTATTTATGTCCCTATACTTTTGACCTGTAATTTAGCCTATGCCTTTCTTTTCCTCCTTCATCAGTTACTACTTATCAACTTCAGTTGAAATCATTTGTCTACTGATATTGCCACCTCCCAATTCCTTCCATCTTTGTATGTGTTTTACTCATGGAGTGTTAAGAGGAAGAAACTGTATGAGTGTTCAGTCTGTCATCTTATAACATATACTACAATATATTGTAATACCGTCTCTAGATTTTTTTTAGTAACATCAGAAAATCCATCAGTACTATCTACCAGAAAACTGTGATCACCAGTAACATAATTGATCACAATCCCATTATTTTATATCTGAGAAATACATTATATATATTTTATTAGAGTATTTGATTTATTTAACTATTTTTGCTAAAATGTCCATACAACATTAATCTAAATTTTAACTGAGAATAAAAGAGATTACTAAGAAATTAACAACTTAACTTGCAAAATATAAGTAATCATTTTTATCTTGTTTGAATGTTATGAAAACTAATTGAGACAATTTATATGATAAATTAACTGGTATGCTGTCTGGCTAAAAACATAGTGTTAAGCACATGACAGCTGTCATTTCCATGGTATTTTCATTTTAAAATCTATGTTCAATGAAAAAGTTCAGGTAGAAATTGAATGATTATTTGTCAGTTATATTTCAGAGGTGGATCATTCACTGGGTATAGGGTTGAACCTAAAAGACCTTGAGATCCCATGCATGTCATAAGATCTCTGATTCTATAAAAAGTATTTTATAATAAACCATAATTCTCATTTTCACTGTAAAAACCAGCACTGCTGATGGGTTTATTTGAAGAGAGATACAGAATTTTTAGAGACTGCTATTGGATGTCTGGATTTTAAGAACCTTTTGTAAGTATTTGTACATTGTGAGTAGTAGAAGAAAGAAACATGTTGCCAAAGCCTTGATAGTATTCATAAACATTGATTTACATTTTGCCAAGTAGCACTTTTATTTTAGAGGCTTTAGAACAGTAGGCAACAGAAAAATTTATAGCAACATGAATAAACTTTAATTTAACCAGAACATTTGATTAACTACCATTTCAGTTTCATCCAACAAGCGGATAATCAAGTTACAGCAGTGCTTTGATATAAGCAGTATGTAAGGTTTTGCCATGGAATGTTTATAAAAATCCTAATTAAGCATTTTAAAATATTTATAACTGTCTTCACATATCAATGACTAACAAGGCATAAGAAGGACTTGCCTTCTTTGGGAATACAAAAAAGGAAGAATAAAGATAGGAGGTGGAAAACAGGAAAAGGTTTTCCAAAATGCTGACAATGTAGAGAGGAAATCTTGAAATTAAAGTTTATCACCTTACACTACACCATATGCCTTTGGACTCATATTCCATAGGGGCCATTTACTTCTCAAATGCCACTAAATGAATTACTCTGAGCCCCAGTCCCATTATGTTATAATATGAATAACCATGTCTGCTTTCTAGGACTGCTAAATATTTCTTGTGCAAAAATTATGTAGTAGACATAGACTGTCTATTAAATGGCCCCTAAATTATCATTACTATAAGACAATAATTAAAGGCATTTTATAAAAAATATTTTAATTATTTCATTTAAGAGCTATTAGTGATACCTAACTCATGCTTAGTACAGGGTTAGTTCTAGGTATCCCACTGTGAGTTGGAAACTCTTGGTCCTGCCAAAATGAAGTTGGTGTTATAGACAATGGAGTTGATAATAAAGAAAATTTAATAATTATTCAATCACAATATGCTAAGAAATAAGCCTGCCATTGCCTATAGAGAATAGTGAAAAGCCTATTTTTAATAGGTTCCTTAGGGAAGAATTCTCACAGAAGATATATTTACTCCAGGACCTGTAGATTAGAGAAGGGCCAATCATGTAAAGTGGAGGGCAGAAAATTATAAGCATAAGGAAAGAAAAATTTTAAGTTTCTTTCTTCTAGGAACTGTTGGAATGACAAGTGACAAGAGCCCAAGATGAAGTTTGATGAGAGAGAAGAAATGAGATAGAGGAAGATTTTGCAAACCTTCATAAAAAAATTTGGATTTTTTTTCCAAGTTTAGTGGGAAGCTGTTTAAACATGGTAGTCACATTATCTGTTTTACACTAAAAAAAAACCCATAACTACTAAGTGAGGAGTGGACACAATAAGAAACAGAAACAGTGATAAGTAATGTCATACATACATTTCAATAATAAAGGCAAAGTAGCTTGCACTAATGGAATGATAGTGGAGATGAAGAGGAGTGGACACATTTTGAAATACTTTATGTTAGGAGAAGGGAAGGCTTGACATTTAAGTGCATGAATGTCATATCTCAGGATGTGACTCTGAAGATGGAACAGATGCATACTAAAGAACTTGAGGGTTCTAGTTTTCATCATTGGGTGAATGGTGACATCATACTATCATGGGGAATGCTGGAGGAGGAATCAAGACAGAAATCAAATTCTAATATGGACAAAGTTTCTAACTTTAAGAAACCTAGAAATCACCCAAATAGCGCATCAGGAAGGCAAAGAAATCCCTGAGTAGACAACCAAGGAAAAGTCTGGGTTGGAAACATAATTTTAAAATCATCTGTACTTAATTAAGCTTTGAAATCATGGATATACATAAAATTACTAGAGAAAATTTAGAAACATTATCCTTAAGGCTGAAAAATAGGATAGAAGGTAAGAACTCAGCAAAGGACACTGAGAAGTGTAAGTCACTAAATTAGGAGGAAATTTTAATTGTTTAGTGTCTTAGAAGCCAAGAGGAAGAACAATGTGCAATGTACATTTATTCAATCACTACATGGAGAAATATGCTCTAAAAATCTACTCTGTGATAGAATTTTTCAGGCTCTATAAAATAGCAGTGGGAAAAAAAAAAAAAAAAAAAAAAAAGGGCAAATATCCCTGCAGTTACGAAGCTTATATTCTAGGGAAGGTAGGCAGGCAAGAAATAAAAGAAATATGTTAAATATAGGCATGTTAGCTAGTGATATGTTCTAAGAAGAAAGATAAATAAGGAAAGAGGTTAGGAAATCTTGGAAGGAGTTTATTAAATTTGGATAGGTTGAACTTTTACACTCAAGCATGGGTACTATTTTCAACATGAGGAAGAGCAGCTTCGGAAAAACACTCATGATGAAAATCTGACTATGAGGGCTGATGAATGACTAGGAAGTGAAGAAGGGGAGACAGTGAGAATAGACCTTTCCCTCAGGAGCTCTTATTGTGAACACTAATGTGGGGATATAGGTGGAAAGAAATTAAGGATCAAAGGAGGTTTTATTGATTTATACATTTGTATGCATTTATCTACTTGTACGGTGGTATATGCATTTAGGAGAAGATGCAGGGAATTAAATATATAAATAAAGTAAAGAATGGAGGAAGTGCTCTTTAATTAGAGTAAAGACAATCCATTTTAAAAGAAGAGAATGGGAGAAAATAAGTGAGCTTATCCTGGTTTAGAATCTGATAGGGAAAACATGAGAAAATGTAGTCTCATGGAGTATTGAGGAAAAAGAAGGCCTATGTGTTAAGGATTATAAATGGATGTCTACTAAAATTGTACATGGTCTCAATTAGGAACAGTAAGATTTTGGGTAAGTTTATAATGTTTACTGGAGGTTTGTAATTTGGAGTAAAAATTAAAGTTTTTGTATGGTTATGTAATTTCTTCAACAATGTTCAGCTTCTAGGATATGATTACTACATACAACCCAACTATGGAGAGGTCAGTTCAATCAAGATTGGGATTGTATTTGAATTTAATAGAAGAGTCAAATGAACTGAGGATATTTTTAAATGAGTGATCAGAAAATGGACCAAGAGATATAAAGTAAGCAAAAAAGACAATATATACTAGAGAGTTTCAATGAACTAAATGTCTTAATGAGGTCAAATATTTAAGGCAGTGTCTATTAAAAGGAAATTGAAGTGGGAGGATAAAAATGGACATCAGTGGGTCTCTTTGGAGGAGAGAAGAAAGTTGTATGATATATTTAAAGTGCTGAAAGAGAAAAACTTCCAGCCAAGAATTCTGTATCTGGCAAAGCTGTCCTTCAAAAAAGAAGGGGAAATCAATGTCTTCACAGACAAACAAAAGCTGATAGAATTATGTTACCAAAAGACCAGAATTATAAAACATAATAAAAGGAGTGCTGCAACAAGAAAGGAAAAAACAAGAGTGAGAGACTTGAAGAAGAGCATAGAAATGAAGATTGTTGGAAAGAGTAAATTAAAGAATAAAAAGACAATAAAACAATATGACAACAGAAAGCCAAAGTCAAAATGGTTGAAGTAATTATGCCTTTACAGCAATAACTGAATGTTAATGGCTTGAACAACCCAGTCAAAAGATATGACTGATAGAATGGATTAAAAAATAGGAGCCATCTGTATGTTGTCTATAAGAGACTCATATCAGATGTAACGACATAACCAGGTTAAAAGCGAAAGCTTGGGAAAGGATATTCCATGCAAACAGTAACCTAAAAAAGCTGGAGTAGTGATACTAATAGCGGACAAATTAGATTTCAAATGAAAAACTGTGATAAGAGATGAAGAACATCATTATATATTAATAAAAGGGGCAATTCCACAGAAATAATTACCTATACTAAGTATTTATGCATGTAACCTGAGTGCCCCAAGATTTGCCCACACTGGCAAAGCTGAAGGGAGAAATAGATGACTCTACAATAATAATTGGAGACTTCAATATACCACTCTCCGTATTTGATAGAGCATCTGGACAGAGGATAAAGAAACAGAGAATTTGAACAATATGATGAATGAACTAGACCTAACAGACATCTCTAGAGCATTGTACCCCAAAACAGGATATACATTCTTTTCAAGTGCCTATGGATCCTTCTTCAAGATAGACCATATGTTGGGCCACAGGACAACTCTCAATGAATTTGAAAAGATGGAAATTACACAAAACACTTTCTCTGATCATAATGGAATGAAATTAGAAATCAATAGTGGGTGGAAATGGGAAAAATCATAAATATATGGAAATTAAACAACACACTCTTAAGTAATCAGTGGGTCAAAGAATAAATTGCAAGAGAAATCAGCAAGTATCTTGAGATGAATGAAAATAAGAACACAACATATCAAAAACAATGGGGCACCACAAAGTCATCACAGAGAGGAAAATTTACAGTCCTTAATGCTTACATTAAAAAGGAGGAAAGAACTAAAATTGAACACCTAACTGCACAGCTGGAGGAACTAGGTAAAGAATAGCAAACTAATTCCAAACCAAGCTGGAGGAAAGAAATAGTAAAGATCAGAGGAAAACTAAATGAAATTGAGAAAAAAAAATAGAGAGAATCAACAACACCAAAAGTTGATTCTTTAAGACCAACAAAATCAACAAACACTAGATAGACTGACAAAGAAAAAAGAGAGAAAACAAAAATAAATAAAACTGGAAAAGAGAGTGGGGAGATATTACCAATGACCCCACAGAAATAATCAGGTTCTTAAGAGGATACTATGAGCAACTGTATGCCAAAAAATTAGACAATGTAGATGAGATGGACAAATTTCTAGAAACACACAAACCACCTACACTGACCCTAGAAGAAATAGAAGACCTCAACAAATCAATCACAAGTGAAGAGATTGAAAGAGTCATCAAAAATGTCTCAAAAGATGAAAAATCCTGTACGAAATGACTTCACAGGTGAATTCTACCAATCATTCAAAGACAACCTAACATCAATCTTGCCCAAGCTCTTCCAAAAATTGAACAGGAAATAATGCTACCAAACTCATTCTTTGAAGCCAACATCGCCCTAATACCAAAACCAGTTAAAGATACTGCACAAAAAGAAAATTATAGACCAATATCACTAATGAGTATGATGCAAAAATCCTCAACAAAATACTTGCAAACAGAATCCAAAAGCACAGTAAAAAAATTATACACCATGATCAAGTGGGTTTTACTGAGACAATGTGCAAAGGTGGTTTAACCCAAGAAAATAAATTAGTGTAATAAACCACATTGATAAATTGAAGGAGAAAAATCATGGGATCATCTCAAGTGATGCAGAAAAGGCATTTGACAAAATACAGTACCCATTCTTGATAAAAAAATAACACTACAAAAGATAGGAATAGAAGGATGTTTTCTCAATATGGTAAAGTGCATGTACGAAAAACCTACAGCTAGCATTATATTCAATGGTGAAAGATTGAAAGCTTTCCCACTGAGATCAGGAACAAGACAAGGATACCCACTGTCACCATTATTATTCAATATTCTACTATACAAATGTCGAAGCAACACTTGAAAAAAAGTTCAACCTCACTAGCAATTTGCGAAATGCAAATCAAAACTACAATGAGATATCATTTCACACCTATTAGGCTATTAAAAAGCCAGAAAACTGTATATATTGCAGAGGATGGGGAGAGATAGGAATGCTTATTCACTGTTGGTGAAATGTAAAATGGTACAACTACTGTGGAAAACTCATGGTTCCTAAGGAATTTCAATATACACTTGCCATAGGACCTGGCAATACATTGCTAGGGAAATACCCTGAATTTCTGAGAGCAGTGACCTGAATAGACATCTGCACACCAATGTTCATAGGAGTGTTATTCACTATAGCCAAAAGTTAGAAACAACCCAGGCATCCATCAACTGATGAATGAATAAACAAATTGTGAAGTATACACATGATAGAATATTATGCAGCAGTTGTGAAACATATGACAACATGGATGAACCTAAAGGACATTATGTTGAGTAAAGCAAGCCAGACACAAAAGGATGAATACTGTATGATTGCTCTATTATAAGCTAAATATATTATATGAAATATGAATATGGGTAAAATTATATCTATAAAACCCTTTCTTTGAAACTGAAGAAATGTAGGCTAATACTACAAAATGTTAATATCAGACAAAAACACTTATTAAACTAAGTGAAGGAGAACAGATACAGAGTACAACAAATTGTATGTTTCCATTTATATAGAATGTATATGTAAATCAACTTATAAAGATGAAATTAGATTAGTGTATGTAGGACTAAGAAAGGAATGCTAAGGGGTGTGGAGTCTTTCTTTTTGGAGTAATGACATTGTTCTAAAATATTTGAGATGTCTAATGTAATGTACAACATTGTGATTATACTAAAAGTCATTGATTACACACTTTGGATAGGTCATATGTATGTAAATATATACCTATAAAACTGCTTAATAAAAAAAATAAATAATTGTGCAAGAATATCCAGAAATAGCAGCTATGTACCACAGGGGAAACAGAGAGATTAAGAGGTGAGGAATTTTCTTGTCTGTCTGTTTATTATTATTATTGAAATAATGAAAATTCTTTGATAATGTTTGAAGTGATGAACGCACAACTATGTCATTACACCAAATTGGATAAATTTTATGCATCATTAATATGTATCAATAAAATTGAATTGTTTTTAAAAAGTTAATGTGAATAAATGCCACCATTAGCAGAGATGGTTTTTGGGAGGTATGTACCCCAGAAAACATGTTCTTAAATTTAATCCATTCCTGCGGGTGAGACTTTTGATGAAGTTATTTCAGTCAAGATGTTACTGTACCCAATCAGGATGAGTCTTAATCCTATTACTAGAGACCTTTATAATCAAAATGAAATTTAGAAAGAGAAAAAAAGAGGAAGCCATTGAGGCAGCACCACAAACTGAACATCCACAGAACCTGGAAGAGAAGGTAGAGGCCAGAACCAAGAATCACAGCCAGCCAGCCCCAGAACTCCAATCTCCTACAAGAAAACCTGTCATTGCTGATGCCTTGATCAGGACTTCTCCAAACCACAGAACCATGAGACAACCCCTTGCATAGTATTTGCATGAGCTGTCAAGGAAATGAAAACAGCTGACAATTCAAAAAGGAGTTTTAAATGTATATACTTCTTTAGGGAAAGTGAAAGAGATACTATTTTTGCTCTGTCAAAACTTTGGTGAAGAATGTTGAAAGAAAATGTCTGCAAATATCAAAACCAAGATTTTTACGGAAAAACTATACTAATCAGACACAGCAGGATCATCATATCTTACTATAAGAAAGAATCTGTTCCAGAGGCAGAGGACAGACTTATAAAGATCCCCAAATGAACTTCAAGGTTGTGAGGAAAGCCTATAAGTTTTCAAGTGAAACATGAGGTTTAGTACAGAGAAATTTTATGTTGGGCCTCGTGGGAACCAAGATTCCTTAGAACAGTAAACTCTAGATGTTTCAGTATTCAAGCACAACCTAGATACATTAGCACCCATTAGAGAGTTTGGACTAGTTGAATTCCAAAGTCCTGTTAAATACTAAAAATCATTAAATCATAGAAAATTTTGCTAAAACAAAGTTGTAGAGTGGGGGAAATTTGTCCAGTGTGGATGGAGAAGACCACATAATTATGTGTACATATTTTTTCATTATGGATGTCTTTATTCTTATTAAAATATCTGAACTTTAGAATTTTTAGCATTCCTAAATATGCAAAATATATCTGGCTAAAGAATAGGGGATATATTTCATATTAAAAAAGTAACATAATATAACATGTATGTACAGATTTGCTATTTCCTCAAATTTTTATGTGGAGAAATGTTATAAATGGCATTTATAAAGATGAAGCTCGTGTATATTGCATCATATTATAGTATCAGGAAATTAGATATCATCTCCTTTCATAAGGCAGACAAAAACCCCACCAATCTACACCAGATCATAATTCTTCTCATCATATATACTGCATATCCACCAATGACAGAGGGATATTACACAAGAACATGAGTATCAGTCAGTGAGAGCCATGGGAACTGCCTTTGAGATTGCCTACCACATGATCCAAATTTTAGAAACTGATAATTGTATGAATAACATAGGAAGAAGCATGAGAATTATTAATATAGTATTTGCTTTGAACCAGTCACTATGTTATATCCTTTTAGTATATTATCTCTACTTAACTCTCATAATAATTCTTTGAGTTTGGTACTCTATTAACATAATCATAGAGAAAGATGTAACAAAGCAGTGTAGGAATGTGTTAGTTTGAAGCACTATTTACCCCCTAAAAATGTAGATTATGGTATTCTTGTGGGTGTTGACCCATTCTAAGTAGGACCTTTTGATGAATGTACTTCAGTTAAGGTGTGACCTATCTCAATCAGGATGGCTTTTAATCCTATTACTGTAGTCCCTTATAAGAGAATGAAATTCCAACAGAGAAAGAGAAAAGCCACAGAAGCAAGAAGCTGAAATCAAAGAATCCCAGAAGAGAAAGAGACCAGCAGCTACCACCACTTGACTTTGCATGCAACAGAGGAGCCAAAGATTCCCAGAAGCCACAGACTTTGGGGAAAAAATACCTCTTTGATGATACCTTGATTTGGACTTTTCCCCAGCCTCAAACTGTGAGCAAATAAATTCTCACTGTTTAAACCAAACCATTTCATGATATTTGCTTAAACAGCCTAGGAAATGAAAACAAGAAGATTCGACTACATAATGTTTATGCATCCACATCCTTTGCCCTGGAACTTTTTAGTGCCCTACAATAAAAAGTAGGGTATATTTCTCCACCCAGTAACTTTGAACTTGGCCATATGATTTCCTTTAACTAGTGGTATGTGAACTGAAGTGATAGTGTGGCAGTTCTGAAAAGAAGCTTTAGGCAGCATCTCATGTTTGCCCTTGATCCCACTGCTCTCCTGTACTCAGCCTAAACAGGCCAGTGGAGCAGACCTAAACTCAGTATGGGCAATGGAATCCAGCTCAGATGAACCCAGACGAGCACAGCAGTGCCATAGCCAACCCGGTTTGTGCTTGTGAGTCATGGAGATTTTGGAGTTGTTTATTGCAGCATGAAATGTTGACTAATACAGCAATGAGTAACTCAGTGTCACAGATACAAGAAGAAGAACTTGGGCTTGACCCCTTGCAGTCAGACTGTAGAGACATTGCTTCTAAATACAGTCTTCCTTTGTCTCATAGGACAGTCTGGTTTCAAGAAAAATGAAATTTGGAGAAAATTTATTTAAAACCCGTTTCTTCCATGTATTTAGTCAGCACTCAATGTGTACTGGGAGCCTAAAATATGCCTATCACTGTACAACTACAATGCCAAGAAAATGTAAACGTAGATTATTATCTCTGTCCTCAAAAAAGTCAAACAAAAATGTATATTGAGAACATAAAAATTCCAGCACTAATTGGTTCCAAAACAAGTTAGAAATAAATAAATTATTATTTCTGCCCTCAAAAAGTCAAGCATAAAGCCCACTGTGGAATTATCCCTTTTTAGTATATTAGCCCTTAAATTGAGAACTACATTGAAAACCTCAAAATATTATCCCATCTTCCTTGAAGTTAATTCCACAAAGAAAAGTGGAGGCTAATTAGAACTGATCAACTGCTTGACATTTTCTTTTCTTTTAAATAAAACTTAGGTTTAAGGGGACTTTGGGGCTAAACATTATGGCAGACTAGCTGCTCTAAATAAAGAGCTATAAGATTTTATTTATCCCTAGTATGTTTCACAATTGTATTAAAAGCTTTATATATTTTATTTCATTTATACTTACACTAACTTTATTTAATGAATGAGGAATGTAAAGTTTAAAAATGGCAAGTAATGTAAACCCCAGTTAAATTACCACTTCTGAACATTCTGATTCCAAACACCATGCATTTATCCAGTTTTCTATTCTGCCTCATTCTTTCTAATGCAAGTTCAGGAGGAACAAGTCATTCTTAACTACAAAGAGATGTCC
Source organism: Dasypus novemcinctus (assembly GCF_030445035.2). Taxonomy (NCBI): domain Eukaryota; kingdom Metazoa; phylum Chordata; class Mammalia; order Cingulata; family Dasypodidae; genus Dasypus; species Dasypus novemcinctus. The sequence goes on along the minus strand of NC_080687.1, from coordinate 84,548,277 downwards.
CCAAAGGCCCTAACAAAATTCACTAAGAATACCCAAGGAAATTCAATGAAATGGGAAGGTTTTGTATTGCTGTCTGCTTTCTGAAAAAGCTAAAGTAGCTGCCCTTTCCATTATTTGAAACAAACAAGGAAACTTCAACAGAGCAATATCATGTGGTAATGTAACACAGATTGACTCACTATTCTCAGCATTTGACATTTTCTAGGGGGAGGGAAACTCTTAACATATTTTCTAGTATTAGTTTATTACTTCATAAGTGTTAAACATCAGTTATACATAGTAATAATCTGAAATATAATGCATGAAAGCATGAAAGGCTTCCTTATAAAGATATGAGGGACAGGATAGAAAAGTTGTGTATTTCAAGCAAAACCAAAACGGTATACACGTGCACAAAAATACACCAAGACCTGTCTTGGTGGAAACAAAGTACAAGATTATGAAAATAATTTTTCTCAAATTCAAATACTAATGAATATTATTAATAGGATGAGTTACTAAAGAGGGATAAGAAGCTGGGTAGATTTTGTCTAAGTCAGAATGACTTGTCTTTGAAACAAATGCTAATTATGTAATGTCTCTGTTAACTTTTTCCCATAATTTTAGGGTTTTAAGAAAACATGGAACTCTAATAGGTTTCAAGTAACCTTGTAAGCCACAAATTCTGAACAACTATAAAGAACTCAAATACCTTCTATATTTATTTTAACCAAATAATGAACTTTGATTTCCAATGCTTATAATATCTCTGAAATTTAATGAAAATTAGTTATCTTTGTCTAGTATCCTCAAATAGTTTATCTATAACTTTCCACACAACACATGCACATATACTACTTATTTATTTTTGCTAATTGATTTAATTTGAGGATGAGGGACTTTGCTTTGTTTCTAGGAAAATTAATAATTATTTAAATCAAAGCCTACATACACTGAATACTTTTATAAAAAGTTTCCAACTTATGTCTTGAATTAATTTACATGGGGTTAACTTTGTTTGTAAATTGCAAGTGAAAATATTTGTACTAGGATAGGAAGAGAATAAAATATTTACTTTCAAATATGGTAAAATTCCACACATAAAAACAGGATCTATGTAATTTTTAATACTTCACTTTAATATTTTTTCTGGTCTAAAAGTTATGCCTACTATAACATATCATTGAATTATTCAGAAAACAAATTACTGGTATTCAAATCTGAATGAAGCACTTGAATTATAGGGGATTAAATTATTATCTATATTGATCAAGTGATCAATCTACACTTTTGTAGTAGAAATGCATTTATGAAACACAGAACATTGATGTTTTTATGAGAAAACATTAAAGAATTCAAAAGGCAATGTTCCTATGACATAAAAATTAGGGTCCAAAATACACAAAATAAGAAATGAGAAAGGTGATATCACCACTGACCCCACAGAAATAAAGACTATCATAAGAGGATACTTTGAAAAACTATATTCCAACAAAAATGACAATTTAGAGGAAATGGACAAATTCCTAGAAACACATAAGCAGCCCATATTGACGAACGAAGAAATTGATGATCTTAGCAAACCAGTCACAAGCAAAGAGATAGAATAGTCATTAAAAATCTCCCAACTAAGAAGAGCCCAGGGCCAGACGGCTTCACAGGTGAATTCTACAAAACATTCCGGAAAGAACTAACACCAATCCTGTTGAAACTATTCCAAAAAATTGAAACAGAAGGAACATTGCCGAACTCCTCCTATGATGCCAACATTATCCTAGTACCAAAGCCAAACAAAGACAGCACAAGAAAGGAAAATTACAGACCAATTTCTCTAATGACCCTAGACACAAAAATACTTAACAAAATACTTGCTAATCATATTCAACAACACATTAAACGAATTATACACCATGACCAAGTGGGATTTATTCCAGGTATGCAAGGATGGTTCAACATAAGAAAATCAATCAATGTGATACACCATATAAACAGATTGAAGGAAAAAAATCACATGATTATATCTATAGATGCAGAAAAGGCATTTGACAAAATACAGCACCCCTTCTTGATAAAAACACTCCAAAAGATCGGAATACAAGGACATTTTTTGAACATGATAAAGAGTATATATGAAAAACCTACAGCCAACATTGTTTACAATGGCGAAAGCCTGAAATCCTTCCCTCTAAACTCAGGAACAAGACAAGGATGCCCATTGTCTCCGCTCCTATTTAACATTGTCTTGGAAGTACTTGCTCGAGTACTGAGGCAAGAACCAGATATAAAAGGCATTCAAATTGGAAGGGAAGAAGTCAAAATTTCATTATTTGCAGATGACATGATCCTATACATAGAAAACCCTGAGAGATCTACAACAAAGCTTCTAGAACTCATAAATGAGTTCAGCAAAGCCGCAGATTTAAGATCAATGCGCAAAAATCAGTAGCATTTCTGTACACCAATAATGAGCAAGATCAGGAGGAAATCAAGAAACAAATACCATTCACAATAGTAAATAAAAAAATCAAATACTTAGGAATAAATTTAACTAAAGAGGTAAAAAACTTATACACCGAGAACTATACAAGACTGTTCAAGGAAATCAAAGAAGACCTAAATAAATGGAAGAATATTCCTTGTTCATGGATAGGAAGACTGACTATTATTAAGATGTCTATCCTACCAAAACTGATCTACACATTCAATGCAATCCCAATAAAAATCAACACAGCCTTCTTTAAGGAACTAGAAAAACTGACTATGAAATTTATTTGGAAAGGAAAGAGGCCCCGAATAGCCAAAGACATATTGAAAAAGAAAAACGAAATAGGAGGAATCACACTTCCTGACTTCAAAACATACTACAAAGCTACAGTAGTGAAAACAGCATGGTATTGGCATAAGGAGAGACCACAGACCAATGGAATCGAATTGAAAGTTCAGATATAGAACCTCATGTATATAGCCATATAATATTTGATAAAGCCATCAAACCCTCTCAACTGGGAGAGAATGGACTATTCAACAAATGGTGCCTGGAGAACCTGTTAGCCATATGTAGAAGCATGAAAGAGGATTACCATCTCACACCTTATACAAAGATCAACTCAAGATGGACCAAAGACCTAAATATAAGAGCCAAGACCATAAAGATCTTGGAAAGCAGTGTAGGGAAACATCTACAGGACCTTGTAATAGGAAATGGCTTCATGAATATCACACCAAAAGCACGAGCAGCAAAAGAACAAATAGATAAATGGGACTTCCTCAAAATTAAAGCCTTCTGCACCTCAAAGGAGTTTGTCAAGGAAGTAAAAAGGGAACCCACACAATGGGAGAAAATATTTGGCAACCATATATCTGATAAGAGACTTATAACTTGCATATATAAAGAACTCATATATCTTGAAAACAAAAAGATAAACAACCCATTTAAAAAATGGGGAAAAGATTTAAACAGACACTTCTCCAAAGAAGAAATACAAATGGCTAAAAAGCACATGAAAAAATGCTCCAAATCTCTAGCTATCAGGGAAATGCAAATCAAAACTACAATGAGATACCATCTTACTCCCATAAGATTGGCAGCTATGAAAAAAACAGAAGAATACAAATTCTGGAGAGGATGTGAAGAAAGGGGAACACTCATCCACTGCTGGTGGGAATGCAGAAGGATCCAACCATTCTGGAGGACAGTTTGGCGGTTTCTCAAAAAAACTAACCATAGATTTGCCATATGACCCAGCAATACCACTACTGGGTATATACCCATCAGAACTGAAAACAAGGACACAAACCGATATATGTACACCAATGTTCATAGCAGCATTGTTCACTATCGCCAAAAGTTGGAAACAATCCAAATGTCCATCAACAGACGAGTGTATCAATAAAATGTGGTATATACACACAGTGGAATACTACTCGGCTGTAAGAACAAATACACTACAATCACATGTGATAACATGGATGAACCTTGAGAATCTTATGTTGAGTGAAGCAACCCAGGCATTGAAGGACAAATACTGCATGACCTCAATGATATGAAATAAGCAAACTGCCTCAGAGAGCTAGAGTCTGGAAAAGAGGCTTACAGGAAATCGGGGGGTGGAGGAAGGATGTGAGTTAACGTCTGCAGGGGTGGAATCTGTGATGAGCTGGCGGTAAGTATGAGCACAAAGAAGGGACAAAATGGGGGCAAGGGGTTGCCTTTGGGTGGGGCTTTGTGGGTTTGAGGGGGGCTGGGGATGGGAAGAGGAGTAATATTGTCCAAAAATTGGGGGGAGGGAGGGGCAACATACGAACATGGGAGAGTGTCAGGTGTTCGTTGAGAACAAAATGTTGAGAAAATCGTATCAAAGTATAAGTAGGAGGGTTACCTGTTTAGGATGCTCAGGGGTTATGGTCTGATGCGGGACGGACTTCGGGGGAATAGCTGAAGGCTCATTTTGCCAAGGTGGGTTGTACCATTGGGAAGAGTTGGGGTGAACCCACATCCCGGGGAGGACTAATGCCATCAAATAGAGAGAACTGTATCTCTCGTGAGAAAGGATGGCTCCCAGGGCATTAGGGCAGTTGAGAAAGTCAGGTCCTGAATACTGCTGCAATTATCTCTGGACATGGCTTCTTGGGAAATGGAGATTGGCTGGCATTGTGGGCCCCAAGAGGAGGGGAAAATGGATGTGGAATGGATGGAACCAAGGTAAATATGGGGGCAAGAGAGGAGTTCTGTGAGAGTACACGAGGATGATTATAAAACATGTAATATTACACCAAAAACATATAGGGGATGACAGACTAATAATGTAAACCATAAGGCAAAACATAGGATAACTAAAAAATTTAGAAAACTGTACAATCTAAAGTATGGACCACATAGTAAGCACAGATGTCACCTTGTTTGAAAGCTATTGTCTCGAAATCTGTACATCAGTTTCAGGAAATATGATATGAATAAGCTAAAAGATTATCGCTGTGGAAGGGAAAAGGTTTTATGGTGGATCTAGGGAAGTACTGTATATTGTATATATGAATTTCGGTGATCTAAGACTCTTGTGAAACTGACATTATATTGGGATTCACTTTACAGGAAGTTTTGGATCAAAGAGTGGTTCAACAATGACAGCGGAGGAATACTGATATAGGATGTTATTGACAGGATATATATGGCTGACAGGGAGTTATACAGGGCATATGCCCAGGGTATATAGTAATGTCTAGATATACTCATAGTGGAAACAATTAAAAACAACAGCTGGGGGGGGTACTGGGCTCCTGGCCGGGGGGTCACTGTCGTGGACCCTGGGGGAGCAGCGGCAGTCCCCCAGGTGCAATGGCAAGAACCAGGAAGGAAGGAGGGCACAACAGTGGGCTCCTGATACTAATGGCTATGCTTTTGAGCCTATACACCTGCAATAAGAACAAGACCTAGAGTAGCACTGTGCCTGGGAGTTTCCTCCTGACAGCCTTCATGTTACTCAAATGTGGCCACTCTCACAGCCAAACTCAGCATGTAGATGCAGTGCATTCCCCCCAGTGTGGGACATGACACCCGGGGATGAGCCTCCCTGGCACCGAGGGATCACTACCACAGACCAGCTGAAGATGCAACTAGAAAATGACCTTGAATTAAAGGTTCAATATGGATCAGCAGAATATCCCTGTCTACATATAATAACATGACTTCAAAATGCTGTTTGACCTAATTTAAGGGGGAAATGGAAAGGAGAAATGAGATTATAAGGCTATGACTCTCTAAAAAAGAGTCTGGAGGTTGTCAGAAGGAATGCCCTTATGCACAACTGAGCAGAGTCTAAGAGACAGATAAAGTAGATACAACCCCAGGTATTGGTTCTTTTGAGGGATAAAGAGACCCACGGGTTCTATGGTCATTTCAGATGGGGTTCACTGCCATGGAAGATGGCCCTTCTTTGGAGCTGGTGTTTCTGCATGATGGAATTGGACTCAGAGGGGATCTCTTCTCACAAGACTTGCATGCTACTTTATTGGAATTGTAGTTGGTGCTGGGGTTTAAGATATATTTAGGGGATTTGAATCTCTGGACTAATAATAAGACACCCAGGCCCAGAGCCTCAACAGACTTCAGCTCCTACACTTTGATTTATTGGACTTACCCCACTCAGCTAACATGGAGTTGAAGAAGGTCAACCACCACACCATGGAGCCTAGAGTGTCTACAACTGAAAGCAGGAGGAGTGCATCCAGTATCCATGTGGAATCTAAGCCCCCACTTGACATAGAGGTGCAATGGACACAACCAATCCAATGTCCACAGAGAAAATGTGGAATGGGTGTTGGAAGGGTAGCCATCGTGGCTGCTGGGTTTGGGGAATGGGAGGAAGAGATGAGATGTGGAGGCGTTTTCGGGACGTGGAGTTGTCCTGGGTGGTGCTTCACGGACAATTACGGGACATTGTAGATCCCCCCAGGGCCCACTGGATGGAACGTGGGAGAGTGTGGGCTATGATGTGGACCATTGACTATGGGGTGCAGTGATGTTCAGAGATGTACTTACGGGGTGCAATGGATGTGTCACGATGATGGGAGAGAGTGTTGCTGTGGGAAGAGTGGGGGGTGGGGGCGGTGGGGTTGATTGGGACCTCATATTTTTTGAATGTAATTTTTAAAAATAAATAAATAATTTTAATAAAAAAAAAATTAGGGTCCAAAAACACAGAGAGAACGTTACAGCAAAATATAATTACTCTGGGATTTTACTGTACTTTAAACAAATGGTTGCATTTCCTTTAATGTGTATGATGTTATTATTCAATGTTGTGGAGGGATTTGTTTTTTGGTGACCTGGGTTTAAAACAAAGCAATAACATGTGGTTTAAATATCCTTTCTCTCCCTCCTTTCATTTCTTTAAAGAAATATGCCACCTTTATAATGTCCCTTCAGGTTCTAACCTTACCACAATTGCTGAGATCTGATTATATCTCATAAGCAGAACAGACCTATTTTAGGAAAATTTCAGGTAAGTGAGTGTTCAGGTAACAAATGAAGCAGCACTCATTTTTTGAATGATTCCTAAAATCAGTGACTTAAAATTATTATTGTCTATTTAAGAAAGTCACTCATATCCAAAGCAAAGTAGAAAATGGAGGAGTTATCTGATCATATTTCCCTATACATTTTCAAAAAGCAAGCTTATGATGAATATTGATTTGAATCTGTAACCTAATAAAACAACTTCTAATTTTTAAATTAACTTACTGCTCATAAATGTTCATATACTTATATATATTCTTGATTGAAGATAAGGATTTTTATGAATTCTTTGTTCGTGAGGACTGGCATCACAGAAGATTCCTTTCTGTGACTTTATTGTTTGTGATTGTTAGAGAACAATGACTATTTGATTCTTTTAAAGCACAAACACTTATGTTTAATTATCTGGGATTGTTCTATATACTCCCTGGATAACTGTTCAATTTCTGTATTTTATATGGCAAATATAGATATGACTTTGTTATTGGGTTTCAAATAAATTGTCTAACCCTCCAATGGCTTCCTTCATCTTGTTCAGTTTTTCTAGTTCCAGTTATTTTTCACATTTATATTTGTCTTTTATTAAATATCACTCAAAACAAGCCAACTTTACAGGGATTCCTTTTTCTCATTTCTTCCTAACTCTATGTATAATACTAGAACTTAAATTTATATAAATGTATAGGTAGTATCTAATCTTTCCTGGGTGCTTCATTTTAAATTTATCCTATATATGAATATAGTGGAATATGATGCACTTAAATTAATGTATTCATACTTCAAAAATATTAATTAGCATCTCTAATAAACAAATTGTTCATCTAGCTGCTTTAGATAAAGTGTTAAGCAAAAACAACTGATCCTACTCACCTGAAGTTTATCTCCAATGGAAGTGGGAAAAACACATCATAAACAAATAAACATAAAATCTGGAAAAAAATAATATCATTTTAAAAGATAATCTGCCTGATATTACATGTATAATATATTGCCTACATTCTAACTCCATCTTCTCTAATCTCTTTATATGACAACAACGCAGCATCATTTACTATAGCAGGCTTGGAAAGATAGCGCTCTCTTTCTTTTAATAAATCATAATAAGTATATTACTACTGATGGTTTAGAAGAGTGTGATTTTGCCCCACAACTTATTATAAAAGTTATAATAGTTTTTTAAAATTCTTATATAACATCATAAATAATAATCTATATCAGAGGTTGGTTAACATATTCTACAAAGGAGCAGTTAGTATATACTTTAGGCTTTGTGAGCCATTTGGTCTCTGTCACAATTACTCATTTTCACAGTTGTGGTGTAAAAGGAAAGACAATATGTAAATGAATCAGTGTGCCTGTATTCCAATAAAATTTTATTTGCAAAACCAGGCAATGGGCCAGATTTTGCTAAGCCCCGATATACATTAATTACTTCTTTAATGGAATTTATTTTATAAAAAGTAGGTATTACTTGATTAGTCAAGATAACCCTTAAAATATTTAAACAGTTGAAAAAATAATTTCTCTACTTAAACACTCTGCTGAATCTTCAGGCTTGCTCTTGGCTTTTGGTGCATTGGTTTCTAAGATAGATTTGGAGTCATCCAGTCTGAATTCAAATCCCACTCTACAACATAATCACTGTGTGGGGTCAGGCACGTGTCTGTCTACTTTCTTTAGGCTTCCCTTCTACCCATCTACCCAATGAAGATAATAAAAGTATGTATCTCCATATATTCTTCTGAGATATAATTGAGGTATTCTTTTGAGGTAATTGAGATAGTCTGTCTAAAGTACTAAATTCGGAGCCTGGAAAATCATAGATACTTTATTAACATAAAGTATTGCTTGTATATAGTTACTATTTTCTTGCATCCCACCATCCCTTGGGAATAACGACCACACTGTGTTATTCATAAGAGTATGGACAGATTGTAGATTATCAGAAAAACCCTACTGAAACTGTAAAACTGAATTGTATGAGGTTATTTTTTCTTGTCCCAGTGATTTACAAACTGAAGAAAGTTTGGGAAGAAAGTTCTCAAGCTGTCGAGTTCCAAATATTTCTTTTATATTATAAAGGAACAAGTGCTAGTGTATTTTTTTTCTCATAAATTCTGATGATTTTGGTTTTTTATCTAATCCTTGTTAAAATCCTTGCCTAAAAAGAAAACGACAAAGGTCACATTATTGAAATATCATTTCACAATAACCAGTGATTGCATGAAATTAAAATCACTGAAAGCAGAAATTGCAAAGAGGGATTAGATAATACATAGGTGATATTTGACTAATTTCTAAATTTTCTTAGTGAACAGGTCATAATACTTTACATTTATGGGGGAGTGAGGAAGGTTTAGATTCTCCTTGCCTTTTAAAAATTATTTTCTGCAGCAGCATTCATATCAATTGAGTAGAAAACACAGTCATTAGGGTATCATTGGCAATCATGCTATCCAATATATTGGAAAGAGAGCTTCTGTCAAAGAAAATGTGTGCAAAGTGTTGGTGCTTTTCCTTGTGATGAATATAATATAAGACCTCAATGATGTGTTCTATTAGTAAAGTGAACTTGCCAACAGCTGATCAATACTCAGATGGATATCGGTGCTGAGGTATTCACTAATTGCTATTCTAGGTCCCAGGGCAGTTGAATAAGAGCAAATTGTATCTTAATGAGAGTTACAGGTCAGTAATGACAGTGAAATACAGAGCATAATGGAGAGTTTCAAAGTCATTTTTATCATGGAATTCAATCACTAAACTTTTATAGGATGGATGGGTTCTTAGAGTCTAACAAATCTTGTTTAATGTCCAATATGTCACCAGATAACAACATAAAAATTGAAAGTTATTTAGTTGTTTTAGGATTTGATTTGGCAACAGGGTCTCTGCATTGCACAACTGTAGGGAATGTCTTCACTCTGGAGTTCATATAAATATTTTGCACTGTAAAACTGGCAGTGAAATTCCTATAGTTCTTAATTTATTTCTCTCACTTTATCCAATTGTATCCTTAGAGGTGTGCAGTGCAGTAGTGTTGTTTATCTGCAAGGCTAAGGAAACCAAACTTAAGTGTGCCTTATTCATGACATGAATCAAGTTTCAAGAAAACCAAAGTGAAGGCTGGTAGGGCACCTTTATAATCATCAGAGACAAAGGCCTTCTCTGATCTGGTTGTTTTGCCCTCCCCAACCCATGGCAAAGACCTCATGGTCCAAGACGGCTGCTTAAGGTTGAAGCATCTTTACCACATTTCAGCAAGCTGGAAGGCCAAAGTAGTGATGATGCTTATGTTTTTCTTTCTAGCAATATTTTCCTTGAAAGTTGCACACAGCACTTCTGCCTAAACCCCCCCAAAAAGGACATGTTCACGTGGTCACACCAGGATGCAGGGAAAACTGGAAAACATTGTCATTGTTCTGGAGAACCACCAAGAAGGTGCCCATACAAATATCAGGGGTTCTATTACCAAGCAAGAATGGAAAACAGGTATAGGGGAACAACTGGCATTATCTACAGTTATCATAACTCATATAATCAACTATGGCATTATGTAAGAAATATGTTACCATGTGATACCTCCAAAATATTTGATTCAAACATTGGAAAATATTTCAATACAAAAATTTTAAAAATGCAAAAGTTGAGAAACATTAAAAATGAGAACATTTACTTTATTTTTCAAAGTGTTCCCTATAGATTAAAAAATCCCAGTGTATTAATATTAAGGGGAAAATGGCAAATATAATACTTATCAGATAATATATTAATTATATTATCTATAATTATAATAATATATAATATATTAATATATAAAATGAAATATGAAGGAAATAAAAACTTGCTAAATTAATTATATAACTTAATTATAATATTTCTTATATATAAGAAAAATTGCTTGAGACTTTGAGATGTAGTTCCCAAACCCCACTGCTGCCATTTTGGGTCTAAGCAACAAATACTAGTTGTAGTAGTCAGATAGGGACCATTCAGTCTGTGTCTCTGTATGATAATAATAAAGGAATCCTTTCACTTTGGATTTGAAAAAAGATAGCAACAATATTGATTCTGTCACATTGGACCCAAAATCTTAAAAAATTGTATATATTATACTTTGGAAAATTGTCTATCCTCATCTCCTGCTATCTACACTCACATATCTTTACCCACTTTAATTTTCTTCATAGTAATTTTGTGATTTTAGGTAATCTTAATTATTTGTTTACTTGTTTATTGTCTGGCTCTCTTACTAGAATATTAACTTAATGAGAACAGAAATATTGCTCGCTTTGCACATTGCTTTGCTGTCAACAGTTGGAATATGGCAGACATCATGAGCCCTCAAAAATATTTTTAAATGAATGAAAGAATAAATGAGTGGAAAAAATGGTCAAATACATACAAAATTAACAGAATACTATGATTGGAGTTATAAATGGGTAAGATAGGAAGGAAGGACGGAAGGAAGGAAGGACGGAAGGAAGGACGGAAGGAAGGAAGGAAGGAAGGAAGGAAGGAAGGAAGGAAGGAAGGAAGGAAGGAAGGAAGAAAGGAAGCCCAGAAATAATTTCAAGGTAGAATTTGCTAAAAAGAAGAACTGGAATCCGAAACCTGCAGGTAGGTGAAGTAGCAGAGGAACAATGTGTGTTAAGTTATGATGAATCAAGTTATAACCTCTATTCCTAGACTAATGTATCTGGAAAAACTATATTAGAGAAATAATACCCTCTTAAAGCATCTGGAATATTTTAGGTATTTAAATAATTGTAGACACAATATTACCAACAGGATATTGGTTGGAAAAAAAAAAGTAACAAATAGGCCCTGTCAATTGAGGCACATAGTAAATTACTCAGTCTCAAACTAACAAGGAGGGTTCTCATCTTTATTGTGAGGCTTAATGAGTAATAGTGATGTAGGCTTTGTGTGGGGGCTGTTCATCTCTTCATAGATAACCTGAGTCATGTGAGCTGCAGCCCTGCCCTTGGTAACCATGGCAACAACTTCAGTCCCAGAAAAACAATTTAGCAGTGCAAACTCTATAAACTTTAAATATTCAAGGAGAATGCAAGCCAAATATGTTAAAAGCTTACATGGAATGTATGAAGTACATGCTAAAAGCATACCTAAAATGTGGGGGATATGTATTAATTCAAGCTTATTGAGCAGTGAAACAAAGAACCATTTAAGTCTTCCTCAGTATAAACAGAACTCGAAAATCTTATTCAGTGTTCGGGTTTTGAACAGAAAGCTCCTGAGTCCAGCCAGCCATAAATAAATCCCTTTTTCCTTCCCAAAATTATTAGAGTCCTGACCTTTTCAAACACAAATAATTGAACCTCTCTCAATGTCTACAACTTCTGGGGGCTCTCCCAGGATTTGCATATGAAGACCAGAGAAGGTAGCATTTCGCTACCCCTTCCAGATACCCTACGAAGCTGGGAGGACTTGGGTGAACACCAAATCTGGGTGCCCCTGGACTACATTTAGTCCAGAAAAGATGTGGGCTCCACCAAAATCCTGCTGACACAAATCGAGGGCAACAGAAGTTCTGAAGAAAAATTCTGGGGGCAAAAATAGACTCAAAACACTGAAAAAGGTAAGACTCCCCCAGGGGAGCTAAGTGTCAAGAAAACCCTAGCTTTAATTGTTAGAAAAGGAAGTATTATCAGCTTCTGAGAGAGCCCCAGTACCTCCAGAAATTCAGGGGAAAGCCATTCTCTCAAGGTTTGAAAGGAAAGGAAAAAAAGGGGGGGGGGGATGTCTGGTGTTTGGGTTTGGCTAACTGCATGCGTGTTAGCATCTGGTTCTGTCCTTGTCTCCACTGAAGTAGTGAAAGCTTGATTATAATAGGAAAGGATGTTTAATAGGTTCAAGTCCTAACATCTTAAAGATTGGTCTGAATTTTGAGAAACTTGTACAGGAAAACAGATAGGCTTTTGTAGTAAAACTTGATCTGGTTACAAGGCTAAACAGTGGAAGAAGTTTAGCCAGAGTCTTTTGTTTTCATACTGAATTGCAGATGAATTCATTTTGTGAACAGCCAGGCTAAACAGAAAATCCTGTTAAATTTTAGTATTGAAAGTTCTTTTTCTAAGGTGTGTAATGGTTGCAGGGGCAGCTGTGTCTGGAAATTGTAGAACTTGTGAGTCAGATGGATAGGTTTTGTGTTTCTGTCTGTGTCTGCTCAATGTTGGTGTTAAATGGTGTAGTTATGTAAGTGGTGAACTTGGTTAAATTGGGACCCTCCCTTGCTGTTGGCAAAGGAGTGAAATGATTATAGTTTATAAGGCAAAACCATGAAATCTAAATATGTATGCTTGCTCTGCTCTCTCATCCCTGGGTCCGTCCCTTTTGCCAAGACTAGGTGGTTGTCCATGTCCATGCCACACACCCAAGTTTATTGAAACGGACCCCAGTCTGGGTGACTGGTGAAGACAATACCTTGAGTCATAGCCCTGCCAAGGTGGGGGGGAGTTCTCCCAGGAAAGCACCAAGCCTAAAAGGTTCTTTTCAAACCATTTTAGAAACCTGGAACTCACCACCATTACCATCTCCCCACTCCTCCATTTAGGAAGCTGCATAGCAAAAGCAGAAAACCTGGAAAAGGGGGGAGCAGCTTTCCCCCTTCCAGTGGGTCCATGCCTTCTATTCATAAGCCACATTCCTATATAATCACTATGCACCCAACTGCCTGGAAGGGAGGAGGTGAAGGAGATGCAGAATCAGAATCAGGATAAATGCAATAAAAATTCCTTCCTTAGAGCCAAAAACATATTTGCGTATGGTAAAGTACCTTTGTCAAAAAAAGGAAGAGGCGATTCCTTGAAACAATAAACCTCTCATCACTTGATAGCCCTTTTAATGGTTTGGCTGGGAACAGTCAGCAGTAAGGGTCATGAAATACTACAAAAAACCCCACAACAAAACAACAGATAAATCTGAAAACCCAGAGGTCTCATGTCATGTCTCCCTAAAAACTGAGAAAATAAACCTCAAACTTCTCAGTTTAAACTCAATTGTGCCTGTAAAAGATGTAAATAGTAATCAAAATAAGATCTCATGTGCCATCAGTTAGGGTCAGGGAGTTCCTTAAAATGCTAAAGATATGGAATTCTTCATTTTGATCTGTGCTTAACTTTGTGTTCAACTTTAAAATCTGTGTTTGACTTTTGTCAGTTTGTGCCTAAAATCATGGTAAAATGTAACTTAAAAATGAATCTTTAAATGCCAATGCTTCCTTACTGGTGAGTTGAATACATAGCTCACAGATAACATTTATTCAGTTACTAAGAAAAAAACAAGAAAGCTTCACAGGATTGTTACTAATAAGGTTCTTGTAACTTAATAAAGGTATCCAATTCATCTTAAAGTAAAAACATACTAAAAACTGTAAGACTTAAAATCATTGTATAATTACCTTTATATATATATATATAAATTTATAACTAAATCTATTACAGTGGAGTAGTTGTGGCCTGAATTTCAGCTATTATAATGGTGATATTTGATTTGCCTCTGTTTATGGCTACTTCAAGTTTATCTAGTGCTTATTGTGATAGTAGTGGTTATTACTCAAACTTATCAAATTCATCCTATAGTTATTTTATAACTAATTTCACCCCTGGTCTTCAACTATTGTAATAGTAATTATAAACTGCATTAGTATATGCCTTTGTTTATGATTCCTGCAAATCTGGCCCTTTAACAATACAACATAATAATTACTTTAAAAATATATAGTTAAATTAAAGGTAAAGGGTTTATGCACATCACTTTTATGCCATTCTAAATATTTTTGGTCTTCTCATTTCCTTTTTACCCTTTTAAAGGAAAAACTGTCCTTTTCCTTGACTTTTATTTTTTTAAAGATTTATTTATTTCTCTCCCCTTCCCCCCCATCCCGGTTGTCTGTTCTCTGTGTCTGTTTGCTGCATCTTCTTTTGTCTGCTCCTGTTGTTGTCAGCAGCACGGGAATCTGTGTCTCTTTTTTGCTGCGTCATCTTGTTGTGTCATTTCTTCATGTGGGCAGTGCCATTCATAGGCAGGCTGCACTTTCTTTCGTGTTGGCCAGCTCTCCTAATGGGGCGCACTCCTTGCATGTGGGGCTCCCCTACGCGGGGGACACCCCTGTGTGGCACGGCACTCCTCGCACGCATCAGCACTGCGCATGGGCCAGCTCCACACGGGTCAAGGAGGCCCAGGGTTTGAACCACGGACCTCCCATGTGGTAGACAGATGCCCTAACCACTGGGCCAAGTCTGCCGCCTTCCTTGACTTTTAAAATAATCTAAATTGATTCTGATTGGCCATTTCCACCAGAAATCAGAAATAACTGTTGCCAGGTTTTCCAAGAATAGGTAATACTCTTCTCAGTGTATCAGGCTTACTAAGCAACCCCCATTGTTCAGGCTGTCTCAGAGGGAAAAAAAAAATGAGTAAAAGCTACCCGGTTTCTTTCCAGTCTAAACAGAAGCCCAAATGCTTCCCACATTCCCTCCAAACAGCAACGTAACTAGGAATGTCAGTGAGGGAACTATATTTTTAATTAACCAACAAAGAAAAAGATTTTAAATAACTAAATCGTGTTTCTGTATCAAACTATTCGTGTCTGCCTGTTTGCTACAGTTAAATATGCAGTTATGTAAGTAATATATATTTCTACAACCCAAATTAAACTAAACAGTATAAAAGGTCATGCAAAATCTAAATATAAAAACTTTTGAAAAAGCCATGAAATCCTCATTAAATTATAATTAAAACAGGTTAAATAATGCTTTATATTCCAGAGCCTAAAAGTTAGTATGCTTTTAAAATTATTCCATTTTAAAATTATCAAAAACAAAGATTTTAAGGTCCTGTAAAGAAGGAAAACAACATTCTTTGTTTAATCAATAGCAATTTCAACTTGTTTAACTTAGGTATTATCTCTTGGGTTTATAAAATACCAATAAATTAACATTGTATGTGTTAAATCTTTAAAATAATGGAAACTATAAACTCGTGTTTAATGAAATTAAATTAAGTGTAAAACTGCTCTCTCTTGAATGCATGAGG
This sequence comes from Dasypus novemcinctus, assembly GCF_030445035.2. Lineage (NCBI taxonomy): Eukaryota > Metazoa > Chordata > Mammalia > Cingulata > Dasypodidae > Dasypus > Dasypus novemcinctus. The sequence goes on along the minus strand of NC_080687.1, from coordinate 84,532,226 downwards.
TAGATTCCATTGGTTGCTAATTATAATCTGGAGTAAATTTGCCAGTCTATAGTTGTGTTCAATTGTAAAATGTTTGTAAAAAACATCTACCAAACTGAAGCATTTAAATGGTTCTAGTTCTAGAAGCCATTGTTAACTAAAAACCTGGATTGGTATCGATGGCAAAGAATAACTTCATAGTAATGAAACCTGTTTGAGGGTCACTGCAAGGTGCATATTTAAATAAATGATAATGGAAAGTTACCTTGATTCCGTTGAGAATCTTCTGTTTTCATTTTAACAATGAAATATAGTTTTTTTAGCCCTCTATTACTAAAGTAAAATGCTAATATCTTCATGGTAAAAGTGTAAAAAATAAACAAAGTCATTTAATATGTGATGTTTTGCATTAAAATGTTTAAAAATATATAAAATCAAAGGATGAACTTTAACATTGTCAAACTCTCTTGTGCATTCAAACCAGGCCTTGAATATATTGCAGATTGCCTCTCCATATGAGTTATTGGCTAATTTGGTCACTGACCTTTAAAACAGTAAATAACTTTCTGGTTGGGCTCCTGAAGTCGACGGAAGCTATGTTGCAGTTTCAAACTCCTGCAGCAGCCAATGATGACTCAGTACAGCCAAATGTATAATGGATATCACCTCCAGACTGGCACTGTTCCATAGTGTCAGAAAGCACTATGCACCAGGTCAGTAAAACACTGGAAACTACCTTCTTAGCTTTTCTCTAGGATCAACAATGCTGTGACTTACTCACTGTGTAAAGAACATACCGAGTGGAGCCATTATCACCAGAGTACTGTAAGTAAAACTAAAACTGAAACCTAAAACTATTAATTGCAACTCAGAATCCTTATGCATTAAGTAATACATTAATTAATGTTAAGTGCTGTACCTTTATCCTATTCTAAATATATGCCTAATAATTATACTGTTATCTTTTCTATTCTAAATCAGGTGTAAAAGTACATTAGACATGTTAAATTCCTGGCAAACTTCATTTTCTAAATAGTTAATGAACATGTCTATAAAATAAAATAGCCATTTTAGCTAAAAACAAGGGGGCCACCAGTGGCTTAGAGGTAACCAGTTAATTAATATTAGGCTCAGCCACCCTACTACTTTACTATGCTCCACTGTGTAACAAAACAAGGCTTGCTTACTAGCAGTGGGTCACCTAGTAAGCAGTCAAAATTACCAGAAGTTATTCAATTAAATCCAAAATGTAAAAAACTTTAGTCTGTAGTTCTGATCACTCCCACAGTTAAAAGAACTTCCAACTTAGTGCACTAATTCTGAATGAAACCAACTGCCCAAAAAGTTACCAGTTCACCAGGAACACCTGACGAAGCATATAAGTGCCAATCATTAAAACAGCCTGAAATGAGTCTTCAAAACAAATCTAAGTACCTAATACTGTTATCTATTACAAATTCTCTCTGAAAATAATAACTTAAATATATATATATATATATATATATATATATATATATATATATATATACTGTTCGCCACCAACTTTTAAAAAGGTGCCATTTTTACAGGCACCTAACCTTGTCTATGTTTGTAATCCAATGTCCTCTGTTAAAAAGCAAGTATTACAAACTTTTAATTAAGTCTATTTCTTTCAGAATGAACATCATATTAACCATATGAAGACTTCATCCAGCTTCATACAGAATGCCAGATCCATTTTCCTCCAGTCAAAATAAAATAACAAAATTTTTATATTTTGTTAGTTAAGGACTACAACCCATGGCTAGCAGGAAGTAGTTACAGAAAAGAGATCATCTCCCTTCAGCACCCCTTTAAGATTTAAGGTATAAACTCTCTAAGGGTAAAATAAAATTAATAGATGGATCTGGAGCCTGGCAAGAAGGACCAATAACCCCCAGGATTACTGTTAATGGAGCTCCATCCCCAGGATTCTACTGTCCAGGATGAGAACATCTTCTGAAAACAGGATAAGCCCCAGATATTACCCAGGAACTTTGTTTTTAGGCCCTCACTGAAAAAAAATTGATAAGTGGAATAATCAATCAAAACAACAAACAACCACCCACCTCATAAACTTCAACAATAATTATGCCAAACCTTAGCAAGTTAAGCTGGCGTAAAGGGGGGATTGATGTAGCCTATGGGTGAGGGCCTGTTCCTCTCTTCATAGATAACCTGAGTTGGTGAGCTGCAGCCCTGCCCTTGGTAACCATGGCAACAACTCCAGTCCCAGAAAAACAATTTAGCAGACCTTTAACTAGGAAACCAGGAACAAGCTACCCCAGATTCATATCAGTTCAGGAAAGAGAGTGGAAGGGCCCCCACGCCCTGGGGTGGATAAATACCCATCTCAGGCAGCACAAACTGGTCTCTCTTTTTCCAGACAAAGTGGTGGGGCATGTGGAGCAACCTTCCACTGACCCTGACCATGCAGTTGTCATCCCCACGAGACAGGAGTGATGGAATTTCTGCTCCTTTGGACATTTTGTACTGTGTAAGTAATAAGGAAGTCATTTGCTAGGAGTCTCTGTTGTGCCTGAGCCTTGTTCTCATGACACACCATAGAGCAACATGCTCCAAACTAGGAATAATTTCTTTCTTTGCCATTTCCAGCTTCCAGTGTGTGCTTAATTCCTTATCTCTTGGTCTTCTTCATCCATCTTCAAAGCCAGCAATGTAAGATCAAGTAGTTCTCATATCACATCACTCTGACCTACTCTGCCACCTCCCTCCTACAGTATAAAAGAACTTTGTAATTATATTTGGCCAGAAGTTTTTCAGGATAATCTCTATCCTTTTAAATCAGTTGATTAACTCAGTCTGAAACCTTAATTCCTTTTCTCATAAATATAACATATACACAGGTTCCAGGTATTAGGATATGGACATCATGGGGATGGGCATCATTTTGTTTACCTTGGCTATCATTATTATACAGAATATTTCTCAGTTTTGACATGTTAAACTTTTAGTGTAGTTTGGTCATAATGCCTTGCTAAATTTCTAAGTGATTACCTAATTAAGAGGGAGCTCTAGTTAAATTACTGAACTTGGTGTTTTGGGTAAAACTGCCTGGCGTTGACCTGGTCCTAGGTTTAGTCACAGTTATTATGCCCTATATTACTTATTTGGAGAAGAATTGGCAAGGCATCTTAGGCAATTAGAAATTTGTCTTGCCACCTTCCCAAGACTTGTCAAATTTATATTAGAATTCAGATTATTTTTTAAAAATAAAAAATATAATGGAAACAAAACACCTCAGTATACTCAATCTTGCTATATAAGGGGATCCAACTGCTGAAAACGCTCTTAAGATAAGGGGTTTTGGGAAAAAAATGTCTATGCTGCAGCGCAGAATGATGAGGCAACAGAAGTAGATCTGACATGCCCCTGAGGCAGATGTCCAAGCTCTGGTTCTTTGTCCTTGAATGTCTGTCTTGGAATCACTCCAATCTTCAAGAGCCTTCACTGAAAATGTTCAGTTTCCCACAATATCACCCCATTTTAGAGTATAAAATGTCTGCTTATAAGAACTTTTAAATTTTACAACTCGATGGCCAAGGAGATAAATAATTCTTATCAAAAAGAGGTATATTCTTTCAGCCATCTAACAATATTATTACATGATTTCCATTGAATGAGACCAAAAGCAGTTAAATGATATATGCTACATTGCAGCTTTAATTGTTAGATTTAGCTAATGAATGATATTTTAGTTTAACTATGTAATCTAACTCTTGTAACTTGCAGCAATGTTAACTATGCATTTGTTACCTACTGATATGGGCTGTGTCTGAGGGGCGCTGTATGTTTCTTCTTAAATAACCTGGGCTGTAAGTGTAAGCTAAATATGTTAATTCAAGCTTACCTGGAATGTAAAAGGTATGTGTGAGAGATACATGTTAATTCAATCTTACCTAGAGAGTATGTGTTAATTCAAGGCCTATTTGATTCTTACCTAGACAGTTTATGTTATTTCAAGGCCTATCTGATACTCAGACAAAACACTTGAAACTCTAAGACACTAAAAAAAGTCCTTTTGCTTACAAACACCACCGTCTGACTCCCAACTCCTACATCCTCTGTATAAAAAAACCCAAAGATCCTATTCAGAGTTTGGGTTTTTGAACAGAAAAGTTCCCAAGCCTGGCCAATCATAAATTTTCCTTCTCAAAATTATTACTGAGTTCTGGCCTTCCATACATGATCATTGAATCTCTCTACTTCTGCAACACTATTATCAAGAAACTGTCTTGAGGTCACAAAGTAAATTCTTGTTTTCCTTTCCTTTATCTACACCTAGGAAGTTTCTGTTTTCCACTCCTTTCTTTGTTTAAACCTGGCAAAATTGAGGAATGGGAACAAATAACCATGGTCCTGAATTATTAACTTTTATTAGTAGCTAGAGACAAATATCTGTAAGTATTTACACTTTTATGCATTACGTAGATGGTAGTCAGTTCCTAATGGATGTTAATTAAGCAATTTACAATCCAGCTTGTAACCTGTTACCCCCTGCTTACCCCAACCATTCTCTGGGGCCTGCACTTGCACACTTCTACTTAAACAAATCAATCTGCCCAACATCCAAACATTTCAACATCCCTATTCCCACCTCCTTTTGTCTGAAAATAATTTTAAAAACTATTCTTCTTTGGAGAAGCAGATTTGAGATTTGTCTCATCTCCTACCTTATGCCAACTTAATAAAACACTTTTCCTTGTGTGATCAACCCTTGGTGTGAACTCCAAGTCTCTTTGCCAGGCAAAAGAACCCACGTGTGTTCCTCTCACCATAAGCTAGGTATATTTCCTAGGTTGTGGAGAAACATCAGTGATGAGACAAAGTGCCTCCATTCATGGAGCCTATGTTCCAGAGGTAGAATAAGGCAGTTCACTTCCTTATTTCAAACATATTTAAACCTCCAAGATTCAAACATTCAAATTAATCTCAACAGTTCTCAGTACCACTCCAGGGTATTAATTTAACTGGATCTAAATCTCCACACTTTAATGACAACTCAAACAATTAACATCTCCTAAAGGGAATCTAAATGCAAACAGTTTATGCAAACCATCATCTCTAGAGGAGATTCTAAGCACCTATCCTCTAAGGAACTACTTATGCAAACAAGTAATGGTTAAAGTAGTTTACCTTTAATAAACATTTATTCAAGCTAAAGCCCCCAAGCAAATCCTAAAGTCTAACTACCAGTCTACACACATACACACACACAAACACACACACAAATAAAATCTGAAAAATTCTCCTCTAAATAGAGGGAATAAGACGCTAAATAACTAAGTAAAAGTTTCAAATATAGCAAACTACTGACCTATCAAAAATATTCATAACAAGGTCAAGAACAAATTTACCTCTGTATGGCTCATTTCTCATTTATAAAAACATACATACACATACATACCACAGGAGCACATGTTTTCATGTTGGTACATGGCTATATAGCACTCAAAGGGCATTTCTTGTTATCTCCAACACATATATATATATTTTTTAAATAAATCATTTTATTGATATATATTAATAAAGCATAAATCCATCCAAAGTGTATAATCAATGGTATTCAGTGTAATCTCATATTTGTGCATTCATCACTTCAATCATTCTTCAAGCACTTTAATTATTCCTGTAATAATAGTAATAAGCAAAAAACAAACAAAACCCATCACCTCTCAATCTCTCTATGCTTGCCCTGCCATACATAGCTGCTATTCTTTTTCCTTCTCTCTAGTATATCTGTATTTATGTTTTGTAAAAATAGTCTTACATATGAAATATTACCCATATTCATGTTTTACATGAGGTTTTACTATCTTATGGAGTCCACTGTTAGTTTTTAGCTTTCCTTCTATTAATATACATGACTTTAGTTTTTCCCTTTCAACTGTTCTCAGACAGTAGCACTGCTAGTTATGAACACCATGATATGCTTTAACCATTTCTATTCATTTCCAAAGACTTGCAAACAAACATTTCAACAATTCTGCGCAAACTAACCCTTAGCTTAACACTCCTTAACCTCCTTCTATTTTCTGGTGACCTATATTGTAATTATTAACTCCATGAGTTTACACAAAATATTTAGTTCATAACAGCACAATCATTCAGAATTTGTCCTTTTGTGTCTGACTGACTTTACTCAATATAATGTCCTCCTTGTTTATCCATGTTGTCATATGCTTCATGACTTTATTTTTTCTTCCTGTGCATAATATTTCATCATGTGTCTCCACCACAATTTATCCTTACATCAGTTGATAGACAACTGGGTTGTTTCCAATTTTTGGCAATCATTAATAATGCCACTATGAACATCGGTATGCAGATGTATAGACCCACTAATGGTATTACCGGGTCACATGTCAAGTCTATATTCAAATTCCTTAGTAACTGCCAAATAGTCCTCCACAGTGGGTGTACATTTCTACATTCCCACCAATAGTGAATAAGCATTCCTATCTTTCCACATCTTCTTCAACATTTACAATTTTCCAACTGTTTAATAGTGGCCAGTATAACAAGCACGAAGTGACATCTCATTTTAGTTTGATTTGCATTTTTTAATTACTAGTGATGTTGAACATTTTTTCATGAGTTTCTTCATCATTTGTCCTCCTTCTTTGACAATTGTTTTTAATCAGATAGCTAGTCTTTTTATTGTTGAGCTGTTTGATCTCTTCATATATAATGGATATTAAACCTTTATTGGATATGTGACTGCCAAATATTTTCGCCCATTGAGTTGGCTGCCTTTTCACCCTTTTAACAAAGGATGAAATATTTACCTATTTTTTTCTTTTATTGCATCTGCTTTGTGTGTAATGCTTAAGAAACTACAACCTACCTTAAGATCTTGAAGATATTTTCCTACATTTTTTCTATGAGTTTTATTGTTGTCACTTTTATATTTAGGTCTTTAATCTATTTTGAGTTAATTTTTGTATAAGGTGTGAGATACAGTTCTTCTCTCTTTCTTTTGGATATGGATATCCAGTTCTTCCAGCACCATTTGTTGAATAGACTATTCTAGCCCAGGTGGGAAGTCATGACAACCATGTCAAATCACTTGAATATAGGCGTAAGGGTCTATTTCTGAGTTCTCGATTTGGTTCCATTGGTCAATCTGTCTGTCTTTATGCCTGTATAAAACTTAAGTAAACTTTTTACCAAACTTAAGTAATACGCTTTAAAGTCTGAAAGTGTGAGTCCTTCAACTTTGTTCTTCTGTTTAAAATCTTTTCGGCTATTCGGAGCACTTTATCTTTCCAAATAAATTTGATAGTTTTTCCACTTCTACAAAAAAGGCTATTGGGACTTTTATTGGGCCTTTATGTCCTTGGTTAAGTTTATTTCTTAGTATTTTATTGTTTTAGTGGCTATTATAAATGGAATTGTTTTTCTGATTTCCTCCTCAGATTGCACATCAGTAGTATATAGAAATGTTATTGATTTTTGCATATTATTCTTGTATTCTGCCACTTCGCTAAACTTGTCTATTAGTTCTAGTATCTTTTTTGTGGATTTTTCAGGAGATTCTAGATATAGGATCATATCATCAGTGAATAGAGAAAGTTTGACTTCTTCCTTTCTTATTTGTTTAACTTTTATTTCTTTATCTAGGCTAATTGCTCTAGGTAAAACCTTAGCAAAATATTGAATAACAATGGTAACAATGGTTATCCTTGTCTTGTTCCTAATCTCAGTGGGAAAGTCTTTCACCATTGAGTGCAATGCTAGCTGTGGGTTTTTCATATATGCTCTTTATCAAATTGAGAAAGTGTCCTTCTATTCCTATTTTTTTGAGTGTTTTTTTTTTTATCAACAATGGGTGCTATATTTTGTCAAATGCCTTTTCTGTATCAATTGAGAGGATCATATGATTTTTCTTCTTTAATTTATCAATGTGGTTTATTACATAATTGATTTTCTTGGGTTGAACCACCCTTGCACACATTGCCTCAACAAAACCCACTTGATCACTTGAGCTTTTGGATTCTGTTTGCAAGTATTTTGTTGAGGATTTTTGCATCATATTTATTAGCAATATTGGTCTGTAATTTTCTTTTTGTATAGTATCTTTAAATGGTTTTGGTATTAAGGTGATGTTGGCTTCAAAGAATGAGTTTGGTAGCATTATTCCTGTTCAATTTTTGGAAGAGCTTGAGCAAGATTGGTATTAGGTCATCTTTGAATGATTAGTAGAATTCACCTGTGAAGTCATCTGGTCCTGGGCTTTTCATCTTTGGGAGGTTTTTGTTGATTGCTTAAATTTCTTTACTTGTGGTTTCTTGAGAGTCAGTGTAGGTGGTTCACGTATTTCTAGAATATGTCCAGCTCCTCCACCTCACCTACAATGTGCAGCTCCTCTATATTTGCATACAGTTGTTCATCGTATACTTTTATGACTTCTCGTATTTCTATGGGGTCAGTAGTAATGTCCCCTCTTTCATTTCTGATTTTATTTATTTGCATCTTCTCTTTTTTTTTTTTTCTTTGTCAGTCTAGCTAAGGGTTTGTCAAATTTGTTGATCTTCTCAAAAAACCAACTTTTAGTTTTGTTGATTTTCTTTGTTTTACTTTTTCTTCTCAATTTCATTTATTTCTGCTCTGATCTTTACTATTTCTTTCCTTCAGCTTGGTTTGGGATTAGGTTGGTGTTCTTTCACTGGTTCCTCCAGGTGTGTAGTTAGGTGATCAATTTTACCTCTTTCTTTTTTAATGTAACCATTGAGGAATATAAATTTCCCTCTCAGCCATGACTTTGTGGTATCCCATAGGCTTTGATATATTGTTTTCTCATTTCATTCATCTCAAGATATTTGTTGAATTCTCTTGCAATTTCTTCTTTGACCCACTGATTATTTAAGAGTATGTTGTTTAATCTCTATGTATTTATGAATTTTCCCTTTTCCCACCCATTGTTGATTTCTAACTTCATTCCATTATGAACAGAGAAAGAGTTTTGCATAATTTCAGTCTTTTTAAATTGATTGAGTCTCATCTTGTGGCCCAACATATGGTCTATCTTCAAGAAGGATCTATGAGCATTTGAAAAGAAAGTATATTCCACTGTTTTGGGGTGCAATGCCCTATAGACATCTGTTAGGTCTAGTTCTTTTATCATATTATTCAAGCTCTCTGTTTCTTCTTCCAGATATTCTATCCAAAACTGAGAGTGGTGTAGTGAAGTCTCCAACTATTATTGTAGAGCCATCTATTTCTCCCTTCATCTTTGCCAGTGTGTGCTTCATGTGTCTTGGGACGCTCAGGTTAGGTGCATAAATATTTTGTACAATTATTTTTTCCTTGGTGAATTGTCCATTTTGTTAATATGGAATTAATAAAATGATTGTGTTTGAAATCTATTTTGTCCAATATTAGTGTCACTACTCCAGCTTTTTTTTTTTTTTTGTTACTATTTGCATGGAGGACCTTTGTTCAACCTTTTCTTTTAATCTGGTTGTGTCCTTACATCTGAGGTGGGTCTTTTGTAGACAACATATAGTTGGCTCATTTTTTTTTAATCCATTCTATCAGTCTATGTCTTTTGATTGGAGAGTTCAATCCATTAACATTCAATTTTATTACTGTAAAGACATTACTTACTTCCTCCCTTTTGTTCTTTGGCTCTCTGTTGTCATATCATTCTGTTACCTGTCTTCTTACCCTCAGTTTATCCTTCCTAATAATCTTCATTTCTAAACTCTTCTCCAAATCACATGTCCTTGTTTTTTCCTTTCAGGCTGCAGCAGTCCCTTTAGTATCTTTTGTAGCTCTTGTCTTTTGGTAAGGTATTCTATCAGTTTTTGTTTTTCTGTGAAGATGCTGAACTCATCCTTATTTTTGAAGGACAATTTTGCTGGATTTGGAATTCTTAGCTGGCAGTTTTTCTCCTTCAGTCCCTTAATTGCATCATACCACATTCTTCTTACCTCCATGGTTTCTCATGAGAGGTTGGCATTTAATCTTATTGAGTTGCCCTTGTATGTGATGCTTTGCTTTCTTTTGCTGCTTTCAGAATCTTCTTTATCTATGATATTTGACATTTTGAATAGTAGGTATCTTGGGATAGGTCTGTTTGGGTTTATTCTGCTAGGTGTGTGTTGTCCTTCTTGAATATTGATATTTTTGTCTTTTACAAGGGTTGTGAAATTTTTGGTCATTGTTTCCTCGAATATATTTTCTGCCCCTTTTCTTTTCTCTTCTCCTTCTGGGACATTGATAATACACATGTTTTGCATTTTGCATTGTCATTCAATTCCCTGAGACTCTGTCCCATTCTTTCCATTCTCTTCTTTTCTGTTCTCCTGCTTTTTCCAGTTCATATGTAAGGTCTTTGAAATTACTAATTCTGTTTTCAAGAAATCTCCTCTTATGTGCCTCTAATGTATTTTTTTAAAGATTTATTTTATTTATTCCCCCTCACCTCACTCCCCCTCTGTCTGCTTTCTGTGTTCATTCACTGTGTGTTTTTCTTTGTCTGCTTGTGATCTCATTAGGTGGCTTCAAGAACCGATCCTGGCACCTTCTGGAGTGGAAGAGAGGCTGTTACTCTCTTCTTCCACCTCAACTCCCTGTTCTGCTATGTCTTCTTATTTTCTCTCCTCTATGTCTCTTATTGTGTCATCTTGCCACACCAGCTCTCAGTGTCAGCCAGCACTCCTGCATGGGGTGGCTTTCCCATATTGGGTAGCATTCCCATGCAGGGGGCCCCTCCTGCATGGCAGCATTCCAGCATGGGCTGGCACTCCACATGGGCCAGCTTGCCACGTGGGTCAGCTTGCCCTCACAAGGAGGTCCTGGGCATGAACCCTGGACCTCCCATATAGTAGATGGGAGCCCAATTGGTTGAGCCACATCCATTTCCCTCTAATGTATTTTTAATATATTTCCATTGTGTCTTTCACTCTCATAAAGTCTGTTAATTTTTTTTTTTGCAGGCTTTTAAATTATTCTTTATGATCACCCAATGTGTTCTTAATACCCTTTATTTCTTTAGTCTTATTTTCTTTAAATTCTTTGAAGTGATTTATGAGAGCTGTGAGATTATTACTGATTAATTGTGTTAAGTCCTGTATCTCTTCAGGATACTTGTTTAGTTCCTTTGGCCATGACATGTCTTCCTGTTTCCTAGGATAGCTTTTAATTTTTTGCTGATGTCTAGGCTTCTGAATTGGTGAATTTACTCTGATGGCCAATTTCTCCCTCTTGCTTATTGTTTTTATTTTTTTCACAGCTCTTCTTTGAAATTTGGTTCAATTTTTTTTCAGTCTTTAAGTCTGGTTTAAGTCATCAAAATTGAACCTGCCCAAAATCAGGGGTAGGATAAAGAGTACCCTAAGAATTTTTTTCCATGCACTTTACAGATGGCCAGCAGATGACAGTCATCAGCCCACCTTTCCACAGTGGTGTTTCAGTCTGGGCTTTCTTGTGTTCCTGTGATGAATCTCCAGAGCAGAGATTCAAAGCAGGCTCTGCTGGCAGAATTCAGTAAAGAAAAGCCCCTGATTCCCCGTCCTTTTTACCCTTGAAACAGCTGACAGGGAGGAAGATTTCTGTTCCCCTCTCAGTTGGGTGCAGTGAGCCAGGGGTTTGAGGCCATTTTAATATCATAGGTGTGGAGGAGGGGAGCCTTTCTCAGCTGCCATGGGAATTTGGTAACTCAGAATATATACTTTTGACTCTTGATCAGTAAGTGTTTTAAGCTTGGATCACTTCCTTGGAAGTGCAGGTAAATATGAATACAAATAATAGATAACCTTTATGTGATTTTTCATCCAAATATAACTGATAATTTGATAATTATTCAGGTAGTGCTAGTAATGGAAAACATTTGTTGGTGTACATTCTTTAGTTTAAATAAATACATATATTTAAAATGAAATTTTAAGAGCATTGAAGATATATGTAAATTCAAATGTAGTTAACTAAGAAGACGGGGACTAAAATCAATACAAAAATCATCCTTATAATTTGTTGTGGTACAAAACTGAGGAAAAAAATCCCAAGAGTACCATTGTTTGACATGCATGAAATAATATCATAGTAAAAATGTGAACCTTAATAAATAATAACTTTAACTCAGTACTAAAAATGTGAAAGGATAAATATTAACTATATGATGAGAGTGCTAGAATACAAATAAATACATAATATTCTTCTGTTGTAGAATTTGAGAGAGGAATTTGCGTATAGAGAGGCCAGGACTCAGGAATGATTTTGAGAAGGAAAAATGGTTTATTGACGGCCAGCTGGACTCGGGAGCTTTCTATTTCAATCCTGAGCCCTGAACAAGATTTTTGAGTCCTTTTTATACAGAGAGGAAAGGCCAAATGGTTCTTTTGTTTCAGTTCTCCATAGGTTTGAATTAGCATATATCTTCCACATCCTAGGTAAGCTTTTAGCATGGACTTCATACATTCTAAGTAAACCTTTAGCACATTTGGTTTGCATTTCCCCTGAATATTTAAAGTTTATAGACTTTGTATTGTTAAACTGTTTCCTGGGACTGAAGTCATTGCCATGGTCACCAAGGGCAGGACTGCAGCCTCTTACAGTTCCACACCCACAAGTTAGGACAGACAGCTTAGGTTAAGGTTATCTCTGAAGAGACAAAGAACCTCCCACCCATAGCCCACATCATTTCCCCTTTTATGCCAAAGTTTAACTTGTTTAAACTTTGGCATAATTTTGTTGGTGCTATGAGGTGGATGGCTGTTTGTTGTTTTGATTGATTACTTTACTTATCAATTTTCAGTGTAGCATCCAGGAACCTGTTCCCAGAAGTTTATAAATTTCACTCCGGACAGTAGAATCCTGGGGCAGGGGCCCCCTGCAGTGATCCTGGGGCCACCAGCACCCACGTAGATTTTCAGTCAGGCTCCAGATCCATTTATTAATTTTGTTTTACCCTTAAAGAGCTTACACCTTTAATCTTAAAGGGGTGCTGAAGGGAGATGATCTCTTTTTTGTAACTACTTTCCGCTGGCCACGGGCTGTAGTTATTGCCTAACAAGGTGTAAAACTCTATTTTAACTGGAGGAAGATGGATCTGGCCTTCTGTGCAAAGTTGGATGAAATTTTCATGTGGTTAATAAGATGTTCAGTCTGAAAGAAACAAAATTCATTAAAATTTGGAATGCCCATTTTTAAAAGAGGACATAGGATTACAGAAGTAGACAAGGTTAGGTGCTTATAAAGATGGCACTCCTTTTTAAAAGCTGGTGGGAACATTATATATATATATATTTTTCTAAGTTATTTATTTTTGGAGAGAAATTGCAATAGATACTTAGCTTTGTTTGAAGACACATTTCAAGCTGTTTAATGATTGGTATTCATGTGCTCTGTCAGATGCTCCTGGTGAACTGGCACTCTTCGGGCAATTGGTTTCATTCAGGATTAGTACACCAAGTTGGAAATTTTCTTAGTTTTTAGCTGTGGGAGTGATCAGAGCTACAGAATAAAGGTTTCTTTACATTTTGTTTTTAATTGTACAATTTCTGGTAATTTTGACTTGTTCAATAGGTGACTCACTATTAGCAAGCAAGCCTCACCTTTGCTACACAGCAGAGTACAGTAGAATATAGTAAGTTGACTGAGCCTAGCTGAGACTGCCACCTTATTCTATAGACATGTTTATTAACTGTTTAGAAAATGAATTTACCAAGAATTTAACATGTCTAATATACTTTTGCACTTGATCCAAAATAGAAAAGATAACGTTATAATTATTAGGCATATATTTAGTACAGGATAAAAGTACAGCACTTAATATTAATATATTACTTAATGCAAAGGATTTAGAGTTGCAATTAATAGTTTTAAGTTACAGGTTTGTAATAGTTTACATGTTATCTCTCTATGGGAGCAGGCCATAATGCCAACTGTGTTTAAGTTTTACTTACAGTATCCTGGTATCATGGCTCCACTTAGCATGTGCTTCACAGTGAGCAAGTCACAGCATCACTGATTTTAGAGAGAGTTTCCAGTATTCTACCAGCCTGGTGCATAGTGCTCTCTGGCACTATGGAACAGTGCCAGTCTGGAGGCGATATCCATTTTGTACACTTGGCTGTACCAAGTTATCATTGGCTGCTGCAAGAGCTTGAAACTGCAATGTAGTTTCCATTGACTTCAGGAGCAGAACCAGAGGCTGATATAGCAAATATTTTTAATTGAGGGCTTAGTGACCAGCCTAGCCAATAACTCACAAGGAGAGGCAACTTGTAATGTATTCAAGGCCAGGTTTGAATGCACAAAAGAGTTTGACAATGTTAAAGTTTATTCCTTGTTTTTATATATATTTTAAACAATTTAATGCAACACATCATATATCAAATGACTGTTTACATATACAATTTTACCATTAAGATAATAGTAGGTATTTTACTTTAGTAATAGAGGGGAAAAAACTATTTTTCAGTGTTAATTTGAAAACATAAGATTTCCAATAGAATCAAGATAACTTTTATTACTATTTACTTAAATATGCAACTTGTGGTGGCCTTCAGACAGGTTTTATTACTACAAAGTTATTCTTTGCAATCAATACTAATCCAAGTTTTTAGTTAATAATGACTTCTTGAACTAGAACTATTTAAACATTTTCAGTTTGGAAGATGTTTTACAAACTCTTTATAATTGACTACAACCACATTGACTAGTTACCTTACGTTTAAATAAACTTATTAAATTACAATTACTAACCAAAGAAATTTACTTTATTTATTTAAGAGAGCATATCTGCAATCTTTTCTCTTTAGCTTAATTTTATTAAAATGAACTTACAACTTTTATTACTCTAAAGATTTTGTACATATAATGTCAATTTATGGGACATATAATGTCCCATAGTTATATGGGAGATTACACTCAAGCTAAAGAAAATTGAAACCATTATCGTTTATGCAAGGAATGTTCTCTTTTTTCCTTTACAGGAAGCTAAAAACTTTTCTTTAAGTTATGAAAATGAATAATATTTTTAAAAGCATACTGACTACCAGGTTTCAAAACATATCACACAATTACCTAATTTGTTTAATCATAATCCAGGAAAGATCTCTCTCATAGTTTTTATGGACTTTTCTTTACTTACTGAAATTTGTCAACAGAGCCACTAATTAACTTTATTTTATGGCTGACAAAAGGTTTAAACTGGGAAATTACAGGGCAAACTGATTCTTAATTCCCCAGCCTAGTAGATAGGTTTAATCTGCCTCACCTACCTAGTCTTGCCTTTAAAGCTCATACAAAGAGGAGGTCCTTTCCCAATAGTTCCTATAATCAGATTTTCATATGACTTTTTCATCCTGCTTAGTCTAATTTGGGCTCCAAGAATATTTATTCACATATATAACTGCATATTTAATTTTTAACAGTTTGAATAGATCTCTTTTAGGAATTTTCACTTGTTAATTTGATATTATCATCCTTATGTATGAAGACATATTACTGAGCAAATGGGCAGATACAAACAGATACAGAAACACAACTCATTGATGTTACTTCTAATTTGCATTATTTTATATACTGTTTAGCTTAATTTGGGTTCCAGAAATATATATATATTTATAACTGCATATTTAACCTCAACAATTTGAGCAAATAGGTAGACATGCATAGTTTCACACAAAAACATAACTTTAGTTACTTTAAACTTCTACTTTTTACAAAATAAGTGTGACTGCAAAACATTAAGACTTCTGAAACTTTTCTTAATTTGCACTATGACTGTGCAGAGTTTTACACTATGACCGTGCAGTTTTACACAAGAATTGTTTCTTAACTAATGGCTTGTAACCAAAATGTTCCCAATGTTTTAACACAATTTTCTTTTGTTTCAGAACTTTATATTTTACTTTGAATTTAGCAGAATTTCGATAAGCAACAAGATTAATTCTATGTATAGTTACCAAGGTTATTTGAAGTCTCAGGGAGACTGGTTTTTGTCATGAAATGCCACTTTTAGGAACACTGACATGTTGTCACTCCCGTAGCTGCTTAGCACGCCATGCTGCCCACAGTGATGAGTGCTGAGGTTAGTTACTTCATCTTGGATGCTCCCCCAGGTGCTCCAACCTCAGGGGGTGGAGGCTCTTGGGAGAGGGGACAGACCGCAGAGGTATTACACATGCCACACAGCAATCCCACAGCAACCACACAGCAAAAAGACTCTGGAGACTGCTTAATGGGAAGAAGCAAGTCTGTTTATTGTAAGGGGGGAGGCTATTTTATAATCTTGTAAAAGGTTGATGGGATGATATTGAGTGAAGTGAGACGCACGTCAGAGCTCTAGTGCTGGTTGCCGTGCCCTTATTGGGTCTGTGCTGACTCAGTTTCAGTTGCCTTTTCCTGGAAAGGGGCTGGGTCATTGCCCCAGGTGCTCTTTTGTTACTTTCACACCTTTTACCTCAGGTGCCGTTTTGATAGCTCTAGGTGCCATCTTCCATTAGGGACTTTCCAGTGGGGGGAATTCCCACACTGACAGTCAAGGCAGGAGACTTCCTTTTTCCCCCAGTCCTTGGGAGATAATAAAACTCCAGTGGTTGTTTAACTCCAAGGGCTAAGAATTCCACCAGGCAGTACTTTAGTTTATACTTGGATTCATGAGAGAAAGCAGGGTTACTAATACCACTTGGACAGGTGCTGTTATGAAATAACCATAGGCAAAGGCAAGGGGTGAGGCTAGGCTTGAAGTAACAATAAACGAAGATAAGGTTAGTTTAGAATTTACACTTACAATAATAGTTTCAGGCTAAATTCACCCAGTTATAATTTCAGTTATTATCTTTCTGCTGTTTTACAATATAAATGTATTTAGAAATGATTTTAACTCTTAGTTACAATTTTAATAAATTTTTAAACCTGTTAATTTTATAACACTTTTCATTTGACTTATAACATATTAAATGAACGTAACTATTATTTTAATTTTTCTTTTAAGGTAAAAGAACAAATTTCTTGCAGATAGTTTGAAATAAAAAGCTACTTTTCAGGATTTGATTTTTAGAACATTACGTTCTTTTAAAAGAGATAAGACCCTTTCTTCTTCAAACACTGAGGAAATGATGAGGTTAAAGCACAAGAAGCTATTTTGATAAAACAGATTTTCTTTGTATATTGATTATTCAGGAAACTTTTACTGAAAGAAACAATTTGAAAGAATTTGAGAAAAAACAAAATTTTTAACTTTGCATCAGTATACTACTTGATACTAAACCTTTTAAAACTTTATAGACAGACTTATCAAATCTTACTCAATTTTAATCATAAAACTTTTTCTTCCACAAACCTTCTACACTTTCAGTATTCATTCAAGTTTTGTCCCGCAATCTACTGCTTCCCAATAATCAATCATTTTATCTTAGGACAAAATCACCTCCTGTTTCCTTAACAATAAAAACACATTCCATATATCACACATACTAAGTTACTAGGCAAACTTCTTACAACATGTAATTGCCATTAACACTAAACAAGCTTGTTAAAATAATGACTTTTCTTCACTTTAAATACTTAGTAGCATGTAATACTAGAAACAGTTTTTTAGAAGCAAGTTGGCAGGGGAGGCTGGCCATCAACAAGTTTTCCATTGTAAAATTACCTTTTATTAGTAGTATTATCAATTCAGGTTTTGTTTAATAAAGACCTTTTGGAATTAGCCATTTAAATACCTTAACTTAAACAATGCTTCATTAAACTTTTTAAATTATTTATAATTTTAAGACAAATTTTACCTTCACAGAACACATTCCCTTACTTAGAGTTACCACAATACCTTCTAAGAATCTGGGCAGAATGCAAATGTATTTTGGCTTTGACACCCTAGGGAGGGAACTTTACTTCATTTATTTTGATTCTGCTTTACATCCCCTTCCCCTTCCCCCTTCCAGGCAGTCTGATGCACAACAATCAAATAGGACTGAGGCTTATGAATAGAAGGTGTGGACTCACTGGAAAGGGCCAAGCTGCTCCTCCCTTTCCAGCTTTCTGCCAAAATGGGCAGACAGAACCAACTCAAACTCGGCACCCCTCCCAGGGACCCAGCCACCCTGACTGGGGCAACCCCAACAAACTTGGTGCGTGGTGCAGACACAGATGGCCTCCAAGCCCCAGCAAAGGGGCAGACCAGAGACAAGGCAGCAGAGCATGCGCAAACATCCAGACTCTGCAGTTTTGCCCCATAATCAATTCACCCCTTTGCCAATGGCAAGGGAGGGTTCCAGCTCAACTAAATTCTACTTTACATAAACACAATTCCAACACTAGCATTGAGGTGACACAGACAGAAGCACAAAGGTCACTAATCTGACCCACAAGTTCTATATATATATTTTCCAGCATGGCTGCCCCCGCAGCCATCACAAAACTTAGAGAGAACACTTAACATTAACATTTGGTATAAAGACAATTCATTCACAAGTCAGCAGCATAACAAAAGATTCCAGCTAGACATTTTTCACTGTTTAACTTTACACACAGACCAAGCTTCACTAGAAAAGCCAATCCATTTTCCTGTAACCAAGTTTTTTTAAAAATCCAGACCAATTTCCAGGACGTTAGGACTCAAATCTATAAACAACCCTTCCTATTATAATAAAGCCTCCACTCCTTTAGTAGATGTAAGGCCAGTACCAGATTCTAACATGCAGTTAGACAAACCCAAAACAACAGAATTTTCCCCAGTTTTTCTCCTTTTTCCAGATCTAGAGAGAATGGCTTCCCCCAATTTTCTGGGGCTACTAGGGTTCTCTCCAGAGGTGATCAGCCTCCCTCCCTAGCAATTAAAGCAGGGTTCTCCAGACTGTGCTCACTCGGGGAGTCTTATCTTCTTCTAAATTCAGAGTTCTTTTTCGTTCCCAGAATCTTTCTCTTCAGACCTTCCATTGCCCTTAATTTCTGTTGGGAAGATTCTGGTGGAGTCCACATCTTTTCTGGATTAAATTTAATCCAGGGGCACCCAGATTTGGGGTTCAGGCTGAGTCCTCCCGTCTTCCTCGGGGATTTGGAAGGGGCAGCAAAATGCTACCATCTCTGACCTTCTTTTGCAATCCGGGGAGAGCCTCCAAAAATGTAGAATTTGACAGAGGTTCAATTATTTGCCTATAGAGAGGCCAGGACTCAGGAATGATTT
The DNA here is from genome assembly GCF_030445035.2 of Dasypus novemcinctus. Lineage (NCBI taxonomy): Eukaryota > Metazoa > Chordata > Mammalia > Cingulata > Dasypodidae > Dasypus > Dasypus novemcinctus. The sequence goes on along the minus strand of NC_080687.1, from coordinate 84,513,070 downwards.
TGAGAAGGAAAAATGGTTTATTGATGGCAGGCTGGACTCGGGAGTTTTCTGTTTCAATCCCGAGCCCCGAACAAGATTTTTTTAGTCCCTTTTATACAGAGAGGAAAGGCCAAATGGTTCTTTTGTTTCAGTTCTCCATAGGTTTGAATTAGCATATATCTTCCACATCCTAGGTAAGCTTTTATCATGGACTTCATACATTCTAGATGAGCCTTTAACACATTTGGTTTGCATTTCCCCTGAATAGTTAAAGTTTATAGACTTTGCATTTATACTCTTTTCTGGGACTGGAGTTGCTGCCATGGTCACCATGGTCTTACCATTCCACACCCACAAGTCAGGACAGACAGTTTAGGTTAAGGTTATCTCTGAAGAGACAAAGAGCCTCCCACCCATAGCCCACATCACTTCATTTTAACAAGATAATCCATCAATTTGAAGGGTAATGGTGCTTGCTAACAGTTTTTAAATGCCTAGATGTATAAAGCTAGGAGTTTCCATACTTTGATTAGCTTAAACTTTAAAACTTAATTTTTGTGGTTTTCGTTTTAGAGCTAAGCCCACTGTAATTCAGGGACATGAGTTCCCATAACTTTGTAGTGTCAGAAAACAAATTATTGTTCAAAGTCTCTAAATTTTACATAACATCACATTCCATGGGCATAATTTTAAATATCCTATTACCTTTGGAGAATAGAGCTTGAACTAAACCATGAGTATGGGATTATATTATATCTGCCCTTGAACATGTATAATAAAGGCCAAATTGCTATGAGTGGTTTATTATTGAAAAATAAATGCTTTGAATATTTTTTGAGTATTATTCTAATCCTTTCAGAATTTCCTTACTGCTTGGGCTCCAGTTCTGTGCATCCCTCACCACAGAGATTTGTACCTTTTCTTTGAGATGAAACTACTTATACAATGTCATTGTTACATTCTCCTTTTATCCTAATTAAGGTAATTTACTTCTTTTCTATGACTTTCAATGCACAAAACCTTAGATAATTGTTGCTGATTAGAAATGATGAGAAGGTCAGGATATTATTCTAGCTAAATGTTTATTGCCTTTAGAGGTAGATACTATTTTAAGGGAAAAATTTAGAAGACAATTCTCCTTATTTGAGAATAGAAGTAGGAGAATGTGACCAGAGGCAAAGTAGAAAACTTTTTCCAAGACAAGACACACAAGTACTGTTTCAAGTGGACCCTTACATACATTAGTTAATTCCCCTCAAGGTTAACATGTCAAGAACCAATCTTTCTTGTGGAGTATAACTGCTGAGGGAGGGGACAGGGTCTAATAATAATAAATTCCTAAAATTGTTTAAGGTTGCTCTGTCCTGCAAAGGTAGCATGCCCTTCAGTTATATTAGATTTCTTAGGTGTTGATTCAGCCTTCCCAACTTCCTGTCTCATGCAATTTTACTAGCATTGAGTATACATTTCATTTCCTGCAATGCATACATTAATGTATACATATGTAGGTTTATCCATGCATGCACATGCACAAATACATATATATGCATGTAATATATGTGTATATATAGGTGTGCATTTACATGTGTAAAGTGTAGATATATGTGTGTATGTCAAATTACACACATGTGTAATCTTTTCTTAATTATTAAGAATTTTGTTTCATGTATGCCTATAATGAAAATATAACATTCACTAGTGTGGAATAGTCCAATAGTGTGGAATTCTCTAGGCTTCCTTTGTATTGTTTTATTTATTTTTTGGTTGTTTTAAGAATTATTTTTAGCCTGTTTCATTGCACCAGTTTTGTTTTAATTTATTGGAAGGAATCATGTCTTAATGAAAAATTTGTTGGCATGTAGACTTTCATCAACTTTCAATTTGTTCTAATTTAGCAATCTCATCTAAAGACTTCATATTAGTCATAATGACCAGCGATCTAGATTATTGTTTTAATATCATTCCTGTTTTAATATGTAGTTATGAAATTTCCAGGAGCCAATTTTGTGCAACACTATCTATTCACTATTTTGTATAGTAGGCAATTCATTGATTTTCTTTGTAGATTTCTACCACTTATTCTATCCTTTCTTACTTAGGTTATAATAACATCTACCACTAAAGTTGGTTTTTGATTAAGCAAGGAAGACTGTTTATTTATTCCATAATATTTTGTTTGTCTCCTCCCATCCTTTCCTTCCTAACACTGACAGCCTGAGGATAATCAGTGGGTCCTGCATCAATTAGATGAATGCCGCAATTCTCTAGATGGCTTTAAATCATAGCTAAGTCTTTCAAGTATGTTTCCTATGATACTTTCAAGAAATTTCATGAAATAACTAGTATACCACACATTCTTACCTTTATTCTTGAAAACATAGATAATGTGTAATGTCAATCTATTGCTGGCTAATAAAAAAGAGACAGGAATCCCATCCACTTCCGATGTATGTTTTAAAAGAACACTTAGGAGAATGAAATAAGATGAAGTATGTGCCTTTTTTAAAACCAGTTTTTCATGTGTGAATGATCTATAATTCACAAATGTCACAATTTTAAGTGAGTTATGCAGGTGTGTGCCATGATTGAAATAACTCAGAAAGCTCTAAAGTTTGTGAAAGAATTTATTTTTATCCTCTAGACTTAGCTCTGTTTCAGTTCATTTCCAACTATATTTTTCCTGGAGTTACTTACTTAGTGATTTGGATTGAGTGTTTTGTTGCCAGGTTAAACGGTTATAAAGGAAGAAACCTTATATATTGCACCAGAATTCGACGCAATATTTTTTTCCTTTGTACTACTTAATGAATGTAACTTTGGGTCAGAACTTGACTCCTAATGGAACTAAAATAGTAAGATGGGAGCTCTGGTAATTAAAGCCAAATAACATATATAAACCATCCAGTTACATTAGTTTCTTGTCTTTCTTTAGTAAAACCTTATTCCTCAAATGTTCTATGAGACTTCCACATTATGCGCATTTGTTTTGCAGCTTTCTTTATGTTATCAATACTTTGGATGACCAATTCCTGTTCTTTTTAATACCTTGTAGGCTATCTTTCTCATCGTGTCTTCTTGCTTCATTGTGTTCTCTGAATTTTCTATACAAGAACCAAACTTTTAATTTGCTGATTTCAATGTTCCGTGTCGTGCCCTTAAGAATATTACTGACAAAGCAGATAGAGGGATATTGGACATCTAGGAGGACAGAGGCATTCAGTTGATGGCTCAGGATGACCACAAGCAGCTAATTAGATCTCCTCTGGGGAAAGCTCTGCTCTTGAAATGCTTTAGTATTCTTGTTGTTTTAGTGTCTTTAAGCCAGAACGCTGACCCTTATTGTTAGTTAACTTTGAAGGTAAGGTTTTCACTGTCGAGCATCTGTTTGATGAAATGGGAGATGAGTATAGAGGTCAGGTTGAGTGGGGTTTAATATCATGGCTAAGACTGAACTTCTAATTTATCTTAGCTTATCCAATTTTAATCAACTCACGTCTAATTCTATTTGACAGCCTAAAGCATTAGCCTTTTTCAGGCTGAAAGTGTCATTTTTTGTAATATCTGTTAACTCAGGTTGATTGCTAATGTATCCAGGCTTTAAAATTGTGTTTACTTTTTATGCAAAAATTTTCCCTTTAATTGCTTGGATCTTAAAGTGACATGTAGCCTAAAAACTCTTTTCTACTCAAATACTATCCCTGAGTCTAAATTTTCTCCTTCTATTTCATTGTGTGGCAATTAAAAACAAAACAAAACAAAACAAAAAAACGAGAGAAAGACTTGTGAAGAGGTAGAGGGAAATCCTGCTTCTGATGATGCCTTGGTTCTAACAGGAAGAAAGCTGGATCTGGTTTACATATGACTGGTCTTTTCTTTGCTGGCTTACCAAGCAGTTAAACTGCTTTTACAAGTTCAGCATGGACGTGGAAGAAGCCGAGACCAACAGTGACTCGGCCTGAGCCCGAGGCCCTGCTCTGCGCAGAGGGAAGTTGAGCGTTTCTTAGGAATGGGATCCGCCGAACGAACGTAAATTAGGAACGGGGGCCCCTGGATGGCATCGCGCCTGTGGAGACCCGGCCGATCCGCATCCCAGCCCTCCTCCACGTGCCCTTTGGCACCTGGCATTCCACACTTAGGATCCAGTGCCTGTAGGTTGTGTCGCTGGTCAAGCATGAATTGTGGACAGCAATTTTTTGCCATGTTTTTGTAGTTCTTTTTGAGTTAAACCTTCTAATAAAACAGCTTGGAGAAGCAACAACAACAACAAAAAAAGAAATATAACGAGCAGGGAATTTGTTCTACCACTAAAAGATGACTTTGAGAAAAGCTATTTTGTCACCGCAAGCATTGACAAAAGAAATATGAGCTAGAGATAAGTAGAAATCAACAATGAGAATAAAACCACATGAGAAGAGAGTATGGTATGGTGCTCTCTAAGTTTAGAAATATGGTGAGTATTGCAACCATAGGAAGATCTGTTTAGCTGACTTAAAATTCAGATTTTCTGCTTCCGCTTAGGAGTGTTGAGAATAATGTTTCCATAGGACATTGCTTCTCCTTATCCCCATATATTATTTGTCTTTAAGAGTAGTAGTCCATAGAAAAACATTTAGTATGAATGGTAAATGATATAACAACTTAAAATATCATTAAATGATATTGAATTATCTACCACCACAATTTCTAAATCAAGTGAGAATTAAAGTAAGATGAGAGAGCTACATGTATTAGTAGCATTGTAATCCAGGGGAAAAGAAAATGAATGTATTACTTCTCCCTCAAAAATGGGGGATTACCTTATCTTTCATCCCTCTTTTATTCTCCCTACTAGCAATGGAATAGATTCTCTTACCGGGCTCCCCTGGACCACTGTGTTGTAGAACTTGAGAGAGGTTCAATTATTTGCCTATAGAGAGGCCAGGACTCAGGAATGATTTTGAGAAGGAAAAATGGTTTATTGACTGCCGGCTGGACTCGGGAGCTTTCTGTTTCAATCCCGAGCTCCGAACAAGATTTTTGAATCCCTGTTAATTCAGAGAGGAAAGGCCAAATGGTCGTTTTGTTTCAGTTCTCAACAGGCTTGAATTAGCATATATCTTCCACATCCTAGACAAGCTTTTAGCATGGACTTCATACATTCTAAATAAGCCTTTAGCACATTTGGTTTGCATTTTCTCTGAATATTTAAAGTTTATAGATTTTGTATTGTTAAACTGTTTCCTGGGACTGGAGTCGTTGCCATGGTCACCAAGGGCAGGACTGCAGCCTCTCATCATCCCACACCCACAAGTCAGGACAGACAGCTTAGGTTAAGGTTATCTTTGAAGAGACAAAGAGCCTCCCACCCATAGCCCACATCAACTGGACTTCCTAGTTGGTGTATGTCCTAAATATGGAATGGGAAAGGAACCAAATGGTGGTAAAAAAGAGTCAATGCATAAATTTGCAATGATGTTTTACAGAATGTGCAATAATACATAGATATCTTAATCTTGAGAAAAGTTAATGGTATTTTCATTTCAGCCAGTAGGATAGGTAATATGTAGAAAGATTTACCCTTTGTGAGATGATCAATGTGGTTGTAAGAATTACATGGATATAAATTGATAAAAATGAGTTAGCACTGTGACTGGAACATAGTAAACAATTAAATATGGTTACTTAATATTACTAATAGTATAATCAAAAGTATTATTTGGAATAATTGATTGCCTACAGGTCCTTAATAAAAACCTTTGTTTCTATTTTAAAGGGAACTGTTAACAAAAGCAAATATATGGGTAGCCTGAAAGGAATGAGAATCTGGGCTAAAATTTAGCTCTTGGCGCATTGAATATATGTTATTCAAGGCTAGTTATCAAAAGATTCAATTACTCCATTGTAATTATTTTTGTTTTTATTTCCTTTTCCAACAAAACCAAACCCAGAAAATAATAAAGGTAGCTTTTCTCTTTTTTGCTTTCTTTTAAATTGTGTTAAAAGAAAACAAGAAAAACCAAAAGAACAAGACAAACATGATCATATTGCTATATTAGTTTGGTGCTTTAAACCATTTACTTATTCCTTGAGGTTTTGTAGAAAAAGCCCAAACTCCTTAGCACAGCATGCAATGTCTCATAATCTGGCTCTAGCCTAGTTTTCTAACTTTGTTTCTGCAAATCCTAAACCCAGCCCAATATGTGCCCCTTCAAACATGAGCAAACATGACATGTTCTAGTCTTACTGAAATTACTATATTCCTTTAAACAATAATTTTGTGCATTCATTTCCTCAGAATCTTTCAATTTTTACTCTTTAAACTTAAGAATAATTTCTATGTAACAACAACAATAAAAAACAGTAAGAAGGCAAAACAACAAAAGCAGGAAGTTGAATTTATTTCCATTTGAAGGAGTATACATTTTTTCTCTTTTACTTTTTAAAAAAATTTATTGAAGCATATAATTCATACATGAACATACAAAAACAATAATTGTATAGTAAAAGTTGTAAACTTACAAACCAAACATCATACAAGGTTCCCATACATCACTCCAAAACCAACATCTTGCATTGTTGTAAAACATGTTTCAAATTTTGAAAAAAAGTCATCAAAATATACTACGAACTAGTATATATCTTACATTTGTGTGTTTACCCCAACCAACCCCATTATTATTTTTAAATATATTTTTATTACAGAAGTTGAGAACTTACAAAACAGTCATGCACATGTAGAGAATTCCCATACAACATCCCTTCGCTAACACACCACACTGTGGTAGAATATTTGTTACACATTATGAGATAATATCATCAGACTACTATCACTAACTGTGGTCCATAGCATACATTTTGAAGCAGGCTAGATAGGAAGTCAGTAGATGGATCTGGAACCTGGCAGAAAAACCACCACCATTAACATGTGTTCTCCAGTGCCCCAAAGATGGCTGCTGGAAGACCCTCATGAGATTCTCCCATTCAGAATGAGATTTCCTCTGGAAGTCAGGAGGAGACCCGGATATTCCCCAAGGACCTTATCATTGGGCCCTCTGTGGGGTAAAAAATCAAAACAGCAGACAGCTAGAATTCCTCCCCTGACATTAGCAAAGGGGCAGAATAATTAATGGTTTAAAAAGCAAGTGCGAAGGCCTTTTGCTTTCTCTTGCAAAAGGGTACTGTCCCTGTACCCGTCTCTGTGCTCCTTCATGCCCTATTCTTACCTTCTTCACCCCCACCTGGATCAATACGTGGGCATTTATAATCTATGATGGGGAATGGTAATCTATAAATTGTCACACTTCATCACTCTTCAGACCCTTCCTTTCTAACTGGGACCCATGATCTCTTATTTCTCCCATTTTTCTCCCTCCCAACCTTAATAAATTACTGGCCTAATCAACATGGCTTGCTCTTGAAATTCATTTCTCATAGCTTAGTCAAGAACCTAGACAAAACTTGATAATATATTTGGCAAATTTCACCATATCCCCTTATTGTTAACACATGCATCTTTAACATTGATGCAAGAATATTACAGTATTTCAATTATAGTCCACATATTACATCAATTGTATTTTCCCCATGCTTCTCCAAAATCCCACCACTCTTCAATAGTGATGTATATCCATCCATTCTAGTTCACGAACAGACATCTGCACACCAATTTTCATAGCAGTGTAATTCACAATTGCCATTTTTATGGCTTTTTGATGATACATACATATAGTTCTAGAAATCAAGCACCTAGAACTTAAAAAGAAAAACACAGTGTCTATTCTAGGACCTTGCCTTAAGGCATGTTAAATTTTAACTTAATGCAACTAGTTATTGTTGATTTTTCAATACATATGCACATAAAGGGGGGTGTTTAAAATACAAGCATTTGGAATTTTCCCAATTATTCAATAATCTGTTATTCAAAATGCAGGGTTTGTTTTTTTCTTTCAAATATAAAACTCTATGTCAGCCCTTTCTTTTTCAAGCTTGAACTTCCATGGATTTAATGCAATGCTCTAATTTACTGCTGTAGCCATTATTCATTTGGAGATAAAGCAAGTTATTTAGTTCACATGTAATTTAATAAGTATTAGTTAAATGAATATCATTTAAAAATTAACTTTCCTTACATTCATTGATTTTGTTGTGAATTTGTAATTCTAAATAAGTGTTACTTTTCTAATGCCAAATATAAACCTTAGAAACTATAGTATTGAGACATTGAGGAAATACATCATGACGAGGGTAGTATATTATATGCAGGCTTGTTATCAGTATAACTCAGATAATCTTTTCTATGCATTTCACAAAATAGTCATTCTTATATTTTGATGTATTTCAATATTATCATGATAGTCAGATTTATATATGTGTGACAAAAAAATGTGATTAAATTTACTTTTAGAGCAATCTCAAAAAAATGTATGCACAGAAAATAAGATGAGAGTAATGGTAAGCAAAAACTGAATTCTACAATAATTAGCACTTTTCAACTTTCTACTGAGTAGCCATCATGCTAAAAATTTAAGTCATTTATGTAAACAATGGTATTTAGGCCAATGACTTTTAAATCAGGATAATTTCTTTTCACACTGGTCTAATGCACAAAAAGATATTTATTGCATATCTAATTGTTAAATTATGAATGTTTTATTTAAATAATATTTACTGATATAATTATTTGAATTTAAACTGCTATAGAGTGAGAGAGCAAAATATTACTTTTATATCCTGCTTCCTGTAAATGATGCATTTCATTTTGGACTAAGTGTCTTCGAGGCTTATTATTCCTATGAATCCATAACGGCTATGCTTAGTAGATATGATTTTTCTTTCAACATTAGCATCATCTCTGTTATTTCTTCCTGCCCCTCTGCCTTTTAAATACATGAATTTGAAATAGGTTAGAGAACTTTCAAATATCTGATTGTGCATATACTGTCCAAGTAAAACCTATTTAGTGTGGGTAAATACTTTCTAATTTAAGTAAGGAAATTAACAGCTACAAGTATTGGTTTTTAATTAGACAAATACCAAATATTTTTGAACTTTATGCCTTATATTTTATCATACTGTAACAAATTTTAGACATATTTATTCTACAAGTAACAGTAGAGTTGGATTTTTAAATGTCATTCAGTTGATTTCTGTTAAATAAGGAAAACATTCTTATCTTTTAGTGTATTGAAATTAATGACACAAGCAGGATGTGGTGATGATGGTGATTTAAAACGTCTCTAGATATCCATGCTTTAATCTAGTGCACTCTAAAATATGCAAAGACAAACTAAAAGTGAGATGACTTGTCATGCTGTGTTGATCAAAAAATGATTTTAACAAAAATAATACATTATATAAAATATATTTGACTTTATAACATTTTCTTCTCTGATTATGAATAATTTTTACTCAAACACACTTCCTAATGAAGCAACACCCTCAGGACTTAACTATGCTTTCAGATATGCAGATGTATGTTGTGAGAAAATGGAATGATTGCTTAATATTTAAGATTTTGCAAAACCTCTAAATCAAAATATTTTCTTAACTACAGTTTGACTATAAACTAGAATCGAAATGTTTTAATCATGGCAGAATAACATATAGCTTTGATAGATGCATGAAGTTACAGAAAGAACAAAGTAAAAGGTATCTGAAGAAGCTGGTTTAAGACAGAAATAATTCTATGACATTGATCAGATTATTTAATTTTTCTAGGATATTGTCATGTTCATAATGGAAATTGATACCAGATTACCTCTCAGAGTCCTTCTAACTTTAAATTGTCTCTAGTAACTATGTATTCTTTTTCTCTAAATTTGTGTGGCCCTCTCAAAGGAAACATGATTTGACTATAAGAGTTTAAAATTAAATTATTTATAGCATTAATAAAGCAATTATGTTTAAGTAACTGTATGGAAAATTTTCAAAAGAAACCATGTTTATTCCTAACATTTAACATTCACAGAAATATTTCAATAAGGGTAGTAAATATCATTAACTTGAATATATTCCTATGCATTTATTTGTGGGTCCTTTACTTTTTGTGATTTACTTTTTTTCTCCCTCCCCGCCCCTTGCTCTGCTGTTTTTTGCTGTCTGTGTCCATTTGCTGTGTGATCTTCTGCATCTTTCTCTTTTTTGTCTTCTTTTCTCATTTTTCTCCTCTAGGATTCACTGGGTTTTGATGCTGGGGGCCTCTGATGTGGAGAGAGTTTCCCTGTTGCTTACACTAACTCAGTTCCTAATTTTCTATTGTGCCTTACCTTGACTCTCCCCTTCATCTCTTTTTTGTTGCATCATCATCTTGCTGTGTGACTCATTTGCACGGGCACTGGCTCACCACATGGGCACTTGGCTTATTAGCACTTGGGTCTCTGGGCAAGCACTGGCCAGCTGCAGGGACATGCTTTTTATTTATTTTGTAACAGGAGACCCCAGGGATTGAACCTGGGTCCTCCCATACGGGAGACAGAAGCCCAATCTCTTGAGGCACATCTGCTTCTCATAATTTACTTTTTTTTCCCTTTTCTTTTTAGAAGGTATTGGTGAGCCTGGGGCTTTGTACATGTTAAACAGGCACTCATCCACTGAGCTACACCTGCTCCCAATGATTTACATTGGAAGCTTGAGCTATATTTAGCTCATCAAAGGGAATTGGAATCTCTTTTTTTTTTCTTCATGAAGGAGTCATTGATGATGCTGAATACTTACAACTGTGTATCAGTCAGCCAAAGTGGTGCTGATAAAAACATCAGAAATCGGTTGGTTTTTATAAAGGGTATTTGGGGTAGGAGCTTACAGATACCAGACCATAAAGCATAAGTTATTTCCCTCACCAAGTCTATTTTCACTTGTTGGAGCAAGATGGCTGCCAATGTCTGCGAGGGTTCAGGCTTCCTGGGTTCCTCTGGCTCAGCGCCTCTCTTTTCTCCACAAGATCAACTGTAAATTATGAGGCTCTCTAGGCTTTGTCTCTCTCCACAAGGTCAGCTTTAGACTATCAGGTGAATGACTCTCTACAGAGCTCCAGCTTAAGACTTCAGCATAAAACTCAAACATTAAAAGCCCTATGACTCTGTCCTTTGTCATGCCTTTTATCTGTGAGTCTCCACTCACAAAAGGATGGGGATTCAATGCCCTACTGGCACAAGAGCTTTACATGATTACTTAATCAAGTACACCTATGAATCCAATATAATCTAATATACCCAGAGGAAAAGATCAGTTCACAAACATAATCCAATATTTCTTTTTGGAATTCATCAATAATATCAAATTGCTACACTCCACCCTCCGAATTCCAAAAAGTCATTACAATATTTTTTTTAAAAAAAACTTAAATCAGTTACAGTGCAAGTACTAAATCATATCGTAATCAATTTAAAGAAATACAGTTTGTTTTGGGACAAAGTACCATCTGCTATAGACCTCTGAAACTTACAAAACAATTCATCTGCCTCCAAAATACAAATGGGCAGACAAAGGATAAGCAGTTTCATTACAATAAGGAAAAATTGGGAGGGAAACATTAGTCAGGGTTTCCCTACAGTTCAGTAGACCTGCAGGGAATCCTCTGTTTTATTTCAAAGCCTGAGAGTCATTCTTAAGAAGATTTTTTTTTTCTCCTTGGGGTCTTATGGGAACCCACCCTTTCCACATGCTTGCCCAATGGCCATTTTCTTGGTTCCACCTTCATCAAGCATCTGAATGTTGACCAAGCTCCAGAATTCTCCCTCCAAGAGTATTTGGGTGATTGCCACACCTTATCCAAACTTTGGGTTTAGAGTCTTAAACCCCCTCATACTGTGGCATGAAGCCAACATTCACCCTAATCTTTGGAATACAGGCTCAACCCTCTCAGAGCAATGAGTTGACCACCTGGCCTTTCCTAACCTTTGGGGGACAGGTTCACTTTCCTCAGACCTATGGGGTGCTGACCTTAACCACCCTAATACATGGGGAATGTGCTCCACTCTCTCTGTATCCTGGGACAGCAAAACTCTCTCAGAACATCAGACAGTATCATCCACCCTCTCCAATTGCGTGGGCAAACTCACCCTCTCTGTACATATGGGTGGGGTTCCTCTCTTGGCCCAAGGTGAAGTCTTAATTTCATATCTCAGCTTCCATGGTTTTCCTTTTAAAACTGCTTCTCCTTCAATAGTTCCTTTCCATTTCCCTTTTAGTCCAAGCTGGCAGTGGTTTTGTTCATATAACTCTCTGAAAAACCTTGTTGGTTTAGCATACAGGAAGCAGTGGTCCAAGCCATAAGACAGCAAGGTTTCCACAAGTCTTTCCTTGATAACTTCATCTTCAATCTTGATTTACAAGCTCCAAGTTTAGTTAAGTTCTCCAATGGGACACTTTCATCTGGGAGCTTGATTTCCAGAGGCTTAGAATTTCCAGAATCAGTTTTCATTTTCTTTCTACTCAACAGTTCAGTCCTCAGTATATCTCTCTTGTCTAGCATTTTGCTATAAGCTGTAAGCAGAAGCCAAGCCACATCCTCCAGGTTTACTTTGGAAATTTCTTCAGCTAAATGTCCAGGCTTGCCATTTCCAAATTCTGCCTTCCATAAAACACCAGGAGTTAATCTTTCTAAGTTCTCTGCAACTTTAAAACATGGATCACCTTTCCTCCAGTTTCCAATAATAGTTTTATCATTTATTTCTACATCATCATAAAAAGTCTCTTTAGCATCCATATTGCTATCAACAGTCTCTTCAAAGCAACCTAGGCCTTTTCCATCAAGCATCTCACAATTCCTCCAAAAAAATACCCCTTACCCATTTTTAAAACCATTTGAGCATTTGCAAAATGCAAAAGCACTACCCCATACCCAGTACCAAATTCTGTATTAGTCAGCCAAAAGGGTGGTAATGCAAAATACCAGAAATTGGTTGGTTTTTATAAAGGGTATTTATTTGGGTTAGGAGCTTACAGTACCAGGTCATATAGCATAAATTACTTCCCTCACCAAAATCTATTTTCACATGTTGGAGCAAGATGACAGCTGATATCTGCAAGGGTTCCAGCTTCCTGGGTTCTTCTCTTCTTAGGGTTTGCTTCTTTCTAGGCTTAGGGTTCCTCTCTTCCCAGGGCTCCAGCTTAAGACTTCAGCATCAATGCCCTTCTGGCACAAGAGGTTTATATAATTACTTAATCAAGTAAACCTATGAATCCAATATAATCTAATATGCCCAGAGGAAATGATCAGTTTACAAACATAATCCAATATTTCTTTTTAGAATTCATCAATAATAACAAACTGCTACAGACTAGATAGACAAATTTCTGATTTCAAACTCTAAAAAATGTTAGTGGTTTTTTCCATGATCTGGGTGAATTATTTTCCATGCCTAAAGACTGACAAGTAAGGAGGTGAGATGTAGAGACGAGTTTTAAGTCCAGAACATCCCACTAAATTATCTCTTTCGGTCTACTTAAATTAGGCAAAACAAATAAATGAAAAAGGGAAAACAAAACAAAATGAGAAGCAGATGTTCCCCCAATCTACTACACTTCCCATAGCATGACATCTGGGTATCTTATGGTTGTTACCTTCAATTATTTGTCTATGAACATAAATGGTTTATAGGGCCTTCACGTATTAACTGAGATTTATATTACATATTCAATGGCTATCCTTCTTATTAATTTCATAGTATTTTGGTAAGAATCCAAACTGTCAAGGGGAACAACAACAATAGCAATAACAAAAATCAAAAGTAGTTGTATATATTTATACTATTTCATATATGTCATTTAGAAATCACTGAGGAAAGCAATAGAAATAGTATGTTCTCTTTCATGGGCTCTTTTGTTGTCTGATTTTTTAAAATGAGTTTATTTATTTATTTTTTGACATACAAGGCTGTCAGTGATGGGAAAGATTGATTAATCTGCCTATTTGTACTGGGTTAATTACATAAAGGTTATCTTGTTAATTTGTGATTGACTTTGTAAGCATAATCAACTTGTGTCTATTAGTCACAAAACAAGTTAATTATGCAGTGATCCCATTTTCCTCATATTCCTAAATGGTCCATAAAGAATTAAAGGATTTTCTTTGGTTATTATTTTTGAAACAAATGAGAAAATACAATTCTTCAAATAAGCTGCTGTTATGTTAAACAATGGCTGCTTATTATGCTCTGCTATTGCTTTCAGAAGTCAGAGGGAAAGATAAAGCGAATCTCAGCCCCCTGAAAATCTGGGTGCAAAGGAGAATAACATTTCTTTTTTTATCTGTTTGTTATAATTAAAGGTAGAGTTTTACTTATTTTTGTTTCCCAGAATTTAAAGTTACTGTGCTCTCATAGTGATATGAGAAAAGGACTTCTTCAACATAACTTTCAAAACATTTCTCTTGTTTTCGAACAATAGCTTTCCTTGCTGCTGCTAAGAATTTTAACCTGTTATAAGAGTTATTGGGGATGATCATTCCCCCTGCAAGAGTCCTATGTCCTGGGCCTGTGGGTGCCAACCCAACTGTAGAAAAGACCTTTGAAGATGTTATTAGTTAAGGTGGCCCCAAACTGAATGAGAGCAGGGCCGTAATCCAATATGACTGAAGTTCTTATAAGGAAAGATATGGGACAGAGAATGAGACAGATCATCATGCAACTTTGTCAAAAGTTAACAAACCAAGGACTGCCAAGGATTACAGAGAAGCCACCAGCACAAAGCTGCAGACTCTGAGAGAAAGCATTTTTCCCACCCTGATACCTTGGTTATGGATTTCTGGTAATCAATATTCTGAGCCAATAAATTGCCTTTCTTTAAGCCAATTAGCTTTTGTTAGTTATCATAGTAGTTCAGATAGACAAAGAGAAGAAGGAAATGGGCTTTCAGGTTGAATTTATTTAAGTATGCACATCTGCATTGCAATTTGCATAGTAGGTTTCTGTGGCAAACAAGAACTTCTCAATTTCAATTCCCTTTTTGAGAATATAGTTATGAAAACTCTCTCCAAAGATTACTGTGAAGATTTCATTAGATAACATTAAGTGTTTTGGGGATTATTACAGTCACGTAATACATGTCATGGATTTAATGTCATTCATTTCTATTGTTAAGTAGAATATAGTTGTTTTTCTTGTATTGTCTCTGATATTCTCTCCTAAACCAGTATGCAAACGTCTGACAATTTCAACCTAACAACCAAACAGCACAGTACAACAACCAAATAGGCATTCAGAGACAAAGGCTTCTTAATGAGAAGCCCACAAAGCCAGCAAATTGTATAAGATTAAAGAGGTATAAAGCCACTCATATGCCATTTTCTATACAATGAAGTAACTGATTAGAAGCAGGGAGGAAGTGCTGATAACAACGAAAGATGACTCTTAGCAATGTTAGAAAAAGTGACTAGGGAATAGGAAGAACTAACAA
Source organism: Dasypus novemcinctus (assembly GCF_030445035.2). Classification (NCBI taxonomy): domain Eukaryota; kingdom Metazoa; phylum Chordata; class Mammalia; order Cingulata; family Dasypodidae; genus Dasypus; species Dasypus novemcinctus. Next base: position 84,497,716 of record NC_080687.1, on the reverse strand, counting down.
AAGGACAAAGATCTGAGATCATTCACGGAAAAACAGAGAGTCCTAAGGGAAGATATTTGAGCTGTAAAACACAACATACATCAACGTACACATTTTGGGATAAAAAGGTCACTTTGAAACGCTCCAAGAAGTTAGTACCTGATTACAACAGAAGGTGTGTTTTAGGAAGTGGTGAGAATTTTCATGGCAGAAATAACAGAGACCTTTGAAGTCAGAGAAATTTTGACTTCTTATAATATGGAAACAGCCTACATTCTAGGTCAGGAAATAGGGCATAAAGCCGGTATATTAAATTGTTATTGTGCAATAATTGAGGCTGTGGATTAGTGTGGTAGCAATTGAAATGGATATTAAGGGATTGATATGGAAGATATTTAGACAGACATTATGGATAATGCTGGTTTAGATAACAAAAAAAGTGATATTTCATCATCTTATAGCTTGGCATTTGAAAACATAGTAACACATAGACATTGGGAAATGGAAGATGAACTAATGTGGGCGTGTATGTAATGAGTTTGATTTGGACTGGGGAGATCATTGGTTAAATTTCAAGCGGAAATCTTTATCAACTAGTTCTTGGCAAATCATGGGTGAATTATTTCACTTATAAAGTTCCCTGAGTACTTTATTATGCACAAGAGATAAACACTGGGAAGAAATACACTCAAATGCTATTTTCCTTCACATTTTCCCTTGATTAAATGTCATTTTTAAAATGAGTGGTTAACCAGATGAACTATCTAGGTAGCTAATTACCATTTAAAATATACTGGTTTCAAATTTAGGAATGATTGGAAGTGAATAAAATATGATTAGGTATTATTATTTCAGGATTCTCACCAGAATCTTGCTTCTCTTTAGGGGCAATTCTGATGTCATATATAGATATATACACCTTTTTAAATTTCAATGATACTTTAAGGGTGATCTGTAAATGCCTTCTGTTGATTTTTTAAAGATTGGGATTTAATATTGAGTTTGAATATCTGGTGCATTTGTGGGTGATACAAATTGGTACTTTTTACATGATAAACACTAAGATATACCAAATGGATGACATTATATATTTCCCCAAAATCCACACACAAGTCTCATATGCAAAGGCAGATCAGTTTACAGCAGTAAGCAAAATAATATGATGATAAATCAGGAGGCAAGTATAAATGTGACTTATAGTGGTGGACAAGAGATGTCTGGGAAGGCTGTATATTTTATTTATTATTCCAGAAGTTTACAAAAATTTAATACAAATATTTTAAATATTTTGCCAGGTGAGCAATGAAGGAGGTAGAAAATGGTTTACAAAATAAAAAAAATAATTAATATTCTGTTTTTAAAGCATAGAGTCGCATTTTTAAAAATCACTGTGTATTTGACAGGAATTATATTTACCTTCTAAGAATAGAGATCAGAAAAATTAAGAACTTAAAATATATTACTTTTTCTCTCATGTAAAAGCATTCCAGAGGTAGGCATTCCTGATCTGGTATGGTAGCTTGTTGTTCACCAAGAACCAATATCCTATTCTTTTTTTTTTTTGCTCCACCATGTTTTACTTTCTTAGGTTGCTCAAAGCAGATACCATGAAATGAGCTGTCTTAAACTTTGGGGATTTATTAGATTGCAGTTTTGAGACCAGAAAAATACCCAAATCAAGACATCATCAAAGTGATACTTATTCCCCAAGACTATGGCATTCTTAGGCTGGCTGCTGACAACCTTGCTCTTCTGCACAGGGTAAGACACATGGTGGTATTTCCTGATCTCTCCCTTCTCTTCCAGTTTCTATTGATTTCAGGTTCTGGATGCTCTCTCTGACTTTTTTTCATTGTCTGAATTTCTTTCTCTTATAGTGAACTTCAGTAAGAGGATTAAGACCAATTTTGATTGAGGTGGGCCACAAAAGTAGCCTCATCAAAGGGTCCTACATGCAGACTTATGGGAAGATGACATCAGAGTAGGTAAGAAGGGTTCAACTCTTTCATGAAAACAACAGAGGAAAAGCAAAAGGCTGTGCAAGAGAGCTGCTTTGGGGATCTTCAGACTAGGAAAGTGCCGCACATCATCCAGGAGGGAGAGGGACAAAGAGACCAAGAAGAGGCCAAATGAAAACCATGAGTCACTCCCCCACTGTCAAGGCAAATAGCCTCAGTAAAACCCTTAGCTCACAATAGCCAATTGAGAGGAAAGGAGGCCCTCCTCCCTGGGAGGAGGAAGGGGGTGGTGGAGGGAAAACAGTGGTTGTCATTCAGTGAGTTTGGGCTGCAGAGGCCACTTTGCAGAGCCCAGCAAGTGGAGGTTGAAAGAGATACCTCCATGGGGGAGCTGCAGGGAAAACTGGTGTGGGACAGGCCTCACCAGAAAACTAAGGGGGAGAGAGGCGTTTGGAGGAGGGGGGATAAGGTGGGAGAAAAAGAGGAAAAAGAACAAAACACCAGTCAGAACTGAAGCAGCTCCAGAGAAAGGGAAAGGAGGAGCAGATTCAGGCAGGTTGCCACATCTACCTTCCATTGGAGAGAGAAGAACTGGGTCAATGAGGGACAGGGCTGACAGGTGCCTAACAGCCCTGAAGAGAAGGAAACCAGGAGAGACAGCCAGTAAACTGTCAAAAACACAACTTGCCTAAGAGGAAAGAGGTGGGGGAAGAGGTAGATAAGCCATCAGAAGCCTACCTAACCAGGGGAGTGGGTGTAGCTCAGTGGAGGAACACCTGCCTCACATACACAAAGTCTCATTTAATCCCCAGTACCTCCTAAAGAAAAAGGCTAATTTGCCTGAGGAATGTGAGTTGCAGAGAGGCAGCCCAGGTGCTGTATGATAGACAAATAGCCCTGAAAAGAAGAGATTCAGAGAGTGTTACTGTGGTACTCAGGCATCAGCCGACTCCAGTGCAAGTTGAGGAACAAGCAGACTCTTGAAAGGGCACTTGTACACTGAGATGAAATTTATAGGTTTTGTGATTTGTTATATTATATATTATATTATATACATTTTTTTTATTCTTTATTTTATTCTCTAAAACTGGGTACCTTACCTGTGGAGGGTGGAGGGTGGGCTGAACTGTGACTGGCTGGGGAACATTGGCAGCCTGAGACCTTTTCTAGTGCCTAAGAGGCCTGTTTTTCCTGTTTTTTTTCCCCTTCATTTCTCTTTGCTTCCTTTATTTCTACTTTTTTCTCTTTTCACCACTTAGTTGCTTTACTTCTTATCTTTCTTTCATTTTTTTCTCTCTTTCATTGCTTTGCTTTCATTCCACCTTCTCTTGCTTGGTTTTCACTTTCTTTCTTTTCTCATTTTTCCAGTCTTTATTTTATACTATTTTTTCTCATTTCATCTTTTTTAAACTCCATTTGTTTATTCTTAATCCTGTTGAGTTTTCATAATTTTTCACTCTTATTGCTGACTTTTTCCTTGTTCTTTTATGGCTTCTTTTAACAAAACATATTATTTCTTTCTCTTCTTCTTTCTTTACTTTTCCATGGACTTCATAATTTTTTGGGGGGAAATGAACAGCTACAAGAATATAGCATTTGTGATATTAAGTGCCAAAAATGACCCTTAACACAAAACAAACTGAAATAAAATCTAAGTATAAAGAGAAGCTAACCAACTGAATAAAACCACTAAGATAAATATGATGCCTAGATACCAGCAAAACATTATAACTCATACTAAGAAACAGGAAAACATGGCCCAGGTTAATGAAAAAACCAAAAAATGGGAAGAGACATAGAACATGGAACAACTAACCAAGGATGTCCAAAGAAATGTCATAAATAAACTTAATGAAGTGAAGGAGGAGATAAAAGTTATTAAGAACAAACTGAGGAACATACTGAAGAAATAATAAAAATGCATGCATAGATAACGGATCTGACGGTGATGAAGGGCAAGAAATTAAAAGTACCATGGAAGCACATGACAGCACAGTTGAACAGGCAGAGGAAAGAATTAGTGACATCAAAGATAGAGCACTGCAATTGCACAAGAGTGAAATCAATAGATAAAAAGATAGAAATATTCAGCAGGGACTCAGGGAATTGAAAGACAACATGAATTGCACAAACAGGTATATTATAGGCATCCCAGAGGGAGAAGAAAAGGAAAGGGAGAAGAGTGTTGGAGGAAGTAATGGCAGAAAAATTACTAACTTTTTTGAGAAACATGGATGTACATTTCTAGGAAGCACAGTGCACTCCAAACAATATCAGTCCTAACAGGCTTACCCAGAGTCACATACTTATCAAACTTTCAAACACCCAAGACAAAGAATTCCGAATGCAGCAAGAGAAAGATCTATCACATATAAGGGAAGTTCAATTACATTAAGCACTGATTTCTCATCTGAAACCATGATGGCAAGAAAACAGTGATATGGCATAGCTAAGGTGCTAAAAAACAAAAAAACAAAAACAAAACAAAACAAACAAACAAAAAACTGCCAGCAAAAAAATCTGTATCCCACTATGATGGTAATCAAAAATGAAAGACAGGAGGGGAAGTGGCTCAAGCAGTTGAGTGCCTGCCTCTTGTATGGGTCTTGGGTTCCATTTCTGGTGTCTCTTAAAGAAGACAAACCATAAGCATACATGAGCAGACATCAAGCAAAAACAATGAGAAGACAATGAATAAAAACAAGCAGGAAGTGGATATGACTCAAGCAGTTGAATACACTGCTCCTACATGGGAGGTCCTGGGTTCAGTTCCTGGTGCATCCTAAAGAAAAATACAAACAAACAGAAAACAAGCAGATAATAATCAAAAAACAATGAGCATACAACAAACAAACAATGAGCAGACAATGAGCAAATAGACAAGGGAGCCATCTGGTGTGGGGGGGTGGAGAATGAGAGCTCAAAATATTCACAGATAAACAGAAATTAAGAAAGTCTGTCAACAAGAGATCTGCCCTTCAAGAAATACTAATAGGAGTGCTACTGGTTGAAAGGAAAAAAACAGGAGAAAGAATGCTGGAGAAGAGCATAAATAGGAAAATTATTAGTAAGAATAACTAAAAGGATAAAAACAGAAACAAAACAAAACATGACATTGTATTAGTCAGCCAAAGGGGTGCTGATGCAAAATACCAGAAATTGGTTGGTTTTTATAAAGGAGATTTATTTGGGGTAGGAGCTTACAGATACCAGGCCATAAAGCATAAATTACTTTCCTCAACAAAGTCTATTTCCACATGTTTGACTGAGATGACTGGCAATGTCTGCCAAGGTTGCTTTCTTCCCAGGTCTTGCTTTTATATGGGTCAGGTCCTCTGTTTTCTCCACAAGGTCAGCTGTAGACTATCAGGCAAATGGCTCTGTCTCTCTCCCCAGGGTTTCTGCTGTGTCTAAGAAGCTGTTTCTAATCCTCTGTATTCTTTTCCTGGCTTAGGTCCTCTCTTCCCAGGGCTCCAGCTCAAGACTCCAGCCTCAAAATCCAATAAAATGCCAACATCAAATGCCTTCAATTCTGTCCTTTGCAATGTTTTTTATCTGTGAGTCCCCACCCCTTGGTGGAAGCCCTAATGACATGACCCAATCGAAGCCCTAATCATAACTTAATCATGCCCAGGTACAGAGCAGATTACAAACATAGTACAATATCTATTTTTGAAATTCATAACTATATCAAACTGCTACAGACATATATAAACCTAAACCAAATTTGGCTAATATAAGTACTGCCTTGATATTAATAATATTGAATGTTAATGAATTAAATTCTTCAATCAAAAGACAGATTGGCAGAATAGGTAAGGAAATAAGACCCATTTATATGCTATATACAAGAAACTCATCTTAGTCCCAGGGATGCAAAGATGTTGCAATGAAAGAAAATTTTATATGCAAACAATAATCCAAAAAGGATGGGGGTATCTATACTAATATCAAGCAAAATATACTTTAAATGCAAAACTATTTAAAGAGACAAAGAAGGGCACTATATATTAATAAAAGGGGAAATCAATCAAGGAGAAAGAACAGTCATAAATATTTATGCACCTAACCAAGGTGCCCTAAAATACATGTGGCAGTGATGGAAAACTAGGGGAGAAATAGATGCCTCTATAGTTGTAGTGGAAGGCTTTAATATACCATTATTGCCATTAGACAGAGCATAACAATGGGGGATTAATAAAGAAACAGACACCTTGAGTAATATGTTAGAGGAATTAGACCTAATAGACATATACAGAACATCACATCAAATATAGCAGGATATACATTCTTCTAGAGTGCACATGGATCATTCTCCAGGATAGAGCACATGCTAGGTCACAGAACAAGTATCAGCAAATTTAGAAAGATTGAAATTATATCAAGTAATTTTTCTGATCCCAATGTAATGAAACTGGAAATTAATAAGAGAACCAGAATATTGGAAATTAAACAACACAGTCATAGACAGTCAGTGGGTCTAGGAGAAAATTGAAAAGAAAGAAGTAACCACCTTGAAACAAATGAAAATGTGATAACATTTCAAAACCTAAGTGATACAGCTAAAGCTGTACTGAAAGGGACATGTATAGCCATAAATGCTTATATTAAAAAAGAAAGCTAAGATCAAAGACCTAAGTTCACACATGGAGGAACTAAAAAAAGCACAGCTAACTACTACCAAATCAAGCAGAAAGCAGGAAATAGCAGATTAAGCAGAACTAAATGAAACTGAGTATAAAAAATAAAACACTAGAAAAAATTAACAAAATGAAAAGCTGTTCTTTTGAGAAGATTAATAAAATTGAGAAGCCCTTTGCTAGACTAACAAAGAAGAAAAGAGAAAAGATTAAAATAAAATAAAAAACAAAAGGGGATATCACCAGTGATCCCACAGAAATAAAGAGTATTATAAGAGAATACTTTGAAAAATTATTTGCAAGGATGGATAACTTAGAGGAAAAGAACACATTTCTGGAAGCACACCAGCAAACTACAACAATGAAAGAAGAAATTGATGAACTGAACAGACCAATCACAAATAACAAGATTGACTTAATTATTAAAAATATCCCAGCCAGGAAAAGCCCAAGAGTATATGGCTTCACAGGTGAACTCTACAAGTTATTCTGGAAAGAATTAACACCTATCCTGCTTAAACTATTCCAAAAAAATAGAAGTGGAGAGAACATTACCTAACTCATTCTATGATGCCAGTATCACCCTAATATTAAGGTCACATAAAGGTGCCACAAGAAAGGCAACTATAGACCAATTTCTCTAATGCATTGAGATGCTAAAATCCTCAACAAAATACCCACTAATCATATTCAACAACACATCAAAGGGATTATTTATCATAATCAAGTGGGTTTTGTCCATGGTATGCAAGGATGGTCCAACATAAGGAAATAAAGAAGTGTAATACACCACACTAACAGATTGAAAGAAAAAACAATCACATGATCATCTCTATTGACGTTGAAAAAGCATTTGACAAGATATGGCATTCTGTCTTGATAAAAACACTTTGAAAAAGAGAAATAGAAGGTAACTTCCTCAGCTTGATAAAATGTATGAAAATCCTACTACTAACATCTTATTCAATGCTGAAACGCTAATACTTTACCTCTAAGATCTGAAACTATACAGGGATATTCACAGTTATCTGTCTTATTTAACTTTGTGTTAGAAGTACTTATTTGAGCATTTAGGCAAGAAAAATAAAAGGCAATAAATTGGAAATGAAAAAGTGGAAGTTTCACTATTTGCAGATGACATGATGCTATACATAGAAAATCCCCCAAAAATCTAAAAACAAAGCTGTTAGAGCTGATGAACAAGTTGAGTAAACTGACAAGATATAAGATAAACATGCAAAAATCAGTAACATTTCTGTACAATAAATTGACCAATCTGAGGAGGAAACCAAGAAAAATTCCTTTTACAAGAGCCAACAAAAGAATCAAATATCTAGGAATAACATAACTAAAGATGTAAAGAACCTATACACAGAAAATTATACCACATTATTAAAGGAAATTGATGAAGACCTAAATAAATGGACAATATTCCATATACATGGATTGGAGGACTAAACATAATTAAGATGTCTATCCTACCCAAATTGATTTACAGATTTAATGCAATCCCATAAAATTTAAACAGCATTTTTACTGAATTGGAAAAATATTTATGAAATTTATTTGGAAGGACAAGGAACCCCAAAAAACTGAAAACATATTGAAAAAAATGAAATTGTAAGAAAGCTGCTGAATTTAAAGCATGCTACAATGCTATAATGGTCAAAACTGCAAGTTATTGGCACAAGGATAAACATACTGAGCCAAACTGAGAGTTCTGATACAGATCAGAACTCAACTAAGCCCACTCAACTGAGACAGAATGGCCCTTTCAACAAATGGTACTGGGAGAACAGGATATTCCTATCTAAATGCATGACAGAGGATCACCAACTCACACCCTATACAAAAGTTAACTCAAGATGGATAAAAGACCTAAATATATGAGTCAAGACCATAAAACTTCTAGAAGATAATATAGTGAAGCAACTATGAGATCTTGTAGTAGGAAATACTTTCAAATCTTTACTGAGAAAGTATGAGCAATGAAAGAAAAAGTAACAATTGGGACCTGCTCAAATTAAAAACTTTAGTGCTTCAAAGGAGTTTGTAAAGAAAGTGAAAAGAAAGACTACTCAATGGGAGAAAATATTTGGGAACCATTTATCTAATAAGTGCCTAATATCCAACATATAAAAAGAAGTCTTACATCTTGAAAATAAGACAAATATCCCATTTTAAAAATGGGCAAGAGATTTGAATAGACTCTTTTCCAAAGAGGAAATACAAATTGCTAAAAAGCACATGAAAAGATGATCAACATCAGTAGCTATTAGGGAAATGAAAATCAAAACTACAATTTATTAGACAATTTTATTAGACTGGCATCTATTAAAAAACAACAGAGAACTATAAGTGTTGCAGAGGATGTGGAGGAGAGGGAACCCTCATCCACTGCTGATGGGAATATAGAATGGTGTAGGCATTGTGGAGGACGGTTTGATGGTTCCTAAGGAAGCTAACAATAGAATCTCCTTATCATTCAGCAATCCCACTTCTGGGTGAATACCCAGAATAACTGAAAGCAGGGACATGAACAGATATGTGCACACCAATGTTCATAGTGCATTATTCACTATTGCCAAAAGTTGGGAGCTAGCTAAGTGTCCATCATCATAGGAATGGATAAGCAAATTGTGCTATATACGTACAATGGAATATTACTCATCTGTAAGAGGGAATGAAGTATTGATACATGTAACAATATGGATGAATCTTGAAGACCTTATGTTGACTGAAGTAAGCCAGTCACTAAAGGACAAATACTGCCTAATTCACTGTTCTGGCCTAAGCCTATGAGCAGACTCACAGAGCTGGAGTCTGGAAGATAGTTTATCAGGATACAGAAAATGAGTAGAGTCTGGTGAGCCAATGCTCAGTATGATAAGGTGGAAGGGAATGGTTAGTCAGTGGAGAGGGGTGATGGTGGTATAAGGGAGGGTCACTGGTGCAGGGTGTTGTTGGGGTGATACATGGGAAAGGGTGCACCTGGAGCATGCTTCTATGGACTATGAATGTGTTAATCTTGTCATAGGATGTTATCTCAGTGGTGGAGGAACACACAATAAACAAGAAAATATTAAACTCCCATCCTAGAGAATGCTGCTACATTTTTAAATAGAGGGGAAAGAACCTCTCAAGTACAGAGGCAGCACCTAATAAAGAAAACAGACCAGTATGTCAATCCCTCAATATTAATGCATGTAACTATGAAACTTATTTTTCAAAAATTGAAACTCAGTGGTTGTCATAGGTTGCAAGGGGAAGGGAAGGGAAGAATTGGTAGAATATAGGGCATTGTGGAGGCATTGGAATTGTTCTGCCTGATCTAGCAATAATGGTTACAAGCCATTATACATTTTATCACAACCTATAAAAGTGAACTGGAAGAGATATAGCTCAGTGGTTGAGTGCCTGCATCCCACGAATGAGGTTCTGGGTTCAATCCCTAGTACCTCATTTGAAAAAAAGTAAATGGCACAAAATGCAAACCATAATGTAAACCACTGACCATAGTTAGTAGCAATGTTTCGATATTTGTTCATTAATTGCCAAAATGTACCATAGTTATGTAAAATGTTATTAGTAGGGGAGAATGTGGGGTGGAGCATATGGGTATCCCCTATATTTTAAATGTGACTTTTCTGTAACCTAAAGCTTCTTGGAAAATAAAGTAAGAAAAAAAAAAAGACATTGGGGAACATATGGAAGAAATTGTCAATAACAGAAAAGATAACATCTTACAGTGATGAAAGGCACAATAAAAATTTTTTTTATTTTTAAAATTTTATTATTTTTGGCTTTTATTTTGGTGAGGTTTTGGATTGCAGGAGGGTTTCAAATTGTGGCAGGGGAGGATCACTAGTGTGGTGTTTTGGTGGTGGGGGAATGTGTGGGGAGGAGTGTACCTGGGGCATATGGAATATGAATGAGTTCAAGTGGTCATGGGATATTGTCTTGGTAGGTGGAGACCCACAGAATAACCCATGATGTGGGATCTGGGTGGGAGGCTCTTTGTCTCTTTGGAGATAACCTTGACCTGGGCTGTCTGTCCTGGCTTGTGGGTGTGGGATGATGAGAAGCTGCAATCCTGCCCTTGGTGACCATGGTAACAACTCCAATCTCAGGAAACAGTTTATCAATGCAAACTCTATAGACTTTGAATATTCAGGGGAAATGCAAACAAAATGTGCTAAAAGCTTATCTAGAATGTATGAAGTCCCTGCTAAAAGCTTACCTAGGATGTGGAAGATATGTGGTAATTTAAGCCTATTGAGAACTGAAACAAAAGAACCATTTGGCCTTTCCTCTCTGTATAAAAGAGACTCAAAAATCTTATTCGGGGCTTGGAATTGAAACAGAAAGCTCCCAAGTCCAGCCGGCCATCAATAAACCATTTTTCCTTCTCAAAATCATTCCTGAGTCTTGGCCATTCTACATGCAAATAATTGAACCTCTCTCAAATTCTACAATACCCACACATTTTTGAATTCCCATCCTGGAGAGTCCTGCTACATTCTCTCATAGAGTGGCAAGAATTTCCAGAGGACCTGTGCAGGGCCAAGCAAAGGAGAACAGACCAAAACACCAGACCATTGATATTAATGATTTTATTTATAAACTTTGTTCTTGTGAAACTTTTGAAATTGAAACTTAACCTACTATCATATATTGCCTAAGTATACCTCCTGAAATCATCCTTGTTGCTCTAATGTGACCTCTCTCTAAGCCACACACAGCATTTAAATTTACTACTTTCCCTCTAGCATGGGACATGACTCCTGGAATGAGTGTCAATGTAATCTGAGAGATTATTACCAAGCACTAACCAGTGATGCATTGGAAAAAGACGTAGAGCAAAAGTGGGAAATATTAAATACAAATGAGTTTTTATGGCTAAGAGATTTCTTTTTTTAAAATACTTTTAATTTTTAAATTTTTTATTGTTTAAGGAAACTCAGATTACATAAATGTTACATAAAATAATATAGGAGATTCCTAGTCCTCTCACATTTTCCCAGATCAGCAACATCCTTCATTAGTGTGGTACATTTGTCACAACTGATGAACACATCTTGGAGCATTGCCACTAAGCAATGATTGTATTAATATTAATAGTTTACATTATAGTTTACTTCTCTCCCACAAACATTTTTGCTAGTACTACATAATATACAATGGCCAGTTTCTGTCATTGAAATGTCATTCTGGATAATACCCAAGTCCCAAAAATGCCTCCAAATTACACATTTTTTTTTACACTATTTTTCCCTCTCCCTCCCCTTAGAACCTCTAGTGGCCACTTTCTCCACATCATGATAACAGTTCTTCCATTGCTGGGATGGTAACAAGTGTACAGGGGAACAACTGTAATCTACTCTAGTTCATCATCTATTCCCTAATCCTGAGTATTCTGTGATGGTGATGCCTACCCCACCTGTAATTGAGAGGGGGCTTAGGTCCTATGGGCAGATGGATGGAACTTTCTTGCTTGCGGTTGTAGACTCTCTATCCTTTGAGATGGTTGTTGTTTATGGCAAAGGGATTTCAAAGTGAGTCGGGAAGTCATTCCGGAGGTATGCTTATGCACATCTCAGCAGCCTCTCACTGACTGCCACAGTAAACAGTGCCTCAAGCAGGGGGGCTTTTGAGGATTCTAGAGTTATCTGGCCACCATAAGCAGAGCAGACAATCCCATGAAATCGGCAAACCACTCGTGGGACTTACCTTGTAATATATGATCATCTATCTCCCTAATATATCAGAGTTAGACTCCTTTATAAATTTCCTACACAAGGTTCTTTTGCCCCTTTTATTTGAACCTAAAATTAGCCTTATACCCATTAAATATGTGACCCAGAGATTTAAGTCTTCTGGCTGTTTATATGCCGATCTAGCCCTGAATCTCAGCAGAGTTGCAGCCAACACTTACTCTCTGGTACATCAGATTCACACAGGACAACTAACAAAAGGATGATTATGGACAATGCCCACTCCCCAAAACAGAGTTTCTACATTTGCAAGCAAAACAGTTCTATGCATCTGCCCATAGGATCTAAGCTGCCTTTTAAATGGAAGCAGAATGGCCATCACCATTCCCACATCCTCAAAACTGAGGAATGAACAAATGTAAGGGCTAATGCACCTGTGGACTAAAATAGACTTATTATTATTTTAACAATGGAAAGACTTGTAGTATTGATATAAAGACATTGGTCTCCAGAGACTCCGAAGGTAGGGAGAGGGAAGAATAGGTGTAACATGGGGCATTTTTGGGACATTGGAATCATCTTGTATGATATTGCAATGATGGATAAAAACCATTATACCTTTTGTCAAACCTCTAAAATTGTATGGTGCAAGGTGTAAACCATAATGTAAACTATATACCATGGTTAGTAGCAGTATTTAAATATGTGTTCATCAGTTGTAACAAATGTACCACACTAATGAAAGATGTTGTTAATGGGGGAAAGTGTCGGACAGTGAAGGGGTGGGGTATATGTGCATCCCCTATGTTTTCCATGTTATATTTATGTAACTTAAGCTTCTTTTAAAATAAAGAAAAAAAAGACTCCTACTTACAGTGAGTTCATAACCATAGGAAAGGATTAAATACAAGACATTGTTTTTTCTGGGGTACATACGGCTTCAAACCATCACAACCATCCCTAACCCAGGCTTGCATGCTCTTTTTTTTTTTTTTTTTTTGCCTCATGGTCCTACTTTCTGATTAGGAAAGAAAAAAGGAGTGTCAGGGGGGCAGACAAAATATTATATATGAGCTCACTGTCACCTTTCTAAGGAACTTTTCCATACATCCCATACAGTAAATGCTATTTTTAACTTGTCAGCAATAATTTTTCATTTGGCCATACCAATCTGTATGGTGGACTGGTAAACACTCTATTTGGGTGGGACAATAGCAGTCTTCATCATGTGTTTTTGGGAAATTATGATAAATCCCATATGACCAATACATAATATATGGGGATGTATGCATATGTCATTAGCTGAGATGGAAGGGAATAAGAAAGGATGATGAAGGGATACATATAATGTAATATGACAATTGACTTCATTCTGGAGGCACGGCACTATTTTCTATTAGGTGGATTATGTGCCAGAAGTCTGATGCCATATTTGGCTTGATCCAATCTACTTTACAGCTATAGTAGGGAATGTAGTACCTGCTATCATTCACCAAATGATTCCCTTGGGTAACTATTGATAGCTGGCTAAGATGTGCTGAATAGTTCAGGAAAGAGGGCTATTAAATGGATGAAAATCTCACAGCTCTTGATATCTATTTCCGAAAATTGGATGCCCTGAAGCATCTGATCTAACATGTAGGTGAAACAAGAGACCATTGAACACTTCACTTACTTAAGTGGTTCTGTTTTCTCATTACCTACAAAAGTTGTCCCTTACCCATCAGCATGCTGGCCCCAGGGAAAAAGAAAACAAAAGAACCAAAGAATAAATAGCATACTAGAGTCTCCACCTGCAGCAGTACCTGCTACACAGAGGCTCTGTTTCCTTTTGATTCATGAAGCTACTTATTTATGCCTTTATTTTTGTTTATCAAATTTTTATGAATTATGTAATTGTACTGAGGCACTTTGCTATATATTTGTTTTTCTATTTCAATAATATCAGTTTATTTGTTCCTTTGTACTCTTCTTGGATTTATTTTCTTTCATTTTCTAACTGCATTTGGGCTGCCAAAATTCTTTTATTTTTAACTTTTCTTCTTCCCAAATACATGAAATATAAAAATTATAAGTTTATTTCTAAACACCACTTAGAAAAAAATAAAGAATAAAAGTATACTATACTTTTTGATATGAAGTATTTTGTGATTGATCAATTCTAAACACTTTTTTAATATCCAAGAAGGTTTCTGCTTTGACTCAAACATAAAGTGAAATCGTCTTTTTCAAATTGATAAATGTAGGTTCTTTAAAGTTGTTTTTGTTTTTAATTTTTAACTTAAGTGTGATTAGTAAACTTGTGTACATGATAATAATTTTTTGATATTTCTGAGACTTCCTTTATATTCCAGCATGTGACCAATTTTCCATATCATTAAAAAGAATGTATATTTGTCAAGGGTTTAGTTCAGCATTATATATTTGTCCATTAGTTCAATCATGCTGACTAGATTGTTCAAATCTTTCCTGTCTTTACTTATATATCTGGTTGATCAATAATGTCCTCAGAGAGAAATATTAAATAGCTAATCATGAGCATAGATTTGCTTATTTCTCCTTGTTGTTCTGTTCGTTTTGCTCCATTTATTTTGACACGCTTTTAAGTTTATATGTGTTTTGCACTATTATATAACTGCAATTAAAATATTGTATCATCACATAATATCTCTACCTCCAAAATACTTTTTTGTCTTAAATGTTATTTCATCAGATAGTGTTGTAATTGTGTTACCTATATTTTATTTTCGTTTTCCTCCCTAATTATTTCTATCTTTTGGCTTCAAACTTCCTTTGACATATTTTAGCATATCCTTTAAAATGGCTACTTTATCTTTTAACAGATATATATCTAGTTTGTATGTTAGTAGGATTTTACACATTCTAATAACATATTTTTGTTTATATCTAACATTTTACTCTGTGCTTATTGCTTCTATTACATTTTATTTATTTATTTTCTCCTCTTCCCCTTTTGGAATGACAGAGGTCTTTCTTATACTTTCGTTTTGATATTCCCCATTTCAGTTTGTGTCTTAAATTATTATTAAAGATACGTTTCTAATATATTAGTATTTACCATGTAATTGTTACTTGTTTATTTAAATTAAAGCCTAATGTTAATCAGTATGGTACACTATTCTAACCAAGGAAATTAGTGCAATTTATTCTATTCTTCCCATCCAGAATTGTAGGTGATATCCCCAAGTATTTTAATGCATAAATTGACATATTTTAATTGAAGTACAGTCATAATTTGCCTACATATTTTTCATTCCCTCTAACATCTTAGACCTTTCTTTTTAGATAATTTTTTGTATCCCTGTAGCATATCTTCTAGACATTCCTTTATTGAGGGACTGTTAGTACTAAACTCTAAATTTCTATATAATAGATTTTATTCTGATGTCATCTATGAATTGTAATTTTAGGTTAGAACTATTTTCTTGCAGCAATTTAAATAAGCCATAGGCTTATAATTTTCCTTTTCTTATGAAGTCAGTTATCAGGATAATTGTCATAACTTTTTAAGCCATTATTTTTCATGGTTGCTTTGAAGTCATTCATGTTGGTATGCTGTATCTATGTGTGGATTTAATATTATAGATTCGACCTAGGGTTCATTAAATTTTGTGAATGTGAGAATTACCACTTCAAATGTTGCTTGCTTTTCATATTTCCTCTTTCCTCCACTGAGATAACTGATTGTTTGCTAGGTATTTTTACTGTCTTTTATTTCTATTTATCTATTGCTTATAATTAACATCTGCTTATCTAGGTTGCATTGTGAATAATATCCTCTGATAAAGATTCCATATACTAATACCCATTAATTCTCTTTAATTCTACTGATTTTTCTGATAACCGTTTTTAAAATTCTAATAGATTCATTTGACTCGTTTTCAGATTTTTCTTGTCATTTTGATAATTTCTTACTTGTTAGTTAATTAAGTAAATTATTTAACTAACAAATTAAATTTGTTAGTTAAATAACCCAGAGACAGAAGTAATCTGAGGCCAAAGACAATGACATATCCTTCACAAAGGGATTTTTTTGTTTGTTTCTGCCATGCACTGTGGGAACCAGCAGTCCAAATCACCTTAATCCATACTCAAGTCTTAAGGCCCCAAGGCTCCTTGCTATTCTATGTTTGATCCAGGAAATAGCACGATCGACATCATCTGGGAGCTTGTTAGAATCACAGACCCACTGAATCAGTATCTACATTTTTTGTTAAGATTCCCTGGTGATAGGTATACATGCTAAAATTTGAGAAGGAACTTTTTTTTTTTTTAATTTGGCCTTCACATTTATATATGGCAGAATTTATCTAGGGTTCACCCAAACCTGATGTTTGGGGTTCAAGCTCAAAACAATACTGATTTTTTAGTCTCGTATTTTGATAGGCCCTCAGACTGGACCATTTTTCTAGACAGCAAGACTAACCAGTCACACCTCTTTGTCACTACTATGACTTCCAGATTGACAAATACAATAAAGATAAAAATGTTTTTGGTTTTTTTTTTTTTTTTTTTTTTTTTTATTTTTTTTTAAATTTTTTTATTTTTTATTGAATTTGTAATAATATTACATTAAAAATATATATGTGAGGTCCCATTCAACCCCACCCCCCCACCCCCCCTCTCCCCCCCCCCAACAACACTCGTTCCCATCATCATGACACATCCATTGGATTTGGTAAGTACATCTTTGGGCACCTCTGCACCTCATATACATTGGTTCACATCATGGCCCATACTCTCCTCTATTCCATCATGTAGGCCCTGTGAGGATTTACAATGTCCGGTGATTACCTCTGAAGCACCATCCAGGGCAGCTCCATGTCCCTAAGACGCCTCCACCTCTCATCTCTTCCTGCCTTTCCCCATACCCTTTGTCCATTATGTCCACTTTTCCCAATCCAATGCCACCTCTTCTATGTGGACACTGGATTGGTTGTGTCCATTGCACCTTTATGTCAAGAGGAGGCTCAGATTCCACCTGGATGCTGGATGCCATCCTCCCATTTTCAGTTGTAATCACTCTAGGCTCCATGGTGTGGTGGTTGTCCTTCTTCACCTCCATCTTAGCTGAGTGTGGTAAGTCCAATAAATCAGATTGTAGGTGCTGGAGTCTGTTGAGGCTCAGGATCTGGCTATCACATTGTCAGTCCAGAGATTCAAATCCCCTAAATATATCTTAAACCCCAACATTAACTGCACCTCCAGCACATTAGCATGAAAGTCTTATGAAGGGAGATCCCATCTGAGTCCAGATTCATCACACATAAACACCATTTCCAAAGAGGGGCCATCTGCCCTGGTAGTTAACCCCATCGGCCATGACCATAACTCCCATGGGTCTCTTTAGCCCTCAAAGGAACCAATATCTGGGGGTTGTATCTGCTTTATCTGTCTCTCTGACTCTGCTCAGTTGTGCATGAGGGCAAACCTTCTGCCAGCCTCCAGACTCTTTTTTAGAAACTCGTAGCCATATAAACTCATTTCTCCTTTCCATTTCCCCCTTACTTTAGGTCAAACAGCATTTTAAAGTCATGGTATTTTATGTAGACATGGATATTCTGCTGATCCGCATTGAACCTTCCATATAAGGTCATTTTCCAGTTGCATCATCAGTTGGTAGTTGATAGTGGTCCCTCGTTGCCAGGGAGGCTCATCCCCGGGTGTCATGTCCCACGCTGGGGGGAAGGCATTGCATTTACATGCTGAGTTTGGCTTCGAGACTGGCCACATTTGAGTAACATGAAGGCTGACAGAAGGGAATTCCCAGGCACAAAGTTGCTCTAGGCCTTGTTATTATTTTGGGTTTATCAGCTCACAAGCATAGTCATTAGTATCAGGGGCTCACTGTTGAACCCTCACTCCCTCCCGGTCCCCACCACTGTACCTGGGAGACTGTCGCTGCTCCCCTAGGGACCACGACAGAGCACCACTGGCCGGGAACCCAGTACCCCCCCTACTGTGGTTTTTAATTGTTGCCACTATGAGTATATCCAAACATTACCATGCACCCTGGACATATGTTCTGTACAGCTCCCTGTCAGTCATATATCATCTGTCATTGGTATCCCATACCAGTATCCCTCCATTGCCATTGTTGAAACACTCTGTGATCCAGAACTCCCCGAAATTTGAAGCCCAATATAATGTCATGGTCCCTTACTAGGGAATGGCATATAGCGATGAGTTTAAAGGATAGATAAAGAACTTGGATAAAGTTAGATAAAGAACTTAGATAAAGAATGTTGACTTGAAAAAATTCCACATCCTATTTCCCCCCCCCCCCTAATTATTCAGCTTGTTTGCTGCTATGAAATCTCTTCTTTTTCTGCATCTTGGCTTCTTATTTTTCTTCAAAATGCTGTTATCTCTTTGGAATTTTAAAAATTTTCAATTGATTTGTTTTATTCCTAGGGACAAAAATATATTTATATGACTATGTTAAAGACACAGATGTGTTATAAAATAAATACACTTTAATAGAAATTTGCTCTAATATAAAACAGATAAGGTAGAAATAATAGGACTGGAAGAAGTGATGCTATGATAAGGTATATAGGTTAGTTAATAGTTTGTGTCTTTCAAGGAATTGATAGATTTCCCTGAAATTGGATAAAATTGCTGGACCTAACTTATCTACATTATTCCTGTATTATCTTTTTAATGGAGACTTGTTTAGAACTGATGACTCCACTTTCACTTCTAGTATTAATAACTTGTGTCTTCTTTTTTTCCTTATTTGGTCTCAGTAGCAGTTTGCCAACGTTAGTGATCTTTATAAAGAAAGAGCTTTTGGATTTTTAAATTTTCTCCATTGCTTTCCCACTTTCCATTTCATTGGTTTCTTCTGTTTATTGCATCTTTTTATTCTGGTTATTTATTACATCTTTTCTTCTGATTATCTTTGCATTAATTGCTCTTCTTTGTCTCATATCTCAAGGTGGACACCTGGAATACTGATTTTTAGATATTCCTTCATTCCTAATGTATTCATTAATGCCATAAACATCCCTCTCAGCACTGCATGCCACACAAGTTGATAAGTTGGAGTTTGGGGAAGATGGCATCAGAGTAGGCAGGCAGTGATCAATTCTCTCACAAAAACAATGAAGATCTAAAAGCTCTCTGAAGGACCTGCTTTGAAGGTCAACAGACCAGGACAGTACTACACAACACCCAGGAGGTTGAGGGAGAGAGAGACAAATAACCCAAAATAACAAATGTGAGTTACAAAACCCTAGTGGCAACTGGGAAGACATTCTATCCCCACCCCGAATATATTAAGCTGGGTTAAAATCTGTGGTTCACTGCAGCCAAATAAGAGGGGAACAGACATCTTCCTGTCAACTGTAACAAAGGAAAAGGGAAGGGTGTTGGGGGCTTCTCTTTAGTGAATTTGACTAGAAGAGCTGGGTTTGAATCTTGGCTCTGGTCAGACCAAAACACAGGAAAACAGAGATTGAAACACCTCTATGGAAAACTGCACCAACAATCACCATCTGCTGGCCTGTCTGGAAATTACACAGACAAAAACTACTTTTAGTTTTTCTCTACCCTAACTCCTGTTAGAAAACCTGTGCTCTACTAGTAAGTCCTTGACCCAATTTTGATAACTTAAGCAGGGACATTTTAAAGACTTAAAATAAGTTGAACCAAATATCAACAAAGAACTGTGAAAAGCATAACAATAGTAAGAGAGAGAAATTAACCATCAGAGTAAATTCACCAACATATTCAGATGCCTAGATATCAGCAAAAATTATAAGCCATTTTAGGAAACAGGAAGAGATGGCCCAGTCAAAGAAATAAACAAAATATTCTGAAGGGATGCAGGATTTTAGACAATCTATGGCAATCACACAACTCTCCTAAAGCAATTCAAAGAACTGAAAGAATATATTTCTAAAGAGATAAAGACTACAAAGAAACACTGGGTGAATACAAAGAACAAAGACTGCAAAAAAAAAAAAAAAGGTAATAGACCTTAAGGGAATGAAAGTCATGATGGATGAGATTAAAAATAATTAGAGGCACATTAGAGCAGATTTGAATTGACTGAGGACAGGATTAGTGATTTCAAAGACAGAACATCTAAACTGGAAAAGACAGAACAGAAAGAAAAGGGAATGGAAAAAATGGAACAGGGTCTCAGTGAATTGAATGACAGCATGAAATGCATGAACAGGCAATATTGGTGTCCAAGAACAAGAAGAGAAAGAAAAAGGACAAAAAGATTAGTTGAGGAAATAACTGAAAATCTACCAAGCTTTATGAAAGACATAAATATTAATATTCAAAAAGGACCACATACCACAAACAATTAATCAAAATAGACTTACTCAGAGACATCTACTATTCAGAAGGACAAATATCAAATATAAAGAGAATTCTGAAAGCACCAAGTGAAAAGCAATGAATCACATACAAAGGAACCTTGATAAGATTAAGTGCAAACCTCTCATTAGAAGCCATGGGGGTGAGAAAAAAGAGGTATTTAAAGTACTGAAAGAGAAAAACTGCTAGCCAAGAATTCTGTATCCAGGAAAACTGTCCTTCAAAAATGAGGGTGAGTTAAAAGTCTTCACAGATGAACAAAAACTGATAGAATATGTTACCGAAAGAACAGAATTACAAGAGATACTAAAGGGAATACTGCAGCCTGAAAGGAAAAAGCAAGGGCAAAAGGCTTGGAGAAGAGTGTAGAAAGGAAGATTATTAGGAAGCATAAATTAAAGGGTGAAAAAAAAGACAGACAATAGTACAATAGGAAAACAGAAAACCTAAGGACAAAATGGATGAATTAAGTAATGCATTTATAGTAATAACATTGAATATTAATGGCTTGAACTCCCCAATCAAAAGACATAGGATGATAGAATGGATAAAAAAAATAGGAGCCTTCTATATGCTGTATAAAAGAGACTCACTTCAGATGTAAAGACACAACCAAATTAAAAGTGAAAGTTTGTAAATAGATATCTCATGCATTGTAAAAAAAAATAGCTGGAATAGCAATACTGATATAAGACAAAATAGCATTTAAATGTAAAATGTTATGATGGATGAAGAAGGTCATTTGATATTAATAAAAGGAACAATTCACTAAGAAGAAATAAATATAGTAAACATTTATGCACCTAACCTGAGTTCCCCAAGATACATGAGGCACACGCTGACAAAACTAAAGGGAGAAAAAGATATCTCTACAATAATATTTCTCTCAACATTGGATAGAACATCTGGACAGAGAATAATTAAACAGAAAGCTTGAATAATATGATAAATGAACTAGACTTAACAGATCTCTATAGAGCATTATACTCCCAAACAGCAGAATATATATTCTTTTCAAGCTCTCATGAATCCTTCTCCAAGATAAACCATATGTGATGTCACAAGACAAGTCTCAAGAAATTTTAGAATACTGAAATTATTTAAAAAACACTTTTTCTGATCATAACGGGATGAAGCTGGAAATCAATAATGGATGGAAAAAGGGAAATACCTAAATATATGGAGATTAAGCAATACACTCTTAAATAATCAGTGGGCCAAAGAAGAAATTGCCGGAGAATTCAGCAAATATATCGAGACAAATTAAAATGAGATGTAACATATCAAAACTTATGGAACACCACAAAGGCAATGCTCAAAACTTGCTTAGTTTCATGCTTACATTAAAAAAGAATAAAGAGCTCAAATTGAAGATCTAACTGCACACCTGGAGGATATAGAAGAGAACAGCACACTAATCCCAAATCAAACCAAAGGAAAAAAATAACAAAGATCAGAGCAGAAATAAATGAAATTGAGAACAAGAAAACAATAGAGAGAACCAACACTTTGTTCTTTGAGACAATCAACAAAATTGAAAAACCCTTAGCTAGACTGACAAAGAAAAGAGTGAACACAAATAAAGTCAGAAATAAGAGGGGGAAATTACCACTGACTCCACAGAAATAATAGATATCCTAAGAGAATACTATGAACAACTGTATGCCAAAAAATATACAATGTAGACAAGGTGGATAAGTTCCTAGAAACACATGAACCACTTACACTGAAACTAGAAGAAATGGAAGACCTCAGCAAACCAAGCACAAGTGAAGAGATTGAAACAGTCATTAAAAACTTCCCTTTAGGGAGCAGATGTAGCTCAGTGGTTGAGCACTTGCTTCCCATGTATGAGGACCCAAGGCCATTCCCCTGTAACTCCTAAAAAAACAAAAAAATGCAAACAAACAAATAAACAACTCTCGAAGTTGAAAAGCCCAGGACCAGATGGATTTACAGATGAATTTTATCAATCATTCAAAGAGGATCTAAAACCAATCTTGCTCAAGCTCTTCCAAAAAATTGAACATGAAAGGATGCTACCAAACTCACTTTATGAAGCCAACATCACCTTAATATCAAAACCAGAAAAAGATACTACAAAAAAAGAAAATGACAGACCAAAAATCTCTAATGAATATTGATACAAATATCCTCAGCCAGATACTTGCAAACCAAATCCAAAAGCACATTAAAAGAGTTAAACATCATGATCAAGTAGGTTTTATCCCACGTAAGCAAGGGTAGTTAAAAACAAGAAAATCGTTTGGTCTAAAAAATCACATTGATAAACTGAAGACGAAAAATCACTTCTGTTAAAAGTTTTAAGATATGTTTTATGACTCTGAATGTGTCTTATCTTGGTAAAGGTTACATGTAAGTCCAAGAAGAGTATATGCTCTGCTGTCATTAGATGGAGTATTACATAAAAGTCAATCAGATTAAGCTGTTTACTAGTGCTGTTCAGGTCATCTATATACTTTCTGATTTTCTGGGTCTACAATTCTAGATCTATCAATGAATGAAACATGACTACTGAAGGCTCCAACTATGATAATTCTGTTTCTCCTGGCAGTACTATCAATTTTGCCAGGCACATTTTGAGGCTGTTTTTGATAGGTGCATATGTGTCGAGGATTGTTAGTATTCCTGAAGAACTGACTCTTTATCAGTATGTAATGCCCTTCTTTAACCTTATTAATTTACCTTGTGCCTAACTCTGCTTTGCCTGAAACTATTATAGAACCTCTAGATTTCTTTTAGTTAATTTGACATGGCATATCTTTTTCCACCTCTTCGCTTGTAACCTATTTGTGGATTTCTTGTAAGCAACATATAGCTAAGTCTTGCTTTTTTAAAAAGTCCACTCTGATAAAATCTCTTTTGGTTTATACCAGTCATGTTTAAAGGAATTATTAGTATAAATGGATTAATGGATTACGTTTGTAACAGTGTTCCATTTGTTATACTTTGTTTCATTTCCCTCCTACTTTTCCTCCTTCTCTGGTTTTAATTGAATCATATCTCTGCTCTTTTTGCATATAAATTGTGCTTTCTTTTTAAGATTTTTTCTGAGATTGCAGTAGAGTTTTGCAACAGATATTTACAAATGATCTAATTCCACCATACTACTTTATGTATAGTGCGGATTTTTAAATGTATGTTCCATCCATCTCTTTTAGCTGTTTTCAGCAGAACGATATTGGATGAAGATCTCTACCACTATGCAGACTTCCCATTTTTATCTCCCCTAAAATCTTGTAATTGCAGGCGACTGGTGTCTCATTTCTTGGGTCTTCATGTGCTTCTGTAGCAGGGATTGACTTGTTTTGTGTGTGTGTGTTTCCTCCTGAAGAAATTATGAATCATTTTCTCCCATTCTGATAAGACAGTTTCTACTTTCTTCTGCTTTGTGTAAAAATGTCTTTGGTGCTTCTCATTTCCTTGTGGTAATTTTCCTAATTTCATTGTTTCACTTGTGTTTTTATAGATTTAGGAACAGAGATAAATGTGTGTGATCAATAGGTCATATGGCATTGTAACAAAAGCCCTTAATTATTCCTTTTTTTAAAGATTTATTTTTTTATTCCCCCCGCCCCGTTGTCTGCTCTCCATTCACTGTGTGTTCTTCTGTGTCTGCTTGCATTCTTGTCATCGGCACCGAGGAATCTGTGTCTCTTTTCGTTGCGTCATCTTGTTGCTGCATCAGCTCTCCATGTGTGCAGTGCCACTCCTGGGCAGGCTGCACTTTCCTCATGCAGGGTGCACTCCTTGTGCGTGGGGCACCCCTCCGTGGGGGACACCCCTGCATGGCACAGCACTCCTTGTGTGCATCAGTATTGTGCATGGGCCAGCTCACCACATGGGTCAGGAGGCCCTGGGTTTGAACCCTGGACCTCCCGTATGGTAGGCGGATACTCTGTCAGTTTAGCCAAATCTGCTTCCCCCTAATTATTTTCTTCAAGCAAAATTACTGAAGATTTTATTTACCTAAGATGAGTTGATTACTCCTTTTTTTTTTTCTTCTAATTTTCTTTTTCCTAGAAGCCATCTTACATGATAGTAAAAAGGAAGTATATAGACTTGTCATTGATGGTTGGCTAGATACAAGAGTGGACATTAGAGTTTATTAAATTTCTAGGCTATTCTCAATGGAGAGACAGGATGTGTCAAGGAGTAAAAAGAGTTTTGTTTATCTGGGAGCAAACTGAGCTCTAAGACTCAGGTATTTGAGGGATTACAAAAAAAAAAGAAAAAAAAAACCAAGTAAGTTGAAAAACCTCAGAGAGAGATATGGATAAGAAACTTAGGAATTAATTGAAATACTCTAGCTTGAACGGTTGTCCATTTCTCCATTTCTCCATTGTCTTTGCTCACAGAACTTCATGAAATCCATCATGTAACAGACCACAGTCCAGTACCTTCTGCCCACTACCATCTCTACCTCCACAAATAGACCTAAAAGCCAGGCATTAAAAGGAGGAACATATGCTAAATTGTGTGTAAAATATGGCATAAGCTGCTGTGAGATCTGAGGGATTTGGTGAATTTGTTTAAGGAAACACAAAGCATGATATCTACTCAATATAAAGGCAAACCTGTCAAAAATTGTCTCCTCCAAAACACCCAAACCTCAGAGAACAGAAGTTGGATTTCTAGACATCAGCTTGGGATCATGAAACATTTGAAAGTAACCTCTTTAGAATGCTCAAAGAATACTGTAAAAGTATCAAAGCCGTGAAAAAAGAGGACAAATGTCTTGAAAATACGTACCAAAGAGATAGCAAGAAAAGGCTCTCAGATTTAGAATAACCCAAGAATGCAACTACAAGAATGCTATGAAAATATAGTGATATTAGAAAAGACATGCATTTAGAAACTCAAGGAAATTGGAAGGACTGTAGTAGTAATAAAGGATTTTTATATGGAACAAGAAAAAGCAAAATTTTTACAAATTGCAAGTTGGAGAAGTCATTACTATTATCCCTACTATTAGGTTTAATGTTAAAATGGTAACATACAAAAGGCTTAAATTCCAAGTCTGGGATTTAGGAGGTCAGACGTGTATCAGGACATACCAGCAAAGTTATTATTTAAACTCAGATGTAGTCATTTATGTAGTAGACAGTTTTGACTGAGACCAAATCAGCATTTCAAAATCAGAGTTAGTTGCCATGTTGGAGGAAGAAGAACTGAGAAAAGCCATTTTAATGGTTTTTGCAAAATAAGCAGGACATGGAACAGGCCATGACTCCTTCATAGATGGCAAAGTCACTTGGGTTACCTGCCTTGAAGGAACAAAAATGGCAAATACTGAAAACTTCAGTAACCAAAGGCATTGACCTTGGTGAGGCAATGGAATGGTTAGTGAAATATTAAAGATCGGACAGTAATTCAACCATTTCTTCTCCTCTGAAAAGAAGGTTACAACACATATCCCTTTGGAAACAGTCAAGGGTGCTTCACACTACTAAATGTTAAAACTGCATGATTGCTGGCATATACTGAACTGTATCATTTGCAATAAATATTTTTTTAAAATGAGAAAAAAAATTGTACATCTGTTTTTTTTATAATTCTTTTCCCCTGATGTTTCTTATTGTCTTTCTTTCTATTACAGTACTTTTTACCAGACTCTGATTGTTAAGCTCACTAGTATCATTTTTTCCACACATTATTTTTATTGCTGACAACCTCCTTTATCAAGTTCCTGTTGTATTTGTCTAATCTTAATGGTTACCCACTTGGACAGCTATTCAGCTCTCATCCAGGAAATTCTTTCACTGCTCTTCTGGATTATGTCTGTAATATAGATAATTTACACTTTTCCTTGCTTTATTTCCATCTTTGAACAATGGGAGTGAAAAATCATTTAATCCCAATTCGATTCACAGTGTGTATGGCAAATGCATTTTCTGTATTTGTTGAGTTTCTTTGTGTCTGAAAAAGCCTTGAGTTTTCCCCTCACACTTAAGTGATATAATAGTTTGATTGCATGTAGTAATTCTAATAAAACTGGGCTCCCTTCTCAAACCTTTGTATGGATAATCTCTTGTTATTACTCTAGCAAATTAATTACTGTAGAAAAGGAATTGAATGGTTCACTGTATACGTCTCCACAGAATGACCCTTCTACCCATGATATAATCAATCTCAGTTTTTCAGATAGAGAGATATAGGTGAAATGATGACAAGAAGGAAGTTCCAATAACTCAAGATTTTGTGTCTTTTAAGACTCTTTTAGTTTACATTCTAAGACCTTGAAAATGGACAATTCTATTTATGGAAATATGTTAAAGTGTGCATGTCCCTTTTTCATTTATATTGTGTTAGTAGGTACAATTTTACTTCTCAATAATGCACTAAAAGTTTACTGAAAACCTACATTACACAATGCTCCATGATATATGCTGTCTTTAGAGGCCAGAGACAATTATATACCATCAAAGACAAGGTAGAAAGAAGCTCATCTTACCCAAATCCCTGAATTACAAATAACCTTCAGTGTTAAAACTTGCTCCACATTTTCTTTTATAAAACCTATTGACAGATGCACATAACACTGGGAATTCACAACTAATGACTATTCTTATGAAACTTCATACATTTTGACAATGACCTGTTGAAATTTATGCTCCTGCACACTTATTAAGGATGTTGTTAATGTGGGAAAATGTGGGAGGGGGGAGGGAGTGGGGCATAAGGGAATCCCTTATATTGTTTATGTAACATATATGTAATCTAAAGCTTCTTTAAAAATTAAAATTTAAAAATTTAAAAGACAGAAAAGAGTCAGTTGTGGTTCTTATATGTTTATAATTGTTTCTGTAATTCCATTTGACCATTTTAATGAGATGAAAATAATAATTGCAAGTAGTTTTGTTCTTTGAAAACTAATTTAGACACTTTGCACAATGTTGAAAGAGGTGAAAATCTAGAATGTTACTGAATTTATTGAGTATTGTACTGCAAAATAAGTTATAGGTGAGCATTATAGGTGTTTTTATACCAAAAAAAAAAAAAAAAAGAAACTCTAAAGGATAAAACCCTTTGAATCACAGTTACATAATGAATGTCCATTTATATTATCTAAAATAAAAAGTGGAAATTATGTATGTTTCATTATTATAATTCCCTGCTTTGGGACTTTTCTTACAAACTGACCAAGTACTGCTCCATTCATTAATTAAAATAGATTATAATCAAATTTACCATAATTAAGTGAAAATCCTTTTCTGTTGAACATTAATATCATCAGCAAATACTAAATATTTGAAAACTACTACATTCAACATAATATATTAGGCCCAAGTGGATGGATTAGCCAAATACATTAATAATCTAGTAAAATACATGCTTTTGAAAATTGATTTCCAGGACCCAAATGTCCCAATTGCCACCTGAATTCACAATTTACTGAGTTATTACTTATCTATATGTAGTTTAGATACACAGATGGGGCACAAGATTTTAGAAGCATGTTCAAAATTAGGATATTCTGACTACTAAAGATAAATAATTCTCTTTTGGGAGAAAAGGTGACTATAAAACTCAGTACTGTAAAATATACTCAACCTCTAGTGAAATAATTCATTTAAAATCACTGTTAATTTATTACACTTCTATTACATGTAAGGAACAATAACCAAGACACAAGTAACATGAAGATTTTTTTGGGGGGAGGGTACTTCTAGCAGCTTAAAATTTATGGGAAGACTGCTGTTTACAAAGTTACATTAAAATCTGAAAAACAGAATGTGGTAAGTTCAAACATAAAAAGGATAAACAAAATGATCTGTTGACAAAAAGGTGGGCTAGACCAATTATTATTCTTGGCTCTGTGTAATGTGGCAATAGGTCAGGATTGTCCACGGCACTCTCATTTTATGCCCATGACTTCCATTTTCCATCTAGTTTAAAGTATGTTCAGGTTTTTAATTTTTAAATAGTTACTGTTACTGTTTGCATTAAAATAATCTGGAATGGGTTTAGTATTACATTCCACAAAGAACATGAAGAACTCTTGGGCTGGCAAAACTAAGCTTTCTTCTAATTTCTTCAGGTCTTGAAGGATGGTGGGAAAAATATTGGACTGTGATGACTACATTGGCCTTTCCTTTTCCAGGCAGCCTGCAATGAGATGCAAGAAGTTGACAGGCACAGTGAGCCAAGTGCCCATGTAGGTGCCTGTGCAAGTGAGTCACATGGCAAGATGATGATGCAACAAAAAAAGAGAAAAAGGGAAGAGTCAAGATGAAGCGCAGCAGAAACCAGGAAATGAGGTGGCGCAAGTGGCAGGGGACCTCTCTCCACATCAGAGGTACCCAGGATGAATCCTGGTGAATCCTAGAGGAGAAAAAATGAGAAGAGAAGACAAAAAGAGAAATAGATACAGAAGATCACACAGCAAATGGACATAGACTGCAAAAAACAGCAGGGTGGGGGACACGAGGAGGTGGAAAATAAATAAAGGCATTTAAAAAAAGGAAAAGAAGTTGACCGGCACTCCGGGTAGTGGGGTCAGTGGAAAGACGTGAAATGTAAAAAAAAATTGGGAAATAAGTAATATAAATATAGGGTAGACAATCCTGGCATAGAGTGAAATAAAATGGGTGGGGAGTGGGGATTTAATGCTTAATTAGTACCTGTTTTCTGTTTAGGATGATGGGAGATATTTGATAATGAAAGAATTTAATGGTAGCCCAATATTGAGAATATAATTAACACCACTGAATTAGATATTTGAATGTGTTTAAAAGGGGCCATTTTAGGTTGTTTATATGTTACTAGAATAAAAATGAAAAAGAAAATACAAACAAACATAGGACTGTGTATTAGCCGCCAAAGAGCTACTGATGCAAAGTACCAGTAGTCTGTTGGCTTTTATAATGGGTATTTATTTAGGGTAAACATTTATAGTCACAAAACCCTGAAGAGTCCAACTCAAAGTACCATACGAGATAATTTCTCATCCAAGTCAGTTGACATGTGTTAAAGCAAGATGGGGTGCAGTTTCTGCCTGATGTCTCCTTTCTACTTTTTCTTAAGACTCCCTGGGTCCAGCTTCTTCTTATCTCAGCTGTAGGCTGGCTTTGGGCTTGTCTCTCTCCGCAGGGCCACAAGATCAAACTTCTCTCCTCTTCCATGTCATGACAAAGCTCTCTTGTCTGGCATCTATGGAGTTCCTTCTCTTTTCTCATGTGTCTTCTTCTGTGTGTCCTCTTGAATGAGTAAGATGGGGTGCAGTTTCTGCCTGATGTCTCCTTTCTACTTTTTCTTAAGACTCCCTGGGTCCAGCTTCTTCTTATCTCAGCTGTAGGCTGGCTTTGGGCTTGTCTCTCTCCGCAGGGCCACAAGATCAAACTTCTCTCCTCTTCCATGTCATGACAAAGCTCTCTTGTCTGGCATCTATGGAGTTCCTTCTCTTTTCTCATGTGTCTTCTTCTGTGTGTCCTCTTGAATGAGTGTTTGTTTATATAGACCACCAAAGGGGGTGGTACTTAAACTGAGTTACACCCTACTGAGGTGGTCAAATCTTAATTTAATCAAAGACATCTCAGCTGAATCTAATACAATCAAAGGGTATCACACCCAGGAGAACAGACCAGTTTACAAATATAATCTCTCTTTTGGGAATTCATAAATAATTTCAAACTACCACAGACTGTATAACACAAAGAGTGAACCCTAAGGTAAACGATGGAGTATGGATAATAGTATAATTATAATAATACTGTTTCATCAATTGTAACAAAATTACCACAATGCAAACTGTGTGTGATTGTGGGGGGTTCATGGGAACTACATTGTTTTTCAAAAAAAGAATAAAAAATTTAAATGAAGAAATAAAGAATGGCATGGACACACTGTAAAGTCATTTTGGCATTTATGGAAATCAACAAACATCTGGAAATATTTATTTTATTATTTGGCAACATCTTTTATTTTATAATTAAAATTTTTGAAAACAACGAGAACAGAAAAATATATTTTAATGGAAAATTACATAATAAACTTCAAATTTTTAAGAAACATGATAAACAATTTTAAATTGCAAGGAAAAAAACATATGCTTACTTTTTCTTTTACCATTCACCATTGAGTTCATAGCAGTAACACTAATCACCTGATATTTAGAAAACACACTTGTTGAAGAAGAATCAGAATCCCTTTCAAAATTAGTAGTTATTTTAGGAGGGCTGTGCAGAATAGGAACAATTTAACATTTAGTGCATAAGATGCATTCACATCATTCTGTAATGCACGAATTTCCCTCAGATACAATAACTTGCCCTAAATTTCATTCTTTATTTTCTCCCAAGGTTTCCTGTGCAAGTATGAAAAGTAAAGCAATAGCTATTAAAGAGATGATGCCTTTACAAACTAAGAACAAAGCAAATATTTAAAAGATACAAGTTCTGTATCAGTGAAATCAGATTCTTCAAATATAAAGTAAGTTAATGCCGAAAAAGTTTCAAACCTTTTCATCCAATTAAAGGAATCAGAGTAAAATTTGGAAATTAATTTTCTGGAAGATGAAACTTCTGTTATTATTGAAAATGCTAACTTGAATTCAGTTAATTAAACATGGTAAATGACATATTTAGAGTGATAATCCAAATATAAATTGCAGTTAAATACATCAAGTTGGAAAAAAATATTCTTCCTGATAAAGGGTAAATTTGACAAATATATACTTAATACATAATTGTATTCAAGCAAGATAAAATTCCCTAATGATTTAATATATTATGAAACTGTATATAAACACAATTAACACATTTTCTAAGGAACTGAATTACAAATATTTATAATGTGACTGATATTGAAAACAAAGCAATTCTTCAGCATGATAGCATGCCTTTTGTCTTTTTGTGTTTATTATCAATCTGGTTTTTAAATGTTTTGCCATTGAAAAATATTTTGTAAATAAATCTATGTGTACTATGATGGCCTGAACTCTTTTATAAACATGTCCTCTAAAGTTTGGTTGCAGTTTGTTTAAAATCAGTAGGAAATAATGCAATAACTTGAGTGACAAATACTCCAGCTTTCAAAGTATACCAGTCAAAGTTCTACTTAAATTTTAGCAGAACAAGTAGAATATCGTTTGTGTCTGTGTGTTATGTAGATTTGTTTCAAAGAATCATGGGCTATGCAAAGGGGGCAGCTGGCCAAGCAGTCTCTGTAAGGTTGTCCTCTGACTCAGGAGTTTGTAGTCCCCAGGGCAGCCCATCAGTAGATGACTAGCAGGGTGCATCCCACACATATGATCTGGGACCCATGAAGATGAGTGGAAAGCTGTGTCTATTCTTGTTATCTGTGGACTTGATGAAGCCGGGGCAGAGCTAACACCGAACACCTATTCCAAGAATCAGTGGCATTGGTAGAGAATCCAGAAGAAGGTAGAGAAATAGCAGGCACAGCTACTGCTTTAAGACAATAACGTTAATCACCAAATCAGCAACAACATGAGTGAGCTGTACAATGGCTACTGTTTCCCTTCCATCCTCAAATATACCAAGAATTTAATGGCCAACCCTAACCTGAGAATAGAGGAAAGTGAATTTCAGAAGTCAAGCTGATCCATTAAAAAGCCCTCACAGAAAATTTTAAGTAAAACACAACTCTGGTAAACAGCTATTACAGGCCGAAAGACTTTGGAATTTATCCCTGCAAAAAAAAAGGAAGGTTTTAACTTTGGCATATGTGAGTTATTTTTTTTTTTCCATAAATCATTTTGTTTTTCAAAATTATTTTAAATGAGATTTAAAGATCTGCATTAATATACATATTTCAATATATATATATTTCAGAAATTCTATAATTTTCATTTTTTGTGCCTTCTCTTTTCCATTTCTAAATCATCCTAATTTCTATAGTAACTCAGATAGTATATCTTGCAATGGTACGGATTACATGAAACACATGTCAAGTGAGCTCCTCTTTGTAGGATTTCAACAATTCTATGGG
The DNA here is from genome assembly GCF_030445035.2 of Dasypus novemcinctus. Taxonomy (NCBI): domain Eukaryota; kingdom Metazoa; phylum Chordata; class Mammalia; order Cingulata; family Dasypodidae; genus Dasypus; species Dasypus novemcinctus. The sequence goes on along the minus strand of NC_080687.1, from coordinate 84,465,097 downwards.
TTGCAGAGAGACGGTAGGGGAAGAAGTGGGGGAGCTGAGGCAACAATGGTACCAAAAGAACAAAGATGGCGATGTGCTCTAGGAACTCTAAGTTAGCCACTGCAGTCTTTCTAAGAAGGTCATTGCCATCACTGAAAACTTATGATGGAGTCGTTCTGAAAAGCTTTGAACTTCCTCTGAACTCAGAATACATTATGTGTGCAAATGGGAACCTTCTGTGGCTTCTGAGCAGGAGAGACGACTGTTCAGGACTGTGTTTTGAGATGAAGGTTTGGCCTTTCCAGAATGATAAATTGGAAGGTGGCTGAGGAATCTGTGGTGAAACAGGACAGTATTGATGTAAATTTGTCAAGAGTTAAACTGGGAAAGTAATTGAACAAAGGGGAGGAAGAAGCAAAATGAGAAACTTTTTTGAAAAATTGATATGGCATAATGACTGTGGGTGAAGCAAGAGAAAAACAACCATAACTCTGAAATTTCAAAGCTTGAAGTTGCAGCACATGATGATTTTAATGAATAAGGGATTTAAAAAGACTAACTCAATTTTTGGAATATTGAATTTGGAGCCTTAATGGGACACTGAACTAAATGGCAGAATCATGTGAATGAGTCCATTATTAATTAATTATAATATATTTAAATATAATTATAATAATGAAAAATAACTAATAATGACTGGAAGTTGAAACAGGAAAATATACAATAATATATTGCCTATGGTTTCCTTTGAAGAGGGGTGGGGAGTTTGAAACGTAAAAAGGAATAAAAGGATGGTTTAATTTTCAAAGTGTTTTATGTTGTTAAATTTTCAAGAGAGACATATATACATTGATTAAATAATTTATATATTGGTGTGTTCCATTAGAGTTTATTAAGATATATATACTCTCAGAGAAGCTTAAACAGATGAAAAATTTAGGAAACTCCTTGTGTAGAGCAAGAAGAAAGTATGTTCATGAACAGAAACTTTCTAAATGACTGCATTTACTTTGAGCAAAGGGAGTCAGATCGGCCATGGCCATGAAAACAGAGAAAAAGTGGTGATGTCATTGCAGGTCAGGAATATTCTGAGTCATAGAATCCAGGGTTGAAGAGAATTTGACAAAGAATGAAAAGCGCCATACAGAGATTTAGAGAAGTTGAGTAGGATATGGATGTTGAAGAACATAATGGACTTCATGACTATGAGAGAAACTACAACAAATACTGTAGACAGAAATGAGTGTGACAAATATGAGGAATGAATGAGAGACAAAAGAGCAAATGCCATAATATTGGGTATTGCTTTGATGCAGGTTGATAGTAAAGAAAACTACAAATGAATATGCTTGCTAGCAAAGCAAGGTCACATCAAGCCCTTTTTCCCCCTCCCATCACTTTAGTAATAAAGGTCTTGAACTTGCTTATAGGATAAGAGGAAGCAGTCAGAGAGATGTCAGATAAAAAATTAAAGCAATCCTCCGTTCCTGTTGTTAAAATGCTCCATGAGGCACAGCGATGCTTAGAGATGTATTCACCAAATGCAATGAATGTCTCATGATGATGGAGGAGGTTGTTGTTATGGAGGAGTGGGGTGAGGGGGGTGGCAGGTATATGGGTACCTCATATTTTTTTAATGTAACATTAAAAAAACAAAGACAAAAAAATGTTCTTTGTGTCCTATATTAGTTTCCTATTGCTGCTGTAACAAATTATCACACATTTAGTGGCTTAGAACAACCCAAATAATTAGCTTATAGTTCTGGAGATCAGAAACCCAAAATGGGTCCTAAAGGACTAAAATCAAGATATCAGCAAAGTTGTATTCCCTCTGACTATTAAAGGGGAGAAAACATTTCTTTGCCTGTTCCAGCTTCTAGAGGCTCCCTGAGTAATTTGTTCCTGGTCCCATCACTCCGAGTTCTATTTACATCCTTCCATCTTCTCTGACCCTGACTTTCCTACAACTCTCTTATATTGATCCTTGTGATGATATCGGACCCACACAAATAAAAGAATAATCTTCCCATCTCAAGATCCTTAATTTAATTACACCTGCAAAGTCCCTTTTCCCATTTAAGGTAACATATTCACAGGTGTCAGGAGATTGCTTTGAGGGCATCTGTAGTGGTTTGAAGCTATGTGCCTCAGACAAACATATTCTTAGATATAATCTATTTCCTGTGGGTGTGGACACTTGTAAATAGGACCTTTTGATGAGGTTGCTTCAGATAATGTGGCTCAGGGTGGAAAGTTCACAGTGATATAGGAAGCAAAGCCTCCGAGGGATTGGCCAGAAACCAAATGTCAGGGGAACTTGGAAGAGAAGAGGGAAGACAGGAGAGGATGCTGTGTACATTGCCATGTGAAATAAAAGCCAAGACCACCGATCTCTGTAAGCCAGCAGCAGAATACCAATCTTGGGGAAGAAAGCATCACATTGATGATGCATTCATTTGAACATCTCTTAGCTTAAAAACTGTGAGCTAATGATTTCCCATTGTTTAAGTTAACCCATTGCATGGGATTTGCTTTAGCAAGGAGGAAACTAAAACAACATCTTTGAGTGGACTTTATTCTGCTTACCACATCTCAAAAACATAAAATTGTGAAATTTATGTAACTTTGAAATCCAGTGCCTGGAGATAAATTTGAGATTATCTAGATTCATTTGTATAATATGGTGAAATGTTTATGCTCATCCAATGGTTTAGGAACCATATTGATGGATGCTTTGAACTGAATGGACATGATATATTAGACATTTTAATGTACAGTTAATGAGCTAGTTAACACTGAGAACCTATTCCTCATCATTTTGTGAAAGCCATGGAATCATTCCAAGCATGAAGCTCCTGCTGACCAGAAAAAAAAAGTCATGCTTCGTAGAGATGAGCTGAGTGGCGCTTAAGGAAAACAAGTATGCTTAAATCAGTCAACTTTAGTATTTCATTTCTTTATATGCTTTATACAACTTTAAAAGGGTAGAGCTTCTCAATGTAGTTTCAATTTGAAATATTACGTAAATGCCACCCAGACTGTTCTTACTCATTTAGAGTCCATTGATGCTAAGGCACTTCACTCTACGCTTGCTTGGAAGTATTCCACATGCGTATGATAAATTTATTGATGAACTTGAACTGCTGACCACTCTGTACAGGCATCAACAATAATCAGGGTCTCTAATGTTATGCATCCTGAGGTCCAGGTAATATAGAACACAGTGGCAACATTGATTGATGTTGTTTTCTTTACACTTTTAACTATAAAGATTTCTCCTAAAATAACAAGATATGAAATTAATTTTTGAAAAATATTAAAAATAAAAAATGTTATCTATAATCCAATGGCTTGCTGTCAGTTCCATAATTTCCTGGGCAAGAGACTGGTTTTGTATCTTTTTCTGCTCATGATGGTGGAGTAAGGGAGATGGGCTATCTAGGGTTCCCACCCCTTTACAGATTTTACAGCCAAGTTTTCCACATCTGCAGGCATATTGTACTTTCAGTCTGCAGAGAGACACTGAGAGGATAATAATGAACAAAGGAAAAATAAACAACAGTCTAAAAATCTTTTTCCAAGTGCTATTTTACTGCCATTTGGATATAAATTTGTCGGTCTAGAGTTTAGCCTCAAATTCAAATGTCCTCTATTCAAACTCAAAGTCAGCAGCAATGAATTTTTCTTTTTCAGTCCAGAGGCTTATGGTGAAGGTGAAAGAATTCCCTTTAATAGGAAATAGACTTGAATGTTTATTAATGCTGAACTTTGAGATCACCACTGATAACATAGCACTCAGCAGGCCAACCAAACTCCACTAGGTCACAGTTCTCGTTTACACTCCCATATGGATCAAGGGGATATTAGAAAAAGTATTTTGAAAACTTTCAGCAAGTCATCAGGTAGAAAAATAAATATTTTAAAACCACTAACTATACCGGTGCTACAGTTAGGCTTGCATGATAAAAATAATTTTATTCAAAAGCATTTATGGAATACAACAAAATCTTCCAGGGAAAAAAGAAATCTAGAAGCTTCATGCGGCATTCTGTAAGAACATAGAATGCTGTGTGGACCAGCCATGGTTTGCCTTATCCCAGCCAGTTCATCATTCATGATGTGACTAATGGTTGTGGGTATATTGTGTCCCTTGCGGGAGACAAAGCACAGGAGGCTTCTTTTATAGCTTTCAATTGGGACACATATGACGAATAAGCAGCAAATGTAATGGAATTCTACTGATTACACTAATGACAGATTTTATGATGAGTTCTAATCTCTTCTAAGAGGTCATTCACTGCGAAAGCCTATGAGGTAGTTAAAATTATCCATCAATCCATACTTAATCGTGGACTTTTTTTTCATTCAACATATGCACAAAGCACTGATGTGTAGTTGATGAATGGAGATGATGGTAATGATAATGGCTACTTGATTTTTGTTCTGCCTGCCATTCACCTATCTTAAGTGCCAAGGATGCTATAAATGATAGGCATTGTTAAAGCTTCTTGTGAGAAAAATGAAGCCTTCTTAGCAGGAAAGTATTTTTTATTTTCTGTTCACCCAGAATGTAAATCTGTTGCTTTACTCTTTATTACCTTTTCTTGTGGTCTGCCTCTTGGTATGTGTGTATACAAGCATCCAAATTTTATTTTCCACCTACTTACAAGTAGTGCAGTCTTTAGGTCATCACTAGAGTCTAAATTTTCTAGTATTTTTGCCAGAATATTTTTGGGTAAGTGAGTCACTTTTCTCTTTTCTGAAACTTTCTTATGACCAGAAAAATCAGTGTCTTTTATTGAACCACCACTAAATGCACAGCTTTTTAAGAGAAATTAATACAGAATGTATGCCTAAACTATGAGTGTGCATATTTTCATTCATGTCTCACCCTTAATATGTCAAATATTTCACTAACAGCTTGTCATCCCAGGTTTGAGAATGGAGACTTTTGCTTGCAGTAAGTCATATTAATGTTTATATTGGTATTTTACAGAAGAATTTCATCAAGCCATTCCATACAGAGTGTAATGATTGCTTCACCTAATAGAATGTGGCATAAATAAACCTGAGTGACTTTATGAAGTAATAAAATATCATAAAAGGTATTGCAGTTTCTGACTCACTCTCTCTCTCTACTCTAAGGACACTTATAGACCCAATCACCATGTTGTGAGGAAGCACAAGCAACATTGAGAGTTTGTGTAAGTGTATTAAAGGCAACAGCTCTCATTAGTCCCCTAGCCACCAAATATATGAGTGAGCAACCACTCAGAAAATACCAGGCCACAGCCTAATCATCTCCCAAATGAGGTATCGGGTATGGTGGAGCAGAAAAAATGCAATGCCCACTGTGCTATGCCTAAATACCTAATCCATATAAATTGTGAGATTACTGTTAAATTTAGGGTTTATTGGTTATGTAGTGATACATAAATAACAGACATTATTTATTGCAGCTAAACAGGAAATTTGGTGCTGCCCTCAAACTACTAACATGTGAGTTGGTGGCTGTGGCAGTTTGGTATTGTATATGAATTCCAAAAACAGATATTGAGTTGTGTTTGTAAACTGGTCTGTTCCTCTGGGCATATTCAATTGTGTTATGCTCAGAGCTTTCACTTTTACTTTATTAAATCAAGATTAGGGCTTTTATTTGACTACATCACTAGGGTGACTTGGGTGAGTCCCCACCTACAGCTGTAGGCTATATAAATGAATGCTCAAAAAGAGGGAAGTATCCCTATGCCCCCATTTTATCCCTTCCCTGTACAAATACTTACCTCCAGTTTATCATAGGTTCCACCCATGTAGGTGTCATCTCACAACCTTCCTTTCCTCCCAACTTCCTTTAAGCCTATCATCCAGTCTCTACCTCTCTGAGACAGGTTGGTCTACTTATTTCATATCAGAGAGATCATGTAGTATTTGTCCTTCAATACCTGGGTTTCTTCTCTCACCATAAGGTTTTTAAGATTCATCCATATTATCCCATGTGTTTGTACTGTATTTGTTCTTATAGCTGAGTAGTATTTCATTGTGTGTATATACCACATTTTTTTTATCAATTCACAATAGTGAATAGTGCTGCTATGAACATTGGTGTGCTTATATCGGTTTCTGTCCTTGTTTTCAGTTTTACTGGGTATATGTCCAGCAGTGGAATTGCTGGGTCATATGGCATTCCCACCAGCAGTGGATGAGTGTTTCCATTCCTCCACAACCTCTCCAGCACTTGTAGTCTTCTGATTTTTTGATAGCTTCCAGTCTGATGGGAGTAAGATGGTATCTCATTGTTGTTTTGATTTGCATTTCCCTAATAGCTAGTGATTCTGAGCATTTTCATGTGCCTTTTAGCCATTTGTATATCTTCTTTGGAGAGGTGTCTCTTCAAGTCTTTTTCCCATTTTTAAAATATGTTGTCTTTTTATTTTTAAGATATCCCATTTATCTATTGTTCTTTTGCTGCTCATGCTTTTGGTGTGAAGTTCATGATGCCATTTCCTATTACAAGGCCTTGTAGATGCTTCTTTACATTGCTTTCCAAGGTCTTTATTGTCTTGACCCTTATATTTAGGTCTTTGATCCATCTTGAGTTGATTTTTGTATAAGGTGTGAGTTGGTAATCCTCTTTCATCCTTTTACATATGGATAAGGGTCAGTTGGCCCAAGAAATTGAGGGGAGGGTGGGGATAACATTTAAACATAGGAGATTGTCTGGTATGTGGTTGAAATTATAATGTAGAAAAAACATTTAGAAAGTATAATAAAGAAGGTTACCTGTTTAAGATGCTTAAGGGGGGACATCTGACTCAGGGCAAGCTTCTAGGGTGCGTGTGAGTGCTCATTTTGTCATAGTGGGCTATATCATTGGGTTAAGACCCATAAAATGACAGTGAAGGTATACCCACATCCTGGGGAAGACTGACGTTCTCAAACAGAGGGAATTGTATCTCTTGAGAGAATTGGTGGCTCCTAATGGTTTAGGGCAGTCGAGTATGTCAAGTCCTCAACATTGTTGCAAGTATCTCTGAATATGGTCCTTCAAGAAATGAAGATTGATTGTCACTGTGGGCCCTGATAGGAGGGGGAGAGAGGTACTGAATAGATTGAATCAGTGTAACTGTGGGGCAATGGAAGTGTTCTACAAGATCATGTAATGACGGATATAGGACATGTTAAATTACACCAAAAATGTATAAAAGTCTATAGGCTAAAATATAAACTATAATGTAAAATATAAGATAACTAAAAATTAAGAAAAGTGTATAGTCTAAAATATAAAACACAATGTAAATGCAAATGGAACCATATTTGAAAGCTATTGTTTCAATATCTGTACATCAACTGCAGCAACTATAATATGAACATGCAAAAAGATCATTGCTAGGTAAGGGACATAAGGGGTTGATGTTGTATATATGGGAGTACCATATATTGTTTATGTGAATTACTGTGATCTAAAACTTTTTTAAAGACAAACATATAAGTAGAAAGAATAAAAAATAGAAAGGATGTAGACACTGAGGAAGAAATGGAAGAAATTGTCTTGGCACTGTACATACAGAGCAACAGCTATAGCAGTGATGAAAGGCAAAATGTCAAAAACAAAGCTTTTTCATTTTTTCATTTTTTGATATCCCAATTTATTTTTACTTTATTTAATTTTTCTAAATTAGTATGTATTCTATATATAACCTATAAACCAACCACTATATTCCATTCTACTATTAATGGAATCTGGCAATATATTAGGCTTCATTTTTAAAGAAGTTTCGGAACACAGAGAGTTTCAATGCTGGCAGGGGAGGAACATGGGTGTGGGGTGTTATTGATGAGGGAGTTCTCCAGGGCATGTATACAGGGTACATAAAAATGTTTGGATATTTTCATAGTGGTTAGAGTTAAAAATGACAACTGAGGGAGTGCTGAGTTCCTAGCCAGGGGAGCTCTATCACACTCCCAATGGAACAACAACAATCCCCCAAGTGCAATGGCAAAGACCAATAAAGATGGATGGTCCAACAATGAGCCCTTGATACTGATGGCTATGATTATGAGCCTGTGTGCTGGAAATATGAACTAGGCCTAGAGCTGCAGGGTGTCTAAGAGTTACCTCCTAAAAGCCTCCACGTTGCTCGAATGTGGCCACTCTTTAAGCCAAACTCATCATGTAAATGTATTACCTCCCCCCAGTGTGGGACATGACTCCCAGGGATGAGCCTTCCTGGTGCCAAGGGATTACTACCAAGCACCAGCTGATAATGTAACTAGTAAAAGACCTTGAATAAAAGGGTCAACACAGACCAGCAGAATATCTCAGCCTACACATATAATCAGGTGATAAAAATTGCTTTTGACCTTGAATAAAAGGGAGAAATGGAAAGGACAAATGAGTTTAGATGGCTATGAGTCTCCAAAAAAGAGTTGGGAGGTCATCAGAGGGGTAATGCTTATGCACGCTGCAGCAGGGTCCCAGAGACAGCCAAGGTACACAGAAGCCCAGGTACTGGTTCTCCCGAGGACTACAGAGACCCACAGATTTTATGGTCATGGCAGATGGCTCTGGAGTTCAGTGCCTTGTCAGTTGGCCCTACTTTAGAGTTTGTGTTCTTGGATGTGATGGAGATGGACTCAGATATGACCTTTCTACACATGCCTCTTCAGTTACTCTTACCAAACCTGTGGTTTGTGCTGGGGTTGGTATATACTCAGGTGACCTGAATCTCTGGACTGTCCATGTGACAGCCAGGCCCCGAGCCTCAGAAAACTTGCAACTCCTACCATCTGGTTTATTGGACTTACCCTGGCCAACTAACAGGAAGGTGAAGAAGGTCAGCACCACACCAGGGAGCCAAGAGTGCCTACAACTGCAAGCAGGAGAATTGCATCTATCATCCATGTGGAATTTAAGCCCCCTCTTGATATAGAGAGGGAGTGGACATGACCATCCCAGGGTCCACAGGCTGGAGGAATAGAATATGGATTGGAGTGGACTTACTGATATTCTACTATGGAACTATTGTGATCAGTAATGGAAGAAATTGTAACATTGATGTGGAGGAAGTGGCCATGGTAGCTGCTGAGAGTAGGGAGAGGGAAGAAGAGATATGATGTCCTGAAATTGTCCTGCATGGTATTGCAGGGACAGATGCTGGACATTGTATGTCCTGCCATGGCCCACTAGGTGGACTGGGGTAGAGTGTAAACTACAATGTAAACCAGTATCCATGTGGTGCAGCAGTGCTCCAAAATGTATTCGCCAAATGCAATGAATGAGCCATGATGATGAAAGAGGCTGCTGATGTGGGAGGAGTGGGGTGAGGGTGGTGGAGGGTATATAGGGACCTCATATCTTTTGAATGTAACATTTTTAAAAAATGCAGGTGGCATTTTTATGGGGATTATACTGAATCTGTATTTCATTTTGAGTAAAACTGACATCTTAATGATATTTAGTGTTCCAATCCATGAGCAAGGGATGTTTTTCTAATTATTTAGGTCTTCTTTTATTTCTTTAACAATGAGATGCAGTTTTCTGAATACAAGTGCTTTACATAAAAAATAAAATAAAAAAGATCTATCCAAAATGGTATTCTCCATGAGTCTGTTTCACATGACCTGTGAACATCCAAAGCCACAATTGTGCTCTATCTACCTAGGGGAGTCTCACAGCATTGTTCAAAGACAACTCTCAAAAATACATTGCACATCCTGCTATAACCCACTGAATGGACTGGGGGAGAGTGTCAACTACACATAAACTATAATCCATGCTGTATGTAACAATGCTTCAAAATGTACGCATCAAATGCAATGAATGTACCACACTAATGAAAGAAGTTGTCAATGTGGGAGGAGTGGGAGATGTGGGTAGTGAGGTATATGGGAACCTCTTATATCTTTTAATGTAACATTTGTGTGATCTATGACTCTTTAAAAAAAGATAAGAAAAAAAGAAAAAAAAAAAGAGGGAAGTAAATACATGGAGAAGGAAAACAGAGAAACAGATACATAGGAAGAGAGAGTGCTCCATAGACATGGACCTGGGAAGAGAGATGAGCCTGATAATCTACAGCTGACCTTGTGGAGAGAACAGAGCAATTAAGACAGGAAGGACATGAGCCCTGGGGAAAGAGACAAACCTTATGCCAGCCTACAGCTGAGATCAAAAGGAGCTTGGACCATGGAGCCTTAAGAAGAAGGATGAAGGCTGAAGCCTCATAGATATAGCCTGCCATCTTGCATCAATATGTGGCCAATGACTTTGGGTGAGAAAGTACTGCTCAAGGTACCTTGAGTGGGACTCTTTAGGGACTAGTAACTGTAAGCTTCTACCCAATATAAACATCTTTTATGAAACCCAAGAGATTTCTGGTTCTTTGCATCAGTACCCCTTTGGCTGATAATACAGTGGCTTAGGGAACAAGGGGCAGATGGAAACTGAAATAACCTTGAAAAGAATGTTAGCAGATGACTGAAGATCCTTGAGTATGTGATGAGTCCGTAAGGGAAAGTGAAAGAATGATTAACAGGAGCTGGCAAAAATAGATCTTTGTTTTTATGATAATCAGTTGCAAGCATTCATTATTTCTTACAGGGGGAAAAAAAAGAATCAGAAGGTAGAACCAAGAAACCAGAAAATGTATCAAAGGGCTATGAAAAACCATTCCCAGAAAGTAGGACTGAATCCTATCAAGCAACTAGTAGGCATCATGAGCCAGCTAAGTTTCATAATTTCTATGTACCAGTGACTACTGTGTGCTTTAAATTTCTCACTTATTAAATAGGAGTATCTATGGTAATTATGCAATATCTGTACAACCACTGTATATTGGGTATATGGGCATATTTACTTCTCTCTTTATTTCAAGGGGCTTGAGAATACAAGGAACTGTACTTGATGAACTGTGCTCCAGGAGCTGAACCTAAAGAAATTCCTCTGCTTCAAGACCTTATTTAAATTATGAGATCCTGGGCTTTGAACGGATATCACAATGGGATAAATCATTGGAGTCTTGAGGGAGGCAAAGAGTTAGAGATACTCAAAAGGCATACTTTGCAATATTAAATGCTCTAACATAATCTTCTTACAGGGTGATGTTGATAGGCATTTGTCAAGAGGTGAGGACTGTTGTTGCCGCCAACTGAGCCTGTGCAGACTTGTCCAGCTGCCTAAGGAGTAGAATGTGGTAAGAGTGATCCTGTTTGACTTCAAAGGCTAGGGCAGAAAAGTCAAAATTTTTTCTTTCTCTCTCTTTCTCTAGCTCTATCTACCTCTAGTTCTAGCTCCAGTTTTCTCTAGCTCTATCTCTCTCTCCAGACATAGGCTCTTGGAACCAAGACAACATGTTGTAAGGAAGACCAGATCACATGAAAAGCCCATGTAAAGTTGTTCCAGTCTAAAGCCTTAGCTAGATTACTAGCCTATAGCCAACACCAACTGTTAGATTTGTGAGTGAATGAGTCATTGATGATACACCACCAGATTTTGAGTCCTCTGGCTGAGACCCCATTATGTCTCTGCCATGTATTGCTTGAACTTTTTGAACCACAAACAGCACAATGGACAAAAACAAATCATTACTTTTGTTTTAAGTCAGTATGTTTTGGGGTGATTTGTCTCTCAGTAATATATGACTAATTTAATGTAGCACATTGGATCTCCAATAGTATATGTTATCTAAGGTTAGGGTATTACCTTTCCAGGTCTCAAGTGATTTCCTTTTAGGCACTTTTAGATATGGTTCATTCAAAATGTTTGAATAATATTTCAATATATATCTGTCAATCTCCCAATTGGATGCTTCATATCCCTCCTCAGTTTTATTAAATTAATCTTTGTACATTCTCATTAAAATACAATATTTATTTATGCTAGTGGGTGGCTTTTAAATCATGATTGTGATTTTGAGGGAATTCAGAAAGGCAGCCAATTTTACCTACTAAAGGGCAATAAATTTCTATCCTGACAACAGAATTTTTTTCTTTATTATAATGCTTACTTTTCCACATGGTTGGAGTTTATTCTAGAGAGACAATGGGATTTCAAGTCAAAAAAACCCTGAGTTTCAAATTCCTGCTTTTTAATTATTATCAATGGGACTTCAAGATAATTACTTCATTTTTCAAGCCTTGGTTTCCTCCTCTGTGTAACAAGGAAAATAGTAACAAAATAATTGCAAATTTCTGAGCTGTTGAGAATTGAATGAATGCATGTAAAACGCTCAACTCATAGTAAGTTCATGATCATTTACAGCTACATAATGATTGATAGGAGCCATTCCTACTTGGGTAGAGTGAGACTGAGGTAAGGGTATGCCTAAGATTCTGTTCCCTGCTCATTTATCTCTATCAGTCCTAAAATATCAAGCTATTGAAACGAAAGAAAGATAAATGACAGCAAACAGTTTTAATTACAAACCTTAGGAATAGAACTAATTACTGATCAGATAGTCTCCAATTTTTGTTGGTTGAAGATGAAACTCATGATGATTAAGGTTTGTCTAAGAGGGATTCTGCTTGCTGAATGAAATAACAAGAAAAGTTCTAATCATTTCTTTGATTAGAATGAAGGTCAGACTTCCTTCGCTGGTTTATTTAGTTTATTCCCCATTTTCCCCCTCTCCATGCAGGTTTGTTTATGTGGAACTGGAGCCATACGCCCATGGGCCTGCATCGTACCCACATGAATCATTGCTTAATTTATAGTCTAATGAAGGCATAATGTATTACTAAAGATTAAAGGCACCGCTGTCATGGAAATGATCTGTATTTTCAAATTCACTCTTCTGGTTTCACAAGGCATTTTGGAGTTTCAGACTTATTCAGAAGATAGGTAAAACTTGGTACAATGTCTCATCAGGGATTCCTAAATAGATAACTGGATTGTAATGACCTTGGTGCACATAAAGTTACCATAAGCAATTGGGACATTTTATGTCTACTTATCATTTTAGGGTCACCAGCTGCTATTGTAAGGGTGATGTGCTCTGGGAATTCAAGCCACACAATTTAGAGGGGCTACTGGGCAATCCTGGATGAGCATGCGCTTCTGCCTCTGAGGAATCCTTCTGGGGTGCCACTTTTGCCAGCGGCTGAGATCTGTAATAGGAGTTGAATAAGAGAGATAATTGGAATGGGAAAAAGGGAAAGAGAAATCGGGTAAAATAAATTACACAAAGTGTTTTATTCTGAAAGTCAAAGTGATATCTTCTCTGTACTCTCTTTCCACCTATCTGGCCATGCTCACTTTTTCTCACCACAAATGATGCTGTATTCCCCAGCCTTTCAAACAGATCTGGTGCCCTACACTTCAGAGACACACTACAGTTCATTGCTAAATAGACACATACTCTGAGAACAAATTTTTATCACACTAGGAATCATTAATATGAACGTATGTGGAAGGCATCTAAATTCTTTATGCTGTTCAGGACATGATTATTGTAATTTCTTATCATTATTACACTTCACCTTTAAAGTAAACACTGGAGTTCTGTATTTTGTGTATTTATTTTAACAATGGAAGGGTAATAACAGAATTAGTTTTAGAGTGATACTTAAGTAAAGGTTAAGATGTCTACAGGATGTAACTATAAACTATTAGAAACAGCCTCAAAGTATTTACATTATCACTTTACAGTTGTTACTGTAATTACAGATATACATGTTTAGTTGCTACACAAAACATTGTCATTTTTATTTTAATATATCTTGATCTTAATATTCTACTGCCACATAGTAATTGTTTAAAATGGTTGTTGGGTGAATAGCATAATCTAGCATTTATATCTTACCACTACTGAAAAAAATCTGCTCTTGAATGGTTCTAAAATATAATAGAATGACAACCTATTCGTATACAAAATATCCCCAAATATATATAGAACCTCGCCCTTCTATGCAATTTTTCTCTTTCTCTCTTTCCTTCTCACACAAACATGGAGCACACACAAAACATTTTTCATGCTAATTTGAGCTTCCAATATTGCAAATATAAATATTATAGTACAATTTTAATTAAATGAAACTATACTAGCCACTGAAATAAAAGTTAACTTCATTTTAGATTTCCTTATTGTCTACTTATCTGCAATCTTAATAATTCTAAATAGCTTAAGATTTTCGTGATGTGATTATGTAAAATTGGTAAATCTATTTATAGTTATCATGTTGTGGGATGGGGATGAAAATTCCTTGAACTCCATAATATGTTAAATTTATTTGTTATTCTATTTTTTTTTCTTTTTACTCACTCTTTTACAAAATATTTTGAAGGTCAGTGCTTTGTTTGAAATCAATATTTATAACATTTTAATCATTAACAACAATAATAATAGAATAAGGAGATTATATCACAGTCATTTCTAGTGTCAGCATTTGCAGTTGTACTCTACTTTGTTCTGATTTTTTTCTATTGGTGATAATGAAAATTAAGCCCCCCCCCAAGAAAATAAACATAGGAATTTCAAATTTTTGTTTTCTTTTTATGGGAATTATCATTCTAGAATTAAAAGATTATTGTAGTAAAAATATTATAGATCTGAGTACACAGAACTAAATTGTTCATTATTTTAGTGAAGCTCATTTCATGAAGTGATCTAAACTATTTATATTACCTATACAGCTGATCTAAATAAAATAATTTTAATATATTTTAATACAGCTAATAAATTTTTTTCGTAAAAATCCTTAAAAAGTGCATAAAGTTAAAATGTTTTTCTTTTTTTCTTTGTTATAATAAAGTTACTGCTCATAATGATATCCTATATTGATTTTTGACCATGTACCAATCCCCAGATAATTATCTTTCATTTCTTATATCTTTGAATTCTCATAATAGGCTTTATTACTTTATTTTACACTTGGAATGAAATAAGGAAAATTCAGACTACAATTACATGAAGAAAATAATCCAGTTTCTAAAACAAATAAGATATAAAGAGAGAACTAACATATTAAAACATCTTTAAAGGCATAGCAACTGATCCAAGCAATTGCCTTAGTGTATTTCTAAATTAAATTTATAAAATATAGTTAAAAACTTTATGGGTAAATTAAAGGAATTGAACACTGGCTTGATTTTTAATTATATTAAGTCATTCTTATTTATATTTGGATAGATTAATGGCAGTGAGGTATATAATTTTGGCTAGTCCCAAAATTTCTGGATAAAATTATATAATGTATGGGATTTTTTTCAAAATAATAAAGAGAAAGAAGAAAACAAATAAGTGTTCAGATAAAACAAAATTATTGCCCATGAATTGATAATTACTTAAGCTGGGTGTTGTATACAGTTCAATTGATTTAATCACTCTACCATTGCACTTGAAAGTTTCTATAATAAATAGTTAAATAAATGAAATATGAACAATTATTAATCTGTACATTTTGCTTTATGTATTAATATCCCAAGCAGATAATAACCCTAATTATGAATTACTTAGAAGTTATATAATACAATCCCTCCTAGTACAAATAAGAAATTAGTGTCAGAGTTCAGATAACTTGATTAAATTATGTGCATTACTTTTGAAAAGTTATAAGCTAGAATTGCAACATTGTAGGATATTGGAATTCTCATTCACTAAGTTATGTATTATTTAATTATGCTCCAGGAATATCTAGTATTTAGACAGGAAATTTTAAGAAAATGCTTTTAAGCATTCTACTGTATAAGCAGCTTCCACTTTAATTAAACTTCATATAGGATGTCCTAAATATAGATTCATCTACTGGCTAGAGCAACAGGAAAAGAAGGAAGAAAAATAATCTGGAGTAAAAATAGTGTGAGGTATTCTTCCTCTTTCAATCAAGACAGCATGCATTAGCTGTAGCATGTGCCATCTTGAAACAACAGGTTGATCAGGACTTTGTATTTTCACACAAACTATTTCACACACAAGATTACTGTAGAATATCATGTGCTCTATTATGTGCTCTATTAAAGTATGTGCTCTGTTAAAATATAGAAATAAGAATACTACCCTACGCTCATATAAATTTCAGTGTGTATTTCAAACTTTATTATAAATCAGTTATATCTTTCTAATAGTTCTTTTATGCCCAAATTATTTTCTTACTCTAAGGTTCCTAAGAAAATGAAAACTATATATTTGTTAAAGGACTTAGCATGGTCAAATAGAAAATTTGCACCAGCCAGAGTTGGAACTTAAAACTTTTAGTCCAAAGATATTTATTTCCAGAAATTTTACACTCAACTCCATATCTTATTTTATGATTATTTCCACAATACACAACTTTAACAAAGCAGCAGTGGAACCATATTATTAATTTCCATGCACTCCAATTTTTACTGAAAAGTGATTAAGATAACTATCTCTAGGTTTTGGAGTTTGAATATCTACTACTTTCCTGCCATTATAAATTCCAAGAGTAGTCTTCTAATTATAATACCTTTGGAAATTTTTGATTCTTCATCCTAACATCTCTATAGTTTTCTTAAATCTAAAAAAAAAAAAAAAAACAAAAACGGGCAAGTTAAGGAATACAGCATGGATTCATCAATTCTCAGCTTACTTGTATATGTCAGAACTATAACAGTGGAAGTACCACAAAACTTGGTACTCATTTCAAGATAATAAAACAGTTAATGTAACTGTGTCATGGAAGATACAAAAACGCCCTAGTCAAACTTCTAGTCATAAAAATTCTGATATCTGAAATAGATAATACTTTGGATCGTATTAGTGACAAATTAAGTGTCAGAGAAGAAATTAGTGAATTTTAAGGCATAGCATTAGAAATTAAAAATAAAATGCAGAAAGAAAAAATTGAATGAAAAATTAAGTGAGCTTTGAGACAATTTGAAAAACCCTGATAAATGTGTAAATGGAGCCCTCAAATGATAAGAAAGAGAAGGAGACACTGAAGAAAAGTATTTAAAAATTGCTTGAAATATTCAAAATTTTTTGAAAAACCATAAACCCACAGATTCAAGAAGCTCAGTGGACTTCAAGCATCCGATACATGAAAAAACCTAAACCAAGGCACATCGTATTTGAAGTCTCAAAACAAGTGGTGAAGAGGAAAATGTAGACACAGAAATATAAGGGATGTTATGTACAGATGAACAAAGATAAAACTGAAAGCAAATTTCATCTTGGGAAAAATGGAGGGGAGAAGACAGTGGAACATCTTTATAGTGCTGAAGGTAGTCTACCTAACATTCTATACGCAATGTAATTATCATTTCACAAACAATGACAAATAAAGGTCTTTTTAGACATACAAATTTAAATTAACTCATCAGCAGCAAACAGATGGGCATGACAAAAAATGTTAAAATAAATACTTTCCACAGAAGAGAAAACAAACAAGCAGAAGGAAACAGTTCCACCGAAAGGAATCAAGAATAGTAGAAATTCTCTCTCTTTTTTTTTCTCTCTCTCTCTCTACATATTATATTATATTTTTCTTATTATTTACTTGTTCTTAAAAGATAATTTACTAAACAAAAGTCATAGAATGATACTGTGAATTTTATATGTAAAATAAAATACATGAAAATAATAGCACAAAGTCCAGTAGGGGAGAAATGCAAACATGCTATTGTAAGCTTCTTATTTTATATATGAAGTGGTAAAATATCACTTGAAATTAGATTATAAAAAGTTCAATTTATATACCAAGAGTCCTAAATCAAAAGGACTAAAATAAAAGAAGGGAGATAACATGAAATCATACCACTCATTCAGTAAATGTTAAAGAAGTTAGAAAAGTAGAAAAAGGCATTACATAGAACAGATGGGATATTTAGAAAACAAATAAGAAGACCAATTTAAACCTAAATCTATATCCATAATCTCATAAACTATGAATTCTCTTTTTAAAAATCCCAATAAGGAAGCAGATATTATCAGACTGAAAAATAGTCATAATCCCATCATATGCAATTTATCATAAACACACTTTAAATATAGAGATGTCTATGGGTTAAAAGTAAGAGAATGGCAACAGGTATATCATACTGAAATGGAAAAAAAGCTGGAATGGGTATATTAATACCAAAATAAATAGATTTCAGAGCAAAGACTATCACCAGGCTTAAAGGAGTTGAATTCATTAAGATGGCATAAAATCAATAATTGTTAAGAGAGCTTCCAAATACATGAAGCAATAATTGACAGGACTTCAAGGATAAATAGACATTTACAGTAAGTTATTATATATACACTTTTATATGGAATTACATATACAAAAGTGGTTGATTTCAATACCATGTCTCAATAATTATTAGAAGAAGTGAACAGAATAACTGGAAGCATATAGATGACTTGATCAAAATACTTGTCTAAATGCCATTTACAGAACACTTTGACCAATTATAGTAGCCTACACAATTTCTTCAAATTCACATGTATTTTTATCATGGTAAGTCAGATATTGGGTCAAAATATGAAGAAATTTAAAAGAATTGAATTCTTACAAAATATGTGTTCTAACAGGAATGGGATTAAATTACAGGTCCATAAGAGAATGTTATATAGAAAATTATTTGAGTATTTGAAAAGAAATAAATTTATAAGTAAGTCAGCATTTTGAACTGTATGAAAATAAAAACACAAAGTAACAAAATTTGTGGGAGTCTATAAAGAATTCCTTACAGGGGAAGTTACAGCAATAGTTATCTCTATTAAACAAGAAAAAGGTTTTCAAATAAATGAGCTTAATTTCTACTCTAAGCATAAATATATAAGGATAAGTTAAACCTAAGGTAATCATAAGAAAATAATTAGCAAGCATCAGATTGGAAATCAGTAAAAAACAAAATCTTTGAAACTAAAATGGCTGGTTATTTGAAAATACCAATAATGCTGATGAACATGAGGAAGATTAGTCATGAAAAAAGAAGAACATAAAAATTAACAAGATCAAAAGAATGGCAACTTTGTAATGTCTACAGATATTAAAAGTAAAAAAGGGAATATTATCAACAGATTTTTACTAATAAATTAAATATTTAGAAGAAATGACCAAATTCCTTGAACGACCCAAACCTACAAAAACTCAACTCAAAAGAAGCAGATGAACTTATTAGCCCTATAAATATAAAGAAAACCACAAGTCCAGAAGAATTTGCTGGTGAATTCTACAAGATACTTAAGGAAAAAAGTATTCTTTCACCCAGAGTTTTACAGAAAATGGAAGAGGTTGGATTACTCCCTTACTCATGTTATGAGACCAGGATTTCTCCGATATTTAAAGGGATATATGATATTATAAGGGAAGGAACTACTGACCAATATTTCTCATGAGCATACATGCCAAATATTTTAAACAAATTTTGAATAAATTCCATCCAACAATATACACACACATGCCATATATATATGTATACACACAAGCTATATATGTAGTATGTTAAATTATTCATATATACATACAGACATAAATAAATGCATGTATATATACATATATAATTATGCAACGTGGTGGTAAGTGTGACCAAGTTTATCCCAGGAATGTAAGGCTGGATAAGCATTCAAAAAATACAAATATAAATATCAATCAACTTATTAGAAAACTAAAATAAAAATTAACATGTGACCACCTCAAAGTCTAATATTTGACAAAGTCCACAATCTGTTTTTTGTAAACACTTTTAGAAATCTGCAAATGGTTCTTCAACAACTTACATCATGCTTAATGGTGAATACTGAATGTGTCCCATAATATGAAGAAAAGGACAAGATATTTAAACTCACCCTTCTATAAAACATTGTTAGAAAGTTCTAGTCATTATAATAAGGCAAAGAATCAACACATAACACATCTAGAGTGGAGAGAAGAAGTAAAACTAACTTTGTTTTCTTATTATTATTTTTTCCATTTGACACATTTCTTCATGTAGAACATCCGAAGGAATGTACAAAAAAAAAAAAGTTATTAGAGCTAATAAGCAATTTTGGTCCGTTTGAAGAACACAAGATCAGTATAAAATATCAATTATGTATCCAATCTAGCCATCAAAAATCAGAAATTCAAAAAATATATATGAACAATATCATCAAAAATATGAAATAAGTTGTGATAATAATGACAAAATATGCAAGATTTGTACACTGAAAATTGTAAATTACCAGTGACATAAGTTAAAGAAGCCTGAATATAATACCTCTATATTATTCAGACATCAATTCTCCTTATATTGTTTTGTAGAGTCGACACATTTCCAAATTCCCAGCTGATTTTTTAAAAATATTTATTTATTTATTTATTTATTTTTCTCCCCTTCCCTCCCCCCAGCCCCAGTTGTCTGTTCTCTGTGTCTATTTGCTGCGTGTTATTTGTCCGCTTCTATTGTTGTCAGCGGCATGGGAATCTGTGTTTCTTTTAGTTGCGTCATCTTGTTGAGTCAGCTCTCCGTGTGTGCGGCACCATTCCTGGGCAGGCTGCGCTTTCTTTCGTGATGGGCGGCTCTCCTTATGGGGTGCACTCCTTGCACGTGGGGCTCCCCTACATGGGGGACACCCCCACGTGGCACGGCACTCCTTGTGTTCATCAGCACTGCGCATGGGCCAGCTCCACATGGGTCGAGGAGGCCCAGGGTTTGAACCACAGACCTCCCATGTGGTAGACAGGTGGCCCTAACCACTGGGCCAAGTCCGCTTCCCCCAGCTGATTTTTTAAAAAAATATTTGAAAAGATGATTCTAAAATTCATATGAAAATGTGAAGCACCTAAAATAAGCAAAATGATTCTGAATATAAAGTATCAAAATGGAGGAGTTATACTCTATGACTTCAAGGTATTGTCTAATAACCATAATCAATAAAATAATTCAATGTACTAAATTAAACATACACATAAATAAAAGACTGATTATGCACAAAGAAACTGAAAGGATAAATAATAGTATTTTCAACAATTGGTTATCTATACACACACAAAAACAACCTTTGTTCAGTATCTCATACCATATTAAAAAATTAACTCAAAATAAATCATTGAATTAAATGTGAAACCTAAAAGCATATCAAAACTCTATAAACCAAAAAATAATCATATACCCCATTAACAATCAGAAAAAGATTGTAAGCAATACTTTAAAAAGAAGATATTAACATGGCAGATAAGCATATGAAAATGTGCTTAATATCATTAGAAATCAACTGAAACCCACAATGAATTATAATTATATACTCTTAGGAGGACTAAAATAAAATAGACAAATCATATATTGCTGAGGTGCTAGAGGAACTTGAACACTCATTTATAGGTGGTGGAAATTTTAAATGGTGCAACCACTCTAGAAAATGGTTTTATTTTTCTTTAAGATTTACCTTACACTTACCTTATTAATCCAGCCTTTATACTCCTAGTGTTTACCCATAAGAAATGAATTCACATCTTCATACAAAGTTTTGTGAATGAATATTGATAGTAGCTTTATTTGGATTAGCCTAGAACAAAATACACCCCAAATGTCTATCTATAGGTGAAGGGATAAACAGATGCTGATATATCCATAACATGGAATACTACTCATCAATGAAAATGAGTGAACTTTGGACACATGTGAAAACTGGAATGAATCTCAAAATAATTAGGCTGAGTGAAAGAAGCTAAATCTATTGAATAAAACTCTCAAAAATAAATAAACTATGTTGGTAAAAATCAGCACAATTGTTCCCTGGGAAAGGAAGGTTAAAAAGCATTTCAAAGTCAGGAGATAACTTTTGGGAGTGATTATGTGTATCATCATAATCGTGGTATGGTTTCTTTAGATTATAGGCATGTATGTATTATGGCTAGATTATGCAGTTTATCGAACATCAGTTATAGATCAAAACTGAAAAAAATAGAAAAATATTCATTAAGGTAAATTTAACACTGCTGGAAACACAAATAGTTGTACAAAGTGATAATGATTTAGACAGAGAAAAAATACAGACTACTTTTTTCCCCCAAGTCTGTATTTATTTCAAGGCCTTTCTCCTCTGTAGAGAGAGTATTTGTTCTAACTTTTGTGTTCCTAAACAACTAAATACCTTAGGAGCATAATTCATGATTATTTCTTTAAGATTCCTAAGGCCATTTCTTTTTCACCTTGATTAATAGCAGGCATAATTTGAGCAAAACAACTAAATAAATTACTCTGATTTGTTCATGCCTGAGTTAATAGAATATATCGAAGGAAACTATGTTTTATTAAAATGACTACACAGGTGCAATTCAGCTCAAACACTAATTAAATTGCAGTTATTAGCTCCTCATACCATCTCCTAATAGAAGAAAGTTAAAATACTTTCTAACAGGTCACAATATCTTCAACCTCTATTCTTTTACATACACAATATTTGTCATTCGAAAATAAACTACCAGAAATATGAAAAGGCGGGAAAATGATATCACTAATCCAAACTTTAAAAATTGACAATAAAAATACACCCACAGATACTTAAATAATTTTTTAAGAGACAAAGAATAGAAAATAAACTAATATATGCTATGGTTAATAGGTTAAAAATGGAGAAAACAGAGAATTTTCACAGAATTAGAACTAAAAATAAAATATAATGAATATTCTTGAACCAAAAAAGGATACTATTTGAAATTAAGAATTCATGCAATGGCTTTAACCACAAACTTAGCAAAGAAGACAAGACGAGTGGACTCAATAATAATTCAGTAGAAAATATCCAACTTAATACCAAGAGAAAAATAACATGGGAGGAGCAGGCAGTGAATAGAAGACTTATAAAATACCATCATATATCCTAGCATATGTGTAACCAAAAGCCAGAAGTAGAGAACAGATTGGTTAGAATAAGAGACTGCTGGAGGAGAAAAGATAGGAATTTTTAAAAACTAATGAAAATTATTGTACACAGACTCAAGAAGCTCAGCAACTATAATCATCCTTTTAAAAATGTTTAAAAGGCAATACATAAGTTAATTTAAAACATATGCACAGTTAAAGCTAAAAAGTATTAGAAAATCTTATCTGCATAGTTAGGAAAGAAATACATTACGTTCTATAGCAGTTTGATATTGTTTATCAGTTCCAAAAATAGATGTTGGACTATGTTTATAAACCAGTCTCTTCCTCTGGGTGTATTAGATTCAGAGGTTTCACTTTTACTTTATTAAATCAAGATTGGGGTTTTTATTTGACCATATCATTAGGGCGTGAAGGGTTGAGTCGCCATCCTCTTGGTGGGGATAAAACAGACTCTCACATGGAAGTAAATGCACAGAGAAGGACACAGAGAAAGAGAAACAGTTCATTGGAGATGGCACTGGTTCCAGGAAGAGAAATAAGATGAATGGTCTGTAGCTGACCTTGTGAAGAGACCAGAGCAAGCCCGAGGGAAAGAGATGAGCCTTAGACCTACCTACAGCTGAGATAGGAAAGAGTGGTGTCCACAGAGCCATAAGAGAAAAGAGGAAGGTTGAACCCTTGCAGACATCTCCTGCCATCTTGTTTCAACACTTGGCAAGATTTTGGGTGAGGAAGTAACTTTGAGTTGGACTCTTTGGGGCTTTGTGATTGTAAGCTTTTACTCCAAATAAATACCCTTTATAAAAGTCAACAGATTTCTGATATTTTGTATCAGTACCCCTTGACTGTCTAAAATATCTTCAAAGAAGCAAAAAGGAAACTGATAATTGTCTTTTTTAACAGAATCTATCTTTTTAATTATTTTGCACATTTTGCTTCCATATTCATTAGGGCACATTTTATGTGCATACTTTAAATCTTTTAAAGCTTTTTTTTAATTTAAAGCATACTTCTGTAATGATAACACATTGTTTGGCATATTACACTTGGTGAACATTTTCACATATTTCATTTTATTGTCATCATAGAAAATAATATCATTGCCTTTTTCAAATGGCAGAATTTGGGTTAATTTATTCTAGTTAAAAGACCCTATAAAATTTTAATCAAATAAAAGTTAAGATCAAATAGTGTGATTGAACTTTTTGGATACAACATATTCCATATAATATACAGTTTTATGACTACAATGAACATTATAGAGAAGATATTTCTCTCATGGTGGAGCATTTGTTTGCAGATATGTCTTTATTGTTATCAGAATTAATAATATTTTATCATCTGAAAAGACCCAAACATTGTTCCAACTTGATCATTTAAAAGACATCCTTTTTTCTTTCTTACTTCAATCCCTTTCTTTTTCTCTCTTCTTTTCACCATACTAGTTCTCTTTCTTCTTGTCAAAATTTTATACTATATTTTTCCACATTTTTCCACAAAGCACTCAGGACTCTTTGAGTTTATAAGAAGAATTCAGAACTATGTGGGCCTGGTTGGCAGTCCCTTAGAATATCTCTCACAGTAGTTCCCATTTACTTCACAAACTGCGGTATAAGCATTTGGGCTCTTCCCAGTGAGCCTCACAACTCCCTCTGACCCTCAATTGGAATGGTACTTGATACCATAACACAATGACTCAGTTCACTCCATTTCCACCTTTCTTTTGCTAGGGAGAATGGAGCTCTACCCACTATGGTTGTCTATCCCTCATAGAGGGGTAATAGAAGAGGTAGAAGAGTAAGCCCTTGAGAAAGAAACCCAAGGTCTCCCAAGTGCTACCTTCTACAGCCTCCCTTTGTGCCTCATCAGTATCTTTGAAACTTCTTTTTCCCATTTAAATTCTTTGATGCCTATTTCCTCAGTTCACACTGTTTTGTCTCTAAATTAGGAGATGCTAAATTCCAAGTTCTTTGAAAAGTTGAGTGTTTTCCTATTCCCATTGATTACTTTTTCCTAGGAGGCAAAATAAAATGTGTTCTTTGCCTTTGCTTTGGCTAAGAGACCATCCCTATTTAAAGATGTCAACAAGGAGTAGCCAGATGTGTCCCATGGCCAGGAAACAGTTGTTGGATCCAGATCTTTCCAGCCAGGGCTCTAAATCATAGAGTAGAGCATCACAGGGCTTTGGGATTGAGGACTAACCTGAATGATCCTGGATCTTAAATGCTTGTAGTTTCTATCAGCTGCCTCCTTGACTTTGTGTCTTAATAGGATTATATTTTTTTAAGTAATAAAAAATCTGGTTGATGCTTTCTTGCAGTATGTTTTCTGGCTTCTGACGTAGGATATTCAGAGGTAAGGCTGACTGTGCAGCATATTGGGGAAGGTAAGACTGAGAAAGAAACTCATCTCAACTGATCTCAACTGAGTTTCCATATCTGCTTTATTTGCTGTAAACAACAAATACTGAACCCATCATATCAAAAGGAAGGTGCAAGAGACAACTGCCCTGGCTTTAAGCTTGAAATAGAAGATAGTGTCTATATAGAGCTGCATAGTCAAAAAATGAGAATAGTTTGATATTTTTTAGTTTGATGTTTCCTTCTTCATTTAAATCTTGCCTTCTGTTGACAATAAATTTGGTCTTCATTCCCTTAGATTACTCACCAAGATGCATACTAAATGCAAAGAAAAGTCACCTTTTAGAAATATTAAATTTAATTTTAAACAATATTTAATTAAATGGTATGAGTGAAAACAGCAGGATATTCAGCAAAAACAATTTATTCATGAAGGTAATTAATAAATGAATATATTAATATTATTGGAATCTACAAGCTGCTCATGAAAAAGATCTTGTGTAAAATTTGTATCTGGTATGTATAAATCTCAATTTGAGAATATGAAGATAAATTTGATCTTGTAATGGTGGATACTGCATGTAATCTTAAGAAAGAATGGAAACAATACATGCTCTTTTCATATGTTACAATAAGGATGGCAATGCTTAGGTTCTTACCAAACTGAATCTTGCTATCTGGAGTGTGTTGAATATTACACCAAGCTTTTCAGATATTACAATGTCATGCAAAAGATAACTGCTCCAGGGCACTAAATAGCCGAAGGGTTATTTTTGAAAATAATTTTCTTCTTTAAATTTTTAATTAATCTTAATATTAAAGCCATAAAAATTTATGCAGCCAAAAACACCATATCATTTTTATGTTGTGAAAAATACATGTCTGTGCTTGAAATTCTTGTAAGTGAAATTCATGCAATGGAAATACTATATTGTTCAGATGTTTTATTTCTGTTCTGTTTGATCTTCAATTGGTAATGTCTATTAACCATATTCCCATTGGATAAGTAGTTAATGGTCCATAAAACAATTAAATGTAAAAAGGTATGGCTCTATATAGAGGTACGTAGTGGTTACCATTTTGTAATGTAAGAATATATGAATATCATTTTTTTTTTCTGTAGAAGTAATCATTTAAACTAGTTTGTAATTTCGGATTTTCATGTATATTGGGCTATGTTTACAGAGCTATATATATAGATATACATCATTTAAAGGAACACATCTGTATTTGATGCAAAGGCATCATGATCACAGGAAGTTTTTTGTGTGCATTTGTCTATGTGTACGTGTGTGCGTTCTTTCATAATCAGTAAGTCATATTCTGCCATATGGTGATCAACTCCATTTACTGAAATTGTGTGGATGTAGCTAAACACTAGCCATCATGATTATAATCAGACAAAATAACCTCCATAACTGAATTTATGTGGCTGGCACCTGTTTTCTATTGCAAGACTTTCCCCATCCATGAGTCTGCTGTTATCAGAATTCCCCTACCATGCAAAACATTTATTGAGTGTCTGCTAGTTTCAACATTCCTTTCCAGCTTTGATGATGGATAAGAAGAAATTTAAATGTATTTTCAGAGTACTCTTGATACAGCCACTTGAATTTTAATCAATAAAATCCTTGTGAAGAGTAAAATGGTGAAAAATATCACGATGAAAAATTATTAAGAATCAGAAAACAATCTTGCTTCATTCTATGCAATCAATATGCATTCCTAATAAAAGTAGTTTCAGTTGGACTAAAAGAATCCAACCCCAGCTTTTAAATGATGGTCTTCTATGCTTAGCCTCAAAGTAAGTGTCATTGTCTCTCTCTTTACATATGAATATTAATGTAGTATTTTTGATATTATAAAAAATTATGTATATGTATGTATACATATCTATAGCAATTGAATTATAAAACCTGAAAAGAAATATACAGGATTTATCAAAAGCATTTAGATTATAGTGGATATTTGCATTAATTATTCTTAGTTTGCACCTTTTTAATTCAATAAGAAAATTCTTTATTCTTTCCTCGGGTTTGAATAAAAGATTATGGAAAGAAAGAAAGCAAAACCCAGCTACTCATAATTCTAATTCTGTTCCTGCCTTTCTAGTTTTGCACTTCAGAACTGTTTGCTACGTAAGGAATCTCCTTCTGTTTCAAGAACAAACTCCATAAACAAGTTAATAGAGAGCATACGTTCCTTGGAAATAATATAACGCCTCCTAGCAAGACAAAGCTGCCTGCAATTCCCTGTAGTTGTATGCCTCCTTTCTTAGCAATTGTTATGCCATTTTGGCTTTCCATTCTTGTTAGAATATACAGTGAAAGATTACTTATGTCTCTTGACCTTGCTTAAATGTCAGTACTTTTCAAACTATCTCTGAGACCCACTACTATATGCAAAGGCTCTTTATCACTCCTTCTTTTGTGTTACTATTATACTTTTTACATAATTCTATTACACAGTATTACACTGTGTATTTACAGAGCTGCCTCCTTATCTTTCTTATTTATCTTTCAATACACAACAACAGTAGAGTCTCAAGAAATAGCATTCAATAGATATTCATGAAACGGATGAATGAATAAACCATTACAGTTAATGTGGCTATAAATAGAATAAAATTTATGAAAATATTTTAAAAATAAATACATTCATGTCATGATTTGGTAATACATTTATTAAAAACGAGTAGAGGTACAATATTTAGTGTTATTGATATGTGTCTTCATATGTTTCATTATAGATTGGATCTAGAGACATGATTCTGTGGAAACCAAATAGTCTATGGCTCTTGCTGATGAATGAAGGAAGGAAAATCTAAATAGCGATCTCTCTAAAGAAGCATTTCTTTGAACAACACCCAGGAGTAAAAATCCTGGGAGATTTCTACTTTGAAAGAATTCAGTGTAGTATTTTCTAAGAAAATCTGATCATTGCACAGGTAAACCAGGTCAACATTCCATACTATCAACACACAAGCATTGCAATGTGGAGAGGAAAGGAATTGAGACATGAGGCAATGACTATAAAGTTATTAGGTCGAGTGCTACGAACTAACCAAAGGGATCTTGAGAGGTCAGGTTTTGTCATTTCCCAAAGAATGGACCAGATATATCTTCTTTCAGACTTTCTCAATGCCAGCCTCAGCCCCAACCCCAGAATGAAGGACAGTTTGACTCCTCCTTCTTTCACATTGTTTCTGGCACTGCTGTCCTTACTGCACTTGCCCAAACCAGTAGACCAGGAAGAAAATTAATGCTGATCCCCACGAGCCACACATACCAGATCTCACTTTGAAGCCACAGCTAACATGTGTTAGGTATCCATGCAGGACCAACATACATCTATTAAATTTACCAAATGTAACTTTACTCTTTGCTGTTTTGTCGTTTTTAATGTTAGCACTGAAGTTGCTTCTTTTCAATTGCTAACCCCATACTCCTTTTCAATGTCCATCCAGTTACTCTGTTTTATGACTATCTTCTTTCTCAGCAATTCCACTGAGATATATTTTTTAATAATTTTATCTCTTTAATCTTGGCTTCTCTATTGATCTTTTTCCTTCTGTCCTTTTGCTGTGCATTCTTCTGTGTCTGTATTTGTATTTTTTATTTATTCCCACCCCCCCTGCTTGCTTGCTGTCTGCTCTCTCTGTCCATTCACTGTGTGCTCTTCAGCGTGGTTTTTTTTTTTCCTTGTCTCCCTTTATTTTTGTTGTGTCACCTTGCTGAGCCAGCTCTCCACGGCACTTGTGGGCGGGCAGCACTCTGCAGCATGCGGGTGAGCCTACCTCCCATATGATAGATGAGAGCCCAACTGACTGAGTCACAGCTGCTTCCCTCCACTGAGATTTTGAAATGCCTGCCCTATAATCAGCCAGCACTCTATCTATTACCCATTTCTCCTTAACCTATTGAATAAAGTCAATCAATTTTTTTGAGGATCTTCTCAGCACTAATGGATTGATAAGCACCCAATCCCTTAGTTTATTAATGACTCGTGCATCTGGATGAGTCAGCAGACCCTGACATCATCCCTGGTGCATTTGACATTCATGGATAACTCTTGAATGCCCTGGCAACTGGATTTTGGCACCTAGGTGTCTGATCTTATACTTTATGACCTTATCCTTGCTACTCCTTAGTAGTTGATTTCTACGATCGCAATTTCTCATATTCTTCAAAAAGATGCCACCAAACAAAATCAATAATTTAAATAATGCACCTCCTTCCATCTTTCCTGTTGGTTTACTTAAATTCTCCAAATACAATTTTTATTTATTAGACTTACAATCCACCAATTGCTTCTTGTTTATATCTTTCATTAGTGCTTACTCCTACCTCCATTTAGCAAATTTGCATGATTAACTTTTCAATCACTTCTGTGGGTGATTTAATTTTTTTTTTTTAGCTCTGATGTTACATCACATGCATCTGTCAAAATTCTGATCATAAAAGAACCAGTGAAGGATCTAGGGCCATGGTTCAGAAAAAGTCAGATTACCTGGGTTCTTATCTTAGATTAATAATTATTTGAGCAATCATTTAAATTGAGGTCTTGGTTTCTCACCAACTAAATTAGGGTAATAATGGTAATTACTTATAAAATTACTATGCAAAGAGTGAAGTAATCCAAAAAGCACTTATAATAGAGTGACTTGTTAATAGTTTCAGCCGTCATCATCATCGTTGTTGTTATAATTATGGTCTGTGCTTGCACAAAATTGAAGTAGGGTTTACAAGATCATTTTAAATTTATGGTCACAACTTGTCTTTGTTTCAGATCTTTTATGAAAAAGTTACACAGTAGGTTGGGTTAGACAATAAGCATTCATTGTCTCATTGTTTTGAAGTCTAAAGTTCCAAAATCAAGACATCAACAAGCCCATGCTTTCTCCCAGGGTAGGTAATGTTCTGGTGTGGGCAGTTTTCCATCTCAGTGTGATATCTCTTCTCTTTTGACTCTGGTGATTTTTGGCTTATGGCTTGTACTGACTTCTGGCTTCTTGTAACTTATTGCATATAAGAATATCTTCTTACATGAGGCCTCCATATAGATTAAGATCCACCTTTATTCAATTTGACCACAACTTAACTAATAATAACATCTTCAATAGGTTGTATTTACAAATGGGTTCACACCCACAGGAAGGTAGGTAAAGATTTGAAAATGTCTTTTGTGGGGTAGACAATTCAATCCCCCAAACCAGCTTTAAGTGGGTCTTCAAAATTGATTGACAGTGCTACTATACTCATTTCTTTCTCCTTGCTCTCTTAAGGAAACTAATTCTTCCTATAGTTTACTATCCTCCAAGATCTGACCTACAAATCAAATACTGCCCATTCATTCTCATAAATTTAATTTGTATTTTAAAAACATGAGTGTAAGCAAACATATAAAGAACCTCCTCTCCTTTCACTCTGAAGTCTGCAAACATACAGGTATATAGAGGACCACTTTTTGATATCACTACACCTGTTCAAAATCATTACTACTAGGTTATCAATTGGAAGGGAGAATTGAATATTTCTGCCTTGGTACCTAATCTAATGTAACACACCTTTAATGTCTACTAACCAATAGGATTATTATATTTTAACAAGTAAATAGAATTTTTATGTACTTTACTGACATTTTTCAGATTAACATTTAAAAAATATGGAAATTGTAAATAGTATTTTACAACAAAAACCTATTGTGATCATTTCCCTTGAAAATTTAAAGTTTATTTGAATTTTTAAAGTTTTCCATCAGTTTATTTGAGGTTTGATAAGACCTAAATAAAATGAATGAAGACACCTGGGCAATCTGGGCAATATTATATTTGTAAGAAATTACTTTGTTGATAAGAAAGTCAGGTGGATAATTCCTCTTTCCTTGATGTTGCATCAGAAAATCTCCAGGGATGTTGAGAAAATGTTGAGCATTGAATTGTGTACCGCAGTTTGGACACTATCGTGGTCATGGTCTGCACTCTGGTGAGGGTGGACTTATTCTAAATAGAATCTCTTAAAGGTGTTACTTCAGTTAAAGTGTAGACAACTGAAGCAGGTTGGGTTTTAATATTCTTTACTGGAGTCTTTTATAAACAGAATGTAATTCAGACAGAGAGAGAGAAAGCCACAGAAAGAAATTAGAAGCCAACAGAACTCAAAGGAGAAAGGAGAAGACATCACCATGTGCATTGCCATGTGGCAGAAAGCAAAGCACCAAGGATCTCTGGCAACCAGACTTAAAACACCATA
This sequence comes from Dasypus novemcinctus, assembly GCF_030445035.2. Taxonomy (NCBI): domain Eukaryota; kingdom Metazoa; phylum Chordata; class Mammalia; order Cingulata; family Dasypodidae; genus Dasypus; species Dasypus novemcinctus. The sequence continues at coordinate 84,433,754 of NC_080687.1, read as the reverse complement.
GTTTACAAGGAGAAAGTACCACCTTGGCAATAACTTGATTTTGGACTTCTCCTAGCCTCAACCTCATGAAGAATAAATTCCCATTGTTTAAGCCAACCATTGTACAGTTATTTGATTTAGCAGCCAGGAAATTAAGACACGAAATTTGCCTTCCAATTAATTATTTCAGTATTTATGTGACTAATAAAATGCTGATGACTAAACATACTTGAAGAAACCTGGAATACTTTAAGGGCAATTGTGTATTTACCATAATGGCAGCTAATATATTATTACCGATAAAGGAAAAAGAGGAGAATTATGAACTGAATCTCAGCCTAGTGGTGAATTCTCATCAGCAATTTCCTGTCCTATTAATATCTGTGAAACCTTTCACTCTCCTCTGTGCAAGGCTCAATCCCATTTTTTCTTTTATGTTATTTAAGCAAGCATATTACAAAAATATTGCTCACAAAACTTTAAAATTGTATATTCCTGAGTGTTTTCCCCTCTATTGTTCCTTGCTTACTTGTCATTCTCTCAATATTAACCTTAAATACTTTCATGATTCACGCCAGTAAGTGGTATGCTAAAGATAGACATTCTCATTATATTAAATAGGCGCTTCTCAGCCTTGGCATTATTGACATTTTGAGCAGGATTATTTATTTTGGGGGGTTATCTTGTGCATTGTAAGATGTTTAGCAGGATCCCTGGTCTATACCCACCAGTTGCCAGTAGAACTTTATCACCATTTATGAAAATTAAAAATGTATAAAAATATGGCCAAATATTTGAGAATGACTGTGTTACTATCTTACCTGATTATCTGTTTGTTTTTTTATTAGAGAAGTTCTGGGTTTAGAGAACAATCATGCAAAAATACGGGCTTCCTTATTATTAACACCTTGCATTGGTGCTGGATATTTGTTACAACTGATAAAAGCATATTTTAATACTTATATTATTAATTATAGCCCATGGTTTTACTCAGGATTAACTGTGTTGTACAGTTTCATAGACTTTTTAAAAAATTTTGTTCTAGTTATATACAACCTAAAATTTCCCTTTTAACCTCATTTAAATATATAATTCAATGATATTAACTACATTGATCTTGCATTATCATCAACACTGCTCAGTACCAAAATATTTCCATTGATCCCAAATAGAAACTCCATATATTTTAAACCTTAACTCCCTAGTCCCTATTCCCCCCCATCTCCTGGTAAACTATATTCTAAATTCTGACTCCATGAGCTTGCTTATTCTAATAATTTTATATCACAGACATCATACAATATTTGTCCTTTCGAGTCTGACTTATTTCACTCAATGGGATGTCTTCAAAATTCATCCATGTCGTTACAAACATCAGAATTTCATTCCCTTTTACAACTGAATATTCTGTGGTGTGTATATATCACATTGTGTTTATTATTTCATCAATTGTTGGACATTTGGGTGTTTACAATATAGATAATTAGTTATTATCAAAATTCCCCACTCAGAGTGTTTATTAAAATTAAGACGCTATTAATTTTATTAACAGATTTAAGTAAATAAATAGTCATTTCTTTTCTTTATTGGGCACATAATAAAATAATGCACATTCATGATAGACTAGGGAGATCTAAGTACATAAACCTCAATTGTCTTCAAAGTTCAGGTTCCATTCTTACTCAACATAGATTTTATTTTAACCATTTTATTTCATGATACTAGCTTATTTCAGAAGACATATCACATCTCTAAGGCTATTACCAAATATCAAGATAAATTTTTCCAATTCATGGAATATATAGGTATTTCTGACCATTGCAATCGCCAACACACACACACACCCATACACACACACCACTTGTTTATTGCCACATCATTTTGATGGTCTGAAGAGCAGACATCACTGCAACAAATGCCGGGGAAATCACAGAACCCAGAAACCAGGAACAAACAGCCCCAGAGGCTTATCAGGATGGGAAATCTCCATGGCAGGGCCCCTCCCCCTGGGTTGTATAAATACCCCAAGATTTGTTTCTCGCCTGCAACACAGTAGATGTGGAGTTCTGCCAACCACTGGATCTGGCCTGAGCAATTTAGCCTCCCCTCCATAATGGACCCTTTATGCTGTTGAGGTAATAAAGTGGTCATTTGGTGATAGTTTCTGATGTACCTGAGTGTGTGTTCCCAACATGCACAATGTAGCAACTTGTTTCTCATTAGGACATGATTGATATATTATTTCCCAGTTGCATCTTATCAGCCTTGCAAGGATCCAATTGACTGAGTGGTAGCCTTAACTATTGCTAAGAAAGCTGAATGGGCTAGAGAATAATATACTCAGTCCCAGAATAAAGAAAACTTAAAATTTAAAGAAATTTTAGTGATGATATAGTTCAAATGTGTTCCTTATTATGTTCTCTCTTACATATTTATTCATCATTGCTTGAGCATACCAAGACATGATAAACATTCCATGTCTTGGTGAAACTAGTCTCACTTAAGTGTAAAAATTATTTATATTTCTCATAGGTTGAACATTCAGGGACCATCTTACAAGTATTTAACACTAAGCATCCTTGATATTCAGTGAATACGTTGTTATTCATATTTGAAGGCGGTTTCTACCTTGAATCATTTTGCTGATAAAGAAGCATGAAATTGTTCTTCAATACTGTTGAAGAAATGTCTTATGTCTTCTCATCCTGAAAATACACAGGATGTTTTTCACGAAGTGATTAATTGAAAAGACCAGCATGTAAAACTCACAGATTTATTTCAGTTTCACGTTTTCCTGCAGACAAAACATAAACAATACAGATCAATATCTCTTGATACACTTTTAAAATAAAACTTTATCAAAGCATATCATTCATACATGAACATACATAAGCAATAAGTGTAGAGAAAAAGTTGTGAACTTACAAAACAAACATGTTTATCATCATATAGGGCTCTCATATATCACCCCACCACAAACTCCTTGCATTGTTGTGGAACATTCATTACAAACTATGAAAGAGCATTGTCAAACCATTACTACTAATTATAGCCCATATCTTACACTGGGTGTATTTTCCTCTAACTCACCCTGCATTATATTATATATTTGTTATAGTTCATGAGAGGACAGTCTCATATTTATCCTTTAACACAGTTCATTTTCCACCACTGGATGCCCTGTGTTATACAGCCTTATGTTTTGCACTATCCACTCAAAGTGCACACTCAGTGGCTCTCATTTTCATCACAGAGTTATGTTGTCATCATCTCAGTAAATTTTAGAATGCTTTATTACTCCAAAAGGAAAAATCCCATAAGTTTTGCCTAATAAAAAAGTCACATACTCTGAGAATTTTAAGTGTCTTGATGTCTAGTAACAGAGCACAGATTTGAAGGTCAGTCTCTGGCATTAAAGTATCTGTTCATCAATCATTAATAATTTTATAGTTTTTTTGTTCAAGTACAATTACTAACAACAATAACATTTACCTCAAAGCGGGTCACTCAAGGTTTATATCACATTTAGCAAAGTAAATGAGATAAATATTTTTATTAATATCTTTAATCACCATTATGAGTTCTCTTGAAAAATAATGAATGAGTGGAAGCATTTGTAGGTGAACATTCATGAGAAATCTCAAATGCTAAAGAAGTATGTCTAGAAGACTGATGACAAAATTGTATTATTTATTTTTTCTTTTCCTTATGCCTTTTAATGTCTTCTTTCTATTCTGCACTGGACTGTTGTTGTCTCGTTTTTTATTTCAGGGAGAAAACTCTCAATGTGTCAATGTTTTCCACATACTTTATCAGACAACAGAAGTTTCTTTCTATTGCTGAGTGTTTGTTGTTAGATTATTCTCTCAGTAATAGGTTCTAACTTTTACCTAAAAATTTCTATCTTGTTGATAATATATGTTTTTCTTTTTTTCAGTTCATGTTGTAAGATATGGATTAAAAATTACAAACTACCCCTTTTATTTCTGCAATAACCCAAAATTTGGCACAGTAAGTTGCTTTTTATGTAATTTTTAAATTTGACTTTTATTTGTTTTCTGTTTCACTCATTTGTCCTTTTAATTCCATTACTTTTTCTTTTTCTGTTTGCTTTGTTTGGCTGAAGTTATTTTTATAATTTTTAAGATAGAAATTTACGTTAATTCAAAGTACAAAAAGTATACATTAATTCAAAACCATATTAATTAAAAGAATTACTGAGTTGATTACTCAGTTTCCACTTCATTAAAGGAAGTGTAATTCATAAAATAATAAGTATGGTCACTTCACAAAATTCTCACAAATTGCAATTAGAGTAACTAGTATAAGAAGTACTTTATGAAATTGTGAAAGATGTTCCTATCTCATTAAAGCAAACATATGAAATGAAAGTATTTTCTCATTCCAAATGAAAAACATTAAGAAGATCATTGCAGATATGACTTGTAAGAGTCCATGGATTATTCCCTGCTGATCCAAAGTGTGAAGCAGATGTAATGCTAAAGAACTTACAGGAAAAAACATTAAACATCTGGATTTGAGTATGATAAATCAAGGCTTACATCACAAAAGTGTGAGTCATGGCTCAATTTAGAAAAAAAAAAGGCACAAGCTTAAAAAAAACGATTTATAGCCCTGCATATAAGTCTTTATTGAATAGCTGATGAGATAGTGTGAAAATTGCATAAAAGTTCTGGGTGAAAATAACTGTGTGTCTTTAAATAGAAGGAAACCAGCATGCAAGCAGAGACTTCCTTTTCCTTGAGTTTTAAACAAGTTTTCCTATTTGAAGTAAAAATAAGGGAACAATCTGTAACTCCTAATTCTTACCTTTACTTCTTTATTTAAAGTGCATGTGTTTGTATGTGTATGTAAAATGAGAAATAATTTCCCAAAATATTACTTTAGGAAAAAGCTGCAATTCTTCTTATAAGCTGATAATTAACAACACAATACGTGGCAGTGAACGTGGTTAAAACTACATAAGAGCTATAAATAGTGCTGGTGGCCTTCTATTTTTCCAGTGCATTTCATAGAATAGAAAGCAATGAGACACTTAACTTTTTCTAGAGTAAACCATACAGTGAAAGCGACATTTTAGGAAGTGTTTGATTAAGAGCAACAACATGAGTTTGAAAGAAATGAGCAGAACTTCTAAAAGCAAGATGACACAACCAGCTGCCAGTACTGGTGTGAATTGCCCAGTAATATTTTCTACGCTGGTCTCCTGCTTCTGACTAAGCATAAATTTCTCCTATGTACTAGTTCATCAAGTAGTACAATCATTAAAATACAGATTACAGGGAGCTGATGTGGCTCAGTAGTTGAGCATCAGCTTTCCACATATCAGGTCTCGGGCTCAATTCCTAAAAAAAAAAAAAAATTACAGAATAATCCATTACCTATTAATTCACTAATATTAATTTAAAATAATATATTTATTGCTTATTCCACATACACACTTAATCTTAGGTTTCCTTATAATAATATACATATTGTAGCCTCACATTGTTATTAATTAAAAATGCAATACTATTGTGCCCTATTACAACCTTCTCAGATATATGTCATCATAACGATTGATAAGAACAGGGTTCTAGAGTCCAGACCAAGGTTCAATGCCATCTTGGCCTTTTTTACTTGCTTTTTGATGTTGGAAAAGTTCCTAAAACTCTGGACAAGTTCTTTATGCTCTTTATCTTTTATTTTCCTAAACTGTAAAGATGAGACTAATTATAGAATCGTATAGAACTGTTTCAAGAACCATATAACACAGTGTTTGACAATTTTAAAAAGAGCTCAACAATGCTCAATTTTCTTAATAATCTACTTTAAATGACTTTATATCCTCAGAAATGATGATTTGATGTTGGTTAGCAGTTAAAAACAGGAGCTATTGAATGAGACTATGTAGGTTGGAATCCTGCCTTTACCAGTTTCTAATTTGTTGACCTTGGGAAAAAGACATTACTCTCATATTTTCCAGGGTTACTTTGATCATTAAAAGACTTAATCATTTTTTAAAAATCTTCGGACAGTGCCTTGAATAAATAGTAACACAGAATAAATATTCTTAATATTTTGCTATCATTACAATATCATCTTCATCATAATTACAATAACTTCATTTTGGACCTGAATTCCTGCTTGAACTTGAAAAGGCATTTTTCTAAGTTTTTAGTCTTAATGCTTACATTAAATGAGAGATGGAAAAATAATCACTTATATTTTAACGTTAAAAAGGTTTATGGTTCACTGCATCAGCCCTTTTGCACAGTACTGCATATTGAAGCAACCTGCCTGTGGGGCTTGGCCCAGTGATATGTCTCAATCAGTTATAGTGTATGGCAAAGTAGCAAAAGCTGTGAAAAAATAACCTTATTAAACTAAATTAGGGAAAGGATTTTCCTTACCAAAATGACAGTCTCACTTAATTGACTTTAGATATACCTTGTCGGGTGGGAGAGAGAAAATATAGTTGCAACAAATGAGATCAAAGCGGGATTTATCCTCATTATTGATACAAACTCATGGAAGCAAGAGTCAAATAGGAAATTCAATATGCCTCAGTGATTTCAAGAGATTAAAAAATATATCTTTCTATCACACTCATATAATTTCATCCTATCCATGAAATGAATAGAGATCAGAAAGAAGTATTACAAATCTTTCTTCTAGGCAAAATTTAATGTTTTAGTGTTTAATAAGCCTTTTTTCCATTATATTTTTACAATACCAGAAGTTGAATAAAAATTTGTTAAACACCCTTAAGTACTCTAAACAATGACTTAAAAAATTAACAAGTATTGCTCACCTACACTTTCTCTTACATACAGTCATAATTTCAGTAATAGTAATAATAATAATGGCATTTCTAGAATTAAAATTTTAGTGCAATTATGAAGTATTGGTTGACATTCCATCTCTTAATTCACTGAAGTGTTTTATTGTATACATAGTATTTCACTCTGTAAATTCATTTCCATATATGCAATTTTCTACTTTCAGCAAAGAAATATATAATATATCTACAACTCAATAATTTTGAAATTAGATTGTTACAGAGGTTTGCCTTATATGGATTTGTAAAGCTTCAAATTGATACTTTATTATATATTTTTTTAACTTAAGATGATCTCAGGATTAGAACTCATGAGTACTTAAAATTTGGCTTTAAAAATTTAAAGGGGAAAAGCTCATTTCATATGTGTTATTTTTTCATAAAATTAGGTACATTTAATGTGCACCACATTTTGACCCATGAATTATAACTATTCACAAAGACAGAAAGAATACATGGTTTTTCTATACAATAATGAATAGTAGCACATTTTTGATACAATATTTTCAAGTTGATGCCCATATATAGTTAGGCAAATGTAATGTTCCAAGGGAATTTGTTCTCTGGAATTCTGATGCTTGTTACTTAAATCAAGTATTTGATTGTACTGATGCATTCATTTCTCAAAGATTTGGACAATTTTGTTTTACTTGTGAAATTTATTTCTTGCTTTCAGGAAATTTAATTTTTATGGTACTTTGATATTGTGTGCATAACACATTAAAATTTGCCATGATTTTTGTTTTCATAGGAAACATTTTTGTCATAAACTTTACACACAATTTAGCTTCCAGTTATTTCAAAAAAGTATTATATCCAGATTAGTCTCAGTTATTTATTTTCAATGAGAAACAGTTATAGCATGGAACACAGATATTGAAAGATAAGTAATAACCTAAATTTGACTGAATTTTAATGTTTGAAAGTTAAGCAAATGATATAGTGAATATCTATTTATCTATTATCTAAAAACTCAATTGTTTTAAATTATATGATGAGACTTCTATCACATTATATGCTCATTAAATTATATAATGTTATTATTGCAAAATATTCTATCATATACATTTTAAGATAATGCTTATAGAATATTCAGGATGGCTGTATTTTTTTCTTTGGTGCTAGAAATAGAAATGTGATCACCTACATGCATAAATGTGAATTTTATTATTCTTCTGGAAATTATTCAAGATCAATCTTAAAAGAAGAGCTCTCAAAAAATAACAAGTAAGGTATTTTTAACCAAACAAGCAGATCTTTTTCTTGTGTTTTCATTCCCAAATGAAGTTTAAATGAAAGAATGTTTTAAAAGCACAATTTAAATTATAGTGAAAAAGAATAAAATGTACATTTAAATTGAGGAAAAGAAAATTGAAATCCTAAACATTAAATGATAATTACAAACCTTTATTGGAGTTTTATTATATAATAGAGCCATGTTGAATGTTCTTGATCAAGTCATCAGATATGTTTTAAATCTCTACTTATAAATTTAAAGAATAGATTTTCTTTCCACATTGGGTGTTTGGGGAAATACAAAGCAATAAAATGGTGTTTAAGGGAAAGTTAACTTAAGAAATTAAATTATGCAGTACAATGAAGTTCACTGTAAGTGACATTTAAGCACTATAAGATAGTACTTACAAAGTCTGGAGGTGCTGTAAATCAATTCCCACTCTGGTTATTTTGCTAATTGATCTCTTGTTTAACAAAGTACCAGCAACATACAAGAGAAATGCTGCAACATTTGTTTGTCACGTATTGATTGATTGATTGATTGATTGATTGATGGTTTGCTATTTTAATTAAGTTGCAGTTTCTATTAGACTTTATATGTAGATGTATGCATATAATAATTTGGCAAATAATCAGTAACTTTAAAACATAAAAGGAATCTATTTATTCTATTGGACAAGCTGTCTTCACTTCCTATCTTAATTGCTCTTTCTACGTATCCCAGACAAGTTGTTCACAAGAAACTCATGGTTTTAAGAGTTGACTCCTTCTGTTGTGGAAAAAGACAGATTCAATGATCATGTATGGAAGGCCAGGGCTCAGTAATAATTTTGGGAAGGAAAATTTATTAATGACTGGCCAGGCTCAGGAACTCCTGCTGAAAATCCTGAGTCCCGAATAAAATTTTGGGTTCTTTTTATACAGAGGATGTAGGAGTGAAGAGTCAAATGGTGCTTTGTTTGGGTGCTAGATAAGCTTGAGTTAACACATATTTCCCACCTTCCAGGTAAGCTTGAATTAACATATTTAGTTTGCATCCTCCCTGAATATTCAAAGTCTTTAGAGCCTATATTGCTTCATTGGCTTTCTGGGACTAGAGTGGTTAGCATGGTTACAAAAGGTGGGGCTGCAGTTCTTACTGTTTCACACACAGAGCCCAGGTTATTCATGAAGAGATGCATAGCCCCCACCCATAGCACACATCATTCCCCCCTTTATGCCAGCTTAACTTGCTAAGCTTTGGTATTACTATTGTTGGAGTTATAAGGTAGGCAGCTGGGTTTTTTTTTGACTTATTACCCCACTCATTAATTTCCCAATGAGGACCCAAAGATAAAGCTCCTTGGGCTTCACCCTGAAAACTGAAGAGTGACTTGTTAATGATACTCAGGACCACCTTCCAGGGGCAGTGCCATAGAAAGTTCTTCATGTACTTCACCAAGCCACTCATCTGGAAAAGAATGCCCAATCCAGCTTAGCCAAATGGGTTTTCTGAAAAAACAAAGCCTTTTAAAAACAGTCAAAAAAATTACCAGGAGTTATTCAATTAAAGCTAAAATGTAAAAAAAAAAAAACAAAACAAAAAAAAAACACAACTTTACTCTGTAGTTCTGATCACTCTCACAGCTATTAAAGCTAAAAAAATTTCCAACTTGGTACACTAATCCTGAATGAAACCAGCTGCCCAAGAAAGTGCCAGTTCACCAGAAGCACCTGACAAAACACAAAAATGCCAATCATTGAACAGCCTGGAATGCACCTTCAGAAACAAAGCTAAATACCTAATCCTGTTACCTATTACAATTTCTCTCTGGGGGTTAACCAAGAACATAAATAACTATATATATATATATATATATATAAAATATATATATATATATATACAGTTCCTCACCAACTTTGAAAAGATGCCATCTTTGCAGGCACCTGACCTTTTCTACCTCTGTGAGTCAGTGTCCTCTTAAAAAAACCACATATTCCAAAATTCTAATTAAGTTTGTTTCTTTCAGAATAAGCATCTTGTTAATCATGTGAAAACCTCATCCAGCTTCATACAGAATGCCAGATCCATCTTCCTCCAGTCAAAATAAAATAACAAAATTTTTACATCTTGTCAGGTAGGAACTATAGCCCATGACCAGCAGGAAGTAACTACAGAAAATGATTATCTCCCTTCAGCACTCCTTTAAGATTAAAGGTGTAAACTCTCAAAAAAGAAATATAGCAATTAATTAATGGATCTGAAGCCTGGCAGGAAATCCACGTAAACACTGGTAATCCCCAGGATGGCTGCTGTGCCCTCCCACCAAGGTTCCTGCTCTCCTGGATGAGGACTTCTTCTGGAAACAGAAAAAAGCCCAAGCTAGCTGCCCTGGTTTGTTTATCCTGGGTATACTGTGGAACTTTAAGTACTGGTACAGGTGTTGGAATAAGGGGTAGGAGGGAGGCTTGGGCTTGTGCTGCTGCTTTAGCAGCTGCATCAGCTGAGCATTTTCCTTTGCTATAGCAGTGTTTGTTTTCTGATGCCTTGGACAATGCATAATTACTAATTTTTAAAGTAACCGTACAGCTTTTACTAAATCTAGGATTTCTTTTATATGCTTAATAGGTGACCCTCTGTTAGTAAGTAAGCCTCAATTTTAGCACACAGCAGAGTGAGTATGAAGGACAAGGAAAGCATACTTAGAGTCTGTGTAAATATTAGCCCATTTCCCAGCTGCTAGTTTTAAACTTTGGGTAAGGTTTCAAATCAAGAAACCACTGTATGGGCTGCCTTTTTAATTTTTTTTTTTTTAATAAAACTGCTTCCATCTGTGAACCGTTTAATGTTTGGGTTCACAAGAGGCTCATTTTTAAAGTCTGGTCTGCTCGAGTTGTTTTGTGGTTAAAAGTTTCAAGCCAAGAGTGGAGAAGGGGTTCTTCACTCCTTGCGCGCATCAGCACTGCGCATGGGCCAGCTCCACACGGGTCAAGGAGGCCCGGGGTTTGAACTGTGGACCTCCCATGTGGTAGACGGACGCCCTAACCACTGGGCCAAGTCCAGTGCCTTAAGCACATTTTTTATCTGGTATGAGGTGAAGACTGTGAGAGGTTGCCCCCAAATTAGTTTGGTGGCTTTTTGGATTAAAAGGGCTGTTGATCCCACTGCTCACAGGAAAGATGGCTATTTTTTATCTTATAGACGTATTTATTAATTACTTAGAAAATGAAGTTTACCAGGATTTTTAACATGTTTAATATACTTTTGCACATGATTTGGAATAGAAAAGATAACAATATAATAACCAGGCATATGAACAGGATAAAGGTACAGTACTTAATATTAATTAATGTACTACTTAGTGCATAAGTTTTTTGAGCTGCAATTAATTGCTTCAAGTTTCTGTTTTGCAATACTATACAGGTTATTTTTCCATGGGAGCAAGCCATAATTCCAATTGTGTTTAAGTTCTACTTACAGTATTCTGGTATTCATTGCTTCACTTTGTATGTTCTTCACAAAGTTGCAACACTGTTGACCATAGAGAGAAACTAGGAAGTAGATCTTACCGGCATGTACATAGAGGTCTCTGGCAATATGAAACAATGCCAGTTTGGAGATGATATTTATTATACATTTGGCTGTACTTAGCCACTGCTGGCTACTGCAGGAGTTTGAAACCTCAAAGTAGTTTCCATCTACTTTGGGAGCATGACCAGAGATGTAGTAGATACTTTTATTGTTTTAGGGGTCAGTGATCAAACTAACCAATAACTCACATGGAGAAGCATCTTGTATGTATCAGACATCTGGCTTGAATGCACAAGAGATTTTGACAATGTTGAAGTTTATCCCTTGACTCTTCTACAATTTTTAAATACTTTTAATGCAATGTGCTATATATTAAATGAACTTTCACTACTTTGCTTTTTACTTTTATACTTTTACCATGAAGATATTAATTACACAGTCATTCAACTGTAGCAGTAGAGGGAAAAATAATTTTTTTATTTTTAAAATGAAAACTGAAGATTCCCAATAGAATCAAGGTAAACTTTCATTACCACTACTTGCATATGTACATTGAGGTGATTTTCAGACAGGTTTCCATTATGAAGTTATTTTTTCCATTAATACCAATTTAGATTTTTTATTAATAATGGCTTTTTAGAATTAACTATTAAAATGCTTCAGTTTGGAAGATGATTTTACAAATTTTTTATAATTGATTACAACCACAGACTGGCAAATTTACCTTAGATTATAATTAGCAACTAATGGAATTTACTTTATGCATTTAAGAAAGGGCAGCCCTACATTTAACTTAATTTTAAAAAACATGAACTTACAGCTTCTATCATTTTAAAGGTTCAATACATATAATGTTAACCTATTAACCTGGTATCTTATAAACCAAAGAAATAACACTTAGGCTAAATGAGTTGAAACTGTTATTGTTTAAGAAAAGAATGTTGTTTTTTTTTTCTTTACAGGTGCTTAAAACCTTGTTTTTGATAAAATTTTTAAACTGTGAATAATTTTAAGAGCTTTGAAATATAAAGCAATCAAATAATTTGTTCCAATTATAAATTAATAAGGATTTTTAAATTTCTTTCCCAATAGTTTTATATTCAGATTTTTACATGATTTTCATACCGCTTAGTTTAATTTGGGTTTTAGGGACATTCATCACCTATATAATTGCATATTTAATTTTAACAATTTGAGCAAATAGGCAGACATGAATAGCCCCATGTGGAAACACAACTTAGTTACTTAAAACTTTCCTCCTTTTTTTTTATAAAACAAGTTTAGTAATGAAACAATATTTGAAAGTTTTTTCTGAAGGCTTTCTTTTGCTGGCTCTTACAGATGAGGGGTTCACGGTTTCCCCCTTTGTGGCTCCTTTCAATGAATGGATTATAACCAAAATGTTTCTAATGTATGATACATTTTTTTTTCTTTGCTTTAGAATTATAAGCAGAGGCAAGGGGTGGGCCAGACCCACAGTTACCATAAGCAAAGGCAAATTCAGTTTATAATTATCATTGCAATAGTTGAAGTCTAGGAGTGAAATTAGTTATAAGATAACTGTAAAATAAGTTTAATTTATAATTACCATTATTATAGTAAGCAATAGATAAACTTGAAGTAGCCATAAACAGAGTTAAATTAGTTTAAGATTTCTACTACAATAGCTAAAATTTAGGGCACACTTGCTCCACTGTAATAATTTCAGTTATTAGTTTATATATATAAGAGTACTTATACAATGATTTAAACTTGTAGTTTCTAGAAAGTATTTACTTAAAATTAATTTGGGTACCTTTATTTATCAATTATGCAAAATCAATAGATGTGGAGTGGACACAACCATTCTAAGGTTCACAGGATGGAGGAATAGAGTATGGATTAGAGTGGACTTACTGATATTCTATTCATGAACTATTGTGATTAGTAATAAAAAAAAAATGTGGCATTGGTGTGGAAAAAGTGGCCATGGTGGCTGTTAGGGGTAGGGAGTGGGAGGAAGAGATGTGACATGGGAGCATTTTCGGGGGTTGAAGTTGTCCTGGATGGTGCTGCATGGGCAGTTACCAGACATTGTATGTCCTCCCATGGCCCACTGGGTGGACTGTGGGAGATTGTCGGCTATGGTGTGGACCATTGACCACGAGGTGCAGCGGTGCTCAGAGATGTATTCACCAAGTGCAATGAATGTCTCATGATGATGGAGGAGGTTGTTGTTAGGGGGGGAGGAGTGGGGTGAAGGAGGTGGTGGGTATATGGGGATGTAACATTTAATGTAACATTTAATGTAACATTAAAAAAATAAAGACAAAAATGTTATTAGTAACAATTTTGTGCAGTTTTTCTGCCTTTTTCAGTAACTAAATAAATTTCATTAGCAAGTTATGCATAAATTTACTAGCAAGACAGTATTGGCATTCAAAGATTCATTTCCAGGTTACCTTTTATCGTCATTCAACTCATAACAGGTGAACTTTAAATTTGATTTTCTAGACACAAGCAAACTGTTAAGAGTTGAACATAAAATTTAAGCACAGATTAAAACAAAAGAATTTTATTCCTTTGCATTTCCAGGACATTGGGAGACAGGCTGACCAAATTTAGCATTGCCAAGCTGAACTGTTTTTTCTCTCTGCAGTTTTTTAATGACTTTATTGTCTGACAGTTTCCTAGTTAAACCAGCCATCAAAAGGCTAGTAAGTGATTAGAGGTTCATTGTTCCAGTTATCGGACCCTGGCTCTCTGAGGCAATAGTTCTTTTTCGCTAGACAAAAACACTTTACAAGTTTTACAGTTTTTAAAACATTTCAAAGCATTTTAACACAGACCTGCTGACCGCCTTGGGAAAGAATTTCCATCACATTCATTTTGCCTCTGTCTGGTGCAGTTTTACCTTTTTTTATTTTAATTTTTCTTTCAGACCTGGAGAAGACAGCTTTCTCCTGAATTTTGGAGGTACTGGGGCCTTCTTGGGGGGTTATCAGGCTCCTCTTCTAACATTTAAAGTTAGGTTTTCCTGACACTATGCCCCTCAGGGGAGTCTTACCTTTTATTGTGTTTTATTGTGTTTGGAGTTTTTCATTCCCAGAATTTTCTTTTAGCTCTTCTGTTGCATCCGATTGTTCCTGGAAGGACTCTGGCAGAGCCCACATCCTCTTTCTGGTCTGAAAGGAGGTCAAGGGTGCCCAGATTTGGGGTTCACCTGAGCCCTCCCAGCTTCCTTGGAGATATTCGAAAGGGGCAGCAAAGTGCCACCATCTCTAGCTTTTGTTGCGATCCCAGACAAGCCCCCAGAAATGTTGTGGAAGCAGAGAGATTCAATTATCGCGTATGGAAGGCCAGGACTCAGTAATAATTTGGGGAAGGAAAATTTATTAATGACCAGCCAGACTCAGGAACTCTTGTTGAAAACTCCCAGCCCCGAGTAAGATTTTTGGTTTCTTTTTATACAGAGGATGTAGGAGTGAAGAGTCAAATGGTGCTTTGTTTGAGTGTTAGATAAGCTTGAGTTAATACATATTTTCCACATTCCAGGTAAGCTTGAATTAACATATTTAGTTTGCCTCCTCCCTGAATATTCAAAGTCTATAGAGCCTATATTGCTTCATTGGCTTTCTGGGACTGGAGTGGCTGGCATGGTTATGAAAGGTGGGTCTGCAGTTGTTATTGTTTGACACACACAGCCCAGGCTGTTCATGAAGCCCCACCCGTAACCCACATCACTTCCATAAAGCAGCTGCTGTACATCAGCGTGCAATAGTATTTTAAATTTGCCCACTTTCTAAGACATTTTAAACACCTAGGAAACTGAGAAAGGCAATATTAAATTAAGAAAAATAAAAGGACAGATTTTGGCAAGTATAGAAAATACATTTTCATTAGTTTCAAACAAATTTTTCAACTTGGCCAGTAGAGTGGGGGAAGGCATTGAGGTGGAAATTCTCAGAAACAGAGCAGTAATTTTGGAAGTCAGAAATTGTATATTTAGGTAGCAATAGCAATGAGTGAATGTGAAATCAGCCCTGAATCTAGAGTATTCCTGAACAAAATAAAGTTTTAGAACAGAAGAGGTGTGGCTACCCAGAGAAGCCATACTATATTGGAATAATCTATAGATGTAGCAAGTCAGGAAGAAACCCTTAAGCTGAAAAAGCTGGAAAACAACCCTGCCTTTTCCCTCACACATGAGAATTTCCTACTAATAACTAATTAGTAAAACCCAATTTATGTAAATTGCATTAACAAAAATAATCCCAGGACCCAAATAAATATATCACATATGCCAAAGAAACAGTATGACAGAGAATTTCTGGATATGTAATTTTAATTCAGAAAAATAATACTGTCACAAGGAAGAGGAAATTTGTACTTGTGTAGTGGGTTGAATAGTGCTGCCAATAGTTCATGCCCACCCAGAATCTGAGAATATGATCTTATTTGGAAATAGGTCTTTGCAGAAGTTATTAAAGTTAGAATCAGGATGAGTTCTTACTGTATTAGGATGGGCCATAAAACCAATTACAATGTCTTTAAAAGAGACAGAAAAGGGCACTCTGTGACACAGGGAAGCAAAGACATTGTGAAGCCTGAGCAGAGATTGGAAGAATGCTGCCAAAGCCAGGAATGCCCTGGACTACCCAAAGCAGCAGGAGGAAAGCAAGACTCATCCCTAATGCCTTCAGAGGAAGCATGGGACTGCCAGCATTTTGATGTTGGAATTCTGGTCTCCAGAAATGTGTGATAATACATTTTTTTTTTTTAACCACCAAGCTTGTGATAATTTGTTACAACAATCCTAGAAAATTAGTACAAATTCTATATTATGATTGAATTTTAAAAATTGGACAATTGCAACTATGAAGACAAAAAACAATAATTCAAGCATATTCTATCCATACAATAAAAGGTATGGACAAGGCATCAGATGGAAAAGACATAGAAAAAGAATCATCTTAAAATGAAAGCAAACCATGTCCCTAGAAACAGAAGGTAAATAGACACAACATAAATCCTAATAAGAATTGTCATTGGACAAAATGAAACAAAAATGAAAGACACAAATATTGAAGAAGTAGTGAAACTAAAAAATACAGGCAAAGGAAAGCAGTACATTGATAGTTAAAAGTCCTTAAAACAATGAAACATTGGTAGGAAACATTGCTGAAATAAAATAAGATCTGTGATTCCATACATTGAAAGGCATCTTATTCAGGGAATAATTACCCAGAAAAATCAACAATTTAATATGTTGTTTTAAATTTACTGGTATTTTAGATAATGAAATAATTATTTGTGCAACTGAATTAAAAGATCAACACTCATACAAAGGAAACAAAATCAGGTTGAAATTAGAATTCTCCAGATAATATGGATTGAAAAACTGGCAGCATTCTCAAAGAAAGGGTAAGGCAGCTATTCTCTTTCCAGTCAAGTTATCCTTCAAGTATAAAAGTTACAGATAGTTTTGAACATGGGAAAATTTAGGAAATACATAACAATTTTACCTTTCCTAATGAAATTACAAAAGTATAACCTCTATTCAATGAAGAGGTAACCAGTAAAATTTGGCAAAAAAACTAGCAGTGAGCATAAAACATAATTTCCACAGACCTATGAAGAAAAACATGAGGGTACACATTAAATCATGGAAAGTAATGAATATATTCTCTAGCCATTAAGAAATTGTTCAAATTGAACAATTAAGAAAAAAAGAAAAATGGTTAGAGGAGGGCAAATAATACAGAGAGAATGAATAAGATTTCTCTAAATGTAATAGGCTGAAAGGACAGGAGATGTGCCTCAATGGTGGGAGAAGGAATTTTCATTCTCTCTGCTGTACACACACACACACACACACACACACATACATGTGTGTATCTTGGTACACTAATATATCAAATTAGGAGAAATAATTGGTGAAGATTAACTTTGAAGACGCTTTAAAACGAAAACAAAAATAGGAATGGAAAGAGATAGGAAAGGAGGAAGAAGGTTAGAGGGGACTGAGGAAAGGAGGGGCAGAGTGACAAAATGAAAGAAGGGAGTGAGGGAGGAAGGCAAAGATCTCATTCCATATATTAATTATATATCAAAAGAATGTCCAAAGCTGTGATGTCTAAGAAAAGAAAAATATGATATGTTTGCTTTCTTGGAATAAAATTAATGAAAATACTATGTTGAAATTTCAGGAACTCAGGCTCATAAGCATAGTCATCAGTATCAAGGGCCCATCATTGGACTATTATTCTTCACTGGTCTTTGCCCTTTCCCTTGGGAAATTGTTGCTGTTCCACTGGGGAATGTGACAGAGCTCCCCTAGCTAGGAACTCTGCACTCCCTCAGTTGTTGTGGGTAACTCTAACCAAATATGACAATACACAATAAATATCTGAACATTTTTATATACCCTATATACATGCCCTGGTTAACTCCCTCCCAGCCATGTGTACCCCGTTAATGACACCCCACACCAGTGTTCCTCCCCTGCAATAGTTGAACCCCACTGTGATTCAAAACGTTTTAAAAAATGAAGCCTAATATATTGCCAAATTCAATTAGTAGGAAAGTGAAATAGTAATGATAAGTTTAAAGATTAGAAATAGAATACATACTAATTTAGAAAAACTAAAATAAAGTAAAAAATAAATTGTGGTATTAAAAAACGAAAAGTATCATAAATCTTTGTTTTTGACATTTTGTCTTTCATCACTCTAATGGGTGTTGCCCTGTATGTACAGTGGCAAGGCAATCTCTTCCATTCCTTCCTCAGTGTCTACATCATTTATTTTTAACTTTTAGTTTTGTCTTCAAAAAGTTTTAGATCACAGTAAACTCACATATAGAGTATAGGGGACTCCCATATACCCAACATCAAACCCTTTTCCCCCTTCCCTAGCAATGATCTTTTTACATGTGGGTATTATGTTTGCTACAGCTGATGTACAGCTATGGTTCCATTATGGTTTACATTATGGTTTATATTTTAGACTATACACCTAAATTTTTATACTTCTAAATTTTTAGTTACATTATGGTTTACATTATGGTTTACATTTTAGACTATACACCTTAGACCTAGAGCTACAGGGTGCCTAGGAGTTACTTCCAGAGAGCCTCCATTTTGCTCAGCCAAAATCAAAAGGCTTATATCTCCTTACATTTGTGTTTCCTATCTATGGTGGTATGTTGTGAAGGTATAGGGCCTGGTATCCATTTAACATGACAGATTTAATAAATTTTTACTGGTAATAGGGGAATTACAAGAATTAGGCAGTTACCATTTAATAATATAGTGATTTGAGAGGATTACCATTAGAGTTTTAATTGTATTTTCATATATAAATGCTGTTAAATGCATTGTTCACTATTTTCATTGTGCTCCTTTTCAGTTCATAGAGTTGCCTTTCTAATCATGCAAAATTATTGGTGGTGAGGAGCTTTAGATTGTGTAAAACATTACTGTATGTTTTGCTCTTTTAATGCAATCCTTTGCAATCAGGATTTTTAAATTTAAATTAATTATTTAAAAGATTTAATTTGAATATTTGCATAGAAGAAAGATTGCAAGAAGACAAAATTAACTTACATTTCTCTACTCCTTGCTTAGATTTGGACATTATTCTGATATATAAATTGTTGTTTTGCCTAAAAAAAACTTTATTTTCTCTCTTCCTTCCTTTCCCCCCTTTTCCCTCCCTCCATCCCTCTATCCTGCCCTACCTCTCTCCCATACTTCCTTCATTTTCGGCATATCATTTTGCCAATAAGCTAAACATATTTTCAACACACAACATTTTGTGTATGAGAAATCTATATATATCTTCTCTCCTGTAATTAAATAGAACATACTTTTAACACTGTTTATTCCATTAGTGCATCATTACTACATCAGTACAGATATGGAATATCAGCATAAGATATTTTAAATATGATGAGAGTAGCTTGAAATAATACAGGAGGCCATTTCAAGTAGTTTTACTTTATTATTGACATAAGAAAGAATAGATAATTCCAAAGACAAAATGAAAAAGTGAACTAAAGGACTAATATATTTTGCCAATCAGTCTAGAAATAGAAGTCAAATAAATTCCACAATAATAATTCAGTTTGGAGACTAGAGAGTACAATGGATGGCATTGAAAATGACCTATATTGTATAAAACTTCTTCACCTCCTAGGACATTGAACCTTGTGACAAACAATGCAGACCTTAAGCATGCAATGATTTTATCTTTCAAATTATAATATTTTAACTAATATTTTCATTGATTTGACATGTTCATGGTGACAATGTCTAATTTATTTTGAAACTCAGATGACATTAATGGAAAGCATAAGGTTTGGATGTTTACCAAAATTGATCATAGGTTAAAATAATGTTGAGAAATGCTGTATTTGACTGAGTCAAAACTTTAATTATGGAATGATTATCAGAGCTTGAATGTAGTCATCCCTTTCCCTGTTAGCTGGCCTACTTGGAAAGACACATAAGTGCTATGTAATTGATTACTTATTGACCTTGAATGCAGCAACACAAGAGACGGTCTTTAGAGAGCTTTGGCATGCTATCTTAAAATCTCCACATTTAGTTCTGTTTTCTCATATTCTGCATCTTTTCTCAAAGTAAAAAGTTTATTTTTTTCTCATTTTTTCTTTTTTAGAAATGAAGGAATGAAAATAATTTTTAACTTTTATTTCTCAATTCCAGAATTTTGCTTGATTTCCACAATTTTAAGATGTGTGCTTGATATGATATAGTTTTAGTCATATTAGTGGAATGTTAAATTATAAACTAAGTTGAATATATTAACTATAATTTTCATGTGTAGCATATGTTATATGCATGAGCGCTTTATTGACTACACTTCAAGATCAAAACAAGACAGTAGGTTCCAATGTTGAGGAAGAGGTGATACCAAGAAACTGTGAACACAAACATGACTCAGTTTTAATGGGTCCTCACTTAGTTATTCCTTATCACCATGCTGGGAAACAACTGTGAGCGATCAAGAAAGGATAGAGGATGGAGGTTTCTTCTTTTTCCCAGGATACTTTATTAATTATTATTTTTAAAATTTAATTTAATTTTTTAAAAAGTTAATAGATCACACAAAATGTTACATTAAATAACATAAGAGATTCCCATGAACACCCATCCCAATCCCATCCCCATCATTTTTTAATTGTATTTTTTTGAAGATACATAGATCACAAAAAAATGTTACATTAAAAAACATAAGAGGTTCCCATATACCCCCCCCAACCCCACTCCTCCCACATCAACAACCTCTTTCATCATTGTGGCACATTCATTGCATTTGGTGAATACATTTTGGAGCACTCCTACACTGCATGGATTATAGTTTACATTGTAGTTTACACTCTCCCCAAGTCCATTCAGTGGATTATGGCAGGATATATAATGTCCAGCATCTGTCCCTGCAGTTGTCACTTAGGACAACTCCAAGTCCCAAAAATGCCCCCGCTTCACATCTCTTCTTCCCTCTTCCTGCCCTCAGCAAATACCATGGCCACTTTCTCCATATCAATGCAACAATTTCTTCTATTACCAGTCACAATAGTTCTAGAGTAAAATACCAGTAAGTTCACTCTAATCCATATTTTCTTTTTTGCCATCTGGGTGACTATTTACTCCCAGCAGAGGCATCTGCCAGCAGTCCTGATGTTCTGTCCACTTACCAAAGCCTCCCTACGTGCAGAATGGGTTGATGCTACCTATGGCCATTGGTGACAGCCACCAAAGCAGTTCAATGAACCAGAAAGGATTCCAGGAGCTAACTCTTATATTCTACTTGGGAACCTGAGAGCTTTGAGTAAACCTCATTTTTTTTAAAGTTTGCAGTTGTAGCAGCATCATTCTGATTAGTTATAGCCAAAGTTACCTATGACACTACATCATTAATTTTTTAAGATTGTAGCAACTTTTACTGTCACATATCAATGCATTCAGGTCTTTCTGGTAACTTCCAAAACATATTTACATCTTTACATTAGAGAAAATGCTTATTTCCTGAACAAGGTACCCATATCCTTATATTTGGGAGCATAACAATTCTATTAACTGGCTTATTGATAATAGTGTAAACAGCATATGCCTCTTAGTCATGGGGTCACCACACTAATCATGTTTAATCACCTACTAATCACGTTTACTATTTTGAAAACAACTTTTCCTTGACTACATTAAAAAAAAAAAAATCATGCTTAAATCCATACTTAGGAACAGCCTGTTTACAAACAAACAGAAATCATTTCTGGAAACTGGAGAGCTTGTTTACCACTATCTAGTAGGGCAAACACCTTCCTATACACCCCTGACTATGATAAAGCATCCTTTCCAGAGATTTATTACATGCTACTCACTAAGTATACAGGTAATAGATCTTTACAACACAGTCCTTTTCTGACCTCTTAATAATATTTATAAAATTGAGTATTATAAAATAACTTTCATGTTTATAATTTGCTAAAATGTTATAAAATTATGTTTATATAAAAATTAACATTATTTTAAAATTAGAGATGCTTAGGAAATGGTCTTTGAAAGAAAGGTAGCAATGGGAGAAAGTACAAGGAAGCATGGGACTGCCAAAAAGACAAAAATGCAAAACATATTTTATATATTAGGGCAAAAAAACTATGTACTCAAAACTTGTAAAATAGATTGACTGAATAGTAAAAGGAAATAATTTCTCATGTTATATTTATTTTAGAAATACTCCAGTGCTTCTTAGTATTGGAAAGGATTTTATTGGGCTTAACACAATGGTAGTCTTCATTTTTGTTTTTCTCAAAAATATTGCAGACACTGTGGGTCAGCCCAATTCTCTTGGAAAGGCTTCTGTCTTCTACACAGCAAACTCACCTCTCCAGGATGCCTCTGATCTTTAGACCATACCATCTTACCCCAATGCTTCCTCCAGTTCCACACTAGCAGGAAGAAAGAGGAGAGTGGAAAGTCTTGCTAAGGAAGTTAATTGCTGTGGTTCTGAACTGACACACATCACTTCTGCTTGCATCCTTGGACAGAAATGGGCCCAAGGCCCTGCCTGAATGCAACTGGACTGAGAAAAGCATTTCTCCCTCTGATGCAAAGAGAGGGAGAAGAGGATTTTGGTGAACACCAGTCTAAGTAATGTCTATCTTATCAGAATGGGCTTCCTGATATGATTTAAGACTTATGAATCACAAGAACATTCACATGAGAAATACTTGGGGATGGTAAGCAAACCAAAATGCAATGCTGGTATTTGTACACTGATCCAAACTATTCATACATTGTAGATTTTTAAGCATCTTATATCATTTTAAAAAATATTTAATTTTACTATATTTAATCGTGCTTTAAATCATGTCTAAAGAAAAACCATAATAGTGTAGAACTATTAGCTATAATTGGTAGTAATATAATACCTTCATCTGTTATTAATGTTGAATTTTGAAATACTAGCTTTTGCTGGTTTTCATGAAGATTGAGAAATACTACCAACTGATAAAAAATATTACATATTACAATAAAATAATGTTTTGAAATGTGACTATGTTCAAGCTGTTTCCATAGAGTTTTAACTTCTGGTTTACTTATTCCAAGTTAATTGTTATGCAATATTTTTTCCTGTACATCCTCAAACTTTAAATTCCCTTATTTCTCTGCTTGTGGATTACAATGATGAAATTTAAATTCTCAAAAAATAAGCTAATAAGTAAATCCTTTGATACTAGTTTACTCTCTCTTTGTATGTGGTATGTGTGTGTATTAGTGTGTGTGTGTATGCATAACCACACACTTTAACAATAAAATAAGTATACTCTAGATATGTGTTCAAATGATTATGAAAATTAATTTCAAACTGGGCTTCATAATTTTATAATGAAGATTGATATATTGCAGACTAAATATGATTTCTGCACTGAGAAATTAAAAACCCATGACCAAAATGGTTTTATTTGTTCTGCTTCATCATTGTTCATTCTTCAAATGACTTTTCTGAAAGGTTAAAGTTACACTGCTTGAATTTTTCTCAAAGAAACTAATAATTTGTATCTTTATGTAAGGAAGTATATGTTATATATAATGAAGAGGATAATTTGTCTCTATTTTTATGCTGCCATTGCCAGTCTTTCTAAGGTGATGCTAATTAGTCTTTTCAATTCTGTAATCTTTAGTATGAACTAAATCAACCATAAATAGAGGTTACAAAATATGAATAAATATAAGTTTGAGTACTAAAATTAACTTTGTTAACAAAAATATTCTAGAAGAAAATATCATGATTCAAAGGAATTTGAAAATGTTTTCTGTTCTTCAATGAGGTCCTAATGAAATTAATATTTACCTTTTCATTCACTAAGCAAGCCACATGCAGCAAATATGTGAAAATTCAGATATTTCAAGGGGAAATTAATGGAGAATAAAATGTAGGATAATATTTTAAATTTTGTGAGTATGTTCAATTAAAGATAAAAATTAACCTGGAAACCTAGCATATTTATTATTTGCTTATTATCAGTGTCAAAAGGCTCTTCAATTTCTTGATTTAATTTAAAGGGATATCACAGACATTTGACATGAGAAAAAAATCTTCTCAGGAGAAGAATGTTTAGATCAGTAAACAGAACATAGTCAAACAAAACCAACACAAAAGGAAACTAGTCAGATAGCAGAATAAGACCTCCAAAATTTTTTTGTATTTTTTTTTTTTGGAAGTAATAGAAATGATATACGCTTAAAAATTTTTTTAGAAAATGAAACAATCTTTTGATAAAATCTCTTTGAAAATTATGACTAGAACTGGGGAACAAATTAACACATAAACTGACAGAAAAGAAAATTCTTTATTGTTTAACCATTGAAAGATATATCTCTGACACCAGGAAAAAGGTAAGTGCATTAAATACCACCAAATCTTTTCAACATTTTTATACTAAACTTCTTAGCCAATGAGGATAGACAATATAAAAATTACAAATGATAAAGATTAAAAAGAAAGACACAATCCTCACAAACCAGAGATGATATGATTTTGTACCTAAATCCAAAATTTATCTAAAAACATATATTTCATTAAGAAAAGAATCCTACAAGTACCAAATAAAGAGACAATATAGAAAAATACTGCATTTTTACCTACCAGCAACAAATTTAGGAAGTAAATCCATTTTAAAAATTCTATTGATGAAAATTTCCTAAAATAAGAAGTACCAAGAATAAATCTAAAAAAACAAAATAAATAAACAAAAAAATCATGTAATTTATTCAGGGAATTTGAAAAGAAAACCCTGAAATGAGAGATAGAGCATGTTTATAGACTATAGTATAGAGATATTATTTCTACACCCAACTGATTCCATAATTTGAAACACATCCAATAATGGTCATGATGTTTTAAAAAAGAAACATGATAAGCTGATTATAAATTATAATTACAAAAGAGAATGGTCGAGAATATATATAAAGACATTCCTAGGAAGAAGAATTCATTTGAAGGATTTTCTCCACTAATTTTCAAAACACTTATAAAGCTATATTATATGACTGTAATGTTCTGGTTCAAGACTAAGTAAAGTGAACTACAGAACTAAATAGAGGACTCAGAACAGACTCATACATACCTAAACATATAATATGTGAATGAGGCAGTTTTCAGTTTGGAGGGGAAAGGGCAGACTTCCAACAAGAAATGCTTTGATATCTTTGCAGTAAATTTTAAAAATATAGTCAGAATCCTACTTCATATCATATATAAAAGTCAATTCCATATAGAATAAATTCTAAATTAAAAAAATACTTAGCAATCTTTCAAAGTAGGGTATATTACTACCTCCACAAACTCAGGGTAAAAAGTGATTTTAGAATAGAATATTAAAATAACTAACTAGAAAAAAAGAATTAATTTTTGTTTGACTGCCTTGAAATTAAGAATTTTGACTCACCATATGTTTTCATTAAGATAGTAACAGAAAGTATTTTCCACTCTTAGAATCAACAAAGACTAGCATTAAGTGTATGTACAGCAATTCTATAAATTAATAAGAAAATCAACTAAACAACATAAAAAACAGCAAATTACTTTGATAACTCAAAAAAATCAATTGGCAATATGCTAAAAGTTATTCAATCTCATTTAAACAAAAATGGGAATTAGTTAACAGACTGAAAAGAAATTAGTACTTCATAATAAATTTTGGTGAAAATGTGAAACAAAGATATTTTTCATATCCTTTTAGGTGTGTAAATGCTACAACTGGTGTGTACTTGTCATTACCTAGAAAAATTGAATTATTACCCAGACCAAAATGGCAGAATAGGGATGCCAGTGTGCAGTTTTCTTCCAGAAGCTGCAGGAAAATAGTAGGCTTGCTGGACTCAGGAAGAGAAGCTGCATTGTAGGGCAAGAGGTTCAGGCAGCCAGTTGAGGGGGAGCAGCTGGGCACAAGGGTCATGGCATGGGTTGCCTGGGAGGGATACCTGGGTTTATTTTTATCTCCACTCTTTTCCTTTTCTTTTTCATTGTTTTCTCTTTCCTTTTCCTCTTTTTTTTCCCCCTTTCCTTTTTTTTTAAAACAGTTATAGACAGGCAATTCTAAAGAATTAGAATAAACTGAATTATGTCAAAGTGCCTTAAAATAAAGCCAAACAACAATAAAACATTAGACTAGGGAGAGAAACTGACCAAAGAAATAAACCCTTTAAGAGAAACAGATGCCTAGATATCAGGAAAAAAATTACACGCTATACTAAAAAACAAGAAGATATGACTCTGTCAAAGAAACAAATTTTTAAAAACTGAGTAAATATAGAATTTAGAACAAGTAATCAAAATATCCGAAAATATCTTAAATCAATTCAAGGAGATGAAGAAAGAGATAAAGGACATTAAGACACTGGGTGCGTATACATAAAAATGTAAACATACATTTAAAAAAACAGAGTTTATGGTAATGGAAAAATAGAATATGTAAAAAAACTCACTAAAATCACATGACAGCAGATTTAAACAGGCAGAGGAAAGAATTAACAAAATAGAAGATAGGACATAAAAATCACACAAATAGAGAAAAAATGGCAGAAAATTGAGCAGAGAATTGAATAGCACTACAAAATCCACAAACATACACATTATAGGTGTCACAGAGCAGATAGAGAAAGGGAAAGGGGCAGAAGGACTGCTTGGGGAAATAATGGCTGGAAATTCCCCAAATCTCATAAGGAAAATAGATGTGCATTTCCAGGGAGCATAGCATACTCCAAACAGAATAAATCTTAACAGAACTACTCTATGACTCATATGAGTTTGTAAAATACCAAAAATAAAGAGAGAATCCTGAAAGCTGTAAGAGAAAAACAACATATCACTTACAAGGGATGTTTGATAAGTTTAAACGCTGATTTCTCATCTGAAACCATCAAGTTTAGAAGGAAGTAGTATGATATACTTAGAGTAATGAAAGATAAAAACTGCTAGCCAAGGATTCTGCATCCAGAAAAATTGTCCTTCAAAAATGAAGGGGAGACTAAGATAATAACAGATAAAAAGAAATTAAGAGAATGTCTCAACAAGAGTCTTGACCTACAAGAAATAATAAAGGGAGTTCTGTAGGCAGAAGGGAAAAGAAAAGAGAGAGAGGTTTGGAAAAGAGGGTAGAAAAGAAGATTATTAGTAACAGTAACTAAAAGGGTAAAAAGAGAAATAAAAATAAGATATGACATATAAAAGCTTAAAGAGAAAATTGTTGAAGTTTTACTGTCTTTTTGGTAATAACATTGAATGTTAATGGATTAAACTCCCCAATTAAGAGACACAGATTGGCAGATGATAAAGAAACATGAAGAATCTATATGCTGTTTACAAGAGATTCACCTTAGATGCAAGGACACATATATTGAAAGAGAAAGGTTGGAAAAATAATTTCCATGCAAACAGTAACCAAAAATTTAGCTGGAGTAGTTATACTAATATTGGGCTAAATATACTTTAAATAATGACAAAGTGTTGTAAAAGACAAAAAAAAAAAATACACTATATATTTATAGAAGGGACAATTGACCAAGAAGAAAGAACAGTCAAAAATATGTATGCACCTAACCAGTGTCCAAAAATACATGAGACAAATACTGGCAAAACTGAGGGTAGAAATAGACACCTCTATAATCATAGTGGGGAACTTCCACACAAGCGCACAATTGCTTTCTCTGACCACAATGAAATGTAACTGGAAACTAATAATGGGTGGGGAACTGGAAAGTTTACAAATATATGGAAGTTAAAAAACACACTCAAAAGCAAACAGTGGCTCATGTAATCCCAAAGAAAGCAGAAAGAAAGAAATAAAAAGATTTGAGCAAAAATAAATGAAAAATTAAGAAAAAAAAATCAAAACTGGTTCTTTTGAAAGATCAATAAAATTGCTAAAAGTTTAGCTGGATTGAAAAAAAAAGTGAGACTAAATAAAATCAGAAATGAGAGAGGGGATATCACCACTGACACCACGGAAATAAAAATGATTATAAGAGGATACTGTGAACAACTGTATGCTAGTAAGTAGGACAATTTAGATAAAATGGGTGAATTCCTAGAAAAATAGAATGATCTACCAATCATTCAGAAAATAACTAATACCAATTCTGTTCAAACTCTTTGAACAAAGATGAAGAGTGTGGAACATTACCTAACTCATTCTGTGGTGCCATCATTACCCTAAAACCAAAGCCAAATTAAGATGCTACAAGAAAAGCATATTACAGACCACATACTCTCATGAACTTAGATGTAGAAATCTTAAAGAAAATACTGGCAAATTGAATCCAGCAAGAGATTAAATGAATTATGCACCATGATCCTGTGTGTTTTATTCCAGGTGTGCAAGGAGAGTGCAACACACACACACACACACAAACAGTTAATGTAATAACAGATCAAATGAGAAAAATTACATGGTCTTTCTGTCAATGCACTGAAAGTATTCAACAAAATCCTGCATCCTTTTTCAAAAGATAGGAATAGAAGGGAAACTTCCTAAATATGATAAAGAGGATATATGAAAAAAGCACAGCTAACATACTAAACGGTGAAAGACTTAAAGCTTTCCATCTAAGATCCAGAGCGAGACAAGGATGCTCACTGTCATCTCTTATTAAATATTGTGTTAAAAGTTCTTGCTAGAGCAATTAGGTAAGAAAAAGAAATAAAAAGCATCCAAATTGGAAAGGAAGTAAAACTTTCACTATTCACAGACAACATGAACCTATGTATAGAAAGCCCCCCCAAAACATAACAAAGCTACTAGAGCTTATAAATGGGTTCAACAAATGGCAGGATATAAGATCAATACACAAAAGTCAGTAGTGCTTCCATACACTAATAATGAGCAATAAAAGGATAAAATTTTAAAAATTTCATTCACAACAGCAACTGAAATAATTATTAGGAATACATTTAAGTATGTAAACTACTTTTTCACAGAAAACTACACAACAAAGACCTAAATAAATGAAAGGATATACCATATTCATGAATTGACTGGAAGACTAAATATCATGAAGATGTAAATTCTACCCAATTTGATTTACAGAATCAACACAATTCCAAAGGAAAAAAAATCCCAACAGTCTTGTATTTTTCTGTTTTTTGGGTTTTTGGGTTTTTTTTTTTTTTACAGAAATGGAAAAGCCAATTACCAAATTTAGTTGGAAGGTTAAGAAGTCCCAAATAATCAAAAATATCTTGAAAAAAGAAGGTCAAAAGTGGCAAAGAAATGCTACATGACTTTAAATCATATTGCAAAAATAGAGTAATCAAAACTACATGGTATTGGCGCAAGGGTAGACATAAGGAAAAATGGAATTGAACTTGGAGTCCAGAAATAGACCCACACAACTACAGCCAACTGATATTTGATAACACTGCCAAGTCCACTAAAATGGGACAGAATAGTCTCTTCAATAAATGGTCCATATCCAAATGAATTAAAAGGTCCCTATCTTACACCCTATACAAAAATTAACTCTAGATGAATCAAAGGCAAATATAAGACCTAGGACCCTAAAACTCATAGAAGAAACTGTAGGGAAGCATCTTTGAGATCTTTTGATAAACAACAGTTTCATACACTTTACACAAGCAACAACAACAAAAAGTAGATAAATGGAACCTTCTCAAAATTACAAACTTTGGTTCTTCAAAGGAGTTTGTCAAGAAAGTGAAAATACAGTTTACTCAATAGGAAATATTTGGAAACAACTTATCTGACACGGGTCTAATTTTTGGCATATATAAAGAAAACTTGCAATTCAACAGTAATAAGACAACACAATTAATAAATGGACAAAAGACTTGAAAAGATATTTTTTCAAAGAGGAAATGCAAATGGCTAAAAAGCACTTGAAAACATGCTCAACAAAATTACCTATTAGGGAATTACAAATCAAAACAGCAATCACATATTTTTTCACATGTACTAGACCAGCTGTTATTAAAAAAAAAAAAACAGAAATACAAGTGTTTAGAGGATGTCAAGGAATAAGAACATTCAATAACTGCTGATGGGAATGTGGAATGGTGCAGCCACTGTGGAGGACAGTTTGGTGGTTTCTCAAGGAGCTAACTATAGAATTCCCTTATGATCCAGCAATCCCACTGCTAGGCACATACCCAGAAGTATTGAAAGCAGGGACATGAACAGACATACACACACCAATATTCATAGAAGCATTATTCACAATTACCAAAGGATGGTAGCAATCCAAGGGTCCATCAACAGATGAATGGATAAATAAAATGTGGTATATACATATGATGGCATATTATTCAGCTCTAAGGAAGAATGAAGTACTGACACATGTGAAAACATGGTTGAACCTTGAGGACCATTTGTTGAATGAAATAAGCCAAACACAAAGGGACAAATATTATATGATATCACTGATATGAACTAAGTATATTGTGCAGAATTATGGAGGTAGATGCTTGAAGATATATTACCAGAAGACAGAATAGGAGTAGACAATGGGGAGCTGAGGCTTAATCTGTGCAGAATTCATATACATTTACTGTAATGGCTAGGAAGTAGATGGAGGTGATGGTTGTGCAGCAATGATTGGAATTAACAACACTGAAGAATATGTGTGTACATGACTGGAAAGGATAGTTTGTGGCTTTGTTGCTAGAAGAAAAGCTAGAGGATAAAACAGGGGATTCTATAGTGCAGTGAGCTCTTTAGTGGCTGAGGATTGTGGTAAACAAAACAAATTAAATAATTTTCTTTGAGGATTGTAGCAGTTTGATATTATTGATGAATTCCAAAAAGAAATATTGGATTATGTTTGCAAACTGATCTTTTCCTCTGGGCATATCAGATTATATTGAATTCTTGTACCAGTAGGGCATTCAGTTCCCATGACTTGGTGGGTGGGTACTCACAGATAAAAGTCATAGCAGAGGACAGAGTTGGGGGTTTTTGATGTTGGAGTTTGATGCACACAGAGGAAAAAGAAGCAAGAACCTTGAAAGAGAGGAACCCAGGAAGCCTGAACTCTCACATATGTTGGCAGCCATCTTGTTTCAACACGTGAAAATAGACTTTGGCAAAGGAAGTAACTTATGCTTTATGTCCTGGTATCTGTAAGCTCCTACCTCAAATAAATACCCTTTATAAAAACCAACCAATTTCTGGTATTTTGCATCAGCACCCTTTGGCTGACTAATACAAGGATCTGTAACAAAATTACATCACTAATACAGGGTGTTTATAGTGGGTGGTATATGGGGGATAATGTACCTAAAACATACTTCTGTGGGCCATATATAAATATACTCTTGTGGCCATAGGTATGTTGTTTTGGAAAGATAGAGGTCTTCACAGTAGCTAACAAGATATTAAAATTCTCAAATAAAATGGCAAAGAATCTCTGGAATATATAAGCCTAGCCTAATAAAAGAGAACAGGACAATAATCCAAGCCCTTGATCTTAACTTTTGCAGTTATGAACCTTATTCCTATAATAATAAAACTAAACCTATTCCTAATTAATGCCAAGAATTACTCCCCAAAATCCCTCTTGTTACTCAAATGTGGACTCTCTCTAAGCCAAACTCTGAAAATAAACTCACTGTATTCCCCCCATCGTGGGACATGACTTCCAAGGATAACCTTCCTGGTACTGAGGGATTATTACAAAGTATTAAGGATGCATGTGGAGAAAGTCCTTGACCTACAGGGGGAAATATTAAAGAAAATAAAGTTTTTAAAGAGATTTCAAAGTGGATCTGGAAGTCATTCCAGAGATTAAGTTTCTGCAGCTCTGAATCAGATTTCACAAACTGCCACAATAAATGAACTGCAAACAAAAGTGCTTTTGAGGGTCCTAGGGATGTCCAGACACCACAGGTAAGCTACGTGGCCTCATGAAATAAACGGATACTTGGCTGGCCCTATCTGGGCATATATGAAATACCATTTCCTCAATATAACCTAATTATACTCATGTATAATTCCCCAAATCATGATTTTTCTACTCCTTTTACTTGAACCTATAATTTTCAATTTAGCTGTTAAGCATATTTCTCAGGGTCTTAAATCTTTGGGTTGTTCATGTGCTGTTCGAGCCCTGAAACCTAGCAGAGTTGCAGTTAACTCCTACTCTTCAATTCTTTGAGCTTGCCCTCGGTAATTATTAAAATGATAATAATGGACCAGTCCCATCCCTCCAAACAAGGAGTATTTTAAACTGCAAGCAAAACAATTCCTTTCCTCTTGCCCCAAGATATCTATGTCCTTTCTCAGGCTGAAACAGCCAGAGTAGAGGACTGTGTTCCAAATCCCTCAAGGTGGATGAATAAACAAAAATAAGGGAGGAGTGTAACCACAGATCAAAGAAGATTCATTGTTCTTGTATTTATTATGTTGTGTTAATGGAAGAACTTGTGACACTGAAATAAAAATAAAAATTAAAAAAACAATCCAAACAAACTTCAAAAATTTACCCCAGAGACAATCACTGTTAACACTATGCTATATTGTCCTTCAGATCATATACTTTACATATTTTTACAAAAAATTGGATCATTTAGTAAATATATATATTATATATATATTTATATGTTTATTTTATATATATAACCCAGCAATTTATTAGTAAGAACCTACCCTAGAGTACTATATACATGTGTAACAGAATTCATTCACAATAATGTGTATAGCAGGCTTGTTCATAGACACAAATAGGGAACAAATAAATGTCCATCACTACCAACTATGGAATAGACAAATTGACATATGCTGAGTAATGGTTTACTAAGAACAATATAAGGAAGTAAAACATAGTTCCATACAACACCATGATTTGATCTCACAAACATGAGTGGATAAGAGAAATTTCAGCTTCTCATCTGACATATAAATAGCTTGGAAGTCATTACTCCTATCTTAACACCAAGAAAAATGAGCTGAAAAACTGAAAATCAAAAACTCTTCTTAAATTTCCATTAGAGATTTGTGGTTACAGGGCAAACTACCACCCTGAAAGCTAGAGATAGGCAGATAGAGAGATGTAGGCATATAGAGAGAATCACAGCTTGTCTGATATAGAAACAAACACTGAACCCAGTATTGGGTAGGAATACCAGAAGTATAGTTGACTAATTGATGAACACTGAGTGTGGGTTAGCTTGAAAAATAAAACTTCCAGAGACCCCAACCTTATGTAGGTTCCTACATATTCATGAGTTTAACCTGTAAGAGCATACCAGGTTTCTACTGTGAAGATCAAAGAAGAATGTCCAAATGCTGCCAGCAGCAGGGGCAAGGAAAGCAATTCCTTTTAAACATGACCAGAACATTCCATTCTCCTTAACAAATGCCTACCCTCAAGAAAAATTATTTTACCAGTGCCTAATCAACCTGGGGAGAGATAAGACCTAATTCCAACTCCCTCTAGCCTTCCAATGTCAAGTAAAGGTTGAAAAAAAAAGCTGAGAAGCAATTGTGAAGATTATACCCCAGGACTTCAAGGCCACTGAAAGACTGAGACTTAATCATAGGATTACATAATGCTTCCCCTCCGTTCACATCTTAACATGTTACCCCATCAATAAGTCATCTGTATAAAATAGTAGATTACAGCTGACAAGAACTTCAGGACTCATATCCCACCGAGAAGGAGTCACTAAGGAAACAGAGTCAGGAGGGGAGACAAAAACAAGGACACCCAATGGTATTTTGGCTTGTTGCACCTACAGGTAGAGCAAACAGGGAAGCACAGCTTAACTCCCAGTCATAGCAATAAAAACCTCACACAAAAGGTCCATTTAATTTGGGTCATTTTACCCAGTACATCATGCCTTGCCTTCAACAAAAATATAAGGCATACTGAATGGCAAAATACAGTCAGAAGGCATAGAATAAGATCAGAACCACAGTCAGATATTACAGATATTGGAATTACTAAATGGGAAATTTAAAATAGCTATGATTAATATGGTAAGAGCTCTAATGGAAATGTGGAAAGCACACAAGAACATAGGTAATATTAGGACAGATAGAAATTCTAAGGAAGAAATAAAAAGAAATATTAATGAACCTACAAAACAGTAGGTGTCTGGGTATCAATCTGGAGAGACTGCAACAAAAGTGGTGCTTGCTCAAGGTAAAACTGCAGGTTTCTAACACTGAAGCCGGAAGTAGTAGGAAGGCAAAACTGTTCCCCTAGAGTTGAGGGATGTGGCATTCCCTGAAAACCAGGTCACAGGGCAGCTTCCCTGAACCTCTTGTTCCCCTGGTGCATGATCCCCAGGCCCATGATCCCTGAGCCTCGTGTGCCCCAAATGCCACATTCCCCATGGCCCACATTCCCCAGACCCATGTACCCTGAGATTGTGTTCCCCAAGCCCAGCACTCCCTGAACTCTGGCATTCCCCTAGCCCTCCTGTCTTGGACTAGCTCCAGGAGTGGGAGAGTTTTGGTGGGGGTTACAGAGGGGCCTGAGGACTTCAGGTTCAGTTTTCTGGTTGCCCCTTTTTTCTATCTTGGAGGAGCATGCAAGCTGGCTTGGGAAGAGTCTAGGAAGAGAGGAGAGGTGAATCTGCTGTGAAAGTCCAATTTACCTAAAGGCCGGGGCATAGGAAACTTGGTCTGGGAGAAGGTGGAGTCAGAAAATTAACTAGCCCCCTCATAGCACACCTAAGGGAGAGGGAGAGTAGGATGTGCTTTGCAGGCTTCCAATAGCATATTTAGGGTTCTTGGTAAGGTGTGGGTACTCTCTCTCAAGAAACTAAAAGTCATTATTTTATGTGGTGAGTAGGTTCACCAGGAACCATTAGAATCTCCCAGGGGAGGCTTCACAGAGCCTTCCTGCTGCCTTGGGAGAGAGGAAGTGAGGAAGGGAGAAAGGGGGAAGGTCAGACTCCTAAGCAGTTTATTCAGTTGTAAAGAGGAGTCCTTGCTTGACGTCTTGTCTGATCTTTTTTGTTGGTTTGTTTTCTTGTTTCCCTTACTCTTTGACCCCCATGACCCTTTTTCCTTTTTCTTGCTTGCTTTTTTTTTCTTTTTTTAATATTAAGTGCTGTGGGCAGTGGTTCTTATTTGCTGTAATTCCTCACCCTCAATTTCCTCTTTTCTGTGTATACCGATTTAGGCTTCCAATGCTATCCCCCTTCCTTTACATCTTTCTATCCTTCATCATCTATTGTTTCTCTTATATTCCACCTCTCTTTGTTTAGCTCCCAATTTTTCTGATTTCTTATTTCTAATACCTCTATTCTGTTTTCTCTCTTTTATTCACTCTTTGTGTTATTGTCCTTTCTTTTCTCTTTTCCTCTCTTCTGACCACACTGGCTTTTAAATTCATACTATAGTGTTTCCCATAATCAGTTTACCATCTCATTGTAGGTACTCCACATTTTTTAGTGTTATAACTCTACACAACTTACATGAGCTTAATACCCATTCTCTAGATTACACATGGTACTTCTGCTAATATTTACTATCAATATTACTATTATACATTTTCTTTTCTTACCCATTTTGCTTTCCCTCACCCTAATATTTTCCTTCAAGGGAACTTAGACAACAATAAGGAAATAGAATAAGAAGAACAAAGTGTCAAAGATAAGACTTAACATGCACGCAAAACCAAACCAAAAATTAACCCCAAGACAAGATGGAGAAGTTAATCAACTGAGTAAACCTATCAAGATAAAATGATGACCAGACAGTAACAAAAATTACAAACCATACCAATAATCAGGAAAACATGGCCCAATCCAATGAACAAACTTAGAAACAGGAAGAGGATCAGAACATCAAACAACTAATCAAAGCTCCCAAAACATATATCATAGACCAATTTAATGAAATGAAGAAAGAGATTAAGGATATTAAGAAAACACTTGGGGAGCATACAGAAGACATTGTAAACATATGCAAAAACAAAAAACAAAAAACAGATATGATGGTGATGAATAGCACAATCCAAGAAATCAAAACTACACTCTCAGCAAATAACAGCAGATTTGAAGAGGCAGAGGAAAGAATTAGTGATGTGGAAGACAGTTTATCTGAAATCAAACAGATAGTAGAATTGATCCATAAAAAAATAGAAAAAATCCAATAGGGACTTAGGGACCTGAATGAAACACAAATCACACAAACATACGCATTATAGGTATCCCAGAAGGAGAAGAGATGGGAAAGAAGACAGAAGGAGTGTAGGAGGAAATAATGGTTGAAAACTTCCCAAATCTAATGAGGGAGCTGGATGTACATGTCCAGGAAGCACAGTGTATCCCAAACAGCATAAATCCCAACAGGCCTACCCTAGATATATACTTGTCAAATTTTCCAATGCTTAAGACAAAGAGAAAATACTGAAGGCAGCAAGAGAAAGGAGAATCATCACATATAAGGGAGACTCAATAAGATTAAGTGCTAATTTCTCATCTGACACCATGAAGGACAGAAGGCAGTCGTATAACATAGCTGAGGTACTAAAAGAAAAAATTTCCAAATAAGAATACTCTTTCCAGCAAAGCAAGCATTCAAAAATGATGGAGAGTTCAAAATATTCACAAATAAACAGAAACTCAGAGAGTATGACAATAAGAAACCTGCCCTTCAAGAAATACTAAAGGAAGTTCTGTGGAAGTAAAGAAAGAAACAGGAGAGACAGAGTTGGGGGAGAGTGTAAGAACAACTGAAAAGACAAAGAGAGAAAATAAAATCAAACAACATATGACAAATGCAAATCCAAAAAAAAATATGGCTAATATAAGTAATTCTTTGAAAGTAATAACATTGAATGTCAATAGATTAAACTAACCTGTTAAGAGACACAGATTAGAAGAATGGATAAGGAAATATGACCCCTCTATATGCTGTCTACAAGAAACACATTTGAGACCCAGGGATTCAAGGAGGTTGAAAGCAAATGGCTGGAAAACAATCCTACAAGCAAATGATAACCAAAAAAGGGCAGCAGTAGCTATATTAATATCAGAAAAAATAGACTTTAAATTCAAAATTTTGTGAGACAAAGATGGACTCTACATATTAGTGAAAGGGATAATATTTCAAGAAGAAAGAACAATCATAAACATTTATGCCCCTAACAAGGGTGCCTCCAAATATGTGAACTAAACACTGAAAAAAAAAATAAGTGAAGGAATAGATACCTCTATAATTATATTGGGGACATTAATACACCACTATCACCATTGGACAGAACATCTCAACAGAGAATCAATAAAGAAACAAAGACTTTGAATAATCTATTAGAGGAACTGGACATAAAAGATATATACAGAACATAACACCCAAATACAGCAGGATATACATTCTTCTCAAGGGCACATGGATCATTCTCCAAGATAAACCACATGCTAGGCCACAGAGAAAGTCTCAATGAATTCAGAAAGATTGAAATCATATGAAATAATTTCTCTGACAACAGTGGAATGAAGCTGGAAATCTTCAAGGGCCAGAGACCCAGATTTGGCACCAAGATATGGAAGTTAAATGATACACTCTTAGAGGACAGTGGGTCAAGGAGGAAATCTCAAAAGAAATCAATAACTACCTTGAAACTAATGAAAATGATAACACAACATATCAAAACTTATGGGATGCAGCAAGAGCTGTAAGAAGAGGGAAATTCATAGCCATAAATACATACATAAAAAAGGAAGAAAGAGCTAAAATTGAAGAATTGAAAACTTGGAGGAGCTTGTGAAAAAAAAAAAACAAACAACAACAACAACAAACTAAGCCCAAAGGGAGAAGAAAGTAATAAACAACTAGGATCAGAGCAGAACTAAATGAAATAGAAAACAAGAAAGTGCTTGAAAAAATAAAACAAAGAGCTGGTTCTTTGAGAAGATCCTCAATAAATTTGCAAACCGTTAGTTACACTAACAAAGAAAAAAAGATAGAAGATGCAAATAGAGAAAATAAATATGACCCAAAGAAATAAAGACTATCATAAGAGCATATTTTGAAAAACTATATGCCAACAAGAAGGACATTTTGGAGGAAATGGACAGATTCCTAGGAACACATAAGCAGCCTACATTGATGAAAGAAGAAATCAATCTTAACGAACCAATCACAATTAAAGAGATAGTAACATTTATTAAAAACCTGCCAACTAAGAAGAATCCTGGGCTAGATGGCTTCACATGTGAATTCTACCAAACATTCTGGAAAGAACTAATACCAATCATGCTTAACCTCTTCAAAAGAATGGAAATAGAAGGAACATTGCCTAACTCATTCTATTATGCCAAATTTACCCTAATATCAAAGCCAAACAAAGACACTACAAGAAAGGAAAATTACAGACCAATCTCTCTAATGAAACTAAATGCAAAAATCCTCAATAAAATACTTGCTAATCATATTCAACAGTATATTAAATGAATTATACACCATGACTAAGTGGGATTCAAGTGGTATGCAAGGATGGTTCAACATAAGAAGATCAATTAATGTAATATATCACATAAACAGATCAAAGAGAAAAATCACATGATCATATTTATAGATGCAGAATAAGCACTTGAAAAATACAGCACCCTTTCTTGATAAAAACAGTGCAAATAATAGGAATAGAAGGAAATTTTCTGAACATGATAAAGGGTATATATGAAAAACCCACAGCTAACATCATTTAAAATGGTGAAATCTTAAAAGCTTTTCCTCTAAGATCAAGAACAAGACAAGGATGCCCACTATCACCCCATCTATTTAACATTGTGTTAGAAATACTTGCTTGAGCAATGAGGCAAGAACCAGACATAAAAGGCATCCAAATTGGAAAAGAAGAATGCAAAATTCCACTATTTGCTGATGACATGATCCTGTACATAGAAAACCCTGAGAAGTCTGCAACAAAGCTTCTAGAACATTAATTGAGTTCAGGAAATTCACAAGGTATAAGACCAATGCACAAAAATCAGTAGCATTTCTGTACACCAATAATGAGCAATCTGAGGAGGAGATCAAGAAACAAATACCATTTACAATAGTAAATAAAAAAATCAAATGCCTAGAAATAAATTTAACTAAAGATGTAAAACACTTATACACAGAAACTGCACAATACTATTCAAGGACATCAAAGAAGACTTAAATAAATGGAAAAATATTCCCTGTTCATGTATATGAAGACTAAATATCATTAAGATGTCTATCCTACCAAAACTGATCTACAGATTCAATGCAATCCCAATAAAAATCAACACAGCATTTTTTAATGAACTAGAAAAACTAACTATGAAGTTTATTTGGAAAGGAAAGAGACCCCAAATAGTCAAAGATACATTGAAAAAGAAAAATGAAATTGGTGGAATCACACTACCTGACTTCAAAACATACTACAAAACTACAGTAGTGAAAACTGCATGGTATTGGCACAAGGATAGACACACTACCAATGGAGTTCAAGTGAGAGTTATGATATAGAGCCTCATATATACAACCATCTGATATTTGACAAGTCCACCAAGCCCACTCAATTGGGAGTGAATGGCCTCTTCAACAAATGGTGCCTGGAGAATTGGATATCCACATGCAAAAGAATAAAAGAGGATTACCATCACACACCCTATACAAAAATCAACTTGAGATGGATCAAAAACTTAAATATAAGAGCCAAGACCATAAAGACCTTGGAAAACAATGTAGTACCTTGTAATAGGAAATGGCTTCATGAATATCACACCAAAAGCACGAGCAGCAAAAGAACAAATAGATAAATGGGACTTCCTCAAAATTAAAGCCTTTTGTACCTCAAAGGAGTTTGTAAAGAAAGTGAAAAGACAACCTACCTAATGGGAGAAAATATTTGGTAATCATATATCTGATAGGAGACGAATATCCTGCATATATAAAGAACTCCTATATCTTGAAAATAAAAAGATAAACATCCCATTTAAAAAATTGGCAAGAGATTTGAACAGATGCTTCTCCAAAGAAGAAATACAAATGGCTAAAAAGCACATCAAAAGTTTCAAAAATCACTATCTATTAGAGAAATGCAAATCAAAACTACAATGAGATACCCTCTTACTTCCATAAGACTGGCAGAAAACAGAAGACTACAAGTGTTGGAGAGGATATAGAGGAATGGGAACTCTCATCCACTGCTGGTGGGAATGCAGAAGGATCCAGCCATTCTGGAGGACAGTTTGGTGGTTTTGCAAAACATTAGCTAGAGTTTTGCCATATGACCCAGTAATTCCACTGCTGGGTATATATCCAGAAGAACTGAAAACAAGGAAACAAACTGATAAACACACACCAATGTTCATAGCACCATTATTCACTATTGCCAAAAGTTGGAATCAACCCAAATGCCCATCAACAGATGAATGGATAAGTAAAATGTGGAATAATATACAATGGAACACTACTCACCTTTAAGAAGGACTACAGTACAAACACATGGGATAACATGGATGAATCTTGAGGACCTTATGTTGAGTAAAGCACATCAGGCATTGAAGGACAAATACTACATGACCTCTCTGATATGAAATAAGCAAATCAAGCTGTCTCAGAGAGCTAGAGACTAGATGATAGGCTTACAGGAAGTTGGGGGGTAGAAAGTTGCAAACTGATGCCCACATGGGTGAAATCTATAATAAGCTGGAGGTAGTTTTTTGTACAGGGAAGGGATAAAATGGAGGCATAGGGATACCTTTGGGTGGGGCTTTGCAGGCTTGAGGGGGGCTAGGGTTTGGAGGATGAGTCAGATGGTGCAAGGAATTGGGGGAAAGGTGTTGGGAAGTGTTGAACATGGGAAATTATCAGGTATGGCTTTGAAACTATAATATTGGGAAAACTCTTTAGAAAATATTATAAGAAAGGATCCATGTTTAAGGGGCTTAAGGGGGGCATCTGCCCAGGGGCTGGCTTCTACAGAGTCTGTGAGTGCTCATCTTTTCATAGTGTGTTATATCATTGGGTGGGGACCCATACAATGAATGGGAAAGTGTAACCACATTCTGGGGAGTGTTGATGCTCTCAAACAGAGTGAATTGTGTCTCCTTAGAGAATTGGTGGCTCCCAATGCAGAAAGGCAGTCTAGTTTGTCAAGCCCTAAGCATTATTGCAAGTATCTGTGAATCTAGTCCTTCAAGTAGTGAAAATTGATTGTCACTGTGTGCCATGATGGGTGGCAAAGGAATAGAATAGATGGAAGCAGGGTAACTGGGGGATAATGAAAGTGTTCCACAAGACTGTGCAATGATGGATATAGGACATGTTAAATTACACCAAAAATGTATAAAAGTCTACAGGCTAAAAGGTAAACCATAATGTAAACACAAGGTAATTGAAAATTTAGAAAATTGTAGAGTCTAAAATATAAATCATAATGTAAACCAGAATGGAACCATGTTGATAGGTATATTTCAATATCTGTATATCAGCTGCAGCAAGTATAACATGAACATGTAAAAAGATCATTGCTAGGGAAAGGGCAAAATGGTTTGATATTGGATATATGGGAGTCCCCTCTATTGTATGTGTGACTATACTGTCATCTAAAACTTTTTTGAAGACAAAATTAAGAATTAGACAAAAGATGAAAAGATGTAGACACTGAGGAAGAAATGAAAGAAATTGCCTTGCCACTGTACATACAGGGCAACACCTATTACAGTGATGAAAGACAAAATGTCAGAAACAGAGTTTTATAGTTTTCAATTTCAATACCCTAATTTACTTTTACTTTATTTTAGCAAATTTTTCTAAATTAGTATGTATTCTATTTCTAATCTTTATACCTATCACTACTATTTCATTTTCCTACTAATTGAATTTGGCATATGTTAGGCTTCATTATTTAAGAAGTTTTGGACCACAGAAAGATTCAAATATAGCAGGGGAGGAATGCTGGTGTGGGGTATTATTGATGGGGGACACATGGTTGGGAGGAAGTTCTCCAGGGCATGTATATAGGGTACATAAAATTGTTCAGATATATGTTGGGAATTTTCATAGTAGTTACAGTTACAAATGATAACTGAGGGACTGGTGAGTTCCTAGCCAGGGGAGCTCTGTCACATTCCCCAGTGGAATGACAATAATCCCCCAAGTGCAAGGGCAAAGACCAGTGAAGAAGGATGGTCCAATGATGAACCCTTGATACTGATGACTATGTTTATGCGCCCATATGCCTGACATATGAACTAGGCCTAGAGTTGCAGGGTGCCTAAGAGTTACCTCCTGAGAACCTCCATGTTGCTCAAGTGTGGCCACTGTCTAAGCCTAACTCAGCATGTAAATGCAATCAATACCTTCTCCCGAGCATGAGACATGACTCCTGGGGATGAGCCTCCCTGGCACCAAGGGATTATTCCCAATCACCAACTGGTGATGCAGCTAGAAAGAGACTTTGAATAAAAGGGATAAATGGTAAAGAGAAATAAATTTATATGGCTAAAAGTCTTCAAAAAAGAGTCAGGAGGTCATCAGAGGGGTCACACTTATGAATGCCTCAGCAGGGTCCTAGAGACAGCCAAAGTAGATACAATCCCAGGTACTGGTGCTCCTGAAGGCTATGGAGACACACCACTTTTGTGATCATGGTGGTTGGTTCTAGAGTTCTGTGCCTTGTCAGTGGGCCCTACCTGGGAATTTGTCTTCCTGAGTGTGATGTAGTGGGTCTCAGATGTCAACTTTCTACACATGCCTCTTTTATCACTTTTACTGAACCTGTGGTTGGTGCTGGGATTGGTGTATACCCAGGAGACTTCAATCTCTGGACTGGCCATGTGCCAGCTGAGCCATTAACCTCAACAGATTTGCAGCTCCTACTCTCCCATTTGTTGGACTTG
This sequence comes from Dasypus novemcinctus, assembly GCF_030445035.2. Classification (NCBI taxonomy): domain Eukaryota; kingdom Metazoa; phylum Chordata; class Mammalia; order Cingulata; family Dasypodidae; genus Dasypus; species Dasypus novemcinctus. The sequence goes on along the minus strand of NC_080687.1, from coordinate 84,390,835 downwards.
CACAGGTCGGCTAACAGGGAGGTGAAGATGGTCAACTACCACAACAGGGATGAGAATGTCAACAACTCCAAGCAGGAGAACTGCATCCATCAACCATGGATCTAAGCCTCCTCTCAATACAGAGGTGGAGCAGACATCATCAACCCAGAGTCCACAGGAGGTAGGGGTAAAATATGATCAGAGTGAACTTATACAACTATTGTGACTAGTAATCTAAAAAACTGAGTATTGATCTGAAAAAAGTGGCCAAGATAGTTCTGAGGGCAGGGAGAGGGAAGTAGAGATAGATGTGGGGCATTTTCAGAACTTGGAGTTGTCCTAAATGATATTGCAGGGACAGATGCTGGACAATATATATGTTGACATAACCCACTGAATGTATTGGGGGAGAGTGTAAACTACAATGTAAACTATAATCCATGTGGTTCAGCAGTACTCCAAAATGTATTCACCAAATACATTGAATGTGCCACAATGATGAGGGAGGTTGTTGATGTGGGAGAAATGGGGGTGGTGGTGTGGAGGGTATATGGGAACCTCTTATATTTTTTAATGTAACATTTTTATGATTTATGCATCTTTAAAAAAAGACAATTTAATAAGGAGTATATATTTTTTAAAAAACTTCAGCCCTTTTATTATTTTCTGTAACATTTTATGTATTATATGTATCATTGAAAAATAAACAAAAAATGTATTTAAAAAAGAAAAAAGAAAAAAAAGAAATACTAACATTCAAAATTTAGAATGCACTTGATGGGTTTATCACAAGGCTGGACATGGCTGAGAAGGTAATCTGTAATCTTGAAGATATGTTCAAAGGAACATAAAAAATGAAATGAAAAGAGAAGAAAAGACTAAAAATACAACAAACAGCTATAAACTATGGGACATTTCTAAAGGATGTAATGTTTGTATAATGAGAATACCAGAAGTGAAAGAGAGAATAAGGAACAGAAGAAATATTTAAAGGAAGAATGTCTGAGGTTTTCCCAAAATTAATGCCAGACACAAAAGCACCGATACAGGAAGTTCAGAGAACACCAAGTAGGATACTTTTTAAAAAAATGTATACCTAGGCATATATATTCTACCTGCAGGAAATTAAAGACAAAGAGAAAATCTTGAAAGAAGCTAGAGGCAAAAAAAAACTGTGTTTACAGAGGGAAAAAGGTAAGAATTACAACAGATTTCTCTGAGAGTGGTGTGAAATATTGAAAGTGTTGAAAGAAAAAATAAAAATAGCCAAGAACTCTGTATCCAGTGAACTTATTCTTCAAAAGCAGAGAAATTGTGACTTTCTCAGAAAAAAAAATTGAGGGAATTTGTCATTAATAGACCTGCCATACAAGAAATATTAAAGGAAATACTTCAGAGAAGAGAAAAATGATATATATCAGAGACTTGGATCTAAATAAATACAAGAAAATTATTCAAGATGGAATAAATGAAGTTAAAATAAAATCTACTGCTTTTCTACTTCTTAACTAGCCTAACAGATAACAGCTTATTCAAAATAACAATATCAACAATATATGGTTAATGGTTGAAAGCAATTTTATAAAGGATGAAAGAAAGCAATTATGAATATTCTAAGATAACCGGACTATCTATAAATCAGTATAGTGTTATTTGAATTGAACTCAGATTATTAATAAATGTATATTATAGACTCTAGGGTCACAATGAAATTAATTTTGAAAAGAAGTATAGTTGATATGCCAAGAAAAAGAAAAAAAATGGAATCATATGAAATGCTTAATTAAAATGAAAGGAAGCAAAAGTGTTGAAGAACAAAAAAGAACAAAAAACTATATCAATAATAACTTTTAAATGTGAATGGTCTATAGACACAACTTAAAAGACAGATACTATCAGAATGGGTAAAAATAAGATCTAAAAATGTTCTGTCTACAAGATATCCATTTTAAATTTGAAGACACAGATAGATAAATACCATGCTAACGAAAAGAATACTTGAATGGTCCAACAATGAGCCCTTGATACTGATGACTATGCTTATGTGCTGGAAATATGAACTAGGCCTAGAGCTGCAGTGTGCCTACGAGTTATCTCCTCAGAGCCTCCATGTTGCTCAACTGTGCCACTCTCTAAGCCAAACAGCATGAAAATGCATTATCTTCTCCCCAGTGTGGGACATGACTCCCAAGGATGAGCCTCCCTGGCACTGAGGGATTACTACCAAGCACGAACTGATGACGTAACTAGAAAAAGACCTTGAGTAAAAGGGTCAACTCAGACCAGCAGAATATCTCAGCTTACATGTAATATCAGGTGTTAAAAACTGCTTTTTCACCTTGAATAAAAGGGGGAAATGGAAAAGACAAATGAGTTTATATGGCTATGAGTCTCCAAAAAGTCAGGAGGTCATCAGAGGGATCATGCTTATGCTTGCCTCAGCAGGGTCCCAGAGACAGCCAAAGTGGATACAACCCCAGGTACTGGTTCTCCTGAGGGCTACAGAGACCCACAGTTTCTACAGTCATGGCAGATGGTTCTGGAGTTCAGTGCCATGGCAGTTGGCCTTACTTTGGAGTTTGTGTTCCTGAGTGTGATGAAGTTGGACTCAGATGTAACCTTTCTATATATGTCTCCACTGTCACTTTTACTGGACCTGTGGTTGGTGCTGGAGTTAGTGTATACTCAAGAGACCTGAAAGTCTGGACTGTTCATGTGACAGCCATGGCCTGATCCTCGGCAGATTTACAACTCCTACCATCTGGTTTATTGGATTTACCCTGGCCAGTGAACAGGGAAGTGAAGAAGGTCAAGCGCCACACCAGGGAGCCAAGAGTGCCTACAACTGCAAGTAGGAGAATTGCATCCATCATCTATGTGGAATCTAAGCCCCCTCATGATATAGAAGTAGAGTGGACATAACCATCCCAGGGTCCACAGGATGGAGGAATAGAGTACAGATTGGAATGGACTTACTGATAATCTACTATGGTATTATTATGATTAGGAATGGAAGAAATTGTAGCATTGATGTGGAGAAAGTGGCCATGGTATTTGCTGAGAGTAGGGAGAGGGAAGAAGAGATATGATGTGGGGACATTTTCAGGACTTGAAGTTGTACTGGGTGGTGCTGCAGGGGCAGATGCTGGACATTGCATGTCCTGCCATGGCCCACTAGGTGGACTCGGGGAGACTGTAAACTACAATCTAAACTATTATCCATGTGGTGCAGCAGTGCTCCAAAATGTATTCACCAAATGCAATGAATGTCCCATGATGATGAAAGAGGTTGTTGATGTGGGAGCAGTGGGGTTAGGGGGTTGGGAGGTCTATGGAGACCTCTTAAATTTTTTGAATGTAATATTTTAAAATAAAAAGACAAAAAAAAGGACAGGCTCCCTCCCCCCCAAAAAATACTTGAGTAACTATATTACTCTCACACAAAACACAAAGAGAATTTCAGAGAAAGGAAAAATATCAGGGTTAACAAGGAATATTGCGTAATAATAAAGGCATCAATTCTCAAAAAGATGTAATAATTCTGAACATGAGTGTGCCTCACAACAGTGTGTCAAAATACATGGGAACAAGAATTGAGACTATTTCAAGGGGAAATTGAGAAATCTACTTGGATAGCCCTGTTTCCATAACTGACTCATCCAGAGGGCAAAAGATCAGTAAAGATACAGTGGCAATAGACAGCATCATCGATGGACTTGATTAAGTTTTGCATTATAAAATTCTCGATCCAACAACAGCTGACTATATATTGTTCTTAAACACTATTGAATTTTAGAAGCAAGCAAAAGACAATATTACAGCAACATGGTTAGGGTCACATGAAACTTAAAGTACGGGCAAAATTACACTACATTGTTTAGGGATGCATAGTTGTATAACATGACTGAAGTCGTATAACAGGACTAAAGAAAAGTGAAGAATAATTAAAACAAGAGTAAAATAATGGTTGCTTGTAGAAAGGAGAGAGAGTGTTTGGTCATTAAGGGGACACTTGTAAGGTTTCTAGAATACAGAAAAGGCTCTATTTCTTATTATTAGATCCCTTATAATTATCCATTAAAATATTCATTCATCACTTATGTACTTTTTTTTAAAAGGTTTATTTTATTTATTTCCCTCCCCTTTCTCCCCTTCCCCTGCCCCAGTTGTCTGTTCTCTGTGTCCATTTGCTGCGTGTTCTTCTTTTTGTCTGCTTCTGTTGTTGTCAGAGGCACAGGAAGCTGTGTTTCTTTTTGTCGCATCATCTTGCTGCATCAGCTTTCTGTGTGTGTGGCGCCATTCCTGGACAGGCTGCACTTTCTTTCACGCTGGGCAGCTCTCCTTATGGGGCGCACTCCTTGTGCATGGGGCTCCCCTACGTGGGGGCACCCCTGCGTGGCATGGCATTTCTTGTGCACATCAGTACTGTGTGTGGGCCAGCTCCACACATGTCAAGGAGGCCTGGGGTTTGAACCGTGGACCTCCCATGTGGTAGATGGATGCCCTATCCATTGGGCCAAGTCCACTTCCCCACTTACGTACTTTTATAAACACGTTTTATTTCACAATGAAAAGAAAAAAGCACACTTTATATAGTTGTTATAGGAATGAGAATTGGAAATGCTTGCTGGTGCTCATAATAGCTTGCTTAGCACAGTGATTGACATACTTTTAGAATTTTTTTTAAGGCACTGCTACTGTTATTACCACATTAGTGGAGAATGCAGTTGCTTACATTTTGAGAAGTTGGGTTTTGGAAAAACATTCAGCCACAGGGGAAAAAAATGTGTGAAACTTAGAAGTTGTGAACTGTATTCCATAAGAATTTAATTCATGTATTTTTTGATACCTTTGGCAATCATTATTGAGTATCTCCTATTGCCAGGCCTCTTTTTCAGTGAAACAGGTTTCAGGTGCATAGCAGTGGACTATATTCAGTGAAAAAAGAAATGTGATTTTGAACAAGTAGGTCAATGTTTAGAAAACATCATTTGATACAATGAAGGAAATAAAACCAGGCAGTATGATGGAGAACAACTGAGGCACTGTCATAAGTTAACATATGGGGAACAGCCTAACAGAGGTATGAGGATACAGTAGTATTTAAAAATATATTCTGAATATGAAAGATTATTTTAAAATCACTGGCAGGGTTTGCTCCACCAGATGTCAAAATATTTGATAAATTGTGTTATTTAAGACTGTGAGGTATGGTCACAATGCTAGATAAAGACAAGGATGGTACAAAAGAGAGCGCTTAATAAAGGAATGGAGAGTAAAGGGTTGACTTCAAATAAATAATGCTAGGACATTTGGGATGTATGTACAAGAAAATTAAGTTAGACCCTACTTCATACATTATGCACAATTTATTTCACATGCTTAAAAATATGCTCATTAGAGAATGGTATATTTCTTGTTTTGTCAACTGGTATATCTGAAATATCCCAAACAATACCGTACCTATTATAGGCACTCAGTAGATATTTGTCAAACAAATGTGTACCACTAGGCAGTAACACTAAATTTGAAATGTGCGTATTGTTGATTCAACAATTTCAGTTTTAAGAATTTGTGTTTCAGATATATATCTTCTTCAGAATTCAATATATTTACAAAATAAATATTTATAATGCTATAAAACAATAAACATAATATTTGTCTATCCACTGATGGCAGCTTTAATAAATTTGATCAAATATCTATTATCAAATATTCTGCAACTATTAGAAAACATTTAAAACATTAAATGAACTTACCTGGAAAATTGTCTAAAAAATACTTTTAAAAGAAATGTGAGGTTGTATGACAATATGTATCAATACATTTTTTTTTTATTTTTTATTTTTATACTTGATTATATTTTTATTTTTTATTTTATTTTTTTTAATTAATTTTTTTATTGACTTTGTAATAATGTTACATTAAAAATATATATGTGAGGTCCCATTCATCCCCACCCCCCCCACCCCCCCTCTCCCCCCCCAACAACACTCGTTTCCATCATCATGACACATCCATTGGATTTGGTGAGTACATCTTTGGGCACCTCTGCACCTTATAGACAATGGTCCACATCATGGCCCCCACTCTCCTCCATTCCATCTAGTGGGCCCTATGAGGATTTACAATGTCCGGTGATTACCTCTGAGGCACCATCCAGGGCAGCTCCATGTCCCAAAGACGCCTCCATCTCTCATCTCCTCCTGCCCTTCCCCATACCCATCGTCCACCATGTCCACTTTTCCCAATTCCATGCCACCTCTTCTATGTGGACATTGGATTGGTTGTGTCCATTGCACCTCTATGTCAAGAGGAGGCTCAGATTCCACATGGATGCTGGATGCAGTCCTCCCATTTTCAGTTGTAATCACTCTAGGCTCCACGGTGTGGTGATTGTCCTTCTTCAACTCCATCTTAGCTGAGTGTGGTAAGTCCAATAAATCAGATTTTAGGTGCTGGAGTCTGTTGAGGCTCAGAACCTGGCTATCACATTGTCGGTCCAGAGATTCAAATCCCCTAAATATATCTTAAACCCCAAAGTTAACTGCACCTCCGGCACATTAGCATGAAAGACTTATGAAGGGAGATCCCATCTGAGTCCAGATTCATCACACATACACACCATTTCCAAAGAGGGGCCATCTGCCCTGATAGTTAACCCCATCGGCCATGACCATAACTCTCATGGGTCTCTTTAGCCTTCAAAGGAACCATTATCTGGGGGTTGTATCTGCTTTATCTGTCTCTCTGACTCTGCTCAGTTGTGCATGAGGGCAATCCTTCTGCCAGCCTCCAGACTCTTTTTTAGAAACTCGTAGCCATATAAACTCATTTCTCCTTTCCTTTTCCCCCTTACTTTAGGTCAAACAGCATTTTAAAGTCATGGTATTTTATGTAGACATGGATATTCTGCTGATCCGCATTGAACCTTCCGTATAAGGTCCTTTTCCAGTTGCATCATCAGTTGGTATTTGATAGTGGTCCCTCGTTGCCAGGGAGGCTCATCCCCGGGTGTCAATACATTTTTTAAAACAAGATTACCTCTATTCCTTTCTCTTGGTAGTCATACAATAATGCATATAAAATACCTAAGACATATCCATCATAATACTCATAAATACAATTTTACCATAGAGTGAAGTATATAATTGCTTAATCATATTACTTGAACAAATTTTAATACATAGTTGGAATACTTTCAAATCCAAAGTATAAATTTTATACTTATGGAAATAAAGATATTTAAAGGTAAGTGGATGTGCTTTGTAAATAAAATTATAATAATACACAATTGAATTTTTTCCCTGGTATTTAATTCTCTTAAAGCAATTCCTGAAGAAAAATAAAATTCTCATTTGAATGTGTAAATTTTCTCAATTTGTTTTAAATCATCTCTTTTCTCTTTAGTCAAATTAAACATGCGCTTTCAAAATAATATAGGAATGTGAAAGGAATATAATTATTTATTTGAAATTTCTCAGGTATCATACAATTAACTCTTATATTAAGTTGCCTTAGAATATCTTCACATTTATCTGCAAAACCTGGTAATAAACAAAATTTGGTCATAGCAGATAATATTGTATGTTTTCTGTATAAGTTTCCAATTAGAGATGTCTAACCGAAGGTTATTTATTTATTAATTTATTTTGAGATACCGGTGCCAGGTATTAAAGCCAGGACCTTGTATGGGAAAGCCAGCTCTCAAACACAGAGACACATTGGCTCCCTTGAGTTGTTTTTTTTCAGTTGTTTTGCTTGTTTTTATTGTATTTTATATTTTTAGGAGGCACTGGGAACAGAACCTGGGACCTCCCATGGGGGAATCAGGCCCTCGATAGCTTGAGCCACATCCTCTTCCCAAGATTTATTTTTAATTAGCACATTATTCACAATTGCTCAAATATATTTTCAAAGAATATTTTTGGGTCTTTCTGTATAACTTCCTTACATATGAATAGCTCTGCTGGGGATTATAAGCATCTGAATAGCATTTACTTGTCTTTATTGGAGGTCTTTTGACTCTCAGACAAGTTAAATCACTCCTCAAGTGGCTGTCCATTTAAAAGATAAATAAGAAAAAAGAATCACATTATGTAGGCTTTTATTTTTAAGTATTAAAAACTATTTAAAATAGCTGTTTGTTTACCAGAGATAAAAATAATAATCTACCAATGGAAAATGGAAAGTTTTATAGAGTTTTTCTCTAACCAATACAATTTAACCAAGAAAATTTAAATGCTGATTTTTAGGCTTTAATTACTTATTTATTTTTATTCAACCTGAAATAGAGTTCTTCTTGTCTGTGTATGTGCTTCTCTGTTCTTGGTTGAGTGTCCAATTATATACCCACAAAGGGGACGGGTTTTCAAATCAATTTGTCCTAATGACATGGTCAAATCAAAGCCCTATCCTGATTTAATAAAGTAAAAGTGAAACCTCTCAATTTTAATATAATCAAAGGGGTATCACGCCCAGAGGAACAGACCAGTTTACAAACATAACAAATATTTTGGAATTCACAAATAATATCAAACTGCCATAGTGTTGTATCAAAAACATTTGAAAAATACAGAGCTAGCTTCATCTGTGTGTCCTCCAGTCCTGTTGAACTGGAAAGGGCACATCATTCACAGAAAAGTGTACTAGAATGTCCTTGACTCTCTCTGATAGTTGTTATTGAGATTGCATGAACAAACTTTAATTTAGACATCTTTATGTATGAACTTTTCTGGCATAAACCACTCTATTTGACAGTTTTAAATACGCAGTGACTAAAATGTTCACACTTCTTTCTTCAAACAAAATCATTTTTTAAGACTTTTGTTACCTTCATCAGACTCTGGATGAATTGCCAAAATGTGTATTCTTAGCTTGCATTTTAAGCAAGTTGATAGGAAGGAAATGCAAATTGTACTGCTGATATTATATGTTACTGTTAAAAAATGCAAAGAGCAATTTCATTTTGAATGGAGATCTAGGAAAAAGAAAGTCAGTTTCTTCTGATGACGATGATTGCTACCATCCTAATAAAAAATGAGTGCTAAGATGCATAATATTCCCTTTTTCCACAGACTTTTCTGTTATTTCATTGGGTTTTCAATAACATTTTCTATCAAATAAAACCTTCTAATCCTTGGCAATGAGGTCAATACAACCTTGGAAGCATTGGTGAACTTTAGATCATGCATGTAGATGGTGAAAAAGAGGCAAGATTTATGTGCTAAGCCACACAGCTATGTAACTAGTTAGGGCCAATTCTTGCCTAATTCATGGCTTTCACAAAAGGATGACGTTGGGCAGCAGCCACAGCACAAAAGCCAATATTCTATCTATACAATCAAAAATATCTCCTTATTGTAGATCAGATATTTCACATACATTCATAAACACAATTGTCCTTCCCATCTGGAGTCAAACACAAGTCACACCCTATAGAATTTGTATTTGAATTAAATATCTTGAACTATGTCCATTCCTGGTGTTTGCTTTTAAAAAGTTTTGAAAAACCATTAATAAGGGCAAGATTAACAAATGGACAAATACAGAAAATACAAATATAAAGCATAAAATAGCAGGATAAAATATTCTGAGTCATGTATCAATTACAAAATGAAATAAATCAAAATGTAAAAGAATAGGTATGAATTGTCAAATTCGACTTTTTAAAAAATCCGCTAATATTCTAAATACAAGAAATATACAAAAAGCATAAAGTCACAAATATTAAAAATAAGTAAGAAAAAACTCAGAGAAATTCTAACTATAAGGAGCTAGTTTAGTGACATAAAAATCACTATATTTTTTGTATAAAAATCAAAGTAGATTTTAAAAAAAACCTCTTAGAATATTGAGCACAACATGCCTATATAGCAATTATAATATAATAGATGTGCAGTACCAAATGCATTCTTTCTCCTTTACCTCCATCTCCAATTGGAGAAATTACAAGTAATTGATGGATCAAATAAAAATTGAGAAGGTAATAGATGGCATAAACAACATAATTAAAAAGCTTGATCTAATGGCCATTTGTAGAACCTTGTATGCAGTTCTTTTTTTAATCACAATTAGAACGTTTATGAAAAAATATAGTACCTTAGGCTAAATAGCAACACTCATGCCCAAGTCGACAAGATTGAGGAATGAACAAACATAAGGGCAGAACCAAAGTAGATTTATTAATATTGTAGTAACAGAAGAATTTGTAACATTGATATAAAGATAGTAGTTACCAGAGGTTTGGAGGGGGGGAGGAATTAAAACAGTCAATACTACATATTTTTTAAAGAGTTAAGAAAAAACCTAAGTAAAATAATAGGACAAAAAAATTAAATTAAATGAAGGTACATACTTAAGTTAGGAAAATAATGAAAGAAAAAAACAAACAGAAAAAATGAACTGAAAACAACAATTTATTCTTTGAAAGATAGATCTTTGGGACAATTGATTAAGAAAAAGATTGAAATCACACTAAATGAAATGTGGTATATGCATAATAATATATTGAATGAATGCATTTAAAGTAGAATAAAAGACAAGTATGAATAATTATATGTCAAAAATTTAAACATGAAATAAAACATTTCTTAGAAATGAAACTTAAAACTGAACTCAAAAAGAAATAGAAAACCTGATTCTTTCACTGAATATTGAAGTGATCAGAAAACTACAAATGTATATACATCATCTCCACAGCTTCACTAATAAAATAAAACCTAGCACCAGGTCAAAGTTTTTGAAGACAATTTCCCTTTTCCATTGCAATTTTCAAGTTTACTGACATATAAATTGCATTCTCTTCAATTTCATGGACTTACACAAATATAAATGTGTGTAATCATCAAAATCATGATATGTTTTATACCACCACAAAAAAAGTTTACTCATGTCCCTATGCAATTAATACATCTCCTCTTCCTGCCTATTAAAATTTCTTAGTCTCATATTTTTGATGTATACTTCAGTGTGAAAATTTATTTTATGTGATATTAATAAAGCCTTTTTTGCTTAAGTATTTGGGGGATATATTTCCTTTCACTTCCTTTCAACCCTTTATATTTAAGTGTGCTTCTTGTAGGCAGTTATGACAGTGCTCTTGTTTTTTATCTACCATGTCATGAGTGACCAATAATTAGAGGGTTTTTGATCATTAACTCTTATTTTAATTATTAATATGATTAGATTTATTACTGCCATTAGTTTATTCTTTTTTTTCTTGATTGTTTCTCTTTCCTTTCTCTCTTTTTTTTTTTGCCATCTTTTGGTTATTAGACAACTTTTATCTATTGACTGTTTTTTATGGGAATATCACTTGTAGTATTTTTAATGTATACTATGCAAATTACATTATATTAACCTAATATTTCACAGACTACTTGTATTTTAGTTGTCTTATGATTTAATCTATATCTGACAATGACACCAGAAAATGTCATGATTTTTGCTTTAAAGAGTCATTTATAGTTCAAATAATTTAAGATGAAAAAGCAAGAAGTTGATCACTCTTTTCAAATTCACTATATTTTTATTGATCTCCTATCTTTTTATTTGATCAATTACTGAGATAAGAATATAGAAATATTCTACAATAATTGTGGATTTTGTAATATACTCAGTATTTAGCCCCTTGTATTTGAAGACTGTTTTTATGTACACACATATGTAACATTCTTTCGCATCTATGAAGACTTTTTAACTCTTACATTTTTGTGTCTTGTATCTGAAATACATTTTATCTCACTTAAAAATAGCACCTCTCTGTTATTCTTATTAATGCTTGTATGATTTATACTACTGTTAAGCCTTGTTAATGAGTTTCAAAATTATTTCTGTTGAATTATCTGTAGAAATTCTACTTGTTCTTTTTTTAACCTCTATGTCTTTGCTCATTATGTTTAGACTTTCCTTTAAGTCTGTGCATGTCTTTTTTTAGTTTGTTTGTTTTGTTTGCTTTTTGTTTTTTTTAGGAGGTACTGCGAATAGAATTGGTGACCTTGTGCATGGGAAGCAGGCATTCAACATCTGAGCTACACTTGCAGCTCATCTATAATAACTGTTTTAAATGTCTTTTTTTTCCCCTAATTCCACAATCTTTGTCACTTATGGATCCGGTTTTACTGATTGATATTTCTCCCTATCATGGGTCACATTTTCACATTTTCTTTGTATATTTAATACTTTTTAGAATCGTATTTCTGGAAGTCATCTTTTAACAAATGTTAAAATTGTTATATTTTAGTTGTATATTTAGTACTTTTTATTGAATATCATATCTCTGAAAGTTGTCTTTTAACAAGTGTTAAAGTTAGATTTGCATTTGGGCAAATGTACTCATTATGAGCCAAGTGAGTAAATGTTGTTTGAACAGATCTGGGATAGCTTCCACTCTAGGACTCCTTTTGCCCATACAGTGATGAGTGATTCTTCTGTGGTCTTTACTCAAATCCTTGGTTACTATGCACCCCAAATTCTTATCACCTCTGCCCCCCAAATTTCTTTCATCAGTTCAGCAAGACACTCATGTTCTGCTTGGGTTCATCCTCCCAATCCCAGAATTTTGATTGTGCTTTTAGGCAGAAAGTCGAAGTATTCAAAGGTTTCACCTCAGTAGATTTTCTTCTTTTATTGATTTCATTCCTGAGCTGCTTAGTGCCCATTTTTAAAAAGCTCTTGTTATACATATTTCATCCAGTTTTCTGTTTTCTCATGGTGATGGGGCAACTCTGACAGCAATTAACCCTTCATGACCAGAGGTGGAAGTTTACAAAATTATTTTTTAATCAATTCAGAATCTTTAAGATAATATGAAATAATTAAACACTGTTCAATTAAAATTTTTAGAAAGTATAACTTGCTACCAAAACAAGGCAAGGCAAGCATAAGAAAGTAAACTTACATGCTAATGTCATAATGAAAAATAATCAAAATTTCTAAACAAACTATCATATATCCAAATTCATTGATGGCTTAGACTATGCAGGCACAAGTTACATTTATTCCTGTAATTTAATAATGATACTAGAAAAAGTACAGAATAAAAGACAAAATTAATCATAATTGATACAAAACAGCATTTCTGACAATTACTATTTAAAATGATTTAAATATCTGGGGGGAAATATAAATTGAGAAATCTTCTTAATAAGGAAATTATCAGCAGCATATAGAACAAAATCACATGATGAATAAGGAAATGTTCAGTTAGTCACATTACATTTAGAAATGAGAATAAAAAGTCCTGATAGCACCATGTATGCATTCAATATTGTACTGGAGGTTCTAGTCAGATTTATAAAACATGAAATACATAGTAGAGTCATACCTCAGAGATACTGCAGGATCAGTTTCAGAGCACAACAATAAAGCAATAAAACAGTAAAGCAATAAGGCAAGTCACATGAATTTTTTGTTTCCCAGTACATATAAAAGTTGTAGTTACATTGTACTATAGTATCTTAAATGTGCAACAGCATTACACCTAAACAAAAATGTATATACCCAATTAAAAATACTTTTTGCATTTATAAATACATTATTGTACACACAATAACTTACATGTACATATGAAATAGAAAATATTTAATGTAATATAAAAATGTAAAATGTATTACAAATATGTGTACATGGGTTAAGTATAAATATGTATATATTATTTTTGTATACATATTTACAGATTTATAACTATTAAAATACCATATAATATTTATATATATCCTAAATGTATATAATACTTGTAATAGATATATTTATTTCCCTATAAAAATTGACAACAATGAAGTTTTCCATATAGATTGATTCCTCCTTTCATGGAAGATTTCCCTGTGGCATGCAATGCTATTTTATAGCATTTTACCCAAAGTAAAGTGCTTTTTCAAAGTTGGAGTCACTTCTCTCAAACCACCCTGCCACTGTTTCATCATTTAGGTTTATGTAATATTCTAAATATTTGGTGTCATTTCAACCATGTTCACAGCAATTTCACCAGGAGTATATTCCATCTCAAGGAACCACTATCTGTATTCACCCATAAGAAACAACTCCTTGTTAAAGTTTTTTCATGAGATTGCAGCAATTTAGTCACATCTTCAGGCTACACTTCTCATTCTAATTCTCTATTTACATCACATCTGCAACCGTTTCTCTGCTGAAGTCTTGAAACACTTCAAAGTCATGCATCCTCATGGATAGAATCAATTTCTTTCAAATTCCTGTGATTGTTGACATTTTGGTTTCCTCATATGGGTTATGAATGTTCTTAATGGCATCTAGAATGGTGTATCCTTTTCAGAATGCCATCAAAGGAATCACTAGCTGTGTCAGCCACACTCTTATGAAATTTATTTCTGGAATAATAACACTTGGAAGTCCAAATTACTCATTGATCCATGGGCTGCAGAATGGATGTTGTGTTAGCAGACATGAAAACAACATTCACTTCATTGTACATTTCCATCAGAGCTCTTGGGTGATCAGGTGTATTGTCAATCAGCATTAATATTTGAAAAGAATCTTTTTTTTTTCTGAGCAGTAGGTCTCAACATTGAACTTCAAATATTCAGTACAGCATGCTGTAAATAGATGTGCTGTTCATCCAGGCTTTGTTATTCCATTTATAAAGCATAGGCAGAGTAGATATACCATAATTCTTAAGGACTCTAGAATTATTGTAATGGTAAATGAGCATTGACTTCATTGTAAAACCACCAGCTGCATTAGCCCCTGAGAATTGAGTCAGCCTGTCCTATGAAGGCAGACATTGATTTCTGTCTACCTACAAAAGTCATAGATTTAATTTCGTTCCCATATAATGCAATTTAGTCTCCACTGAAAATCGTTTGTTTATTGTAGCCACCTTCATCAATTATCTTAGTTAAATGTTCTGGATATCTTGCTTCAGCTTCTACATTAGCACCTGCTGCTTCACCGTGCACTCTTATGTTGTAGAGTTGACACTTTTTTCTGCATCTTCTGCATCTCTCAGCCTTCAAAGAATTGAAAAGAGTTAGGGATTTGCTGTGGATTAGGTTTTGGCTCAAGGGAATGTTGTTGCTGGTCAGTTCTTGTCAGATTAATCTATAATTCAATGCAACCGTAAGAAAATATATATAAAGAATTTTCAAGGAACTTTATAAACTGGTTCTAAATTGTTTTGGAAGAGCAAAAATCTTAAAATAAACCAAGATAAAGTTGAAGGAGAAAAGGAAGGAATATTTGCCTTACCATATGTTAGTAATATTTAATGGGACTCTAATCACAATAGAATTATACTGGTAAAAATCTATTAATGGGGGGGGGAGAGAAGTTGACAACTGACAAATGTTACACTATACATTTAGAAACAAATCAAATTCATATGGAAACTTGATGTATGACAGATCTGGCATTGCAGATCTATTGGAAATGGAGAGACTAGTAAATAAGCTTTGATAGAAACATGATTGTGCAGAAATTAGTAAAATTCTCTTACTCTGTTAAACCATAAACCCATATATATCAAATGACATCTAATTGTTTTAAAGCATAAGATATTATCAGTATTGCATCAGGAGGGAGAATAATTTCCCAACAATACTCAGGTGTAAGAAAAAGACACAAAATTTAAAACATTAAATTTAAACTTTGTTTCATCAATCTCTACCATATTAATTCAAATCATACATTATTATATAACTAAAAAAGTGTGAGAATTCAGTATATATAAAAGAACTTATGGATGAGGAAAATACACCCTAGAAAAGCTGAAAAATATATAAAATGTAATGCAAGACAGGAAACATAAGTGGAAAATGGATATATGTAAAATTACTAATATAAAATTCATTAATAGTTGGTGAAATGCAAATTAAAGCCACAAGGACATTCTATACCCTACCAACCAGAACAGCAAAATTAAGCAATTCTAAAAACAGTAAATTTATCTAGGATGAGGAACTTACCTACTACTAATGTGCATCATAGTTGGAAAACTTATTTTAAAAATATTGGCAAATCTAATAAAATTATAGGTGAATATCTTGTTTGACCCAGTAAATAAACTTCCATATCTGTACCTTAGAATAACTCTAGAGTTTGTACATAAAATGATGTATACAAGAATATTCATATTATCTTCGTATTAAAAAAGAACAATAGAGAATTCAATAGAGCAATGAAATATAATCTTAGATTAAAGATGGATATACATTTTTGGTGTGAATAAGAATTCAATTTAATATATTAAAAATCTGCAATATCTATGATACAAAAATTAGATCAATTATGTATATAAACCTGAAGCTCAGAGGGGAGTTCCAGGCTAGTTAAATTAATCTAGATTTCATATTACTACCAGTGATATTCAAAATAAAAAGTAGAGTTATGATAACCTTGACAGAGGGTTTAGAGAAGGAAAGAAATGAAATCATGATCAGACTGTTCAAGAAAGCTTAAAAGTATTTTTATGGAATCTAGTAAAAGAAAGTAAGGGTGTTCAAACCTTAAGTGAAAAATACGGTTGTGTTACTTAACAGCCTAAGAATCACCAGTGACCATTTTGATCTACAGTTCTGTGGAGTGGAGGCTAGAATAATGACTAGAAAGGGACAAAACAGAAGCTGTATGTGTACAAATAATATAAGATGACTGAGTATGGGAAAAAATCAGAGAAAAAAGGCTAGTAGCATCTAAAGAACAGCAAGCCTCTCCTAAGTATGCTTTCTATTCCCTTGCCTATTTCTCACTTCTTAATACTCTCTTGGCTACACTAAAATTCCCTGCCTAATCTGTGCTTGCTCTAGCATCTGGATGTGTCTAAATAAAAACACACCTATGCTGACTTGTCTAACTTTTAATTCTTAATCACTAGGCCCAAGTGGACACTTAGTGTCCCTGGGAGTTCATAGTACAAGATCCTAGTCCATTCACTCATTCATGCTCCAAATAAAGGTATGGAAATTACCTTTCTTTGCAAGGTAGTTTTTTTGAAAACAGTGCTTGAGGGAGTATAAAGTGCTACGTCATTTTTTAGGTAGGAAGACAAATCATTGTATGCTTCTCCCCTCTCTTTTCCTCTGTATTGTGAATTCCAGATGCCGTGGTCTCTTTTGAATATCAGTTCTGTCTCCCTAACCCAGGGAGTCTGCCTGGTTTGCACAGGTCCCCATAGCCTGCACTATGGTCTCGAAACCCTTTCAGAACAATAAATTGGGATAAGAGTAGGGTACATCTCCTTTGTTTTCCATCGTTCGTGGATCTCTGTCCTTCATTCTTTCATGTCCAATATCTTACAAACCATTGCCTCATATATTTTCTCTGCTTTGTGAGTGTTTCATGTGGGAAGGTAAACCTAGACTCTGTTACTCCATCTTGACCAAAAGGAGAAGTGAAGGGTGCATGGGTTTTTAGGCATAGACTCTTACTGTGTCTGAAAACCATATTAGTAAACCACTAACACATTATTTACAATTGGAGGATAAATCACTCTATCAGATGATAGACTTTAATAACTACTGAGATAAAACAAAACAAAACAAAAAAACTCATCCAACTGAATCTTCCTTCAAAGTTCTGGAATCCCAGTAAGTTCTTTGCTTCAAAGTTCTGGAATCGGTGGACAGGATCATTGCCAGCTCCCTCTAGCAAATGGAAAATGTTTTTCTCTTCTGCATACCGTGCTTTACAATGAAAGAGCTACCAAAATCATGAAGAAAAGCTTTGATGCAAAATGATATTCTCCTTGTCAACTTTCTCTCTCACTACTCAAGTGGAAAGGAGGTTTAAAAACTGTCAGAAGTAGTTAAGCTGCCTGAGTGAAAATTGAATTCCCGGAGTGAAGTTTTGCCATTTGGTAGCTTCCGTTCATCCTCATACCCTTACAGTTTGGTTCTCTCTCTTCCTCTCATTCTCCCCCTGTTCCATTTCTCTCTCTCCTGCTTTGTTCACTGATCCTGCTTAGTTCACTGAAGTTACAGACAGCAACAAGGAATACAGTCACATTGTGGTCTTGCCTCATATCATTTCAGCTCAGCGATGGAAGAAGAAAAGCCTGCTTTATCCAAGAGTGCATTTATAAAATCTCCAAAAGGCCTCTTTGACCTGGTATGGGCTGATTACAACCTGTAGTCCAGAAGGATGCATGGAACTGGATTATATTTATCCCAGTGGAAAGGATCAGGGCCAGAAGATCATGAGTATGTTATCTCCTGCTCTAAAGGGTATGAAGAGTCACCTTGTAGAAATAATCAACAGCTACTTCACAAGGGACTGGCCAATATAAATGCCATCTATGAAGGAAAGGCTTTATTAAAGTCTGAGAAATCATGTATCTTCTCCCCTTTGTACTACAAGATGTGATATCCACATCTTAAAGCATTCTATCTTGTTATTTTCTTGCTGATATTTTAATTTTCTACAATGGATTTTGAGAATTGCTCTTGGCTTGAATCCTGCCATGTGTGTCTTTCTATTTCCAAAGGCATAGGGAATACATAAAATGTTCTTTTTATTGCATTGAAAATATGTATTTGAACTGCAGCTTGCAGGGGTATTTTTGGAGTGGTAAAAGACAAAGCATGCTGTAATGTAAGTTAAGATATAGGAATTTCCTTATCTTGGACCCTAATCTTTGAACTATTCTCAGAGTAGCCAATATTAAAGTTTTTCTGTTGACAATTCGAGAATACCTATTGTGTTTTTAAAAATTTAATATAGTCTATTATGAAATAATGTTCATTAAAATGTTTAAAAGAAAAATAAAACACGAAATAACCAGAATCCTTTGTAATTAAAAGAGAAATTTACATGAGCATGTATGTGTGTTTGTATATGTGTGTTTTTGTGTGCATTTGCATGAGTATCTGAAATAAGTCCTAAGAAAACCAACTATATTTAATCAGAAATTTAAAATGGGTTCATTGCCATACTAAAATCCATGCCAATGATATATATTGTTTATATATATTACAGCCTATAGCAGTTTGATATGGTTATGAATTCCAAAAATAGATATTAGATTATGTTTGTAATCTGGTCTGTACGTGGGCATGATTAAGTTATGATTAGGACTTTGATTGGGCCATGTTAGGGCACTGAGTCCCCAACCCTTAGTGAGTAGGGACTCACAGATAAAAGGCACGGCAATGGACAGAGTTAGGGTTTTCTGATGTTGGAGTTTTAATGTTGGAGTTTGATGCTGAAGCCTTAAGCTGGAGCCACGTGAAGTCAGCATGCAGTAGAAACAGAAGCAAGCCCCAGGAAGAAGAGAGGACCTGGGCCAGGAGAAGAACACAGGGGAAAAGAGATGGCTCCTTAGACATGGTAGAAACCCCAGGGAGAGAGACAGAGCCATTCACCTGATAGTCTACAGGCTGATCTTGTGGAGAAAACAGAGGAGCTGAGCCCAAAGGAACCCAGGAAGCCTAAACCCTCACAGACATCGGCAGTCATCTTGCTCCAACATGTGAAAATAGACTTTGGTGAGGGAAGTAACTTATGCTTTATGACCTGGTATCTGTAAGCTCCGACCCCAAATAAATACCTTTTGTAAGAACCAACAAATTTCTGGTATTTTGCATCAACCCCCCTTTGACTGACTAAAATACAACCATACACACATACATGTATACATACACATATTACATATTCATATTATTTACTTATAATGGACTTTACAAAGACAATTTTGCATGTGTGTATAGAATGAAAGCTTTGAGTTTTACCACGTCCATAACATCTATGAATGTTGAAATAATATTCACTGTGCACTAATAGATAAGAACAGAGTGAATATAAATATATAAATATATAATAATGGTTAATTTATTTTAATTAGCTTTAGTTTCCTTACCTTTTAAAGGGAATTAATTTAAATTGGGCCAACAATTATTGAGACATGAAAATATAATAGGATGTAAAATGTGACACGAAATGATAAAAATTTCTAAGTGATTCAGAATGATAATGCTTTCTAGAATGGAATTCATGCATAGGTTCTGTATTTGGTCATGAGCATGGAATTAGCACGTTAGTATTCTATATTTATGTTTTTTGATTATTTTCTTTCTTGCTTTCCTCTTTTTAAAATATTTTTAAACTTGGTGAGACTGCATTTATCATAGCTAGCTCAGAACTTTAGTAATTAAAAATTCTCTTTTGCAATCCCTTTATTAGTTCTGGAAAGTAATTAGTTCATAATTAAAATGATACTATTTTTTGTAAAGTAAGGGCAAAGGTGATTTCCAAACTGTAAGAACTAATAAACTGTTTCTCTGGTGAAACTTTTGGTTTTGATTTACACATTTTAAATATTGTTATGATGAGCAGCTTTGAATGACTGAATGATTCTATATTGCCTCATCATTTCCAGCTATATTCAGTAATGAATTCATTTTTAAAATATTATTTAACCTTGATCGGTAGGTTGAATTGATTACTTTACTTCAGATGTGTGTATGTTTTTTTTTACCACTTATAGGTGCAATTTTTTTCTTAAAAGCTTCTTCCAAGGAGTTTCTCTTTTTTAATGTTCAGCTTAGGTAAATAATACTTTGCAATCAGCTTAGCATAAGATGCATTTGCTGCTAAAATAATTGATGTATATCAACATTATACATAAAACATCATGATTTCCCAAAAGCAATACTCCATTTGAGAGATTGTAAAAAAGGAAAAGAGCACGTTCTTCTTTTCAAACAATATTCGTAAATTATAGAAATGGACTCATTATATCTTATATAACTAATATATTTCGATATGTGTTCTAATGACTTACCAGAGTTATTTTAATAAGTATAAATGTATTTTACCAAGTAAATGCTCAAGACATTTTAAACATGTATATTATACTTAGTAGTAATGGCATCAACATCATTATTTATTTCTTTATCATCTCTCTTCATGTTTGTTCTTATTCTGGTAAATAAAATATTTTAAAGTCTTTGGTATTTAGATATTACTTCTTTATTTATTTTAATAAAGAAAATTTACTTCACATAATATATTTAATCTCATTTATCAGAACACTCTATTGCTGCTGCTGAAGATCCTCTCTAATATAATTAACTGTCAGAATAAGACTGTGTTTTATCCCTGATGTATGACAGGACAAACATGAGAATATTCTCTCATGAACTGTAACAAATGTATAATGCTAATACAGGGTGTTAATAATCCGGTTGGTTGGGAGAAAATATGCACAATGTAAGATATTGGTTATAGTTAATAGTAATACTTTGACGAAGTTCTTTCATAGTTTGTAAAAAGGTTTCACAGCAATGCAAGGTGTTGGTGGTGTGGTGCTATGTGGGAGCCCTGCATGTTGATATGCAAGTTTTTTTGTAAGTTTATTAATTTTACTATGTATTTATTGTTTATATAGGTTCATGTAGGAATGATATACTTGAATAAAATTTTATTAAAATACTTTAACAGTGAATCTTTCAAAAATACATTTTTTTCATAAATGTGCCCAGTGAAATACTTCATCTAAATAAACTGTATAATAGTCAATGTCTTAAATATGTGGTTACACTTATTCAAGACCTTGACAATAAGATAAAAATATATGCTAATGTAGATGCAAATTTTTGGTTGATTATTTTAAACATGTATCTGCTTATTTCTAAAGATTTCAAATGCATTTGAGTATGTATGTGTGATACTATATTTGAGTTGATACAATTGAATTAAATTTATTGATAACATCTGGAAAACTGGTAAACCTTAGCAGATATAATTTATTATACATCATATTTTTAAGAACTTACAGTATATTTGGCACTAGGTCAATGGACTTGCATGTGGTAAATCATGAGTTAGCAGAGTTATCTTCATTTTAAGATAAGATAAAGATATGGAGATTTTGCCCAAGAACATAGTGTTTTCAAATGCTGGGTTATTGTAAAGACTACTCTCTCAGCTAGAAGGTTATGCTGCATTGTATATTAAAGAGAGGGAGGAAAAACTAATTTTGAAGAAATACAAATTTTCAGACCACAGGCATCCTAAAACATCTTACTTACAAAAGGTTTGCCTTTGGTGTCAGAATGGTGGGCTTCATCTCAAGATCCAAAATGTGTAAGTTTGTTTTTTGTTTGCTGATTTTAGATGACCTGGAACAAGTTATCCAAATCAGTTGTACCTCCATTAACTGATCTCTATTTTCAGAGGGCATAATATATGTTTTGTACATATACTCTGAAAACGGATGATTTCCTCATAAGGCTTAAGAAACCTTAGATTTCAGCAGTAGGAGCAACAGCAATTATTTGTCAACTTTCTTCATTACCCTTAAATTTTCTACCTTGTCAGGGTTAGTAGGGAGAAGAAGAAGCTTTTCCACCTAAGAAAGGTTAGTAAGGAGAAGTAAATCTTGCCTTTTTTATGCGGAATTGCTATATTGCCTTTAGCTTGTGCTGTTTTTACTTTTATCTACTATTGTTTTCTAACCCATATATATGGGTATATATTCTGAAAAAGAATTCTACTTAATATTGTTGCTATCTATTTGAAAATTTATGGTACTTGAGCCTGTTATTAAATATAATTAAAATAAAATTTCAGTGAAGCATAGTCCATTCTTCCAAGATTGTGGTGTAAGATACCCCAGGGTGCTGTTTCTACAAGGAATTTTTTTTTTGAAAATTTTGAGCAAAACAGTTAAAATCTGGGTGAGTGCTGAATCAAGAATATGAATCTTTAAAAATCCTGTATTTTAATGTGTGATTGTTCTGGAATCTCAAAACTTCTCTAATAAAGAGAAAAAGCAGGAAAAGCAACTGGCCCTCTCCCATCAATGCCCTAGCATGGCGTGGAGACAGTTTGTGTTCCCATTGGGTGTCCCAAACCCTGCCTTCAGGAGAGCTTGTGTTAATACTGGCTTGCCTGTACATCAATACAAATCTGACACTTGGCTTCCTGAAAAACTGAACTAAAAATCTCAACTCAGACTTACCCTCCCAGGACTTGTCCTGTAGGCATAAGTAGTTTGCAGACAGCTAAATCAGTGTACAAAACAGTTAAGAGAAAGTGATGTGGGGCAAAGGATAATCTGCTTTAAGACATACAACTGAGTACCCAGGAAGGGAAGAAAGTCTATTTCATAGGGTGTGGCGTGGGTCCTTCAAATTCCTATAAACAAGGGAATTTCTAAGGGTACAAATGAGCACAAGCCCCCAAGAAGATATATATTCACAAAAGACTGAGAGTACTTTGAATTTTACTTACACCCTGGGTTAATTTAGGGTTAAGTCTCAGGAGAGTATCAATGTGGAGCCAAGTCGTAAAGACTGTGAAAGGATTTTTGTTTTTTTTTTTAACTCCTGGCACTCAAGAAAATCTCTGCCATATCATCAGCTGGATACAAAGTTAAGGGAAAGATAATTAAGGAACTAAATTCCAGAATCAACACCTTAAAATAATAAAATGTACATGTGCAACAAAAATTAGAAGACAAACAGGAAATTATAGCCCATCCAAAGGAACAAAGTAAAAGTCCAGAAGCTTCAACAAAAAAGACCAGACAGATAAAATGACAAAGATGTTATAAAAAATGATCTTCAACATGTTCAAAGAGATAAGGAAAACATGTAGAAATAATTAAAGGAGATTAAAAAATAAAGAGTAAACATTATAAGAATCTCAGTAAAGAGATAGAAATTTTTAAAAGGAAGCAATGTGAACTTCTGGGGTTGAAGAACACAAAAACTGAAATGAAAAATTCCCGCAAAAGTTTCAATAGTAGATTGCAGCTGTCAAAAGAAAGACTCAGGGAACCTGACGACAAAACAATGGAAATGATTCTGGCTGAGGAACAGAAAGAAATAAGAATGAAAAAACTGAAAAGAGACTAAAAGACTTGTGAGATCACATCTAGTATGCCAATATAGGCACTATATATGAGAATCCCAGAACGAGAAGAAAGAGATAAAGGGGCAGAAAGAATATTCAAAGAAATAATGACAAAACAATTCACCAAGTTAATAAATACATGAATTCAAGTATCCCAGTGAATTCCAAACAGGATAAGCCAGATGAGAACCATGGTCAAGCAATTAGTAGTCAAACTGTCACATGCCAAGGATAAGGAGAGCACTATGAAAGCCTCAAGAGAAAAAGCAATATGTTATATATAAGGAAGTCCCAAAGATTAAATGTTGATTCCTCATCAGAAATCAAGGAAGCAAGAAGGTAATGGGATGAAACGTTTAAGGTGCTGAAAGAAAACAATTGCCAACCAAGAATTTTAATCCAGCGAGAATGTCTTTCAAAAATGAGGGAGCTATGAAGACATTCGCAGATAAACAAAAGCTGGGGGAATTAATCACTACAAAGCCTCCCAAAAAGCAGCTAAAGGGAATACTTCAGACTGACAAGAGAGGCCACTAGACAGTGAATCAAAGTGGCATAATGAAATAAAGACCTCCATTAAATGTAACTATATGGGTAATTATAAATATCAGTACTATTGTAATAAGTTCATTGCTATAAATCCACTTTTTCTTACAGTTTCTAAAATGCAAATGCAAAAAATAATGATAAATCTATATGTCACAATACACAATTTTAGATATAATTTGTTACAAGTACAACAATAAGGAGAGGGAACAGGGTTATAGGAGCTGTATTTTTGTATACTCTTGAATTTAAGTTGGTATGAAATCAGACATGATTATTATAGATTTGGGGTGTTAACTTTAAGCTCCCTCATGGTAACCAAAATAATTGAGCAACAAAATATATAAGCATTATAAACACCAAATAGCAAAAAGGGAGAAGCAAATCTTACCTTATCAGTATTTATTTTAAAAATTAAGGTATGAGTTCTCCAGTCAATGCAGAGATTGGCAGAAAGGGAAAAAAAAGCATGACCCAACTGTACGATATTTAGAAGAGACTCACCTTAAAATCAAAGACACAAGTAAGTAGAAAATGAAAAGATGTGAAAAACTATAACATACAAATAGTAAGTAAATTGAGCTGGGGTAGCTATTCAGGATATATCCTGAGATGAAGTAAAATGAAAACACAACATACCAACCATATAGGATACCAAATTCAGAGTTCAGAAATACACCCTCAAGTTTATGACCAATTGATTTTTGACAAGGTTGCCAAGAACAGTCAAAGGAGAAAGAGTAATTTCTCCAAAAAATGGTGTCAGGAATTTTGATACCTATAAACAAAAGAACAACAAAAATAGACCTTCACTTAACACCATATACAAATATCAATTCAAAATGGATCAAGTACCTAACTATAAGAACTAAAACTATAAAACTCTAAGAAGAAAACATAGAGAAGCATCTTCAAGACTTTGTGCTAGGTAATGGTTTCTTAGACTCTAAACCAAAAGAACGAAAGCATGAGAAACAACAACAAAAATAGACAAATGGCACTTCATAAAAATTTAAAATTTTTGGGCATCACAGGACTTCATAATGAAGGTAAAAAACAACTTACAGACAAGAAAATCATCTGTAAACCACATACCTGCTAAGGGTTTAATATCCAAAATATATAAAGAATTCCTACAACTCCACGACAAAGAGACCAGTAACCCAGTTTACAAATGAGCAAAAGATTTTTGAATAGGCATTTCTCCAAGGAGGATACACAAATAGCCAGTATGGACATGAAAAAATGAGGAATATCATTAGCCATTAGGGAAAACCAAATCAAAACCACAATGAGATACAATTTCACACTCATTAGAACAGAAAATAAATAACAAAACAGAATATAACTATTTATAGCAGTTTGATATTATTGATGAATTCCAAAAAGAAATATTGGATTATGTTTGTAAACTGATCTTTTCCTCTGGGCATATTAGATCATAATTGGATTCATGGGTTTACTTGATTAAATAATTATGTAAACCTCTTGTGCCAGTAGGGCATTGAGCCCCCACCCACCAAAGGGTGGGGTCTCAATAAAGGCACGGCAAAGGACAGATAAAAGGCATGGCAAAGGACAGAGTTAAGGGCTTTTAATGTTGGAGTTTTGATGATGGAGTTTGATGCTGAAGTCTTAAGCTGGAGCCCCGGGGAGAGAGAGACAGAGCCATTCACCTGATAGTCTACAGCTGACCTTGTGGAGAAAACAGAGGAGCTTAGCCCATAGGAACCCAGGAAGCCTGAACCCCCACAGACATCAGCAGCCATCTTGCTCTAGCACGTGAAAATAGACTTTGGTGAGGGAAGCAGTTTATGAATGGCTTGGTATCTGTAAGCTCCTACCCCAAATAAATATCCTTTATAAAAACCAACCAATTTCTGGTATTTTGCATCATCACCACTTTGGCTGATTAATACTCAAGTGTTGGAAAGGATGTGGGAAAATAGGAACAATAGTTTATTGTTGACGAGAATGTGAAATAGTGCAGTAACTGTGGAAATCAGTTTGGTGGTTCCATAGAAAGCTAACTATAAAATTGCCATATGATTTGGCAATCCCAATTCTAGGTATACACTCAGCAGAATTGAAAGTCTGGTCTTGAACAGATATTTGCACACCAATGTTCATCATGGCATTATTCACAAGTACCAAAATTTGGAAGCTACCCAAGTGTCCATCAACAGATAAATGAGAAAAAAAAAATGTTGTATATACATATGTTTTCATTTCCTTGGCTGCTGAAACAAATACCAATGCAATTGTTTGGTTTTTTAAAAAATGATAAATTATTTGCTTTTGATATTTAGACTAAAACCAAGTCCAAATCATTACATCATCAAGGTGATGCTTTATTCCCAAAGACTGTGGCATTGTGGGGCTGGCTGTTAGTGATCCAGGGTCCTTAGCTTGTCCCATGGCAAGTCAAATGGCAGCATCTCCTGGTATCTCACTTCTCTTCTGGGTTCAACTTCTTGCCTCCCGTGGCTTTCTTTGTTTGTATGAATTTACCTCTGCTAATAAAGGGCCCCAGTAATAGTATTCAGACCTATACTGAGGGAGGATAAGTTACTTCTAACAGAAGTAACCTCATCATAAGATCCTACTTAAAATGGGCTCACAATCACAAGACTAGATTAGATTTAAGAACATGTTTTTCTGACCTATGTATAGTTTCAAACCACCACAACATACAATGGGCTATTATTCATCCACAGAAAAAGGAATAGATTTCTGATACATGTGACAACATGGATGAACCATGAAGACATTCTGTAAGTGAATTAAGACAGGCACAAAAGGACAAATATAGCATATCTTATTGATATAAAATAATTTGAATATGAAAATTCATACTGGCAGAAACTAGGGGCTAGTGTCGGGTAGAGAATGGGAAGTTAATCATTAGTTGGTACAGATTCTCACTTTTGGGCTAATTATCTTATACTTTCAATTAGATTGTAAAAAGAGTAGCAGTTTGATATTACTGATGAATTCTAAACAGAAATATGTGATTATGTTTATAAACTGGTCTTTTCCTCCAGGCATATTAGAGTGTATTGGATTCAGAGGTTTTACTTTTACTTGATTAAATAATGATTAAGGCTTTCATTGGGCCACATCATTAGGAATTGTGTCCCACCCCCTTGGTGGGTGGAGACTCAAAGAGAAACTGCATCACAGAGAACAGTTTTTAGCTGGAGCCCGGGAAGTAAGCACACAGAGGAGCAGAGGAGCTGAGACTGGAGGAATCAAACCCTGGAAAGAGAGGAACCAGGAAGCCTGAACCCTTGGCAGACATTGGCATCCATCTTGCTTCAACACGTTCCAACAGACTTTGGTGAAGGAAGTAACTTGTGTTTTATGGAAGTAACTTGTAACTGGTAATTGTAAGCTTCTACCTTAAATAAATAACCTTAATAAAGACCAACAGATTTCTGGTTTTTGCATCAACACAACTTTGGCTGACTGATACATGAAGTCATGTGAGGATGTCCTGCCCAATCCCTAACTACAATTATAATCAAGACAACTTACAAAATTACACTTTCATAAAGCCCTTCATAGAACTGAGGGCTCACAGAAACACAGTGAATTAAAACCTGGAAAAAATGACAGAGAAGAGATCCATTCCCATTCCTACTTTCATCCTTAATGGAATAGTAGGAAAGGTGGAAGCTGTCATTTTCACAGAGTAAGAAGAAAACAGCTAAATGTATAATTAATTTTTAAACTGGTGTATGCTTACACTTTATGTGATGACTTAAAATCAGTAGTATCCTGGGAAGCCGCTGTCACTCAATCAGTTGGGCTCCCATCTACCATATGGGCGGCCCTGGGTTCATGTCCTGGGGCCTCCTTGTGAAGGCAGACTCACCCGTATGCTGCACCACCCAGACCGCAGATGCCATGGAGTGCCGACTCAGCAAGGTGACACAACAAAAAAAGGGAGACAAGCAAAAACATTAGAGGAGCGCTCAGTGAGTAAGCACAGAGAGCAGACAGCATGCAAAAAGCCAAAAGGCGGGGGTGGGGGGGTATAAAAAATATCAGTAGGATCCCTAGATATTAAGACAGTCTATACCTACTCACTGACTCTTTCATGCAGGCATTTACCAAGGATTTGAAAGAAAGATTGATGGCTGGGCACTTGCTGAAAGACACCCTGTATTTGGGGGTGACAGAAGTCTGATAGGTCAGGAAAAATGACTGCAATTCTCCAAAAATCCTAAAATTTCTACTGTCTCCAGTAGTGGTAAGTACAGGATAGATAAGAGGAAAATGCCCCAAAGCACAGGCAAAGCATGGGCTCAAGGAACAGGGAAACTGGAATGAGTATCCAAGTACTAGGGGCTTGACATGAGTATGAAGCTACACTGTGTATGAATGGATGAGGTAAAGGGTTTTTGCGCAAAGCTGCCATATCAAGATACAGAAGTGCCAGGCTGCCAGGCTGAGGGCAGGACAGGAGAACTGAGGCAAAACTTCCAGTCATTTAGATAAATGGAGAATTGTTAACCTTTAATTATACACCAAGCAAAATTATCATCCAAACCAAATGTGAAATAAAGACATTTTTAGACAGATTAATACTGAAAGATTTCATTGCCTGTAAGCCTACATGTTCTCAAGATTTGCTAAAAGATCTTTGCACAGAAAGAAAATTATACAAGAGAGAAAATATGGTATTACACTTACCAAAATGTTTTTATGTCTACCTCAGCATCCATCTTACCTTAGCTAAGCCACTTATATTAACCCTAATCTTTGGCCTGGTTAATAAGCAGCTGTCCAGCCCTGGGGCATAAATCTCCCAAACTCACATCACCCACACTTCTTAACCAAGTCCACAGATGGTTTCAAATGATAAGCTAACCATCCTCATCACTCATGGAACCCCTAGACCCTTCACTTTTCCACACACCATTGCTGTAAAGTAACCAACCCAGAACTCCCAGGAGAAATCTGCTAAACTCCATTTCTGGACCATAATAAAGGCTCCATCCCACAGCTCCCTCTTGCTCTGCTCCTGTGCTCCCCACCCACAAGCTGAGCCACCTGAGTCAATGGCACTTTCCACCAACCCCCCACGACCCCTCTCTCTCTCAGGTACCCATGAGTAATAGGCTATCTTTTCTTATGCATTATAGCTACAGTATTCTATTGTGTTGCACTAGACCTCCACCTGGACCTAAATTTAAATTCCAACTTAACTAGTTCAATCAATTGGTAAACATGAGGAACACCAAAAATGATGTGTGACTAAACATTAAAACACTGGTTAATTTCTAGATTTTAAATCCCTATAAAAGGCTGCTAACTATACAGCATAAAAATAATGACAACACACTGTGTGGTTCATAGCATATGGGAAAGTAAAATAGTTGAGAACAAGAGTAAAAGGTGTGAAGTGTAGTAAGGACAATTGGAAGCACACTCTTGTAAAATTCTTATGCTATGTGTGAAGTAGTAAAATATTTTGAAGTTATCTTTGTTAAGTTTAAGAAGTACATTGTAATGTTGAGAAAAGTACTAAAAGACCACAATCTGGCATAATTCAATAGTCAATAGAGAAAAAATGGAAATTAAACAATACTTGGCAAATTAAAAAGAAGGAAGATGATGAGAAACAGAATAAAAAACAACAAAACACAAATAGCAAAGGGACACATTGAACAAACAGTGAGAAGTCAGAATTAAGTGCAAATGTTTCAATACAGATGCTATACTTGGATTAAACACCTCCATTAAAAAGCAGAGATTGTCAGAATCAACTATATGGTATTTTTTTTTTTTTTAATCTCTAAAGCTAGAGACAGAGACTCAAAGTATAGTGTATTAGTCAGCCAAAGGGGTGCTGATGCAAAGTAACAGAACCCTGTTGGCTTTTATAAAGGGTATTTATTTCAGGTAAAAACTTACAAGCCAGTGAAGAGTACAACTCAACGTTCCATAAGAGGTACTTTCTCACCCAAAATCTGTTGCAACATGTTGTAGCAAGATGGTTGCCAATATCTGTGAAGGTTCAGCCTTTCTCTTTCTTCTTAAGGCTCCATGGGCCCAGGTTCTTCCAATCTCAACTGTAGGCTGGAGGGCTAGTTTCTTTCCTGTCCACCTCAGTTGTACTGTTCTCTTCACAAGGTTAGCTATGAACTACCAGGCAAATGTCTCATCTCTCTCCAGGGCTCCAGCATCAAGACCAAGTTCTCTCCTCTATCATGTCTTTTTCTGTGTATCTTCTTCTCTGTGTCTCCTTGTTTGAGTGTCTGTTTACATAGCCCACAAAGGGGGCAGGGACTCAAACTGAATTGCCCTAATGACAAGGTCAAATCAAAGCCCTAACCTTAACATGATTTAATCAAAGGCATCTCAGCTGAACCTAATACAAAGGGCATCATGCCCAGAGGAATGGACCAGTTTTAAACCATATTCTCTCTTCTTGGAATTCAGAAATGATCTCAGTCTGCCACATATAGAATTGGGAAAAAATATATACCATGCAAAACTGAATGATCAGAAGTCTGGTATGGCTATAATAATATTAAAGAAACTCAAGATTAAGACATACAGTATTATTAAAGATAAAGAAATATATCTCGTGACATTAAAATGGTTATTTCATCCATTCATAAAATGGTCACAAATTGTGAAATTTAAATATGCATGCCTGTGATAACAAAGCTGCCAAATACATGAAGCAAATGTTGACATTAAAAATGGGGCTTCATATTTGAATTATTGATCACCTCTTTCAGTAATTGATAGAACATATAGACAAAACAAATAAGGATAAGGAATATTTGAACATCATTATTAACTAACTTTTTCTGAGTGATATAAATAAGTATAGGTATATACAATATTACATAGGAGAATTAATTTGTTTTTAGTACACCTGGAACCCCAAGATAGACCATATATAGGACCATAGAAACAAGTCTCAATAAACTTCAAATGATCACAATCACAGTGAGAATATTCTCTGATCACAATAATATTAAATTATATATCAATAAAATTAAGGCAATTAAACAATCCTCAAATACTTGAAAATTAGATCTCATGATAGCACATAGATCAAAGAAGTCACAATGAAAATTATAAAAGTTGTGTTAAATGAAAACACAGAACAAATTATCAATATTTGAGGGAGGCTGAGAAAGTAGTTCAGAAAGGGAAATCTTTACGTGACTGTGTAAGAGAAGAAAGTTTTAAAAATAAATGACCTATGCTCTGCTCCCACTTTAAAAATTAGAAGGAAAAGCAAATAATATCCAAATTAAGTACTACAAAATAAATGAATAATACAAAGTGTAGAAATCAAAGAAATAGAAAACAAACAGAATAGATAAAACCAAAGCCAAAATTTGTTTCTTTAAGGAGTTTAATAAAATTGATAATTCTCTACCTAGAGTTAATAAACAATAAAAACAAAACAGAGAGAGATACAAGATATGATACCACTGCAGAGCCTATAGACCTTAAGAGAATAATAAGATAATATGAATATCTTTATGTCAATAAATTCTAAAGCTTAGATGATTTGAAATTTTTCTTTGAGGAACAGAACTTATTGAAACTGAAACAATACTAAATATAAATATTCACTGATAAATTCTATCAAATTTTTAAGGAAGAATAAGTTTCCATAAAGTCTTCCAGAAAACAGAAGAGGTAGGCCACTTCCCAAATCATTTAATGAAACAAGAAAAATCTTAATATTGAAAGGATTTTACCAAAAAAATTAACAAAATGAAGGTGACAATACATAAAAAGAAGAGCTCTGGAATGGAAGACTCAATGTTGTTAAGATATCAATTTGTTCATATTTTATATTTGTGCTTAATGCAATCTCAATCAGGATTTTATGGATTAAATCAGTATTTTTTGGTTGTTTGACTATATCCAAGCAGAGTCCTTAAAAGCAGATTACGAGCCCTAAATGTGTGCCAAGGTAGCTTTCCTGAAGTATGAAGTAGTGAGACTGAAAACTTAGTCTCCTCCAATGTCATTTCTTTCATGTGTTTTACCTTGGCATGATTGGAATTCCCAGAGAAGGTATTTTCCATTTCCTGACTAGAGTTTGAAGGCCAGACTGCCAGCATTCTGGAATGCAAATAAGAGAAAGTTCCTAGGAACTCTAACTCTGCCAAAATATCTCCAATATAGGTAGCTTCTATATTGCCTACTATAGGGAATAAATCTAAATCATTCATCTCAATACCAACTAATAATCTTGTCCCCTTATTCTACCAAGTTTGTGATTTCACCTTTCTCTTGCTTTATGGGTTTTCTGTATACAGTAGAATTAGATGCATTTGTTGAAACTTCTGTTTTTACCCAAAAGTACATATTTATTTGTAAAACTGCTAAATTAGAATAACTTAAAAAACAGCTGTATCATTGCTATATTCACACTTTACTATTGGATCCCCAAATTAATGCTTTGTGAGTAATAAAAAATCATTATATTCTTGTTAAGTATCTTCCATTCTTCCCTACAGCGGTCAAAAACTGGCCAGTAACTACTGTCCTCCCAGTCACTCTGGAACTTCTGGGTTGCACTATTATTGATACACTCATTAATAACTCCTTGGTTTCGTATTGAGTGACCATTTTCCATTTGCTCCAAGAGATTTTAATTCTCAGGGATTGAAACACCTGCTGGATGTTCTGCAAAGGACAGGAAAACAGCCCTCTCCTCAATAGTGCCAAATCTATATGGACGATGACAAAATACCACATTTACCAATATTCCTAGTAAAAATATTCACTAAAGCAACGTCTAACATATCTTTCTTTTACTTTTCACATCCTTGAAATTAACAGAACAATTAATTTAAAAAAGACAAATAATAAAATGATAAATACTGGAGAAAGAGAGGAAGGGGAGGAAGGAAGATATGCAGGGAGAGAGGAAGGAAGGACGGAGTGGAGGGACCATCTTACCTTAAATTCAAGCAACAATTCAGACTCAGTCCTTATTAAATTATCTAATCTGCCAGGAAGGAAAAAATACACAAAACTGAAAACAATCCTATATTTCTTCCATTTGATAAAAATCAAATATTTTCAGAGAAACATTTATTAAACTCTGTGGAAATATAACATTCCCAGTGGAGTACACATTGCATCTTCATTGAGGTTAAATATGTTTTCAAACTGTTGCCAAAAAAAAAAATTAATTTTTGAGTTTTATTTGTGTATCTATTAAGTTGATTTTGAACATTCTCCTAAAACAAGTAAACAAACATAAAAATAATAGCTATTATTGAAGGTTAATGAAGACTGCATCTTTAAACTCAGAAACTGCAGTCAACTTCTTCTCACATCTTTTTCATTTATTTTTATAAATTTTAAATACTAATCACATGGAAGGTATATTATTTTGGTGTATTCTATTAATTTACCTTTCTCTTGATATATAATCTCTGTCTCAATGTTTCTGATACTTTATTAGACATAAGAATAATTTGCGACTCTTGTTCATAATTAATATTCTCAGATTCCTGTAATTCAGATTCATCAGGTATGTGGTAGAATTTAAAAATGGTATTTTTTTAAGTTTCCTCTTTAAAAGTAATTTTGATGCCAGTAATCCAAGAACCTTATTTTGAAAAGTACGAATCTAGTCTTCTCTGTTATGTTGTTTTCAAGACTTGGTTTCCTGTGGATTTCTTCATCCTTCGTTATCATCCCTCTAGACAGAAATTCTAAATCCTTTCTAAAATAACTGTTACCCATTTTCATTGGTAGGAATGGGCATGGCTATACACTCAAATGCAGTGGATATGAGGAAAGAGCTCTATATAATTCTAATAAGGAAGAATGTTATGTGGTAACCACATATCAGACATCAGTCTTCTAAAGATATGATTGTTGCAGTGGGCATGCTTGAGGATATTTGTATGTTCTGTTAGAAGAAGTGTGGTATACCTGATCATGTATAAGAACTATATGACAGATGTTTTCAAGGAGGAAGAGGAGGAGGAGTCAGATCTTTTACCCTTTAAGATGAGTCTCTTGAAAGAAACAGTAGCTTCGGGGAGAGCAAAGTGTGTTCTCCTGGTGGACTTTGGAATTGACTTACTTTCCTAAAAACCAAGGTGGTTTCTGCTCTGACTGGTCATCAACTCTTTTGGACATGATGGTCAACCTGCCTAAATGAGTAAAATAGTTGAACAGGGATTTAATGGATTGCCCATGGGATTGTGAGGTATATAGGTACTGCATCTTAACCACCCTAATCTGGGCTGACTTCATAGGGCCTACATCTTCCAATGAATACCTTCCCTGGAACAAAATAGTAGACGTTCATCTTACCAAGATATTTTATACGAAGTAAATCCCTTCTAAGCATATGATTACCCTAAAGATATGGCAGGAGTTTCAATAACCACTCCACTCTTCTCTTTCCTCAACAGTTTTGATAATCACTCTACTCTTCTCTTGCTACACAGACTTTGTAAGCAATGGATATGCCCAGTCCTTGGAAGGTGGGAGTATTAGTCATAGTCCACACAGCACTTAACCTGCCTTGGTGCCATGCTCTTGCCTTGGCTTGCCATGCCTTGGAATATTTGGAAGCAGTTTTGATGCTGGCAGACACACAAGGCTCAGGCATGGAGATGATCCTGGCTTGAGGCAAATACAGTCCTTCTAATCTAAGGAGGGCAGGTTCCATGCCTAACCTATATTCTAGTAAAATTGCTGTTCTTTTCATTAACTTATCTCTAATTCCATTGTCCCACACACTTCTTTATCTTTATCCTTTTACTGCCCACATATTTACTCTCCTTTTGAAAGATACCCTGACACTCCACTTTATGGAAGTGGATCAATAAAGCCTTATCAGTTAAGATGAAAAAGAAATGATATTTTAAGACAGTGGGTTCCCACAGTTTCTCAGGGGATGAAGAGGGAATAATAGGTGGAATATAAGGCATTTTTAGGGCATTGGAATTAAGTGAAAACCATAATGTAAACTATAGACCTTGGTTAGTAGCAATGCTTCATTATTTATTCATCAACCATAACAGAACCGCTACACAATTGTAAGGTGTTATTAAAGGGGAGATGTGGGGTGCGAGTATACAGGAATCCCTTGTACTTTCAATGTACCTTTTCTGTAATCCAAAAACCTCTGTAAAAATAAAGTTTGTTACATAAAAAATAAATAAAAAGCTATAATTCATAACATTCAAAAAAAGAAATTATATTTTAATTGACAAATAAAATGTATTCAAATACATCCCCTTAACACAGAATTCTTAACAGCTTCTTAAAATGTATCAAGAAACAGATGAGCAGTTAGTGAACAGAAAATAAACGTCATCATGAAGTAGTAATGGAGTCCATCACTCAGCAGGTGCATTTCATTTTTTTTAATGCTCCATTGGTTAGCAGAAAAAGCAAAAGGAACACTGGTATTAAAATGCAAATTAACAACTAGCATAAAAAATAGTGATAATTCTGTAAATTTACCTCAAGTTGATTTTCACCTATTCTGGGATTTAATATTATTTGATGAAACTTATGAAATTACTTATTTAAAGTTAGTTAATAACTAAAAAGTAATTTCTCAGCAAAACAAATACTGAAAAGATAAACTATAGTGATGAGTGATGGCATTTCCAATTTAACATTTTATTATTTGAGAAGGAAGACCATATCCATCGTGTATGTGTCATTTAGAGGGAAATGCTAATCAATGGAAGTCTGAATAATTTTCATTTACCTCATCTCTTAAATATAGAAACTGTAAAATAATGCAGTGAACTTAAAAAATAGTGCACTCAGGTATTGTAAATAGTTGGCCATTGAGAGCTGTTTAATTTTTGATACTTCTGATGCTGCTTTATCATATGAATAGTAGCACTTCTAATTAAAATATGTCGTATATGTCCACTTATCTTCAAATTATATTTTTGATACTTCTGATGCTGCAATTTCATCAAAGGAATAGTAGCCCCCCTAATTAGAATATACCATATATGTTCACTTATCTTCAAATTATATTTCCTTACATAATTAAGGTTAATCAGTGTGTATCAGTTGTTAAATAAGTTAATAAAAAATAGGCCTTCTTGTGTAATGAATATAATTAAACATTATGTTTAAACACGATATTCTGCTAACATTTTTTACATTTATAATGTTTTTTCATATCCTATACAAAAAGGATTATTTCCAAGTGATCATAACAATAAAAATTTCTATAAAAAAGGTTCATAGGTAAAAAGGAAGGGTTAGAAAAAGCTGGTCTAGATATAACAATTACATCATGGCAGTAAAAATTATTACTTGGGTATTATCTATGTGAAGGATTATACTTTCATTTCTATTGCTGAAGATTACTATTAATTTGTACAACTTTTTCCAGCTGTTAGTAAGGCAGAGCTTGCAACAAACGGAGCAATTGCAGCCTGCTGATCCTTTACTACAGTGTTTATTGATGAGATGTAAATAGGCTCTTTCTTGGAAGAACAAACTCAGAAGAGGACCACAAAATTGTTATAAGGAGACTATAATAAAAATTGGTTAATGTGTACCTGTTCTGTTTTAATTACACTGTCTGGTACAAAAGAATCTATTCTCTTTCAGTATCTACATTTGTAATGTCCTCACATTACAAGAATACAGCATTGATCAATATTCTTACTTTTCATATTCTATATTAAAACAGAGCACTGCTCTGCTGCTTTGACCCTCCAAGACTTCTCATAGATAACTGAGAAGATTGAGAACTAGCTAGATTCTCAGTAAAAAGAGTTTAATAAATGCTGCAGAAGAGTAATTTGCATGGAAATTACATTTTTTTTTCAAGCCTGGAAAATGTAACAAAGAGAGA
This sequence comes from Dasypus novemcinctus, assembly GCF_030445035.2. Taxonomy (NCBI): domain Eukaryota; kingdom Metazoa; phylum Chordata; class Mammalia; order Cingulata; family Dasypodidae; genus Dasypus; species Dasypus novemcinctus. The sequence continues at coordinate 84,353,631 of NC_080687.1, read as the reverse complement.
AAAGGAAACAACCTGTCTTCATCTGGATGACAATGATTATAATGACTCTGAAAAATAGTAGAAATTTAACCAGCTCCTGGAATGTTATAATCTGCTTTTGATATTTTATGGGAGCTTTTGAAGCAGAAAAGAGAGTAACAAAAGAAATTGTATTTAAAATTCTTCAATTAAAGTCAGGAGTGTTAGCAAGCAGTTAATATTTTATGTTATGTATATAACTATCACTAGTGACATAAGTCTATTACTACCTTCATAATAAATTATCAAATGGAGACAAAAAGTGATCTTCCTTAGTTCAGATAGTCGTGTCTCTCCTCTCCATTTACATCTCCTTGCTCCATCATCTCTATCTCTATCTCTAAGTTAAAAAATGATATAAAGAATCAGTTTTAGAAGGGACAATGGTGTTGGCAGGCTGGGGAGGGCTAATTCACGCAAACTACATGCCTGGGCAAGGAATTTGGAATATATCAGGCCTTTCCAGGAGTCAAAAATTTTCATTGACATATATTCTGGAATGTCACTCATAGTCAATTTGATTATAAAACCTGTGATGTGTTAAGTTTTCAAATAAGTGTCTATGCTAACAAAGAAATTTTCTTGAAGTTCCAAAAATTCAAGTTTATGTTTTTGCTTCTTTGTTTTCTGCCATTATGTAATAGAATGGATAAATTGAAGAATATTAATTTGTGCTACAACTTTAAATGTTAAAGTTGATAGAACTGCTTTCTCTGAATCATCTTTAGCTAATATACATCTATATATGTATGTATGCATATATGTATAATAAATAATTTATGTATATAATATATAATATGTAATAAAATATAGGTATGTATGACATTTTGTTTTAATGTCATACTTGTTAAATTAAATCCTTCATTTAAATTAAAGCACAAAAATTTTAAAAAAACAAATTTTTATCACTACAGATTGTATCTCACTGTTTTAAGGCATTCATCTATTGTGTAAATACCTGCTCTAAACTTTTAGGTATTGAAGGGCTTCATAAGGTTTTAAAGGCTTAAAAAGGAAGATTAATCAATTTGACATTTCATCTTGTGATAAGCAGAAGAATAACTGACATGGTTAGTCCATCAGTATGGTGATGTCCCTGAGCCCAACACCTCCTTTGATCTGACCCAGATGGTGTTTTGCCATTTTTTTGTTGTTGTTATTATGTCTTGCTGTTAGGAAGATACATTAAAACAAACTGATCAAGTTGCAGTGAAAATAAGAAAGAACCCTGTTGGGCAGGAGGAATCATCTGCAGCATGTAAAAGAGCAATATTTCTCAGTTACTTTTATCTTTGCTACTGACACCTGTAATCTAAGAATTCTTTCAGCCACAACACTTATCAGTTAACACCAGTTGTTAAGATCCAGTTGTATTTGATTTATGGTTTCCATGTATATTTAAAAAAAAACAACAAAAAACAGAGAAGAAATTCTTTGTATGACCTGTTCTGCCAATAGGAAAATTTCCCTAAAAAGGAAATCACTAGCCCAGGAATTTGATATCAATTGGAAGCATGGGGTATCATGCTGTGTTTTGCTATGAGGATAATTAAAATCAATAAAATAATGAGTTTTTTGACTTAGCATGGAGATTGATGATAAAATGTGGTTCATGTTATGAAATTTGTTCTGGAAGGTTCTTAAATATCATGTTTATTGGAACTTAATTCTTTCTTTTTTTCCCACTCCTATTTGAATCAAATGGTACTTGTCATTATTTTCTCCATTTCCTCTCACTCTGTGATGTGTAATTTCATAGCTCACCTTGGCTAGACTATGCTGTCCAGTTGTATACACATAAATGGCATATTACTACGAAGGTATTTCCTAGAAGGAATAGCATCTACATTCAATTGATTGTATCTGTGGCTGACTGCACCTACAATCAACAAAGGAAATTCCCCTTAGCAAAAAACGCAGGTCTCCTCATCTCATTCAGTCAGTTGGAGGTCATAAAGTAGAACTGAGGATTTCAGAAGTTACAAGAAAATACTATCTCTACCTCAACTATCATCTCCTGGTGCATTCAATATCACTTTCTCGGAGCTTCCAATTTACAACCTGCCCCTTGGAATTTGTATTTGCCAAACCCCAGGGTCAGGTGATCCAAATTCTTGTAATAAATCTCTTAATATTTACATATATGTATATATTCTATTCTATTTATTAGAGATCCCTGACTTATATACACTTCTAAGACATATGCACAATGATCAGCTGAATACAAATTCAAACTAATCACAGTTGGAAACTTTGCACTGCCAGTTAACTACAGGAGACTTAGATTCTGATTCCAACTCAGCTATTACTGTAATTGTGACTTTGACTTAACAGCTCAAGCTTAAATACTTAGTTTTCCCATCTGAATAATGAAAAAAGACAATATGAGGGCCAAGGATTCTTCCCCTAACATTTTAGGACAGCATTTTATTTATCATAGAGTCCATATGAAGTTACTCTAGATGTGTTTTACAAGAAAACTGCTATGGTTCTCATAGCATTCTCACATCCTCCATGTTTCATACTAAGGAGAACATTTAGACTATTGCAGACTGGGAGTTTCCTCAATCCTCCACTTTAAATTGCTCTTTATCTTTGAGTGATCATTTTTGCCTGGTCTCAGGAAAAATAAAAAAATTCTTATTATTTGCTCAGTTATTGGCTCAAGTTTCTAGCCATCCTTTTAGTACATCCTTTCCTCATTTCCCCACTTGTACTCAGGATTCACTCTGATACTGCAGTTATCTCCATCTTTATTAGGTGAAATTCTATAATGTTTTCAAAGGTTTGTTAAAATGATGACTATTCCATGAAATTTGATGCCATTTATTTTTTTTATTGAGAAGGGATCTTTTATTGTCTGAATTCTTATTGTGCATGTTCTACTTCTTTCCCAACTTATTATACATTGTTAGTATCATTTAGTTGTCTCTTTTTTAAATAGATGAGTTTGTACATATATTATTTCTTTTACAAGAGCCCAAGTGAACATAACTTTTCTTTAAGCTAGTGGCTCTCAATGTGTCACTATGAGAACTATTTTTGGAATAAAATTTTAGGCCTCATCCCACTCCTACAGAATCAAAAACACTGGGGGTAGAACAATTCATGTGATTTTGAGAACCACTGTTTACATTATACCTTGTAGTACCTTGCCCTTAATAAGTGATAAATAAATGATTCTAAATATAGAACATTAATTCATGTACACCCAAATAACATGTATATATGTATAACTTGCAATCAAATTTCATGTCAATTAATATTGATTTTTTTCTAAAGCATGTACTTATTCTCTAGAATTATATAAATTACAACTAAAAGTGACATTACCATTTAACACCACGTTCTTATTTATGTTGATAAGAAATGGAAATACAGAGAGGGATTAAGTGATTTTCAACGTACTTTAATTGTAATTAAGCAAAGTTGGGATTGAAAGTTAACATGACCTAATTATCACCATTAATGTATAACTGACAATTTAATTTGTTAATAAATTCAGAGGACAAGGAATATGAATCTATTTTTAGTCCAACCCAAACCCTCACAAATCTCCCAAGGTTTTTGTATAGTTTTTTTTTCCTCAAACCTGTTTTTTCACGACATTTTTATCTAGTTGCGACGGCTTGCTCGGTCGGTAGAGGTGGGGTCTGGCTGCGGACGAGGGGTCGGTCCAGCTCAGGACGAGGGGTCGGTCCTGCTTGGGACTAGGGATTGGTCCTGCTTGGGACGAGGGGTCGGTCCGGCAGCAGACGAGGGGTCGGTCTCACAGGGGTTGCGCGGTTCGGCTGACGGGGTCGCCCGGCGAAGCCGGCGACAAGGGGGTCGCCCGGAGAAGCAGGTGACGAACTGGGGACAAGGGAGGCCAGGCCCTTGTCGGGGGTTCTCAGGACTGGAGGGCTCACGGCAGAAGAACTACCGCGGAGACAAGGTAAACACACAAGTCCAACTTTATTGAGGGAGAGGCAACAGTTTTATAGGGGCTGGGGAAGGCTGATTGGTCGAAGCCACGCCCTGTTCTGATTGGTTGCTGGAGAAAGGTCAGTGGGAGGTACTGGACGGGGGAGGGGTGGTGGTTAGGGATTGGCTGTTGCTGTTGCTGGGGGAAGTGGCAGGGTTTAGTGATTGGTGGCTGCTGTTGCTGGGGTAGAGGGCAGACTTGAGTTTCCTGCCCACGCCTGGCTGTTGCTGCTGTTGGGGGGAGGGGAAAAGGCAGACTGGAATTTTCCGCCCTGCGCCTGCGCAGGGAGAAAGAAGAAGAAGGGTGCCGCCTCATAAGGCATCGTGTGGCGCCATCCGGGAGGAGGGGCGGCCGTGGAAGCATGGCTGCCGAGAAGGGGAGACCCGAGGGCACTCTGCGCCCATGCCGAGCTTCCTTCAGGGGTGGCGGTGAGTCCGACCAGCCACCCTATTATGGGGGCAGCAGTTTGGAATAGGCCTACCGCGGCCGCCGCCCCCCGCCAGGTCAGCAAACCACACTTCAAACCTGTTTTTTCATGACATTTTTATCTAGTGTTTTGGGCTGTTTTTGTATTTCAGAATTGGAAGGAAAAATGAATGAGGATAAGTACAAATACATGAATTGAGTCAAGAGAGGTATTTGCAGAGCAGAGAGATACATGTTAGAGCACCTGCACAATATGAGGAATAGACAATAGGAGGAAAATAGTGAATTTAGAGAAATTCTGGTGATGGTCCTACACATTATTTTTAAAATGAAAGCTAAAAAGATCTTTATTACTGTAAACATAACAGCTATTGTTCCATAAATATATATATATACATTTATAAGCTGGATCAAGGATCTGTAATAATACACATAATATTGATCTGTATATGATACAATGAAATAACTGAAATCATTTTAGAGCAAATAAGTGTAATGCAAATGGTTTGAAGACTTCTAATTTAGCAGCCAATATTTTATCTTTCCATAGTTGTTAACTAGGGTAAAAGTATTTTAAAGAAGTAAAATTTAGAGTGACTTCATTTGAAGAAGATGAAGGTCTAGTAATTTAACACTTATTAATCTCAGCCCCAAACTCCCAGGGGACTCCAACTCACACATAATTGAGAAAATTTCATGGCAATAATTTTCCTTAGGTATGTATTTAAATTCTGGTTTAAGAAAATGATTTTTTTAAAACTATCATAAAATTTATGGGAGTATCTTCCACCATACCTATTTGACATATTGTTTTAATCTTTACAGAAAATATCTTTAAATGTTTTTCAGATTACCTGATGCTGGCAAAATATTTCACTTATTAGTGACAAATTGTCAAGTGAAATTAACTTTTTAGCCTATAACTACATTTTGAAACCGCCATTTTTTATACATGAAGTTTTGCTGGATTATGGCCATGCTCATTCATTTTCATACTGTCTATGTCTGCTCTCCGGCTGTAATGACAGATTTGAATATCCACACGAAAAATCTTAAGACCCACAGAGCACAGAATAGTTACCATCTGCTTCTGTATACGAAAAAAAAAAAAAAAAAATGCTTGCCCATCCCTGGTCTTAACCAAGAAAAAGAACATACAAATTAAATAAATAAAGTTAGCTATCCCCATTTCGTGAGAGTATGTCATTTTAGGGTGGGTGAAAGCCTACATACAGCAGTTAATGTGAAAAAGATCTTGAGAATTTAGTCATTCCTGAACTCAACATAATTCAAGGTTTGTGGTGTTTTCATTTAAAATGCAAATGGAATTTAAGAATATATTAAATTGATGAACTTTTCTAATCAAGAAAGCATCCTTTGGTGGACTACAGCAGGGGTAAAAAATTCATGGATTATGGTCCAAATCCTGCCTGCAATTTGTTATTATATGGCCTTAGAGATGTACAAAACATTTGTTAAGGGTTAAAATAAAATAAAACAAAACAACAAAAACAAAAATAAAGAGATCCTATTTGGCCAGCAAAACCTAAAATATTTACTTTGTAGATCTTTACAGGAAAAAGGTTCTTACCTCTGGATGAGACTATCTTTAGAACAGTATTTAGGTGCACAGAACTAGACTCATTTGACTATGAAAAAGTAGACAAATAAATAAATAGAGAAAAGTTAAGTTAAAAGACTTCTTAAAAATGAAACTATCTGGTCATAAGACACTCTACATCTAGAAGATGAAGTAAGAATCAAATTTCTGTTCAAGAGGACACAAAGTTAGAGAGAATTATATTAAAAGTTAACTTAGTGGAAGGGGTCATAATTGGGGTGTAGTAATGGGCTCTAAGAGTCAGCTCCTCCTACAGGGCCGTTAGTAATCACTGAAGGCTATTGAAAGCACCGGTTTTGGGGGGCCAGAGGACCAGAAAAGCATCCTGCAATATCCTTGAAAGAATGGAAGGAGGAAACTGACTTGCAGTGATGTTGTGTGTGTAGAGCATTATGCACTGTGAAGGCTGGTGCCACCCTCCACTGGTGGTGCAAGTCACCTCAGGAGCTATTCTACGGTTGGAATTGGAAGCTCCATTTCCCAAAAATGGGAGAGGAAGAGATGGTTGGCCACTGACTTCAACTACTGATTAGTAAATTCAGCTATCTAAAGTATAATCCTAAGAACAACTTAAGTATGAACCTGTCCAAATGAGAAAGAGGCCAGTAACTGCCACTTTAACTCTACTCTGGACATGAGGGGAAGCAGGACTGATTGAAAAATCACAGTACTGGTAGGGACTGGCTTCTTTCCACCTAGATCAGAGTGCAGCCCTAACCTAGCTCAGCCAGCACTCCATTAGGATAGGAGGTTTTTCAGCCCTCCAGGCAACTATAGTTGCTTTCAGCCTGTACGAATTGGAGTGTTGAGTGTCTTCGATTCCATTTCCACCCCTGCCCCACCCCCATAGGATAGAAGGGGCTGGCATTTCCTCACCCTATCTGGGCAACTGCAGGCATTTTTGTCCTGCACAAGCTTGGCAGTTGCATACCTGTGGCACCACTCCCAACCCTAATAGGACAAGAGGGGGAGGTGTTTTCCAGTCTCTCTAGGAAACTGTAGGTGATTTTGACCCACACAGACAGAATCTTCAGATACCTGTGCTCCATCCTCACCCCCAAGTAAGATAGGAAGGGAGATGAGTTTCCTCAGATTTTCAGGGCAATGGCAGGCACTTTTGTCCTGCACAGACTGGACCTGTGGATCTATCCCCACTTGCTAATAGGATAGGAATGGGCTGGCATTTTCTCAGCCTCTCCAGGTAACAGCAAGTACTTTCAGCTTACAGGGACTGAACTGGTGGGCACCTGTGGATCCACCCCACCCCCCAATAGGATAGGAGAGGACTGCCGTTTCCTTTGCCTCTCCAGGAAATGACAGGCAGTTTTGGCATACACACACTGAATTGCTGAGTGTCTGTGGTTCTATCCCCACCTCATAAAGGGCAGAGGGGACAGTACTCTCTCAGCCTCTCAGAGCAAATTCAGGCACATTTGGCCTGCACAGATTAGATTGTTGGCCGCTCTGAAGAGTCCATCCCCACACCTGGCAGGGAGGAAGGGGCTGGTGCTGTGTCAGTCTACCTGAACAACTGTTGTCATTTTGGACCTGCATGGCATAGATTGCTGCCCACATATGCAGCTCCATCACCACCCGACAGGGGAGGAAGGGGAGTGAAGCTTCATCAGTCTCTCTGGTCAACCACAAAGACCTGCACAACTTGGATTATTACATACACTTGTGACTCTGTCCCTATCCCTAAGCAGAGAAATGTGGGAGAAGCTTTATCAGTTCCTGGGGCAATGCAGACAACTTCAGTTTCCACAACTTGCAGTATAAACTACATCCTCAGCTCCTGCTACACACCACAAGGAAGAAAGGCAAAAAACAAACAAAAAATCTCTAAACTGAAGAAAGACACTGTATCCAGAAAAAATATATCTAGTAGGCCAGATGCCAAGACACCAACAAAATATTACAATCCATACCAAGAAACAGGAAGATATGGCCCAAAGGAACAAGGTAAGCCTCCAGATGACATAAAGAAGTTGAAACAACTAATTATAGATGCATTTATTTAAGAATAAACTTAACCAAGGATGTAAAGCATTTGTATTAAGAAAACTACAATGCATTGCTAAAAGATGTCAAATAAGACCTAAATAATTGGAAGAACATTCCATGTTCATGGATTGGAAGATTGAATATCATTAAGATGTTAATTCTACCAAAATTGATATACAGATTCAATGCAGTCCCAAAAAAATTCCACAAGCATTTTTTAAAGAAATTGAGAACACAATTATCAAATTTATTTGGAAGGGTAAGGAACTCCAAATAGCCAAAAAACATTCTAAAAGGGAAAAATAAAATTGGGGGATTCTCACTTCTGAACTTTAAATCATACTGCCTAGTAAAACAGCATGGTGCTGGTGTAAAGATAGACACATAGATCAAGGAACCAAATGGATGGTTCAGAAACAGTCCTCACATTTGTGGTCAAGTGATTTTTGGCAAACCTGTCAAACCCACCTAGCTGAGGCAGAACAGCCAATTGAAAAATGGAGCTGGCCACTGTCTCCACATGAATGATGTAATTTCTTCATGATATGGGTGCATTTTCAGGACCTGGAATTGTCTTGAATGATATTGCAGGGACAGATGTGGGACATTATATATCCTGCCATAACCCACTAGGAGAAAGAGTAAACTACAATGTAAACTATAATCCATGCTGTGTAGCATTGCTCCAAAATGTATTTATCAAATGCAGTGAATGTACCACAGTAATGAAAGAAGTTGTTAATGTGGGAAAAGTAGGGGATGTGGGAGGTAGGGCATATGGAAATCTCCTATATTTTTAAGGTAACATTTTGTGTGACCTATGTATCTTTTAAAAACAAAAAATTAAAAAATGGTGCTGGAGGAACTGGATAGCCATAGCTAAAAGAAAGAAAGAGAACCCCTATCTCATATCTTATACAAAAATCAACTCAAAATCAAAAACCTAAACATAAAAGCTAGAATCATAAAGCTCCTAGAAGAAAATATAGGAAACATCTTCAAGACCTGGTGATAGGTAGTGGGTTCTTAAGCCTTACACTGAAAGCACAAGCAATGGAAGAAAAAAATGGATAAAAGGGTCCTCCTCAAACTTAAACAATTCTGCAATTCAAAGGACTTCATCCACTGGGTGCAAAGTCTGCCCGCTCAATGGGAGAAAATATTTGGAAACCACATATCGGAAAAGAGTTTGATTCCCAGTGTACTTCTTTCATACTTTTCATTTTCAAGACCACTTTGCATTTTCTGATTATTTTTATTATTACATTCTATTATTGCTTTATGAACATATTTTGTGAACTTTTCCATTTCTTAGACTTTTATTTCTTGCCTGTAATTCAGTTTGTTTTTCATGTTAGAGGTATGTAGCCATTTGATATTATTGATGAATTCCAATAAACAATATTGGATTATGTTTGTAAACTGATCTTTCCTTGGGCATATTAGATTATATTGGATTCATAGGTTTACTTGATTAAGTAATTATGTAAGTAATTATGTAAACCTCTTGTGCCAGTAGGGCATTGAGTCCTTACCCTTTGGTGGAGACTCACAGATAAAAGGCATGGCAAAGGACAGAGTTAAGGGGCTCTGATGTTGGAGTTTTGATGTTGGCGTTTGATGCTGAAGCCTTAAGCTGGAGTCCCAGGAAGTAAGCATACAGAGGAAAGAGAAGCAAGCCCCAGGAAGGGAGGAACCCAAGAAGCCTGAACCCTCGCAGATATTGGTGACCATCGTGCTCCAACATGTGAAAATAAACTTTGGTGATGGAAGTAAATTCTGCTTTAATGCCTGGTATCTGTAAGCTTCTACCCCAGATAAATACCCTTTATAAAAACTAACCAATTTCTGGTATTTTGTATCTGCACCCCTTTGGCTGACTAATACAAGGCATTATCTCAAATGTTCATCCATTCTTGGCTCTCTTCTAATAGTTCATAACTAATCACTAAAATGCTGATTGGGAAATGTATGCATGTAGATGAAGCTCATCTTCCTTGGAGATTAATCTAGTTGTGATGCCTTCTTTGAAATTCAGAATGTTGGTATTTTTAGGTCTTTACCCTAAATGTCAAAGTAGACTACCCCAGATATCTGACTATATCTCAAGGAGACTTCCAGTCTCCAGCATGAAAAGTATAGGTCTGTCTTCCATACATCCATTAGATGAGTGTCAGATGAAAGCTAGAGGTTTTAATATTTACTATATTGAATTTAAGTTTTGGCAGTTGGTCTTGATTTTCTCTAGAGTCAAGGATGACCAAGAATTTAGTTCCTAGGTAAATATTCCTGCAACACTAACTTAAGGACAATTTATGTATACTAAATGTAAGATGAGTGAAATTTATCTAGAATTAAGTATAAATCCAATTTTTTATGTATTCGTGTTTATCAAGTAACATGCAATTAATGAATAATCTGTAACTGATGAGTGATATGTAATTGATGGGATGCAGTTCGATCTGAGGATGGGAATTTGTCATGTACTTCTGAGGGAGAACATGACTGGAAATTTTAAAAACTGAAGTTACTCCAGAGCTGCTGACTTCACTCCACAGGCATGTGCTTCATCTCTCAAGTGAGTCACACTGCAGTGGGATTGATGTATTCAGAAGTCATATCTCAATGCAGGAGAATTCTCAGTGCAAAGTCAACGCATGCTGCGCTGCCGCTTGTCCTGTATCCTTTCTCATTGCAAGGTAACCTATGTTTTGGTGATGCCTATTGAGTCTTATGAGTTTGATTGTCAGTTCAAATTCGGAAATGCTGCTGTTTGAGCACTGTGAATGTTGGAGGATATGAACTTTCATGTATTCCTCCCATTTACAGGAGTGATAATGCCTCAGTCCTGCCCTAAATTTAGTCCTCTGTAACACTAATCCAGTGTTCCTATTTTTTGCCTTCTTCAGAAGATAAACCTTTAGGCTTCTGTGTGGTTTGGCTGTGAATGGGCACTGCTTCCCAGAATGGCAGGCAAGATGAGGAAGTACAACTTCTTAAATAAATAGTTTAGCCATTTCTTCTATTTTAACCCTACGGATCATACATTTCCAGGACAAGGTGATATTGCCCATTCCTAAACCTCTGGGGAATCCTATTACATGCATTTCTTTGTTTTCTGGGCTTCCCATTCTGCTAGTTTAGGCTTCACCTCTCTTACCTCTTCAAATTTGTCACATGTCCATCAGTTTTCTAGCTTCTAACATTCTGCTGTTGAGCTTTACTTTTTCTCCCATTCATGTTGATTTTGAATTTAGGCTTAAAAATATTTTTACTATAATTTGTAATAGGTATTCATTAAATGTTTGTGCCATAAATATCTGTGTCAGCCTAGGGAAGCCTACAGACTTTTCAAAATAATATTTTAAACTCATGAAATAAAATATATAGGAATACAACAGAAAATAATTGCATTTAAATGCTGGTTATACAAATACTTTTACAAAAACATTTTTGATTTAGGAATAAGTATGTGTTTTTAGTCATGCATTAAATAAAATATTGATTGCACATGTTATATCCGTCATAATATCAAGATAGTGATCATTTTAGTCTAAATTTCTATATATCTGCAATAACTGAATTGTGATATAAAACGCTGTGATTTTGATGGTTATAGAGTCATAAATATTGCTAATACTACTGGGGTTTGTTGCCTGCACATATAATCGAAAGAAAAGATAAATTTGAGTTTGAGGTTCCTGAAACTAAATATGTAAATTCAAGCTCAAATTGATTTACTTTCATGGTTGCTGCTTATGAACTCCTGATTTAGAAGGTCTTCAGGGATCTAGGATCTAAGCATGTGTTTTGATGTTCCACTTTAAGCTGGAAATATCCTAACTCTGCTTATATCTATGAAAATGAAAACAATTTTCCAAGATAATATTTGTTGAAAACATACTTAACATGCTGAAGATAATTCACAGGCGCAGTCTGTGCCATTTCACCACTCATGGAAAGAGAAAATACATAAAATAAATGTATTTAATTGATAATACGCATTATTTTGGATGTGTACATGCAGGCAAAAGCCTACCAGAATAGAGATGCCGTGTTGATATTTAAAATGAATTGAAATATATTCTTCTTATTAAAAAAGGTCATGCTCCAGTTGTTGAGGTAAGTGGGATGAGAAAAGATAAGATATTTTGAGGTTGTCATTACTCACATTGTGGCACTTCTATTGTAATTTGTCAGAAGTCACTGAATATGTTTTGCTGGAAAATGAGCATTTGCAAATATGTGATAGAAAGAGCTTCTCTGAACATTTCCCTGTATTTGTTATATTTTTGGGGGGGAACACAATCTTTCTGAGCTCACATAGTAAAAAACACTTATCTTTGTCTACCCCATTATTTGTTTAGTTAAAAATATGTGCCTGAAAAGTTTTAATAAAATCTCCAATTTTGAGAGAGAAAAATACATGGGATACATAAGATCACCTGGTAATATACTAGTTTTTCTCTGCTCCTCCAGATTAAACAAAATTGAATCTCTGGAAATAATGCAAGGATCAATCAAAGGAGGATTTTGAAGGGGGTAAGAAAAAGACAAACTGGTTTGAGAACCCAGGACTAGAGGGTATCTATGAACCTCCATGCAACAAGTGGAAGCAACCCTGGTTCAGCATTTCTTTAATCACCAGGTTAGCTGCAAAAGGATGCCGAGGATAGTTAACAGTGTACTGTAATATTCTTGCATCAATGACAAAGATGTACTGTGTTAATAATAGGAGGTATAGAAAAATATGCCAAATGTATGCTATGGACCATAGCAAGTGGTAATAGTCTGATGATATTATCTCATCATCTGTAACAAACATTCCACTATGGAGTGGTGTGTTGGTGAAGGGATGTTGTATGGAATTCTGTACATGTGCATGATTGGTTTGTAAGTTCACAACCTCTATAATAAAAATATATTAAAAAAAAAAAGAAAAGAAGACTGCCCAGGTACACTCACTCATTATCTGGATAAAATAGAAGTCCCTCTGACAACAGGTGAAGCTGACACATCTGACCCCACCAACAGTAATTGACCAGGTATAGTGCTCCTTCCTGCCTGCTAGGCCTCAGACTCACCTACCCCACAGAAAGTCAATGAGGTAACTGGGTAGCACCTAAACCAGACAAAAATCAGATTGTCCCATGGGCCTGAGTATTCACTTCCCCACACAGAGACATGAGGCATCCAGGTGGCATAACAAGAAGAATTCCAGCACAACATGACCATGGCCAGGGAAGTGCTTTTTGTGCTCCACACATAGCGGTGAGCAGATTCTGCCCACTCAGGGGAGGCATCTTGTTTCCAAAAGCCCACAATTCTTGACTGGTGGCCATTCAATCCATCTTCAAAATGAGTCACTCCAATCTCTGTCACATTAGATATCTTTCTGTTACTCTTCTGCTACCCTCTTTCATCTTATAAGTACCATCATGGGTCTGCCTGGATAATCCAGATAACCTACTCATCTTAAAAATTTTAACATAGCACACCTGGTGAATTCTTTTTGCCATAATATAATGTGTTCACAAGTTCCAGTGATAAGGACATGGATATCTTTGTGGGGCCATTATTATGCCTTCCATATTTTGTTCTTTGGTCCCCAAATTCATGTCCATTCCACATGTAAAATACCTTAAGCCCATCCCCAAATCTCCTAACATCTCAACCCATTAAAGCATCATTACAAAATCTAAAATCTCTTCAATTAAAAATCCCAAATATTATCATATAAATCAGGTTTGAGTGAAGGCCTGAGTATAATCCATCTCAAGGCATAATCCCTCTCCATATGTGAACCTATGGAATTTAAGAAAAAAGTTAACTGCTCCCAAAATACAATGGTGAGACAGGCATAAGATAATTTAAAGATATTCTAATTCAAAAAGGGATAAAAGTAAGGGAAAAAAAGGAATTATAAATTCTTAGCAATTTTGAAATCCAGCCTGAAAAACTCCATTAGATTTTAAGGCCTGGGAATAGTCTTCTCTGGCTCACAGCTCCATTTCTCCTGCAGAGGCATCCTCTTTTTTTCATGAAAAAAATGTTTTCAGCTGAGTAGTTAGATCAACGTGTTTCCTGCCTGTAGATTTTGGGGAATCCAATAGTCTTCTTTCCTTTCATACTTGCTCCATCCCTTTCAGCCGAAGGTGCAGCGTTTGTGCTGTTGTAACTGTCACAAGAACCTTGTGGGTCTCCCAGCTATATCTTGGGAATTCATTTATTAGGTAGGAGGTTGTGATATTTCCTTTATTTGAAGGGCTCTATGAATAACATGCCTACTCTCTTCAAGGAGCTTTCAGTGCAACAGCATGTGACCATTCTTTCCTTCCTAAGCATTGAGAAAAGGGTATAAACGCCAAGTACCTATACTTATTACACATACAGTTTATTGAGTAACATGTAATTGACAATGAATAGATTATAGTGTATGAGATGCAGCTGAACCTGGGAAGAGAGTTTATTATATATCTCTGCAGGACACACTATTACCAGGGTAGTCTCTCTAGAAAATGCTTTCCTGATAGTGAATCTCCTAATTTTAGTTTTTTTGTTGTTTTTGGTTTTTGTTATTTTTTTTTTTTTGCAATTCTGAATAGACTGTGAATTTCTCAAGTCATCAAGTCCTGGTTAAGTTTTATGTAACATTTCTTCCTTCGATTTTTCTCTTTCCTCTCATATTTTACTAAATGAAGTAAGAAGTAAGAAGAAAGGAACCATAACTTCAGTGCTTTGCTTGGAATTTCCTCAGTTAAATATCCATGTTCATTGCTTTCATTTTCCACTTTCCATATAAGTGTAGGGCACAGTTCAGCTAAACATTCTGCTGCTATATAGATATCAAAGATCTTATTTCCTCCAGTATCCAATAACATGTTTCTCATTTTTACTGATCCTTCTCAACAGAGCCTCTAAAATCCATATTTCTACTGACAATTTGTTTATGATGACTTATCTATTTTCTAGGAAAATACACTTTTTTTCTATTATGCTCCTCCTTTCCTTCTGAGTGAGTTCACTGGTTCAGTGGTTAACATCCATATTTCTTTCTATTCAAGGAAATATGGATTTCCTTGATCATATTTTTCAAAATTGTGGCAGGCTTCATCCTTTGCCCAGTTCCAAAGACACTTCAAAATTTTGTGGGTATTTGTATTAGCTGCACCCCTCCTCCAGGTACCAAACCCTGTTTTCCATTGCTACTCTAACAGATTACCACAAATGCAGTGACTCATACCATGAATAAACATTATCTTACAATTCTGGATGTTTGAAGTCCTTATATCAAGGTAATGGCCGGGCTACATTCCTTTGGGAGACTCTAAATGGGAATCATTTTCTTGCCTCTGCAGCATCTATATGATGCCTGAATTTCTTCTTCAAAGCCTTCATCCAACCTCAACTTCCACTCACATATCCTTCTCTGACTCTTCCGCATCCCTCTTCTACCTTATAATTTCTTGGAGTCATATCTCCAAAGATCCTTTTGCCATGTAAATAAATACATTCACAGACCCTTTGGGTTCAGGGGTAGTCTTCTTTAGGTGTCATTATTCTATCTACTATACCCATCTAGAGACACTGGGCAGCCCAGTCCAGGGATAGCCCTTCTGGACACTCCCACTACAATGAAACAGATCACTTAGTATCACAGAGAAAGAAGAAAAATGTAGAAGAATAAAATAACATGGCTAAGACTCTGAAAATTAAACTGTATTTGGACCTTAAGCATGCAAGGAAAAGGCAGGACTTTGCATGTGAAATATAAGAGTAACTGCCTACTAAAATAAAATATTTTTAAAAGACAGTCTAAATGTAATAGACAAAATGTCCAGGCTACAATAAAAAATCACTCATCATATTAGAAACTATGAAGTCACAATGGATACCAGCATGAAGATGAATCACGTGTGGTATGTGACAAGGATTTTAAAGCAGCCTTCTAAAATGTTTCAAAGATCAATTATAAACTCTCTTATAACAAATGATAAAATAATACTCTGAGAAAAGTAATATGCTGTTAAAAAGCAAATGGAAAAGACCAATGATCATCAGGAGCCAGTCCCAGAACTTCTTTGGGAAGAAAGCATCACCTTGCTGACGCATTGATTTGCACTTCTCCTAGCTTCAGAACCGTGAGGCAATAAATTCCCATTGTTTAAGCCAACCCATTCCATGACATTTGCTTCAGCAATGGGGAAACTAAAACAAGCCTAATAACAAAAAAGAAACACACCATTTGTGCCATTGGAATCACAGAGGAGTGGATAACTAGAGCAGAGCTAAGGGAGTATTTGGAGAAATATTGGCTGGAAATGCTCCAGACTTAGACAAATAAACCACAGATTCAAAAGTGTATCAAACCCCAAATAAGATAAATCCAAAGAAATTAATATAAAGACACATAATAATTAAATTTTCAACTAAAGGCAATGAAAAATATCTGGAAAACAGGCATAAAGAAATAAAACCTTTTCTAGAAGGGAACTTCAGTTTTAATGACAGCATTTCATCTGAATCCAAGGAAGTAAAAGAGTGGCAGCAACTTTTTCAAATCCTTAAAAAAAAAAAAGACTGTAAAACAGAAATTCTATAACCTATGAAACTATCCTCCAGGAATGACAGTAAAACAAAGCCATTCTGAGATTAACATAAACAAAAGAATCTGTTCCTTATTGATTGGACAAAAGAATTTCAACAAACAGAAAAAAATAATAATAAAAAATCATTTGAACATTCAAGAAGGAAGAAAGAAAAATAGGAACAGCAAAAATATGAGTATACACAATATACTATCATTTTCTTCATGTGCTTTATAATTGTGTTTATTGAATGAAACAAATTATAGTACCCTCTGTTGCTCAAACAATAATGTTTAAAAATGGTGAAGGTAAACAGATGAAAATGAAAGGTTTCCACTCTTCACTTGAAGTTGCAAAATGTTGACAGCTTTAGACTGTAAAATTCTCTCTCTCTCTCTCTCCACATATATATATGTATATATGCAAAGAGATAGCCTTCAGAACACTATAAATAAATCAAGATAAAATACTAAAAATGTCTAAATAACAAAAAGGAAGCTAAGAAAAGAGAAACAGGTCATGAAAATTGGATGAAACAAACAGAAAGCAGATAATATTGCAGATTGAACTCTAACATTTCAGTAATTCCCTAAAAGGTAAATGGTATGAAATACACTATTCAAAAAACAAAGAATTGCAAATGTATTAAAAATAAACATACACCACACTAAGAAATAGAAAGATATGGACCAGTTTTACAATGTTCACAAAAAACTCACTTCTATTGAACAAGATGGTTAGGTAAAAATAAAACACTTTATATATATATATAGAGAGAGATAGAGATAGAGAGAGATATTTACACACTCACGTATATATACAAACATTGACCAACAATAGTAATAATAGTCACATTAATATCAGATAAGGTAGAGCAAACAAAATTTCAGAGGTTCATTTTATAGCCAAGTATATCGCCTCTTTCGATGACTGTTTTAAAGCCATAGCAGAATACAAAATTTTCTTAGGTGACCATGGAAAATCATCAGAATAAACCATATACTGAAGCATAAAATAAACCTGAATATATTGAAATAAAAAAGAGTGCATTCTTTTGGTAATAATGGATCCAAATTAGAAATCAAAAACCAAAACGCAATAGGAAAATCTCAAATCTCAGGGAAATTATCACTTACAAATAATCAATGATCACTCTTTTTCTCTCTTTGCACTTCAGAAGATAGCAGAGCAGGCGTCCAACTCAGTGCTGTTTTTATATGTAGGTAACATACATTACATCAGATAAGGTAGTGCAAACAAAATTTCAGAGGTTCATTTTATGGTCAAGCATATGGCCTTTCTTAGTGAGAAGAGAGAAAATTGCAGAAGCAGTTTTCATAAAACGTTTAATTGATTGAAATGTTTCAGATAATTGGAGGATAGATGCTGCAACATCCACATCTAAGATGGAATCCTCCTGATTATCGAGGGCAAAATTGCACGAGTAAGCATGATAGTCGTATGAATCATATTGCCTGGCAGGTTACAACAAGAAGATTTTACCACATTTGAATATATTCCAATGTATGGATAAAACAATCTGAGAGATTTGAATAAAAGAGGTAATCGAGTCAAAAACTGCAAAGCACAAGCTGAACTACTTAGAAGCTATGATCCACAAAAACAACTTAATATTGTAGATCCCTTTATGGGAATGACTCCAACTTTGACACTGCGTGCCAGCAGTGGGTTAGGTGCTGCAAAGCATTTTTGGAGAAGTCACAGTAAAACTGCATCTATTCATTGCTGAAGGCCAACAATGATTTACATCCTTACAGTGTGTTAATGTTTCATAGTTCAAGACCACAAATATTACAATTGACTTACTATTTCTCATGGTAAAAAATAATTATGACGGAAATCAGTATTGCATTTGGCAGAAAAATTAATAAAAATCTTTGATTCAGACAAAAAACAATCAATATGTGAATTATATCTCAAAGGAAATAAATGTATATATAGATGAATAAAAACAAAAATACAACATATCAAGACTAGAAGGGCACAGTAAATCAGAGCTGATAGGGGAATTTATTGCACAAGTGCTTTCATTATAAATAAGGTAAGGACTCAAATAAAATCTAAGTTCCTATGTCAAGGAACTAGAAAAAGAAAAGTAAAATGCATCCAAAGAACAAGCTAAGAAATAACCAAGATCAGAGCAGAAATTGATTACATTGCAAACAGGAAAACAAAAAAGTAAATTAAGGAAAAATTAGCTGCTTTTAAAGAAATTCAATAACATTTGTACAAATTTATGAAGACAAGTAATAATTAAAAAGTGGGAAGACACAAATTCCCAATATCAGGAGTGAAGTAAGGACTATCACTGCAGGTCTTGCCAACATTAAAATGACAGTGAGGGTCTACCACAGACAATTTTACATTAATAAATTCTGAATCTTACAAGAAACAGACCAATTTACTCACACATCATAAGCAATCACATTCAAAGAATATGAAATACATAATGAATAGTTTTATAACCATTAAAGAAATTGGATTTCTAAACAAAAGTTCCAAAATGAAATTCTTAGACAGATACTTAACACAAAATGCTCAGGGTCTGCATTCTTAAAATTAGGAAATACTGATAAAAGAAAACAAAGATGACCTAAGTAAATGGAAAGGCCTTTACATTCATGAATTGGAAGAGTCAACATAGCAAAGATGTCAATTCTGTTGAAATGGAGTTATAGATATAATGCAATTCCTATAAAAATTCAAGCAATTTTTTTTGTAGATATAACCAACCCTTACTCTAAAAATGTTTGGAAAGATAAGTCCTAGAAAAGCTAAAATAGAAAAATAGGGTGGGGAAAACATTCCCCCCAATATTAAAACTATGTCATTATAATAATTAAGAAAATATCTCTTGTTGGAGGGATAGACCCTTAGATCAATGTAAAAGGTCAAAGAACTCAAAACTAAACTCACACACATATGCTTAAATAATTTTTACAAATATTCAAAATCAATTCAATAAAAGAAAAAGCGATTTTAAGAAACGGTGCTGGAAAAATAAACATCTATAAATAAAAAGAAATGAATCTCCACTTAACCTAATCCTTACACATTATATAAAAATTAACTAAAAATAGATCATGGCCTTCAATATAATATATAGGGAAAGAGTTCTTAGATTTGACATCAAAGTCATATTCCATAAAGGGAAAATTGACACATTATACTTCATCAAAATTAAAATATTTTGCTCTGTAATGAAAAGACATGCTATAGACCAGAGAAAATATCTGCATGTCACATATTTGAGAAAAGACTAGTGTCTGGAGTAAATTCATTTCTCTCAAAACCCAACAGTATAAGGTTAAAACATTCCAATTAAGAATGCACAAAGACATGAAGACATTTCACTCCATAAAGTGGAAGCAGTCAGATAAGCACATGAAAGAATGTCCACATTATTAATCAACATGGGGGTGAAAATTAAAACCATAAAGAGATCACTATATACCTATGAGAGTGATGAAAATAAAGTAATAATTTTTTTAAAATGTAGCATATGAAATTCTGGCAAGGATAAAGAGAAACTGGATTGCTTATACAAAACACTGGTGGATGTGTACGATAGGACAGCCACTCTAGAAAACAATTTTGCAGTTTCTGAAAGAACTGAATATACAATTGCCATATGATCCTGAAACTATCCTCTATTACTAAAAATTCAGCATAGAAAAAAATGAAAAGAGAATCCACGCAAGAGAAATTGTACTCTATTCAACAATAGATGCCAAATCCAGAATATATAGAGTATTCCTACATGCAGTTTTTATAAAGGCTGGCAACAAATAGAGAAACAGGCAAGAAGTTTAAACAGGCATTTTATAAAAAATAATATCCAAATTTCAAGTTCACTGATGAAAGTATATTCAATTTCATTAGTCACTGAGGAAATATAAATTAATATTACAATGATATATGACTAGTCACCAGATTGTATACTTTTATAATCTGACTTTCTCAAGTGTTATTAACAATGTAGAGTAATGGAAACTATCATATAGTGTTAATGAAAGTATAAATTGGAACAGGTACTTTGGGAAAATGCAGAAACTGTTGTATGATAAAGAACTTAGTCAATCTTTGTTCCAGGTCCTGGTAGATACCCTCTAAATTTTTGGAATTTCTTGTGATAGAAGTATTTTGTTATTCATAGTGGACCCTCCAGACCATATCTAATAGTTTATTCTCAGGAGGTGATTCAGGGAAGGTCCAGCTACATCAGAAATCATAGGGTGGAAGCGTAGTACAGTGTTCTTCTGAGTTCCATGAGTCCTCCTAGCTAATTACTAAACATGAGGAGATGGTGGGAACCCCGGAATTTGTATCCAGTTCATCAGAAGTACAGGTGGACTGGACACTCCCGACTTTGTAGCTGGTGTCTTCCAAGTGAGGGAAGTCTTGTGGGAACTGTTCCTTAAACTGTGGAGTCTGACCTAACTCAAGGTAATTGGTGTCCTAAATTACTACAGAAATGCCCTGATATTATTTTGTAAATTGCAAGATACACATGCCCGATAACCTAGAAAAATCTAGGCTGTGAGTAAGGATATATATATATATATGTAAAATGTTCATGGAAATATTATTGATAATTGCTCAAACTAGCAAAAATTCCAGTGCCTACCTACCAGATAATGTACACATATTTTCATGTATTTATAACTCAGAATTCTATTCAGTAAGAGAAATTTTTAAATAAAACTATTTCCCACACTCAAAACATGGATGTATATCACAGTAATAATATTTAGCTAATGCATTAATATGTAAAAAATAATTACAGTATGATTCCATATATAAATTTCAAAATGGAGAAAAGTAAATTGTATTTTTAGAGATCTGTGTATGGGTGGTAAAATAACAAGAATAAGGAAGCTTTTCCAATAAGACAGAATTGTGATTATGAGGAGGAGAGAAAGAAGAGTAGGTGAATGGAAAAGAACACCCAAGAAGATTTCTAGGGTTGATATTATTCCATTTCTTGTTCTAGTTGTTTTTACATGGGTTTTCATTTCACCATTACTCATCATTCTGCTCATTTATGTGTTTTTTAAATATATTGATGTGCATATTATTTTACAATAAAACATAAATTAAATATCTAATTCACAAAATAATTCATGTAATATGATGATTTACAAATTAGTAAAATGTCCAAGACTGGAAGTTTCAAAGTAAAAGCTAAATAATCATCAGGAATATTTAAAAATATATGCTATTGCTTAAAAAAAGCAAAAACATAATAATATAATTTTAGAATGGCAAAGAAATAAAATATTATTGAGATTTTAAATATTATAGAATAAGTTTTTCCATAAAAAATGTATTTCATATAGGTATAGTGGAGAATTAAATGAATTTGAACTATTTTGGTGGGAAGTAAAGAAAATTGTGCCCTTTCTTCATGATTTTCTACATTTTTCAAGTTGATAAAATTTGGAATTGAAGGAAAATATGATTAAATAATATATAGTCCCACAATATGCAGGTAAATGTTTAGCAATCAGCTCTTAGGAGAGAAGCTCTTAGGAGAGAAGTGTTTGCCAGTTCACATGGTGCAAATACACTCATTGTGACCAAAATCCAGCTTCCAATGTAAAGTCACTGAACATGACACTGGGAAGAATGGTATGAATGGTTCTTTTTAGCCAACAAGAGCTGGGCTCAAGTACACCAATATCCAGAAACAAGCATTGATTTTGTCCTATGAAAACTGCTCTCTTCTATGATTTTTAAAATATCAGATGTTGAGGGAAATTACAGATATATCACATTTTATACTACTCATTAATTTTATTCTGGTATCAGGGATTTTAGTAACCCAGGGTTTAGTAAGCCTTTTTTGAATAGAAAGCAAAAAACATTTATTACATGAGCAAGTATACTTGGTATTCATTAAGTAAAGCATTCTGTGAAATGTAAGTTTACTTTATCTCAACACATTGATTTTAGGAATCGATCAGTGAGAAATGTGTAAATGATTATGGAGACAATTACATGCAATGGAAAAAACCCTAAGCCTTGAAACTAGAGCCACCTGGATTTGAAGTCTCTGAATTGCCTGCCCCTGGGAAAGAAATTTGATACACAGTCAACTTAAAAATAGTTTTGGGTAACTAACATTTACCTTCCTGAGTTGTAATAAAGCTGAGATTTCATCCATTTACAGCTCCTGACACATTTTGGAATTTCATAAATATTAACTCAGTTTAAGAACACCGTTAATTTAAAAAATTTTTGAAGTAATTCTCAGTATATGGTGTGTGTGTATGTGTGTGTACCTCACAACTGGAATTTTAAAATATGAAGAAAATTGAGCAATGTACTGATGTAATGGAAAATCTAAGATGTATGTAGTTCTCATCAATTTATAATTAAATTACACTTTTTATATTTAATTTTTATGTAATATTATACAGTTGGGGGAATCCCTAGGGCATGTGGACAGAATTTCCTGTATAAATATTGCTGTTTCTCTAAATGAAACTGGGACAATTCTCTAAATGTTTGAGACTAACAGAAAACATGTCATCTTCTTAGGTAAAATAGAGGAAATTCATGGTTTTGAGAATAGGTTCATATATTTCATACGCAATTGGAATGTGCCTGTACAAATTCCTAATGATTTTAAATAGACAAGCAACAGTGTTTCACACTTAAAATATATGCTAGCATTAAAGGGAATGAAAAAAAAAATGAAAAGGTGAATTTGGTATTAAATGCAAAGATAGAAATTAAAGAAAAATTTTAAATATCAGATCTTAGTTTTATTGAATGTATTTACTATGTTAACTTCTAATACAAAATGAAAGCTACAATATAGAGGTAATGGAACAATATTAGAAACAATAAATACTCTTTTTTCTTTTGAAAAAAGAACACTCTGGAAAGTGTTGCAGGCTTTGAAGATTCTGTGGCCATTTGGTGCTGGGTAGGAGAGAGTGGGCGGCTCTCCAGGTTCCTGTGCTATGAAGTTGTAAAGGTGGGATATTTTTTTATAAGTTGTGAGAAAATTCCCTTCTTAGCTGTATGTACTGTTCATACTGTTAGTCTTCTAAAGAAACCCAACTGTTATTTCTCTTACTGCCAACCTACTTAATTATTGTTGTACAAGCAGAACAAGGATAAGATCTGAACAAAACAGATGGCTCAGCATTGCCAGAAAATTTATGTTCTTATCATGACTTTATTAGAAAATAAAGTACTCTTCTTTTGAAAATGTCCAAGATGTTAGTATATGTTTACAATACTCACATATATTGTAGTGAATTAAAAGTACTCTAACGTCATTGCTTTTTTTTTTTTTTAAGGTTTATTTATTTATTTATTTATTTCTCTCCCCTTCTCCCCTCCCACACGCCCTGGTTATCTGTTCTCTGAGTCTATTTGCTGTGTCTTCTTCTTTGTCCACTTCTGTTGTTGTCAGCAGCACAGGAATCTGTGTTTCCCTTTGTTGCGTCATCTTGCTGTGTCAGCCCTCCACGTGGGCAGCGCCACTCCTGGGCAGCTCTCCCTATGGGGCTCCCCTACTTGGGGGGGGGGACTCCCACGCATGGCCCCACACTCCCCGCACGCATCAGCACTGAGCATGGGCCAGCTGCACACAGGTCAAGGAGGCCTGGGGTTTGAACCGCGGACCTCCCATGTGGTAGACGGACGCCCCAACCACTGGGCCAAGTCCGCTTCCCTATTGCTTATTTTTTAAAGATGCTTTTCTAAGTATTTTGTGAGAGCCTAAGAGATATAGAAGTCATTTC
Organism: Dasypus novemcinctus; assembly: GCF_030445035.2. Lineage (NCBI taxonomy): Eukaryota > Metazoa > Chordata > Mammalia > Cingulata > Dasypodidae > Dasypus > Dasypus novemcinctus. The sequence goes on along the minus strand of NC_080687.1, from coordinate 84,329,229 downwards.
TAAAAGATGACGTAATTGAAGGATATTTGCTTGTTCACAGGTAAAACTGACTTAATTTGATAAAATTCCTTTGAATAATTGTCATCTTTGAGAATCAACTTAGGTGTTGATTATGAAATTAGAATGGAATTTATGACGGAAGTTTTTCTTTAATTTATTGAATGTATGATTAATTAAATTAATAATAATTACTATACTTATGCTCATTTCTAGACAATATGATACCACTAGCAATACAGAGGTCAGAGAGGAAAGGCCCTGCTATTTAGGTGATTACTACTCATTGGGAGAGAATAACATATACAAACGTAATATAAATTTAGCAAGGTAAGTACGAAGTTAGAGGTAAGACTTGGGACTACAAAAGTCAGAATAATGAAGCCAGCAAAGATATATATATTACATGACATGTTTGCATATTTATATTTTACAAAGAAATGGGAGTATTACCAAGGCAAAAATAGGTGGAGAGGGAATTCAAGTCTGTGAGAAGAGCATGAGAAAAAGCACCAAGGCATTATAAGGCATGGTGTAGGTAGCCACTCATCAGCCCCTAATATGCAAGGAAAAGAATGTTGAGAGATTAAATTGGAAAAGTAAGTGGTGCTGGGTCGTACTAGGACCTTGTTTGACGTATAAAATGTTAAATGTTATCCTGTTAGTGATAGAATGCCATAAAGATGTGTGAAGTAGAGGAGTTAAATAAATCACTTGTCTGCAACATACAAGTGTAATGGAGAAAAGAGTAAAGTCAGATAATTTCAAATATAAGTCAATAGTCAGTGATATATGCATGCTCGTTTGATAAGTGAATGAATATTACCCATGTATTTGATAAAATGACTCAATAAAACCATGTTTTTTGTTTATATTTTTTCTTTAAAATTTATTAATATTTTGTTACAAAAAGATTTCAAACAAATAAACATAGTCAATCCTCACATGAGAAATTTGAAACCCCAAAATTTTGATAACTAGTTAGGTCATATTCTCTACTTCCATAACAATTTGTTTTCCTCTTTGATATTTTTCCTTTCAAATTATTATTTTTTTAAATAACTTCGTCTTTATAGGAAAACAGTGCTTCTTGAAAGTATGCAGTATTAATTTTTGGTCTTTTTAGGTATGTAGAGTGGAATCTTAAATCTTTCCTTCTGCTCAAATAGCTCATTAGATTGATAAGAGTTTTACATTTAATAAAATGAAATCTCAGTGTAATATCTTTTGATGATTTATTAAAGCATATGATAGCTTTTGTTCTAAAATTAGCATTGATAGTTTAACAATTGAATCACTTTTTTAAGCAAATGCTCTCATAAGTTATTTGAAAATTTTGCAAAGTATTATGCATATTAATTCAAACAAGTAAGAGTAAGCCTGCTCCCAAAAAGATAATACATGACTGATAAAGAGAGTTTAATTATTATTTATTGAATTTTTGTTGATTTTATTTAACTCTATATGCAAACAATAAGGAATGTTGTGGGGATAATGCATTAATTATTAATGATTTTAAATCTTAATATAAAGCGTTCATGCACATTTTTAATGTAATCTTCATGTGCTAATATTATTTTAAGTGCATCGTTATACACCTTCATTCAGAAACATTTTTGTCTGTCTTTTAAAGACAGCATACTTGTTTTTATGTTATTTCTTTAATTCTTGCTTCTCTTATTATTTCTCACTTACGTGTTTTCTTCCACAGATACTCATTGTAAGATGTTTATATGAGATTGTTAATTATCCTTGAAGATTTAAGTAGTGTGGGTTGTATATGTCTGTTTTAATTTGCATGAATGTATTGTGGTAGAAATAACATTCTATTTGTTACTTATTTTATTCCACACAATTTTCAAAATCTATCCATATTCCAATAATAATTCAGGGCTTGAATCTATTTCATACTCTACCATCACAGAAATTCACCTTATTTTACTTATCCATTTACCTGATGGTGGATATCTGGGTTGCCACCATCTCACTGCCTCCACGTATAAATCTATAATGAAGACCCAAACACCTATCTGTTTTGGAACATGTGTGAGAACTTTGGTATGGTACACACCCAAAAGAAAAATTGCTATCTCATATGGAATGTGCATTCTTTAAGTTCAGGTCTTTCAGACCTGGAGTCGAGCACCAAAATGCTCTCTGGTTGGGCTATATGAGTTCATCTTCAGTGAGCAAGGCATGATGGACTCTAATACACAGAGACCTGGATAAACATTTGCATTTTGGCAAACTAATGCATATTAACTGGATCTCATGGTTGTTTAAAATTGTGCTTCTCTGAATGCTAGTGAAGTTGGGCACCTAAACTTATATGTATACATACATATGTACACATGTATGTGTATGTATATATGTATGAATTATATATACATTTGTGTGTATATGTATAAAGCTACTTTGGTGCATTAATAAAAAAATTATAAAAAAATATCAAGACCAAAGCTCCTTTTTTTCTTTTTGGATTCAGATTTCATGTACTTCCCTTGTTAATATGTAGGAAACCTACATTTCCTTGTTGGCTTCAGATTTTTGTATGTATCTTTCCAGATATGGCCTGCCTGTTAATTCAGGCAATGGTATTCAACATTAAGGAGATATAATTGCTTTTGATACATTCAGATCCATAAAATTTCTCCTTATGTAATGTTCTTTTGGGTCTCCTTTTAGAACTAACTAAAAGTTCTAAAGTATTAGAACTTAATATCTTAGAGATATCTTAATATCTCTAAGCTAAGAGATTTAAAAAATATTTTCTCCTATCGTTTTTTAAATTTGTCTTTCTCTTTAGGTCTTTCATTCTTCTGGAGGACACATTTGCAAGTGGTATGAAACACATTTCTTCTAGTCAATAAATGGGACATGTAAAAATAATAATATTTCTACTGGTTTGTATTATTTTTTGATCACATATTGTGTTCTCATTATTAGGTCTCTTGATGAATGCTCAATTGTGTTCTATGATCTAATTTTCTGTTCCATTCCCAGTTTTACTCTGTTTGCCAGTGTATTTTGTTTATTTGTTATTTGTTTTTATTGCCAAGAATCTGTCACATATTTTAACATCTGTAGAGCATAGCCTCCTTCTTAATATATTTTTTAAATTCCATATATGCTTGCCAACTTTTTCATTGAAATTACAGACTTTATTTTTAAAATTTGATTTAAAGTTCTATATTGAAATGATATTAATGATCATGATCCCCAAAGTATTGTAAACATATTGACAACAATTAGAATGCAAACAAATTATGAAAAATATGCTTTTGTAACAAGTGGCAACCAGGCATTCATTTGTGGATAAATATGGCCTGGCCTGATGCCAGCCATCACAGAGTTCTCAGGCATAAACACCCAGTGCTTATACCACTTTGGTGAGCATCCAGTAAAATCAAGCTGACACCAACTTGCTCTGACATTGCTTCAGTGCCTGGGCTAGATGGCACAGTTCTCTGTTGCCCTTGCTGCCTCACCACAACCAACATCTGGGACAGTTGCAGACACGCCACTGACGCCACATGGGAGCCGGCTCCTAAGACTTCTTGCTAAAGGTACCTGCTTGCCTTCTTTCAGACCTGGAGTCGATAACTTTAAAAACTCTGCTTTCCTCCACCTTTAAATATGTTGTGTGCTCTTGACCTAGTTACTGTGTGTTGATTGTGGTGGGAACGTGTGACTAAGCAAGAGAATAAATTGCATTGAACATTCTAATTATGATGTTGAATCTGCTTTCAAGTGCTGAATTTACTTTTGATTTGACCTGCTTTAGGTTTGTTATGACAATTACATTTACATGAAAAATGGCGCAGGGAGCTGGGTTTCAATACCTGTGAGAATACTTGTTATGGCACAACAACTGCAATATTTTATCTGAACTCTAAACAACAACAACAACAAATCCTTAACATGAAGTGAGAATTGGTCCCAGGACCAATGGAAAAAACTGGTCACAGGTTTTGCACAGATGCCACAAGTGTGCAAGCCATTCTAAAGAAAAAGCATGTAAGAGATGGCTTGTAAGGAGTCAGACAGATGCCTTTAGTGTGTCCACCAGTATAAAGAGAAATCTCATGAAAGAAATATGCAAAATTATAATACGTGAATCAAGTAATAGGGTATAGAGTTCTTACCTAGACAAATTCTCACCTCCAATTTTGGAATTTTTAAATATTTTTATTTCAATTGCCGGCTACATTTGGAAGAAAAATCTGTGAAAAAGTTTGGAGAATACTCAAGATGAGGAAAAATCTTTTAAACAACTGAAAAGTGAACATTATGGATTAAAAAACAAACACAAAAACAATGAGTATCCTTGGAGGCTAATCGAGGACCTCAAAAGACAAAAATTTAGAATTAGATGCTTTCCAGACACCAACCAGACACCAACCAGACACCAACCTGACCTGATACCAACCAGAAGAGTTTTATCTTATAATTATAATGCTAAAAAAAGCTGAAATATCTTCTTTATTGTTAGGAGAAACAGGGAAAATAGACAAAGATAGAAATAAGGGGGAATGCTGGGCAGAATGATTGTGTCTAAAAGGTCAACTGCAAATTCTGACCTATTTGTCCCAATGATACAGATCTCTTGCCAAGCAATGATTTGTATGGTCCATCCTACCCAGATAAATGGGTGGTGAGACCCATGACTATCACAAAAACTATTACAAACAATAACGATGCTGATCCTATTTCAGTAATAAAGAAAGGGCATATAGCAGACAAAAGGTCATAAAATTAAAACAAGAATTCTCAAAAAAAAAAAGGAGAAATAACAGAAACACGGTGGCTATTAAATATATGGGCTAAAGAAGGATATAATTTAAGACTAACAGGCAGTGAATTAATACAATTATGAAACATTTAATGATACTAGACTGAATCAAATACTCAAAAGTTTGGAAAAAAAGCAATTATAAATAGAGAGATGATTGTTTGATAGGCTATCTAGGGCCTGGAAATTAAGGTGGTCCTTACCAAATTTAACAGCAGTAAAAACAGAGACTTGCTCTTCTGCCTGGGATGCCACTAGTATCTTGATCAACCTGGGGCTAATGAGCATGATTTATGACCCCCACCCCAATAATCTATTAGAAGCAGAAGCAACAGGCCAAATTAAGAAATTAAGTCATGAGAAACAGCTCTATTCACAATTTTCACAGGTGCTGATACAATTGCCAAATTAATTGATGCAATTAGAATTGCTGAAGAATTAAGTCAGGATAAAAATTATGCATTCACAGCACTGTACAGATTTGAAAAAACCGATGAAATCACTCCCATTTAATGCAGAATGTAAAAAAACCTATATCAATATGGGAAATGAAGGGGGGGAAATTGGGTTCAAAATTTCAGGAATTCCTCCAATAAAGGAAATGGGGGATTTAGACAGATAAGAACACCATTTAGAAACAATGGTGATGACAGATTAAGGCAGAATTTTAGACAGTTGTGTGGTTTGAAATTGTATGTACCAGCAGAAAATCACATCCTTGAATTTAAGCCACTTCCATGGGTGTGAACCTATTGTGAGTAGGACCTTTTGATGATGTTACTTCAGTTAAGGTGTGGCCAGGGTGGGTCTTAATCCTTTTATTGGAGGTCTTTTTCCATGGAACGAATACAGAGAAAAGAGAGAGAGTGAGAAAGCCATGGAGGCAAGAAGCTGAAAGCAAGGGAACCTGGAAGAGAAGAGAGACCAGCAGCTGCTGTTCTGTGCCTTACCTTCTAACAGAGGACTCCATGATTGCTGGTAGCCAGTCTTGGGGTAAAAACAATGACTGATAATGCCTTAATTTGGACATTTTTCCCAGCCTCGAAAATGTAAGCTTGTAAGCTAATAAATTCCCATTGTTAGAAGCCAGCACATTTCATGGTATCTGCTTTGGACAGTTTAGCAAACTAAAACAACTGCCTAGGGTCCTTTACATACCAGGTCAGTGTGGTGTTTTGAAACAAGGTGCTTTTGAAAAACATGTCTTTAATCTTACACCATAACTGTGAGTATAAACCCATTATAAATAGGACTTTTGATAAGGTTACTTCAGTTAAGGTATGGGTCTCAATCCTATTGCTGGAGTCACTTTATAAACAGAATGAAATTCAGACACACAGAGAGAAAGCCATGGGAAGAAGTCAGAGGTCAACAGAACCCAGAGAAGCCAGGAGAGGCTACCATATGCAGCGCTATGTGACAAATAGCCAAGGACCAAGAATCGCCTGCAGCCAGCGCCCCACAGTATTCTGGGAGAAAGCATCACCTTGATGACTCCTTAATTTTGGCCTTTCCTAAATGCAAACCCATAAGCTTATAAATACCCTTTGTGTAAGTAAACCCATTGCATGATTTTTGTTTTAGTAGACAGGAAACTAAAACAGACATTCAAGTTAAACAAGTCAAAGAATAGAGATACATAAAGACCTTATATTGCTATTGGGACTCAGCAGTCACCATCTCCTGGCAAACCCAGAGATAATCACCCATACATAAAGAGGGCCATTTCTAAGGAAAATTGTAAATATAAGCAACACTGAATGTTGGAGATACTGGTTCCCAAATTACAATGATTAAAAGCCAGATTCATGAAAATGAAGGAAATAATGAACAAGTTTACATTGAAGGTCTGGGAGACAAAATTAGTATAGGAAATTGGGTTAATAGATAAAGTATAATAGAAGAAATGAGACTTATGAAAGCCACATGCCTAATAAGATCTAAAATATATTGGGGATGGACATTATGGCACCATATATGAATAGAAATAAGGAATAGTGTTATCAGATATAAATAAATAATTACTACCATACAATAAAGTTTAAAAGGAGGAGGTTTCCAAGATATTACTGAAAAGATACAAGAGCTTTTAGAGGAAGGCATAATAATCGCTACCATCTTACCTTATATTAAACATTTGGCCATTTGTATCTTACAGATTGCGGAGGTTAAATTCATGTGTCAACTTGGCTAGGTTATGGTGTCCAGTTTATTGGTCCAGCAAGTACTGCCCTGATTGTTACTGTGAAAGTGTCTTGTGGATTTAAATCATTAGAAGGCTGATTGCATCTATGGCTGCTTACATCTAAAGTCAACAAAAGAGAATGCCTTTACTAAGAAGAGAAATCTCATCCAGTTAGTTGAAGACCTTATAGGGAAATCAGTTTAGCCATCAGAAAGAATTTCTATCTCTGCTTTAGCTAGCCAATGTCTACTGTGGAATTCATCAAAACTTCACTAGAATTCCCAATTTGCCACTTCCCCAATGGAATTTAGATTTGCCAAACCTTATGGTTGCATGAGCCAATTCTTATAGTAAATCCTGACATTTAGCCATTCCTATTTCTCTGGAGAACCCTATCTAACACATAGATTCATTGTAGATTTTAAAAATCTCAGTATGACTACTCCTAAACTGGAAGGAACACTACCATACATTGATACACAAATTAATAAAATTACCACAAGAAATTGTACATGATATACAACCATAGATCTTAATGATATGTTCTTTGCAAAATAACATGGTTTAGTCAAAACTAAACCATGCCAGTATTATAGTGGGAAAGCAATATATTTTCACTAGATTACTACAAGGATATATTAGTAGCCCAGTAATAGCATGCAATCTGTTAACACAACAGGTGTATGTAACACAAGATTTACACATGTATTTTTAACATATCCATACCAGAATACTATCTCATCTTGCAATAACAACATGATTATAAATGGAACAGGCAAAAGTATACAGGACAACTCTAAAATACAGATAATTTCCTTTCTAATAGAGTCTGGACTAGAAATCCTTGTAAGTTGCAAAGATCAGATACTACTGTAAAATTTTTAGGAATACACTGGTCATCAGAAGGACAAAACATACCACATTCAATCATAAATTATTACAGTTACAACCACCCAACACAGAGGAAGAGGCACAAAAATGTATTGTTTTATTTGGCTATTGAAATCAGCAAATTCCCCAAATAGATACATTGTTGAAACTAATATATGAAACAAGAGGAAAAGCAAAACATTTCGCAGGAAGGAAAACAGGAATTAGATTTAGAACAAATAAAAGATGCAATTACAACTTATCAAATATTAGCAATATAGTACTAGACTCTAATTTTAGATGAGGATGTGCATTTACACAAGGCTTTGCCACATGTTCGTTATGGACCAAGGCACCAAAAGACCCCAAATGCTGTCCAGTAGGTTTCCGGACTAAAATTTCCATGGATTGAGGCCAGATACTCTGCAGTAGAAAAAATGCTGGAAATCATATGAAGCACTACAACATACAGAGCCACTAATGGGAAAATAAATCAAATTGCCATGAATCCCATAACCCATACTGTCGTGTGCTTAGCAAACACCAAACAAGCATAAAGGAAGTTTGCCAGATCATCGGTTCTCACTAGGAAATGGTATATTTCCGAGCTGCAGCTGAGTGTTTAGATGGATTGTGGACCCCTGGTGTTAACCAAGGAAATAGCATTGCCATCTGTTGGCTTGTAATTTCCGACAATTGTGTGGATCCAAGCACAAGTAGTTGGACAATGGGGACCACACTGGCCCAAGACCCTTGAAAATGCCTGTTTCATAGATGGTGGAGTTCTCTGGAAGGCTGCGGACCTGACACCCAAAGGTGCAAAAATCCTAACTAGCTAGTGGACAAGGACATAGAAAACATGTTGAAGTTCTGTCTCTAAGTAGCAATCCTAAATAAGTTCAAGCTTTTAATTACAGTATTCAAATGATCTATATAATGTTGTTTTTCATGTGTTCGACTTATCACTTCCTAATAGAGAATGCATTAATATTTGCTTTCTTTGTTTCACATATGCCTATACATAGATTTTTCATCCCATTATTTTAAACTAAAAACAAATTTGTATCAAACGTTTCTCTTCTGGATAACTGGAACTATCTTTCAGCAGGGACTTTTTAATATATTTTCCCATATGTCTTTGTGTCAGATCTTAATTTACAATTTTAAATATCTAATGCATTTTAAAAAAATCTCTCAGAGAGTCTTTGTTCTTGATCTATAACTTACACAATTACACTATGTAAATAGCTTAGAATTCATTTTTGCCATCTTCTATTCTCTATTCACTAACTTCTAACAATTTCCCATCTTCCATTTTATAAATAAACTTTATTATGCTTATTTACATTTTTATGTATTATATTTTATTCTTCTGTTGGCGGCCCCATCATATTATTATATATTCATCTGTTAATTCTCCTTTTAAATATCTTTCTATTATCTCCAGAAAAGACAAATTAAAATATTCTTATTGCCTTCTGATCTTTCCCTTTCTTTCCACTGACATTTTGGTATTTTTGTGCAGTATTCATTCTCAGGATTTAATGATTTAGGTGATTTTCTTGTTGCTTATTTAGACAACAAGAAATTATCATTCCTCTGCTCACCATACTTTCTGTTGAGACACTGTTCTAGTCAGTGTCTCTTATGAAAAACAGAAATTTATAGTATTTTAAATAGATGAATTTAATACTGGAAATGATGTAACTGATGGGGGCAATAATGGTGCAGATAACTGTAGTAATTGCAAGAAGCAGTGATGATCCTAGGAAGAATGTATTACTGAGCTCCTCAATCTCTGTGCTGAGGAGGCTGCTGAAACATTCAAGAGTGCCACGTGTTTGTGACCAAACTGCATAAGCAACAGGCTAGGAGTCTGGCAAGGGAATCTGGAAAATGTAATTTGCTTACCTCTAACACTAGCAATAGAGAGTAACTCTAAAGTGTGGCTCTGAGAGTAAAGAATCACCATTTGGCTCAGGAATTTTCTCCAAAGGTGTTTTCATAGATGATCTTTGTATGGTAAATATTCTGAAGGCCTGTGTGCTCAAGAGTATTTTTTATTTTTCCAGTGCATTTTAATGCCAGTTTTGCTAGATATGAAATTCTTGGTCTAAGCAGCTTTCCTTTTATATTCTAGAAACATCAACCCATTTTCATATCCTGTGAATGTTGCTATTATGAAATTATCTGCCAGTATAATTCTTGTTGCTCTGTAGAAATAGTTTCTCAATAGAAACGTTTAGTTTTATTTTTCATCCTGATACAAAGCAATTTCTGTCTAATACAGCAGGACCTTGTTTTATATGAACTGAACACATGCAGATTCTGTTATATGTGACAGGCCATCAACAAAAAGACAGAGAGAATTAAAATTTTAAAAAATTATTCTATGCTTAATTTTATTTACTTATTAAAGCATTTATTTGCCTTATTTATAAATATGTGATAGATATTTTCATGTACGATATATTAAATAATGGGGTCTGCTATTATGAGTGATTTTCAATTTACATGGAGGGTCTTGGAATGTATTGGTTGCATAAAATGAGATCTAATATATATTAAATATACTTTTCTTTCATTTGCTTTTCTTTCAAAGAATTTCAAGGCATTACCTTCAAATTATTCTGCAATTCTACTTTCTCTTCTGCCTCTGGTGTTATATATGTGGGCATTTTTACATCTATCTTCAGATATGCTAACTTTATTTTTTTTTCATTTTCTTTTCCTTCCTGATAATGTCTGGCTCAATTCTTGCCAGCTCAGTAACTTATACTTAAACAGAATCCATTTCAGTATCCAAAAAATATTATTGATTTTTGTTGGTAGTGTTATTATACTTATTATAACAAGTTTTATGTTGTTTTGTCTTTTCAACTGCATATTCTAGCCTTATATTCACAGTATACTCTCTTTTTCTTTTCATGCTGTCTATTGAAATAAATTGAAATCATTTTCTTGTCTAGGCCACTTAATTATGTTTCTTCCTTTGTTTTTATCATTCTTGTATTTTATCTTTTTCTTTTATAACTCTTGTGTCCTACATGTGTTTTACTATTTCTTCTCACTGTATTCCTTTGGGAGCATCAGTTCCCTTGATTCACAATGTTATTTGACTAAAAGATAAAATTTCAGCCCCTAATCTATACATCTCCTGCTGAGTTTATGGAGAGAAATAGAGAGAGAAGAGAGAGAAAGACTAAGGAACTGATATAAATCAGAGGAAAGGACCACTGATGTTAAAATCAAGCCTCATCTGGTCCCTCTTTCACAAGCTCAGATCCATTAATCCAGCCTTCTGGAATCATCTCTCTACCACTATTTTAACTATTGCTCTTTTCCAAGCGATGCTTCTTAGAAAGGCTGGGAGTGGGAATTACCACTGCTTGCAAATGTTATATGCTCTCCTCTCCCACCATGTTTCAATGGTATAGTACCATCCACAATTTCTTGGAGTATTTATTTTATTGCCCCATAGTGGAAAAATAGTGTCCAACATAATTCTTTTATTTTCTGGATTAGGTAATCTTCATTACCACTTGAATTGTCTTTGTTACTTTTCCTTTAACCCATTTGTTTAACTTTGAAGTTCAGGAGGATAAAACTAGAAACTAGCAAGCAAGCAAACAAGCAATCAAGCAAATACAATGGTTAGTAAAAAACCTACTTATTGTGCAATGCCATGCATTGCTTATTGAAAATTTACTCCCAATTTTATTACTCTAGCCCTCACAGATTTGTAAATACTGGATTTTTGAGAAATAACATTCAAATGGGATAAACTAGTAAAGTGCTGCCAGAGAAAGCTGATTAAATACATCAAAAAATAATCTCACTTAAAAGGAGATCAAGCTGCATTTGACTTGCTGGAAAATTTATTAGTAATTTTCAAATTGCTCAAGATGAGGTTTGCCTTGTTTTTCTTTACTTCCCTCACCCCCCCCCCCCCACCCCCCAAGCACTTTTTATTAAAAACAAACTGCTCTCCCATGTGGGAAACCAATGCAAATACCAAAGTTAGCTTATGAATAGTATGTGTTGGCAGATAAGAGAATAACTGCTGTGATACAAATTCTCAAACAATAATACAAAAATGAAAAGGATAAGAAAGGGTGGACAAGAAAAAACTGACTCCTTTCTTCCATTCCTAGGGGGAGATCACACATAAAGAAATTTTTCTCTGCATTCCAACTGGTAGGGTTCCTCCGTGTGATGGATGTCTCCAATTCCAAGCAATATTACAGCACAGAGCTCAACACCACTCTGCTCAGCCGTGAAGGCAATGCAATGTATTTTCAACTGGCACTGCAGGGGAGCTGAGGTTTTTCTTTTTATATATCGCTTATAAATTGATACTGTACCTTCACCAAGCAGTGGGCTTTTATTCTTAATGAGAATGAAAAATCGAGTGTAGGTTTGTGTGTATACATGTATACGTGTGAGTAAGTATATGTTTAACATTCAATATCTCTAGAAAGCAGGCAGGAACAACAATTCAAGCTTTGGAATATACTATATTTTTATGCTTTTTCCCTGTTTCTTTTAAATATAACTTCATTTTAAGTTGTATATCGATACAGAAAAAACACTGGGCAAATAACAATTTATTTTCCTTGCTTGAAACTCTGAGACATCATTGTGCATGCATTAGAATATTTCAAATACTGTGGCTATTATCAAATATTGAGGTAGATTCAGCAAATTAAAGTGCAGAAGGATACACAGTTGTATTACTCAGAGTTCTCTAGGGAAACAGAATCAACAAGAGATATCTGTCAATAGTATGCCATGTCATTTTCTCTTCTCTGAGTCCCCTGCCACCAAGGGGCAGAGACTCAACATCCTACTGATGTGGCCTAATCAAAGCCTTACTCATTATTTAATCAAGTAAAAGTGAAGCCTTTGAATCCAATCCAATCTAATAAACCCAGAGAAACAAACCTATTCACAAATATAATCCAATATGTATTTTGGGAATTCGTAAACAATATCAGACTGCTACAGAGGGTTAAAGGATTATCTGTTGAATGTTAAACCATATGAAAAATAGGTATACACGATCAATAAGAGCTATACTTCCTAGCTCGTCATGGCACAAGACAGCTGGTTTGTGGCCCAGAAGAATAATTCCAGAATTACTATTCCTGAGATTAACCTGCAGCCTAAGGGTGGCTACAAGGTAAGAATGAGTGTTTATAAATATGCTCAAAGGCAAGTCTCTTCTTCTTTACTGCCTGAAGCCATTTCTTCCTTTGTAATACTTTATTTACCAAAAACTTTCATCTCCAGTTTGTGTATGCTGGCTTCTGTGCTAAAGTGAGACAACCAGAGTAATAGCATGTTCTCAATCCATGGATTGGATAGACCAGTAGCGTAGAGCTAAATCTGTTCTTAGGAGATATGTTTTAGACATGAATATAGTTTACTGGACCATCTTGTCAATGGTTGCAAGTACTGATTTCCCAAAATGTTGGGTAAGGTTAATGCACAGTATAGCACAGAGTAGCAGACATGAACATCTCTTTTCTGATATACAGGACAAACACTGAAAATACAAGAGTTTAGTAGGAAAATTCCCACCCAGATTCTAATTTTGATTAACAAAGAGGCACTATTCCTCAAGATATGATGAATTAATAGAAATAACATTGGGAGAATGCAATAATATTGTCTGTAAAGTTAATTAGGCAAGGCAGGGAAAGGATCAGGATTAGATACTTTTCCATAAGAATTTAGGGGAAAAGGGTCAAAATTATCAGATTAAATTTAAATAGAATTTAATGTACAATATGTTGATAAGTAAATTTGTGTAAGAGTGTTGATAAGGACTCAAATGTATAATTTTGCTTTTATTTGATATGAATGAGTTGTTTTCTTTTAATCCTTTTATGAAATTTTATAGATGACCATCTATTCTACTGATGTTTTATATCATTACATGTTTTTTACTCTCAAATCTTATCTGCATCCAAATGAGCAAGTAGTATTTTTTAGTGTTTACTTCACTTCCTTCTGGCACCATTTGACAGAAGGAGTGAAATTTTTAGTAGCCACATCAAATTATTCGTAGTATCTCTTAATTCACTGTAAACAATATTTTCACAATTTAAGATATGCAAGATATTATTATACTTTAAAGTCTATCTTGAGGAAAACAATTTAGTTATGAAAACAAAATCCCCTAGAGAAAAAAATATTTTTAAAAAGGAGGTGGTTGTTTGCGTTCACAATTGGCCAAAGTCAAAGTACAACCTTTCTGCAGATTTTTGGGTTCCTACACAGATAACACAAGTTTTCACATATAAAGTTATGGACTGCTTCATTCGTTAAGTGTGACTTATGAATGGGCCTGTACCTCACCTCCAGAAACTTTTATATCAACATTTTCTAACAAGAAAGTTTGAAACTAAATTAAATCATAAAAATAAAATGACGTTTCCCCCATCCATTTTTGCAAAAGGCCCCAAATCTAACTTAAGAGAATACTGCAATATATAAGGAAAATAAAACTAGACAAAAGTCATAGAACCTTGAAGAAAACACTTATAGAGGATAAAAATCACAGCAATATAAAAGAATACATGTGCACTCACTTGTAGAAAATGGAATTCTGAATTGTGACTTTGGACTCACTACGTTGTGCTGCATAGGCATATATCTCGTTGCTGCTTCCTAAGTTTTTTTCCTTGAACATAAATATGATGAAAAATGCACCCCTGGGAAGTGGCGTCTTAGCAGGGCAATTAACTCATACCAATATAACTTTGAACCCAACATTGTGCCAATAATCCCTTGCAGTTGTTAACTGCAAACCCCACTCAGCAATGGCTAGACCTTTGCAAACCTGGGCCAGTGGCATGCATAGAGCCACAGCAGGATTAAAGATTCAGTCCTTTCAGATTACTAGCAAGGATTGGAATACCAGATGTAATTGTTTCATTCTGCGCAGACAATCTATAACCACAGGTACTCCCCTTTCCCCACCAACACCCTCCCAATTGTTATAGCAGTTGTGAGAGGTTCAATTATCTGTGTATAGAAAGGCCAGGACTCGGGAATGATTTTGAGAAGGAAAAATGGTTTATTGACAGCTGGCCGTACTCAGGAGCTTTCTGTTGCAAACCTGAGCCCTGAACAAGAATTTTGAGTTCCTTTTAATCAGAGAGGAAGGGTTAAATTGTTCTTTGTTTAAATTCTCAATAGGCTTGAATTAGCATATATCTTCCACATTCTAGGTAAGCTTTTAGCATGGACTTCATACATTCTAGATAAGCTTTTAGCACATTTGGTTTGCATTTTTCCTGAATATTCAAATTTTATAGAGTTTGCATTGATAAACTATTTCCTGGGACTGGAGTTGTTGCCATGGTTACCAAGGGCAGGACTGCAGCCTCTTACCGTCCCACACCCACAAGTCACAGACAGCTTAGGTTATCTCTTAAGAGACAAAGAGCCTCCCACCCATAGCCCACATCACAACCACATCAAAAAAGTTTAAGTAGGGATAGGATTGGGATTTCATGTGACCTGTTGCATGTGCTTGTCCTGGCTGCCAGGCAAGGCAGATTAATATTGGGCCACAAAGGCAAACTCTCCCTGAGATATTCTTCTGTCCAAGAAACCTATGATTATTTAATCACCAATAAAATTGTCTGAAACTTATTCCAGCAACACTTGAACACAAGCCAGGGCCACTCAGATGAGTCAGTGTATCTGGTCTATTCTAACAAAAGAGTTTTCAAAATTATTCCAGATTCCTTTCGTGCTTCTTAGTATCAATATATGCTTTAAGCCTTCAGTTATGTTACATTATTACATATTATATAACATAATCATATAATTATGCTTTGTTACTGAGATATTATTTATTTTAAATTACTCCTTTGCAAACGTGGGAAGTCCTTTGGGAAAAGCTATCCTTTGGGGAAAAGTACTTGCACATTTTGAAGCACATTTTTGTTGACACCCATAGTAAAAAACAAACACACACAAAATATAAACTATACAGTACTCTAGCCCAAAGGTTCACACATTCTAAATCTCGACCTTGTTCAGGGTACAATTTCGCTCTCCAAATAAGATTTATGACTCCTCTTGGGACTTGCAT
Organism: Dasypus novemcinctus; assembly: GCF_030445035.2. NCBI lineage: Eukaryota > Metazoa > Chordata > Mammalia > Cingulata > Dasypodidae > Dasypus > Dasypus novemcinctus. Next base: position 84,313,275 of record NC_080687.1, on the reverse strand, counting down.
TACTGGACAGTCAGCGAACTTTCCTTAGGAAGGGAACCATGCATCTCGTCATGACAGAGTTCTGACAGATTTTCTCCCAGAGAGAATGGGAAGATTGAGAGTTACCTGAAATCCCTTTAAGACTCTTTTGATGGGAACCGCTGAAGCAAGTTTAAGGTAATGTCATTTTCTGCTGCTGTATCAGTATTATCTAAGATAAATTTCATCTTCGAAGTTACAATATATCAGCATTTTTCACTAAAGATGTTGCAAACAAATCCTTTCAAATAAAAAGTTGTTCAAATTGCTTTAGCAAAACCATCTAATTGTTTTTCTCATACTATAGGAGTCAGAGAAACTGTAATTCTTTGAATATGATTTAAATATTTTTATAATAAAGAACGACATTAAGAAACGCAGGTCTTCTGACTTTTAACACATTTTGCAGCTAACAGCCAAAGCTCTTTAAATATTAATTGTGTAATATCCTTCATAATAGATTCAGAAAAACCATATTTCACGTGCTGCTACTGAGTTCTCACTGAATATGCCTCATGTAAATTATTTGCTTTAATAAGGGTTAGGACAGGTTGTCTTAGAAATAAAACCCAATATGAGAAACAGTCCTTTTATCCTTTTCTGCACTTATTTTCTTTTATCATTTATCCTTATAGGCTGTTCTTTTGTGCTTTTCAACTGGCTATGCCAATGGTTCAGAATGTTAAAAAGGCATGTCTTGGTTCAATGCCACATAATAATGTTTTCTGGTAATGATCAGTATAGAAGCTAAATATTAACCATTCTCAAGTTTCCCTTCTTTTTGACTTTGCTGGAGGTAACATAATTAGTTATTCATGTAAAAGACTATTTTAATATTCATGCACTTAATTATATGAATATGCCAAACTCTTCATGGTCCTAGTACAGAACAACAAATACTATAAAAGGAGTCTTATATTGGATTTCACACTTATCTTTTCTGAAATGTGTGCATATATCAAAGTAAAACATTCTTTTGTATATGATACATCTAATTCAGTTCTGAAATCTTTGACAATGGCTAAATATAGTTGAATAAGTAATGTATATTTCATTAACCTTCACAGTAAATGTTTCTGTTTTATGAGTTTAGTCATAATGGGCCTTTTCAAACATTGAATTTTTTTCTAATCAATTGTTTTCCTGCAGACTCACTTGCATAGTTGCTCTTGGTACCTTTCAAATTGAAAACAAAAGAATGGTCCACATGCAATATTGTCTATCCCTTCACTGTATTTATCATTAGCCATTTTTCCAGACAATATTGTAAGCATTTTTAAAATGTTTCCCAGAATGAGTCATTTCTCAATTTTTATTAATAATTATTTTGTCAAGGTAAATGATTTGCCCCACTCCAAAGCCAATCTTAACATGCTACGGAATGACTTTTATTAAAGACAGCCTTTTGGGAGTAAACAAATGATAGGGTTATATCACATGCAATGTTGCAAAATTTTTGGTTAAAATATTATATTAAATAATTCTCTCCTTTCTTATACATATCCCAGCATTCTTTTTAGTAAAGTTTCTCAAGCACCCTCATTTCTTTATTCTGTTAGTTTACCCAAACTAATTGATATTAGCCTTTTTGTCGTGCTTCTTATTCCCATGAATTTCAGTAAAATCTGCATGGCTTGCTTTATTAGTCAGGATTTTATTGGTTACCTGTGGCAGAAATCAGCTCCATGGTGGTAAAACAAAAGGGAACTTAATTGACTTAGATAACCTGAAAACCCCAGAACTAGAACTGGGTTCAAGAACAGATCATATTTTTGAGGAATAAATGTCATCATGAATTTTTGCCTTAGTTCTGCTGTTTTGCTTTCACTGGCCTCATTGCTTCCTCTAATGGACAGGATTACTTGTGACAGGAAATATGACCAGCAAAATCAACAGAATGGACTTCTTCCAAGTAGCATCAGCCTTGTTTCTGTTATCAATTATTTTTGCCGTGGAACAGCTGAATCACATGCTTAATCACATGACCTTAGTTTGCAGGTTAGGGCAAGGACAGGTACGTGATATAACAGAGAGCTTTACCAAATCAGTAAAATTGTAGAGTGGGTGTGCAACCCAGAAGATAAGGGAAACACGTTTTTTTAAAAAGATGAGTATTGTGGGAAAACAGCAAAATTTAGGCTGTCATTCTCTTTCTTGTCGTTTTCTGCAGTGGAGTAACTCTCTCTCTCCCTCATCCTTTCTTTCCTTCCTTTTTTCTTTCCTTCCATGATTTCTTTTGATATGATGACCTTTGCAGCTTTCCTTTGAGCAGTGGGTATGTGTGCAGAAAGGACGGAGATGACAAAATAAGGAGACAGGGTATTAAGACGGCTATTGTAACTCGTCATGGATCAGGCACTTGCCACCTGCAGGCTGATCTCTACCACATATACTCTATCAGTCAGTCAAAGGGGTGCTGATGCAAAGTACCAGAAGTCTGTTGGCCTTTATAAAGGATATTTACTTGGGGTAGAAGATTACAGTCACAAGCCTCTAAAAAGTACAACTCAAGGTACCATAAGAGATATTTTCTTACCCAAATTCTTTTGCCACATGTTGAAGCAAGATGGCAGGTGATGTCTGCAAGAGTTCAGCCCTTTTTCTTCCTCTTAAGGCCTTGGTTTCTTCAGGCTGGAGTGTGACATTTTGATATTATTTATGTTTCCAAAAAGAGATATTGATTATGTTTGTAAACTGGTCTGTTTCCCTGGGTGTGATACCCGCTAATTGTTTTAAATCCAAAGGATTTACATTTACTTGATTAAATCAAGATTAGGGCTTTGATTCAACCACATCCTTAGGGCATGCAGGGTTGAGGCTCTGCTCCCTTGGTGTGCTATGTAAACAGAATGCTCAATCAAGAACACAGAAGTAGTACATAGAGGAAGAGAGACAGCTCCATAGGCATGGCAGAAGCCCCTGGAAGAGAGATGAACCATTGCCTGATGGTTTACAGCTGTCCTTGTGAAGAGAACAGAGCAGCTGAGCCCAAAAAGAAATGAGCCCTGGGAAGAGAAACAAGCCTTGTGTCAATCTACAGCTGAAATAGGAAGAAGTGGACCACAGAGCTTTAAGAGGCAGAGCCCTTGCAGACTTTGCCTGCCATCTTGCTTCAACATGTGGCAACAGAGTTTGGTAAGGAAGTAACTTTGGGCCTTGTAACTGTAAACTTTTACCCGAAGTAAATATGCTTTATAAAATCCAACAGCTGTCTTGTACTTTGCATCAGGACCCCTTTGGCTGACTTCTACATAGACTAAAGAAATATTTCAAAAGCAGAATGGCCTAAAGTCTGATAATATCTTTCTGCTATTTGGTGAAGAAATTCTTGAAGTAATACAGCCTGTTTCATTAATTCTGATGCAGGTATAGTCTTCTATTTATTTGTTTATTTGTTTATATTTAAATATTTTTCCTTAATTACTTATAATGGATGGGATTTCTATGTGCTGAAAATATTTTCTCTCCAGTAAAGGTCTTCCCTGTAATCTAGACTCTCTCTCCTGAGTGCTCTCTATCTTTTTTATATGCCTTGGAAGAGTGTGCTTTAGATGCATGCACATATACTACCTGTTCTGAGGTATTCTCAGGGTACCTTTAAGCTTTTCACCATATTTAACTTGGTAAGTAGTATACGGTCCATAATGAATATACAGTATTTGCTGAAAATAAGTTTTTCATGATAGAAATGGACAGAAAAGCATTCATATTCAGAATGGAACTAGGAAATGCCTGATTTACACTGCTTTGAAGAAATGTGATGTTATAGAGCCCAGTATTCTGATTCTGGCCTTAATTTCAAGATACATCATATAGTAGATTCCAATAGTTGGTCCACTATGGCATCAGAATGAACTTTCCATTTCAAATAAAGCTGTTTTTCTTAATAAACTTTGAAAGTCATCTATTTATTATTTTCTTCAATCCACTTATTATTTTTATTATGATTAATATCTTAGATTGGATTTCTTCAGGATTTAATGATTTCAGAAATTGTAGGCCTTTCTACTAGCCATGAAAGGAAATAATGGAAGGAATGATGAAAAGAAGTATGAAAGGAAGGAAGGAAGAAATATAAAGCAAAAGGAAATCAATAGCTTTACACATCATCAATAAAGGTTTGAGGAAAATATAGTGATTTAAAGCCAGAAAGAGAGAGAATGTAATTACATTACACTTTATCTTTGTGCAAGTATCATATCAGCCATTTATACACTATTACATGCATATGAGAAAGAAGTATAATGACCACTATCATTATATAGTGACACCAAATTGTTAAATACTCAATTTCCCTCCTCATGACTATTGTAAATGTGGAAGAAAAAGGAAATAACAGAATAATTTCATTTATGACCAAGGAAATTTCCTCTCTAATTCTTCTTCAAGGCCTATAAAAAGGAAATAAAATTTACAGTTTTCTTGTAAAATCTCATTCAATATTGAATATAAAATTGGTGTATTGTTTCCCTTATAGGTAACTAATATTTACATATAAAAAAGGCATTGACTTACAATTAGATGTCTGTTCTAATATGCATTGAGTATGTGAAGATTCCAGGACTTTTATTAGCTGCTTATCATGAAATATTCTTCACAACACCTTTGGTAATAAACTACTAAAGTAAAATAAAACTTCCCAGTGTAGTAATTAATACCACATCTCTTTTCCATGCCATTTCATGACAAGGTGATTTTCAGTATGCTGAAATTTAATGCTTTCATTCATTTTCAAATTTTTTCTGGGGCAATCCTTTCTTCATCATACAAATATAGACTTGATTGGGACATAAAACTACGCTTTGTACCTGTATATTTAGCACTAAATTTTAATTTTTTTGTTCTGTGACAGGAAGAGATTTAGCATGACAGTCCTTGCAAATATGTGCAAGAGAGGGGGACTTTCTTTTGAGATGCATTTGGGCCTTATTTTATTTGTTTCATATTGTTTTGATACATATGCTCCTTTTACATTTCCCCTAAAATATATCTATCTTCAAGAATAGTGCACATAAATAGTGTGCAATTAAATAGTAATGATGAAATAAAAATCCATGTACATACCACCTAAAGTTTAAAAAATCCTTGCCAATACCTTGGAAAACTTACTGCTCATTTAATTTTTCTCTGTCCATCTACCATAGGAAACATCTCTCATGACATTTGTGCTAACCCTTCCTTTCCTTTACTATGAATGCATTCATGTATGCATTCATAGACAATATTGTTCAGTCATGCATATGTTCGGCCTCATATTTCACATATTTTGTGGGACCCACATCTTTTATTTAATGCAATGCTTTGAGATTCATCAATTAGCTGTATTCACTTTCTTAGCTGTATAGGATTGCATGTCTTGGCTATATTGCATTTCTATTTTATATTGTATGTTGATTGGCATATCCAGTTGTGGGTTATGATGAATAATGCTGTTATAAATTATCTCCTGCATGTCACTTGGTACACAAATGCAAGAATTTCTCTAACATATATATTTAGGAGCAAAAATGTTGGATGTAGGGTAGGTGCATATTCAGTTTCACTAGGTAAAGCCAAACAGTTTTGTAAAGCACTTGTAACACTATTTACTCTAACCAGGAATATATGAGAATGGTCATTGATTCAAAATCATACATACACAATATGCATGTTTTTTTAAAGAACTTCATACTGCAAACCCTCGAATTCCACATAATGTCAGAATATCCCAGTATCAGTGATACTAACTTTGATCACTTGGATCAGATAATGGCATAAGTGGTCTCCAATATAAGTGCGAATGTTTCTCATCAGACTTAGAATATAGGTTCTGAATGATGGGCAGAAACCATGAATCATATTTTCCTCCTAATTGTTCTCTAATGATTTTAGCTGGTATTTTGTTGGAGATTTTATAATCACAATTTTCTAACCTTATAATTCCTTTTACATTTCTTAGCTTGCAATCTTTTTAAAGCAAGCAATACCCTTCATCAAATGAGATCCTGATAAAAAGACAAGGTTTAGGCTTATCTGTATCCATTTAACTTTCAATTTTCAGAATAGATACGTCATAGATGCTCCACATCTTGGGAAATGAACCTCTTCTATCCATTTTTGGATCTCACTGTGGATTAATTGCATATATTTCTTTAATATTTTATAATAAATGAGTCTTTTAATGCTCAAATGAGGCTGATAGTTGATCCCTGAATCCTTTAAAACCTCCTTCAAATCTCCAAGTTTCCTTTCTCTCTCTAGTACAGCCTAGTGAGTCTTTAACGCTTACCTCAAACTTTTATGACCCAGACAGCTTTCAGATATTTATTCTAACAAATTATACACACATTTGTAAATTTATATTGGTATATAATATTTTTCCAAAACTTCCTTAAATTATTTGATATTTGTAGTTCTTCTCACATAACCAAAATTTGTTATTTCTAATAATATTAGTAGATTTTCTTATGGTGTCACCCAACATAATTTATGAATTATTTTTAACATTATAGTTGATACTAGTACCCAACATTCAGACTATTAATTTAAGTTAAATATTTATTCATAGCTTTTTTTTTTCTTAGACTATATCTCATTATAGATACACAGTTAAGAGTGTATTGTACAAAAGAGTGTATTGTAAAAAAGAAATGAGATATATGATTTTGTATGTGGTTATGTTACCAATTTGATATATACCAGTCAGGTATTAGCTTCTACTGTCAGTCATTATAAGAGAATCCTTTCTTAAACCATACTCTAAACCATTTTAATTATATGACCCTAACCTAGAAAAATCCTAAATATTAAAAAAAATATTTTCTTTTGAGTCTCGATATTCTATAAAATTAAAGAACCAAAACAAAGAGACTATTTTTTTCATTTTCAAAAGTTCTATTATACTTATTAATTGATTTATCTTTGAATAATGACATCAGACCTTTACGGTTTAGTGTGGTCTTTCTTTGTAATAGAGCTTTTCAATCAGTAGAGTATAGGATAAACTATGTACTCTAAATTAAAAGTAACATCTTACTTGTTAATAGTTGTTTTTATTCAGAAAAAAAATTAAAACAAATTACTTTAAAGGTTAATATAGATGGTGACTATAAAAATACAAATATGCTATCTCTCTTGACAGCAGGCAAAGGAGCTTGGGATCAGAATCATCTGCTTAAGCTCATTATTTCTACCATTAGAAATACTTCAAAGTATGAAAAATCTGAAAATGAATCATTAAACTTGTAACAGAAATTGGATCAAAATTATTAAAAGTTATATAATAAAGGTCCTATCTAAAACAGAGCTAAGCCTAATTTCTAAAACTTTTTGAAAATATATGAAGAAAATTGCGTGGATATTATTTCAAAAGACAATAAAATAAAATTTAAATTCACTAACTCAATTTAGGCAGGTGGTTTATATAATTATTTTCTATTTTAAAAGACACTTAGATTATACAAATGTCATATAAAAAAATAGGGGGTTCCCATATGCCCCGCTCCACACACCTCCCACATTTTCCCACATTAACACCATCCTTTGTTAGTGAGGTACATCCGTTGCAATTAAGGAAGACATTTTGGAGCACTGCCACTAGGTATGGATTAAAGTTTACATTGTAGTTTACACTCTCTCCCACCCAATTCTGTAAGTTATGGCAGTGTCATTGCAATATCATTCAGGATAGTTCCCAAGTCCCGAAAATGTCCCCATATTACATGTTTTTCACTCTCCTGCCTTCAGAATCTCCAGTGGCCACTAGCTCCATATCAATGATATAATTTATTCCATTGCTAGAATCACAATGTCTATAGTGTTATAGAATACCAGTAAGTGTACTTTAGTCCATAGTTCATTCCCCAATCCTGAGGATTCTGGGATGGTGATGTCCATCCCACCTCTGATTGAGAGGGGGCTGTGATCCCATAGGGCCAATGACTGAGATTCTCTTGTTAGCATTTGTAGACTTCCTCAGTTCCTTGGTATGGTGGTTTCCCATCATCACCTCCATGTTAGTTGTCCTGGGTGAGACCAATGAACTAGAGAATAGGTATTGTTGTTCTGTTGAGATTCAATACCCAGCTGGCACATGGACAGCACAAAGATTTAAGTCTCTTGGATGTAGACCTAGTACTAATTATGGATTCAAAGAAGATAAAAGAGAGAGCCAAGTGTAAAGAAATCACAATTGAATCCAACTCTGTCATACAGAGGAGCATAAATTCCAAAATAGGGTCCACTGGCAAGGTACCAAACTTCTGAGCTATCTGCCCTGACTATAGTAACTGGATGTCTCCAGATCCCTCAGGAGCCCTGCTATTTGGGGTAATATCTACTTTGTTAGTTGAAGAGATTCTGATGAGACATGCATAAGTGTAACCTCTGAAATGAACTTCCAACTCACTTTGGAGTCTCTTAGCCATATGAACTAAATTGGCTTTACATTTTCCCTCTTTTGGTCAATGTCTTTTTCCAGTTGCATTGCTAGTTGGTGCTTTGTAGTAATCCCTTGGTCCCAGGAAGACTCATTCCCAGAAGTCATGTCCCATGGTTGGGGGAAGGTAATGTATTTATATGCTGAGTTGAGTTTAGAGAGAGTCCCATTTGAACAACAAGGAGGGGCCCAGGAGGCAACTCTTAGGTGTCCTATAATACTAGGCTAAGTTTCAATTTCAAGAGTAAAGTTTCACATACATAGTCATCAATATCAAGGACCCATCAATGGATCATCCTCCTTCACAAGTCGTTGTTCTGTATTTGGGAGGTTCTTGCTTATCCATTAGAGAATATGGCAGAGCTCCTCAGGATGGAAATTTGATATTCTTTTGGTTACTGTGTGAATCTCAACCTACTGTGACAACGCCTAATGAACATTTCAACACATTTACATACTTATATGTATGCCCAGGTGAGCTCCCTCCCACGTATTCCCCTTTGCTGACACCCTGCACCAATGACCCTCCCCTGCCACAATTGTAACCCTTCTGTGATCCAAAACTTCTTAAAAAAATAAAGCTAATAAAAGACAAATACAATTAATAAGGAAATGAAATAATGATAGTTTTAAAAATAAGAGAATACAAAAAAACTTTTTAAATTAAAATTTAGGATAATAAAAATAATGAAAAAATATTTTAACATTTTTTTTTCTGGCATTTTGCCTTTCATAACTGTAAGATCTGTGGTCCTACATGTACAGTGACATTTTCTTCCATTTATTCCCCCAGTGTCATACTTTTTTCATTTTGTCCTCAAAGAAATTTCAGGTTAAAGAAAAGTCACATATCAAGTACAGAGGACTTCCATATACCCATCACCGTCCCCCTATCCTCCCTTCCCCTATTAATAACATTTTATATGTGGATGTGTTGTTTTTTTTTTTTTATAACTGCCATACAAATATTGAAACATAGCTACAAACCATGGTCAATAGTTGACATTATGGTTTATATTTTGGACAATACACTTCTATAAACTTTGATGCAGTTCAGCATGACATGTATCCATTATAGAAAGAGCTTGTAGAACACTTCTATCACCCCAAAATGCCTCCTGTGCCATCTATTCTATTCCTCCCTCCCACTGCCCTCAGGACCCATAGTGTATTAGTCAGGGTTCTCTAGAGAAACAGAATCAACAAGAGATATTTGTCAATAGTATGCGATTTTATGAGTCTCTCATGAGACCGTGGGGATGCGTGAGTCCCGGTTCCACAGGCAGGTTGCAACCAGGGGCTCCAATGAAAGTCCAATGAAGGTATCTGGGAGATATTGGCTGTCCAAAGATGAGCTGGGAAATTCTCACTCAATGCTGGAATCACTTCTCCTTTTAAGGCATTCAACTGATTGGATAAAGCATCACTCATTGCTGATGGCAATCTTCCTAATTGATGTAATTATAATCACTATCTATGATTTACCACTGCAGTAAAGTCAATGGTGACTAAAGTCCATAAATGCCCTGTATTACAGTTAGCCCAGTGCTTGCTTGACCAAACAACTGGGCACAATTCCTTGGCTGAGTTGACACAATAGCCCAACCATCACACATGGCAACTACCAGGCTTCACTCCTTGAAAAACAATATTCATAGCTACTTGCAACAACTCTGAGGGCTTGCAATATTTGTCTGTCCTTCTCCAGCAGACATTGCCCATGATCTGGAGAGACTCCCTTCTCTATTTGGAAAATATAGCAAGCCTCCCCAGGATGGGAGTCCACCAACTTGCTGCTCATTATGTTGGTCTCCACCCACAGATATAACACGCTATGGCAAGATGAACACACACACTCCCTAGAAGCCTGCTTGAGGTGCACCCTGTCCCAAATGCCCCCCACATCCAACACCCCAAACAAGCAACCCTCACTTGCCATATTACCAAAAGAGCATTCCAAACATTGTAGTTTCAACCGGTACCTGCCAATTCCTTGTGTTCACCTGCTCCCTCCTCAGTCCGCCCCCCAGTTCCATGAATAGTCCAACCCACCATCCCCACCCCAGCCCCTGACAAACCAGTTTTGCCCCACTCAATGTATCATTACACCACTGTCATACCCCTCCACTATACAACTACACACTTCCACCTTATTATAGATTTTACTCATGTGTATGTTGGCTCACAGCCTTCTTCTCTATTTCTATTTCCTGTGTACCTGTCTTCCAAACTCTTGTTCTGTAAGTCTGCTCAATTTGCTTAATTCATATCAGTGAGGTCATGTGATATTTGTCCTTCAATGCCCAGCTTGCTTCACTCAACATAAGGTTCTCAAGATGCATCCATGTTATCCGGTGTGTTAATACCATGTTCTTTCTTACAGTTGAGTAATATTCCATTGTATGTATATACCACAATTTGTTTATCCATTCATCTGTTGAAGGGCATTTGGATTGATTCCAACTTTTGACAATAGTGAATAATGCCTCTATGAACATTGGTGTGCACATACCTGTGTGTCCTTGTTTTCAGTTCTTCTGGCTATATACCCAGAAGTGGAATTGCTGGATCCTATGGCAGTTGTATAGTTAGTTTTCTAGGGGCCACCAAACTGTCATCCACAGTGGTTGCACATTCTACATTCCCACCAGCAGTGGATGAGTTTTCCCATTTCTCTACATTCTCTCCAATACTTGACATCCTCTGTTTTTTTAATAGCCACCAGTCTAATGGAGGTAAGATGATATCACATTGTAGTTTTGATTTGTATTTCCCTAATACTAGTGATGATGAGCATCTTTTCATGTGCTTTTTAGCCATTTATATTTCTTCTTTGGAGAAGTGTCTACTCAAATAACTTGTCCATTTTTTAAATGGGGTGTTTTTCTTTTCATTTTCAAGTTATAAGATTTCTTTATATATGCTGGATATTAGGCCCCTATCAAATATATGGTTACTAAATATTTTTTCCCATTGAGTAGGCTGCCTTTTTGCTTTCTTGATAAACTCCTTTGAGGTGCAAATGTTTGTTGTTGTTTTTTAATTTTGAGGAGATCCCATTTATTTATTTTTTATTTCATTGCTTGTGTTTGGGTGTAAATTTCATGAAACCATTTCCTACTACAAGATCATGCAGATGCTCCCTTACATTATCTTCCAAGGTCTTTATGGTGTTGGCTCTCATATTTAGATCTTTGATCAATTAGGAGTTAATTTTTGTATAAGGTGTGTGATGGTGTTCCTCTCTAATTCCTTTGGGTATGGATATCCAATTCTCTAAGCACCATTTGTTGAAGAGATCATTCTATCCTAGCTGAATGGGCTTGGTGGCCTTGTTGAATATCAGTTGACTGTATTTGCAATGATATATATCAGAATTCTCAATTTGGTTCCATTGTTCAGAATCTCTGTCCTTGTGCCAGTACCATGCAGTTTTGATCTCTGTCGCTTTGTAGAATATTTTAAAGTCAGCTAGAGTGATTTCCCCTGACTTCATTTTTCTTTTTCAATATATCATTGGCTATTCAGGGCCTCTTGCCCTTCCAAATAAATTTCCTAATTAGTTTTTCCAATTCAGTAAAAAGTGCCATGATGATTTTTATTGGAATAGCATTAAATCTGTTCATCAGTCTGAGTAGGATAGACATCTTAATGAGTTTAGTCTTCCTATCCATGAACAGGGAATATTCTTTCATTTGTTTAAATCTTCTTTAATTTCCCTGAACAGTGTTGTGTAGTGTTCTACATACAAGTCATTTGCATCTTTAGTTAAATTTATTCCTAGGTATTTGATTATTTTAGTTGCTATTGTAGTGGTATTTTTTGTTTGTTTGTTTCCTCCTCAGAATACTCATTTTTGGTGTACAAGTATGGAATTTATTTTTGCACATTGATCTTATAACCTGCAACTCTACTGAAATCATTTATAAGCTCTAGAAGCTTTGTTACAGATTTCTCATGGCTTTCTATGTATAGGATCATGTCATCTACAAATAGTGAAATTTTTACTTCTTCCTTTGCAATTTGGATGCCTTTTATATCTTTTTCTTGCCTAAGTTCTCAAGCAAGTACTTCTAACACAATATTAAATAGAAGCAGTGAAAGAGGGCATCCTTGCCTTCTTCTCAATCTTAGAGGGAATGCTTTTAGAATTTAACATTGAATATGATGTTAGCTGTGGGTTTTTCATATATACCCTTCATCATGTTGAGGAAGTTTCCTTCTATTCCTATCTTTTGTAGTGTTTTTATCATGAAAGGGTGCCATATTGTAGCAAATGTTTTTTCTGCATCTATAGGGATGATCATGTAATTTTTTTTCTTTCTGTTTGCTTTTGTGGTGTATTTTAATGATTGATTTTACTATGTTGAACCATCCTTGCATACTAGGGATGAAACCCACTTGGCCATGGTGTATAATTTGATTGATGTGTTGTTGAATATTGTTAAGAAGCATTTTTTGAAGATTTTAGCATCTAGGTTCATTAGAGAGATTGGTCCATAGTTTTCCTTTCTTTTGGTGTCTTGTTTGACTTTGGTATTAGGGTGATATTGGCATCATAGAATACCTTAGATAATGTTACCTCTACTTTTTTTTTGGAAGAGATTAAACAGGATTGGTGTTAGTTCTTTCCAGAATGTTTTGTAGAATTCACCTGTGAAGCCATCTAGTCCTGGGCTCTTCTTAGTTGAGATGGTTTTGATGACTAATTCTATTTCTTTACTTGTTATTGGCCTGTTGAATTCATCAATTTCTTTATTTGACAGTGTAGCTTCTTGTGTATTTCTAGGAATTTGTCATCCCCCCTAAATTACTTTTTCAAAGTATCCTCTTAGGATACACTTTATTTCTGTGGGGTCAGTGGTGATATCCCCTTCTTTGTTTCTTATTTTATGTATTTGCATATTCTCTCTTTTTATCTTTGTAAGTCCAGCTAATGGTTTGTCAATTTTATTACTCTTTCAAAGAACTAGCTTTTGGCTTTATTTTTTCTAGTGCTTTCTTATTTTTAATTTCATTTAGTTCTTCTCTAATCTTTGTTATTTCTTTTATTCTGCTTACTTTGTGGTCAATTTGTTGTTCATTTTCTAATTTCTCCAGGTGTGCAGTTACGTCTGTCATTTTAGCTCTGCCTTCTTTTTAAATATAGGCATTTATGGCTATGAATTTCCCTCTCAGTACTGCTCTTGCTGCATCTCATAGGTTTTGATAGGCTGTGTTGTCATTTTCATTCTTTTCAAGGTAGTTACTGACTTCTCATGTGATTTGCTCCTTGACCAACTGTTTGTCTATGAGTGTGTTGTTTAACTTCCATATCTTTGTGCCTAATCTGGTTTTCTGCCCCTTACTGATTTTCTGCTTTATTCCATTCTTGTAGAGCAATTCCTTTGAATTAATTTTGATCTGTCTGAATTCACTGAGACTTGTTCTATGGTCTAGCATGTGGTCTATCTAGAGAGTGATCCATGTGCACTTGAGAAGAATGTATATCGTGCTGTATTTGTGTGTAGCGTTCTGTATATATTTATTAGATCCAGGACCTCTAATGTATTATACAAAGTATTTGTTTCTTTAGTGATTCTCCGTTGAGATGTTCTGTCTAATGGTGATAATGGTGTATTAAAATCCCCCACCATAATTGTAGAGACATCTATTTCTCTACTTAGCTTTTCCAGTGTTTGCCTCATGTATTTTGAGACACCCTGCTTAGGTGCATAAATGCTTATGATTCTTTCTTTTGATATATTACCCCTTTATTAATATATATATATATAGTGTCCTTCTTTGTCTCTTACAATAATTTTGCATTTAAAGTCTATTTTGTCTGATATTAGTATAGCTACTCCCACCCTTTTTTGTTTGCTTATAAAATTGTTTTCCAACCATTCATTTTCAGACTGCTTGCATCCCTGGGTTAAAGTTTTGTTTCTTGTAGACAGCATATGGATGTGTCATATTTTCTTATCCATTCTGCCAATCTGTGTCTCTTGACTGATGAGTTTAATCCATTAACATTCAATTGTATTACTGTCAAAGAATTACTTATATTAGCCATATTTTCTTTAAGTTTATGTATGTCATATGTTGTTTGTATGTCTCTTTTTATCTTTTCAATTGTTCATATAATCTCATCCATCTCTCTCTCTACTGTTTTTTCCTTTCAACCTGCAGAACTCCCTTTAATATTTCTTGAAGTGCAGGTTTCTTATTGACAACTCTCTTAATTTCTGTTTATCTGTGAATATTTTGAACTCCCACCTATCCACCCCCCCTTACAGCTTTCTTGCTCTCTGCTCTCTGTGTCCATTCACTATGTGTTCTTCCATGTGTCTGTATTTTATTTAATTTAATCCCCCCCCACTCCTGTGGCTTGCTTGTTGTCTGCTCTCTGTGTCAGTTCTCTGTGTGCTTTTCTGTGTGTGTGTTTTTTAGCTTGTCTCCTTTTTGTTGCATCACCTTGCTGAGTCAGCTCTCCATGGTGCTTGCAGGCCGGGCAACACTCCACTGCACTTGAAGGCCTGTGGCTCTCCATAATGTGCAGGTGAGCCTGCTTTCACAAGAAGGTCCTGGGATGCAAACACAGAGCCTCCCGTTTGGTAGATGGGAGCCCAACTGATTGAGCCACAGCTGCTTCAATCCTGCTCATTTTTGAATGCCAGTTTTGCTAAAGAATTCTTGGCTGGAATTTTTTTCTTTAATATCTTATCTATATCATACCATTGCCTTCTTGCCTCCATGGTTTGAGATGAGAAATCAGCACTTAATTTTATTGAGCTTCCTTTGTATTTGATGGTTTTCTTTTCGCTTGCTGCTTTCAGTATTTTCAATTTGTCTTGAGCATGGTACAATTTGACAAGTATATGCCTTGGAAGGCCAGTTAGGATTTATACTGTTTCAGGTGCACTACACTTCCCAGACATGTACATCCATGTCCTTCAATAGGGTTGGGAAATTTTCAGCCATTATTTCTTCCAACACTCCTTCTGTCCCCTTTCCTTTCTCTTTTCCCTCTGGGATGCCTATAATATGTATGTTGGTGCATTTTGTGTTGTAATTCAAATCCCTAAAGTCCCTGCTGAATCTTTTCTATCTTTTTCTTTTGTCTGAATTCACCTGTACTGTCTTTTTTATTTCTTACATCATGCCATTCATCACCATCATATGTTATCTTTCTATATATGTTTATAATTTCTTCAGTATGTCCTCCCAGTGCCTTCTTAATATCCTTAATCTCTTCCTTCACTTCATTAAGTTGATTCATGATATTTGTTTGTATCTCTCTGATTAGTTGTTCCATGTTCTACATTTCCTCCTGGTTTTTAATTTGTTCATTGTACTGGCCATGTCTTCCTGTTTCTCAGTATGGTTTGTAATTTTTTGTTGGTATCTAGGCATCTGTTTATCTTGATGGGTTTATTCAGTTGATTAGCTTTTCTCTGTATCCTGTGGCTTTACTTTGTTTTCATTTTTGTCTGTGTGGTAAGGTTTTACTTTGACACTTTTTTCCTCTTATTCTATTTCCTTGTTGTCTATGTTCCTCTGAAAGTAAAAAAAAAAAAAAAAAAAAAAAAAAGATAGGACTAGAGTAATGGAAAGAGATAGGAAGAGAAAAAGAATAATAGTAATAATGATAGTAAAATCTAAGAGAGCAACCATACAAGACCTAGGAAATTGAAAAAATAACACAAGTAAGAACCACAGAGGAGTAAGATTAGAAAAGTGGAATAGAAACAATGAAACAAAAAACAGAATAGAGAAAAATATATAGAATAATTAAAGGGTTGAATGGTAAGAAGGGAAAAGAAAAAAGAGAAAGAAAATAGTAAAAAAAAATTTAACAGAGAATAGAGGAGAAATAAAAACAAGAAAAATTGAAGACCAAAGAAAATAGGTGGAATGAAAAAACAGCAACAGAACACAAGAGATATAAAGATAAAGGAGGAAAAAGAAATAGGGTAGATAGAGTAAATCAGTAAACAAAAGGTAAAAAGAAAAAAAAAAGCCAAGGAAAGGGAAACACAACCAACAAGAAACAAGACAGCGGAGACTCATTTTAAAAAAGGATACAGAAAAATAAATAAATAAACAAACACAGAAAAACAGTCTTCTCTCTTAGACCCCTAAGGATCTTCTCAGGCTGCTGGTGTTCATGAATCACTCACTCTGTATTCTGCCCTCTGCAGGTTTTGAACTGTGGGTTTTAGTGAGTAAAATAAGAGGAATAAAAAAAAGGACCCCCCCCCCTTTTTTTTTATAAGAGATCCAAGAAAAGCTAATACAAAGAGAATATCTAAATGTTTCCTGTCATAAAGTTTCAGCTGGTTGTTTGTTAACCTGGTGGATCAATTCTCAAAGGAAAGCCAAGAATCTAACCCGGACCTCGTATGCATTAGGCAGGAATTCTTAATTCCTCTTTAAATAGCCTTTCAGAAGGCTATCTGCCCCTTTCCCTCAGGCCAGTTAGATTCCCTGCAGTCTCCCAGAGTGCTGCTGATCAGCTTCCTGACTCTGCCTCCTCCTGCTGTTAACTCCTCTCAGGTAAACTGTGTAAACTTGGCAGCTGGGTGTGACAGCCTGCCTGAGGAGATCCCCCTCCCCTCGCCCTGTTGAGTCGGGGTCCCTTCTAATATTCATGGGGGGCCTGGCTGGATAAACTCACAGTAAAGAGCTCTCTACCTTCCCAGTCATTGAGGCAAGCAGCCCACAATTTTCCCCTGGCTTCCCTCTCTGTCCAGTACCCTCCTAGATGAGAATACCTTCCTATTCTCTATATATTCATAGGAGCAGGGAAAGAGGAGGACATTTGTTCTCCCCTCAGTTAGATCCAATTCCCCAGGAGTTTGATCCTCGCTTAATATCTCAGGGGTGGAAGAGAGGAGCCCTTCCTGGTGGCGGGGAGGTTTGATACCTCAGGATTACTTGCTTTGGCTTCTTTGTCTCTCTGACCCTCACTCTCCTGGGAGTTGTGAAGCAGTGTTCTGGTTTGATGTACCGCAAAGCAGGTCCCCAAGGCGGCCCGTGGCTCTTCCCTCGCTGTTGTAGTGAGAGCTGATCCTTATCTGCCTAACCCATTGGTTCCCACATTCTCTTGAGGTGGTTTATTTTTTATTTTTAAAGCTTATTTATATTTCAGTGTTTTCCACATCCTTTGTAATTACATACACATATTTATTTTATAATAAGGAAGGCTTATTAAAGGAACGATTATGATTAAGTCACGTCATCAAGGTTAAAGTGCACGGGTATGATTACTGAACTAACAATAACACGTCCTAAACCAATTTTTCTAAGGCTACTGTAATATCACTTAGGGGAGAAAAGAGTTTATAACCAATTGACTCAATATGCTTAAAACAGAAAATTAGAACACTAATATAGTCATTTGTCTATTTTTCTAGCTAATGTTTTTCATCTTATCTTGTCTTAGGTATATTTTTCAAATATCAATTCCAAACTGATTTCTTTTTATATTTAGTTTGACTTCATTTAAAATGTATCATACTCTTAACTACCCTTTTTATAAATGAAAGGCCAAATACATCTACACATAATATTCATTATTAGAATAATAGAAATTGAAATTTTATCAAGTATTTTTTCTTCATAATCATTTGAATGAAACTGAAGAGCTATTTTTTTTTTTCTGGCAGGGGTCTTTGATATCTTAAAATATATAATACAGAAATATATATATTAAAATATATATATTTTTATATATTAAAAATATAATTGCAATATAGAAGTATATAAGGTATATAATATAGAAGAAGGAATGTAAAAGAAGTATACATGCTACATTCTACATTGGGCCTAGAAACAGCTCTACTTTGGACGAGCTAATGAAGACAATGCCTGAGTTGGAGAGTTATAAATTATAAGAAAATGGAAAAGAAGGTAGCACTTCCACAAGTGGACTTAGAAAACATGTAAAGAACAATGTTTTCAATGCATATATTATGAATAACATTTTATATAGACACAAAGATATGAAACATAACTCAAGACTTATTAGCTAACCTGCATGGATAATTTGAAGAGTACTTGCAAATGATTTTTCATATTTGTTTGTTCATCAGAAAAGATAGTATTACTTCAACTCTTCACACTCTTTCAGAAAATTTAATCTTTTAGACTAACGTCTCACTTAAAATGAGCGAATACTCCTGATATTCAAGAGAAATAACTTTTCTAGTTTTCACATGTTTGGTGCATTCCATGCATGTAGCAGTGTTCCTTAACAAGCAAATCCTCATTAAAAAGACCAAAACTTTCATTAATTATGTATTATGAGAAAATAGCCAGTATCTTTATAATGTTTATAAAAGAATATAAAACAAAGCATATAGCTCAATCTTAGGCATTTAAAAAAAAAATCAAATTTGTAGTCCAGTTCAGAGTTTTGAAGATACAATACTTTACTTACGGTATTTAGTCAACTCAAACCATCCACCTGTTTCTTCCCAATCTTCTCCACTACAATTTTCTTCTTTTTCATTTTTTAATATGCAATTATATGGTCTTTCACAATCACAATCATATATATTTTTACTGGATGTCTTTGATTTTCTGTGTGGATTCAAATTACTATCTGGAATCATTTGCTTTTAGTCTTAATTTTTTTAGTGTGGCAGGTCTGATAGCAATGGATTATTTCAGTTTTAGTTCAAGTGGGAATGTCTTTATTTCCTTTTCCATTTAGAAAGGTAATTATGATAAATACAATATTCATGGTTGAATTCTTTTTTTGTTCCATTCTGCCCTTAAAATATGACATCCCACTATTTCTGGTCCCTATTGTTTTTGCTGCTGTTGTATTTAGAAAAATGAATATTTATTTCTAATGAGAAAAGAAATGACCACAAATTGCAAACATTTTTAAAGCTGACAAATGTGCCCAACACAGAAATCAAGATAAATAACAATATTTTTACTAATTAATTTCCTGAAATGTGCTATAGATTTATTTACAATTTATTTCAACTGCATAAATTTGAATACAGAAAATTCATACAAAAAATGCAGAGTTCCTGTATGCCCCCCACCCCAGTAATATTTTACATTAGTGTAGGATTTTTTTTTACAATTGATGAAAGAATATTATTATAATTGTACTAATAACTATAGTCCATAGTTTACATTATGGTTCACTGTGAGTACAGACTTATTTTTTTATTATCCTAGTAATTCTATACATTTCTCTTTTAAATATCCAAATATATAATTCAGTGCTGTTAATTTAATTCACAATGTTATACTACCAACCTCACTATTCATTAACAAAACTTTTCCATCACCCTGAAGAAAAATTCTGTACCATTGAAACATGATATTCCCATCTCCTGTCCCCACTCTGACCCTAGTAAACTGTGTTCTGTCTACAACAGTGCTTATTCAAATTATATCATATCAGTGAGCTCACAAAATATTTGTCCTTTTGGGTCTGACTTATTTCATTCAACATTATGTATTAAAGGTTCATCCATGTTGTCCCATGTATCATTTTAAATTCCTTTTTATTGCAGATTAATAGAATAATATTCCACTATGTGTGTATGTGTGTGTGTGTGTATAGAAGTTTCCTTCTATTCCTAGATTTTTTAGTGTTTTGTTTTGTTTTGTTTTGTTTTATCAAGAAGCAGTACTGGATTTTGTCAAATGCCTTTTCTGCATCATTTGATATATTCGTGTTTTTTTTCCTTCATTTTGTTAATGTTGTATAGTACATTAATTGTTTTGCTTTTGTTGAAACGCCCTTGAATATCTGAGATATATACCACTTGACTATGTTGGATAATTCTTCCGATGTAGGACTGGATTCAGTTTGATAACATTCGAAGAGCTTTACATTTATATTCATAAGATATATTTGTCTGTAATGTTCTTTTCTTATGGTATCGTTAATAGGAATTTATATTAGGGTGATGCTGACATCATATAAAGAGTTAAGGAATATTCCCTCCTCAAATTTTTGTAAGAGTTTGAGCATGATCAAAGTTCATTCTTCTTGGAATGTTTGTAAAACTTCACCGGTCAAGCCTTCTGTTCTTGGGCTGTACTTTGTTGAAAGGTTTTGATTACGGCTTCAGTTTCTTTACCAGTTGTCTATTGTGATCTTCCATTTCTTCTTGTGTTTCTAGGAAGTTGTCCATCTCATCCATGTTATAATTTGTTGGCATACAATTGTTCATTGTATCTTCTTCCTTTTCACTTCTGTGGGTTCAGTAATAAAGTCCTACTGCTCTTTTCTGATTTTAATTAATGAATTCTCTCTCTTTTAAAAAATTCTCATTTTTTTTTTCATTCTCTATTTCATTTTTCTAGATCCGCCTGGTGTGAAGTTAGGTCTCTTATCTGAATTTTTCTTTTTTACTGTAGCACTGTATTCTCTTAGTATGTTGTGTTTTCATTATCATTTACCTCAAGATATTACCTAATTTACCTTCTGGTTTCTTTTTTTGACCCATTGGTTATTTAAATGTGCATTGTTTAATTTCCACATATCTATGACTCTTCTAGATCTTCCTTTGTTATTTGTTTCTAGCTTCATTCCATTGTGGTTGGAAAAAATACTTTGCATCACTGCAAGTTTTTTTAAGTTATTAAGACAAGTCTTGTGGCCTAATATATTGCCTTTCCTAGAGAGGATTATGTATTGCTGCTTTTGGGTGAAATATTCTATATTAGTCCATGAAGTCTAGTTGTATAAGAGTTCATTCAAGTCTTCTATTTCTTTTTAAATCTAGAACTTGTGGTTGCTATTAATTGCTTAGTTTTTATTTACTTACTGTCTTAGCTAGAATATTTGAGTAAAGTCTATTTACCCCACAGTATGCAATGTCAAATGATAGTGTTGCTATATTTTAGCTGTGGCAACCTGTGCACACAATACACCATATTTTAATTCTTTGTTTGCTTGCTTGTTTTTCAAACATTTATTGAGCTCCAGAAGTGTGAGTGTGTGCCCAGATCCTGATAAGCAACTCCTGCAAAGGGGAGAGATTTCTTCCAGTCCTCTGCCTTCGCAGAGGTGGGATGGCTCAGTGGGACTCCACTGACTCCTCCGCGTGAAAGGATGTGAGATCACGACGCCCACAGGAGGCGCACCAGAGCAGCACTGCCCAGGGGGAGGGTCACCCTACAGATAACGTCCATGCCAGCCTCGAAACCGATAGTGTTTACTCACGTTGTAGAGAGATTTCCCACTCGGTTAATTGTGACCGTGAGCAGGTGCAGAGCTCGAAGCTTTCAAAGCTTTACTTTTCAGCAGTCCTGATTTTATAAACGATGAAGCTCGTCGAACCCGTATCTGCCCAAATCTCCTGAGAGACTTGGGTATAGTAGGGCTTCATGGGGATGCAAACATTTTTAATAACCCTTTGAAGTCTCTCAGCACGGGCCAAGCTGCTCTATCTAATCCTATTTTGTTTAGTTCATTTTCTTTAATAAAAATGATGATACGGATATATGTATCATGTGATTATGATTGACTATGTAGTCAAACATGTAAAAGATCCGATGGAATACCTAGAAAATAGTAGGCTCCCAAGAATTCTTACTAGAAAATGTTAGGTCCAGAACAAATAACTTATTTAAGGTTATTGTCTTTTATCTTTGGCTGGAGAGACAATTTATTGCTTTCAAGAAGTGTCTTCAACATCTGTTTACCTACTGGATCTTTTCCCCCACTGCCAAGGAATTTGTACTGGTCTTCAAGGCAGATTCAGTAAATTGTTTAGACTTGTCAAATTGCTCTGAGTTTGGATTTAATTTCTGCCTCTTGCAAGCTGTGAGGTATTTATTGCTTACTTTCTTTGATTCTTCTTCCTCATCTGTAGAATCAAATTTACAATGGTTGCCACAACAATATTGTTGCAGAAATTAAATCAAATACTTAATACAAATATTGACCCTAGAAAAGTTAGATCTCAATTATGTAATTGGTTTCCTGATTCAACATCCTCTGTTGTGCACTCATGATGGAAGAAGCATGGAATGAAATTATATATATTACTATGTGTTTCTTTTCTCATAAAACATAAGTTTATTATCGCATTACACATTGGTTTTAAGCTATAGTTTAGCCTGCAATGAGACCATTTCCAAGTCTGATTTGAATAAGTCAGTGAGCAGGGATTTTGTTGTTGTTGTTGTTGTTTTCTGATCATAAGCCATTATATTTGAACTAAAAGTAATATGTCTCCCTATAATTTATACCCCATAGCTTCTTAATCTCTAAAGGCATTGAATTTTGCAATTTAAACAATAAATGGGAATCATAGTTTCCTTTATTAGATTCATTGTGGGTTTTTGTTTTTTAAGGATAGCCTGTCACTAGGGAAGATATCTTTTGTGCATTCAAAAATTCTCAAGATTTTAAACCATAGGATAATTAAACTAGAAGCAGTTAAGTGAGGAAGACATTCTTTTATAATGGCTGGCATTATGGGTTGACACCTGATTTGTAAAAATCGTTCTTTGTCATCTCATCCTATTTCTATTAGGCTAAAACTATATTCAGTATCTTTTGGGGATTAAATCATGCTCCTCTGCAAAAGGCATGTTCAGGTCTCAACCCTGTGGGTGTGAACCTATTTGTAAATAGAACTTTGAAGATGTCTCTAGTTAATGTATGTGTGCCCAAAGGGAATAAGGGCAGGCCTTAATCCAGTGTGATTGAAGTCCTTAAAAGCAAAGGAGATTGGACACAGAAGGAGAATTCCAGGAGAGCTGCCGGAAGCTGGATGCCAAAAGAACCCAGAAGAAAAATGAAAAGACAGTGCATTGTGAATTGTCATGTGATAGAAAAGTCAGGGAACGCTGGAGATGTCCAGCTAACAAGAAGATACCAAACCTGGGCAGAAGCAAAGCCTGTACCCTCTGAAAGCATGAGCAAACCATTGTATGGCATTTATTTTTGCACCTGGCAAACTGAAACAGATTCCATAACCTTTTTCTATTCTTAATTGCTTAAAAGTAATTTTTACTTGCATGACAAAAACTGTTTGTGGATTTTAAGATACTCTGTAAGAATGTTACAGATTTTTTCATATTGATGGAAATGAGAAGTATTGATATTTCACGGGATAATAACAATGATAATAGCTAACACTTACATAGAACTTGCTCTGTGGCAGGCCCTGTTTCTAAGCTCTTTATGCATACTTCCTTTTGTTGTTTCTGAATCCTTCACACATTAAACAACAACAAACTACAAAACTGCCAATTAATACCTTGGGAAGGAAATGGTTAGCAGCAGGCCTGTAACCCATTCTCTCATTTTTAGTGGGCATAAAATTTGGGGAATGCCTCATGGAAGGAAGAATAAAAGATCCAGTCAAATAATCATGTAAACATATGAATGACAGAACTCTTGGAAATCACACTAATGGTTTTTGATAGTTAGAGAGTCCTTACATGTAGAATGATTGCACCAGGATATGTCTGTGTATAAATCCTTATAGTAAACAAATCTAGAGCCAATGGAATTTTGACGGATACTTCCTTGGAAAATAGCATATAAACTGTGCAACTATCTGAGTAGAAAATGGAGATGTTTCAGCAGTAAACTTTTGCCTTTATTCAGCAATAGAGATACCTATGTAATTTACATGGTAAATTATTAATCTTGGCCTGAGAGCATTCTAAGGCAAGACAAGTCCCGGTGAGTCGTAAAGGCATTCACGGATCTCTTGCTGCCTCTCTTGTGTCTTGTATTACCTTAGAAACTTACAATTAGTAGTAAAGCTGATATAGGCTAAGATATCGGATTCATATTACTGATTTCACAACCTGATTCTTTGTGTTATTTTACCCATGAATGCTGTTATGTAAACCAATCTTTGTAACTCATAATTTTCTACCTCACTTTCTCTTGTAAAGAGTGCCTTATCATTTTATTCTTACTCATTTGAAATTCAAGCTGTAAAGCTACATAGTTATTCCAAATATTTACATTTTTTGAAAAGAAGCTATATTTTAAAAGAATGTGAGGTACTTTGTAGTTCACTTAATTGTTTTCAAGAGAGATAAGCAGATCGTTTCTAATTCTGACATAGAAATAATTCATAAAATTCTAAAGAAAATATTTAATAGGAACTGTTTCATGTTTACATTTTGATCACTTTAACAATAATTCCAGGCTTTATTAATTATCAAAGAAAAATTGCAAACCTTCTTTCCTGACTAATCCCTCTCTTTTACCAACCAGAGGGTATTTTTGTCTATCTTATCCAATTGAGGTTCAGAGTGCTGACAAATGAATATTTAAAATGAAAATACAGTTTGTCACACAGAATAAGCAACTGATGCCATTTACAAGGAAGAAGTGGATATTTATTCAGGCATGTTTGATGTACCAGCAGGAATTATTTCAGTTAAATATCAATATCATTGCCATTTCAGTAGATTCAAACAAGAGCAAAAGACACACACACACAAAAACACAGGTGACCTGGGTATTTAAGGTATCTGAACTGCAACAGATTTGCAGGAGAATTGGTTCAATTTGTCTGGATTATCTAAAGTAGAAGGAAATAGCTTCAGAAATAGATCAAGAGAGTTTAACCTTTGTCGTTGAACTAAAATGTGCAATTCTGCCGAGTGCCATTATTATTCTTTGCCATTCTCCCTGGGTGAATGGAAGATAACATCTTTTCAAGGGGTTGAAAAATGAATGTGACTGGGGAAAATATATGTCTTTGCTTTTAGTATATGGTATTTTGAACTAACATGTTAGAGTACTTATTTTATTGGAGAATAATATACAAAATAAATATTTGGGTAAAAATGAAAACATTCTTAATTATATGTTTGCTTTTATGGGTTCAGTTTTATGTATGACTCAATAATGAATGATTGAAGTAAATCTTCAATCTATAAACAATTTCTTAATTTGTACTTTCATATACTTCAAGAATTTATTTCTTTGAGGTCTTCATACTCTTCTAGAAAAGGATGTATTGTGATAGAGAGAATGTGAACGACCTATTCAAATATATTTTGTTTTAAAAGTATTCCAGGAATGATGGAAACATTTTGGTAATGATAATGGTGATGGTAGCATAACATTGTGAATGCAATTAACAGCACCAGACTATATATCTAAATATGATTACAAGGGGAAATGTTAACTTGTATGTATGGTAACAGAACAACTTTTTTTTCAAATCCATGGAAATACACTACAGAAACCATGAACCCTAAGTTTAATCATGGCTTTTAATTAATACTACAATTATACAATTATAAAAATGTGCTATCATCAATTGTAACTAATGTTTCGTACCAATGCAAGATGGTGGTGATGGAGTGGTATATGGGATTCCTGTATTTTGTTCAGGATAGTTCTCACAACTTCTCTGAAAAAGAAAAAATAGTTCAAGATATTAAAATCTGTAAATATGTATGTGTGCTTTCACAACAATAATGAAAACTTAATGTAGGCAAAATTAAGTCATGTTTTAGTTCTAAAATACCACTCAACACAATGTATCAGCAACTGATACACTGAATGATGTAGATAATTAATCTAATTTTCCCTCTGCTTCATTTTGTGTTCTATTAGTTTTCTTATTCAAACTTTCAAGTCACAAATCTAATTTAAAACCTCTTAACCGGTCTAATGCATAACATGTCCTATCTGCGCTCATTGTCTAGCAGTGAGCAGCAAAGCTGGCATACTAATGTGCTTCAGAGTGTGCAAAACACTCAATAATCAAATAACGAAATCTTGGATACAGCATTTCTTAATGACATGATCGAGTGAGGTCAATGCCCTGAAAGGTGGATATAAGTTTAAAATATAGAATAAAAAGGAATAAAATGATGTAAATGAGCAGGGAAAAAGAATCATGCTAACCACAGTGTTATATTCAGTATCCTAAAATGTGTCCCTCTTCAAGGTAACAAGAGCTTAAAACTGGCAGGGTTTGAAAAAGGCTTTATTAGTGTTGTTATTTTAGTATTGCCACTCACTCTCTCTTTCTCCTTGTGTGTGTGTCTTTCTCTCCTCTATCAACACAAAAAGACACAACCATGCATATTATTATTTAGACTTCATGTTTCATTATTTAGACTTATTTAGTCATTATTTAGACTTCATGTTTCAGAATTACTCTCCATAGTATTTATAAAAGTTTGTTTTGATTTTTAAGGGTATTTCAATACAATTGAATTCAAAGTAAATTTTTAAAACTGATTTCTTAAAATGAAGAAATAAGGTACATCAGAAAAATTAACTGTGTACTGAGTGGTTAAACTATTTTGTAGAGGGATGTCATTTCTATCTCATTTAAATGTAATACAATTTAAAAGACCGTAAAGACCTCCTTAAATGAAATGGCTGTTTTCCAGGCAATGCTACTGTGCTGCTGATTTACAGTATATTCTGATATCTATGACAGTTTTATAATTCTTCTGTTTGGTGCTGCAAAGTGTCCCTACTTTGCTGAAGGCTTTCTTCTGTTGAAAAAACAGTAAAGTTTTGTGCACTGAAAGGATAATGGGAAAACAATATCACTATGTGATGCAATCTTATTACTAATTTGTTTTAAGGTAATGTTTGAAAATATTTCAAAAGACCTTTATATAAGAATTTAGAGGATATTTTATTATACCCTAGATAAATTATAGGGTGGATAACCATGGCAAAATAATTGAGGACTTATAATATCTTTGGTAACTATTTTTGCCCAATCCAAAACATGTTAGAATAAGGTGTATTAAAAAACTATATTTTAAATATTACACATCAGATATTACTATTGATTGGAGTACAACAATTTTAATGAAGACTATTTTAGGCTTAACAATAAAAATGTATGCTTCAAGAGCAGTTTGTCATAAACAGTGACCAAGGATTTTTATTGTTCATAGTATTCCCTTACAGAATGTTCAATAAATAATGCCTGAATGCCTCTTTTATGAATCCGTGAATTTCCCAGTAACAAGTATTATGTTTCCATTTCAAGAACAGCAGCAATATCAAAAATAAGTTCTTATTTAGAATGTGTCATATTAAATAACTATAGGAAAACATACACAGAAGGATGAAATGTAGCAAACATTATCCAAAAGAAAATCACAATAGTAGAGTTTGCAATGCTAAGAAAAAGAAAGAAAAAAATGTGTGCATACGCATATACATTCATGTACAAAAATTGGTGAGAATGGAAATGACAAAGAAACATTTAGACAAAAATACACACATTTGTGTGTCTATGCTGGAAGCTCACAATAAAGCATTCATTAAAATCTGAAATTGCTTCAGTTTAACATTTGAACAAAGTTTAAGAAGTCATTTAACTATTACTTATAACTTGTATAGATTTAGATTTTCATTTTCTTAGGCTATCCCATTTTCCAATAAAAATCATCACTGTGACCCATCTTGCATCATTAACTGACATCTAAAATTCATCTGCTGGTGCCATAATAAATAGCCTAGGGAAAAGCTATATGGAGTGTATAGCACATTAAGTATGCTTCTGAACACAGAGAATAAATAATTTTATACTTTCTTAGAGCACAGTTTGTTAAAAAAAAAAGTTTGAAGGGATGTAATGGCAACTGTAGATGGAAAATAAAAACGCCTTTGAATACATTTCAACAACTTTATTATGTTACATTCCTTTCTCCTTAACTATGATTCTTTCAATGATCCCCATCTTGCCTTCCCCACAAGATGCAAATTAAATAGCTAAAAATGCTAAATAAAATAAGCGTGCTTTCTTGTTATTTCTCACAAGTGTTCAAACATGTATTACAAGCAAAGATTTGTCCTCTACCTGATACCATTTTTATAAACAAAGCTTGCAAATAGAAGGTATCTTTGAGGGGTAATATAAAAACTCTGTTATTTTTCCCCACACATGTTTCAATGAAATATTTTAGGGCATGGAAATTGTTATTACTATTAAGATAAAAAGAAAATGCTATTACTATTGAACTACTAAAATTATATAATGTACAGTGAGAGTGTCACGTGGATTGTGCATATGTTATGCACTTAGCATCCATTAACAAGTGTATTTTCACTACACTTAGGCAATTTGCAATAATATCCCCTTTTACAGGTAATTTGCATGAGGTCTCCAGGGAATAAGTGATGGAGCTATAATTAAAATCCAGGCAACATACCTCCTTAGTTTGAACTCTTAACATAGGGAATACATTTCCGTAATTTAATAATCAAAAAGGATAAAATCCCCATGAAAAGTATTATACTGGTTGAGTAACTACATCTGATTTTTCTTTTTGTATGAAAGATTTGTGAAAAAATGCATGTCTAACTTTATTTTTTAAAATATCATATATTATATATTATGCATAGAATGTGAATGTAAGTGTAAAATATAAGCAAGAGACATTCTAACCACTTTTTATAAACTGTACCATTTAAATATCAAACTCTAGGCATCTTAGCCACTAACACTAGTATTGTTTGTATGTAAGTGTGTGCATGTTCTTTGGAACCTTAAAGTTGGTTGTAGTACAATGTTGATTGAAGATTAGGAAAAAAACAGTAGTAATAGGAAAAAAACCTGGTAACAATATTTGAGACTTTAAAATATTGTCATCTGACAATCTTCAAATGTCCTTTAGATATATTCCCTTGTGATTTGACCAATGAATAAGACATTAATTTTTACATATTTAAATCATTACATTGTCCAAATACCTCTCATAGTCCATATCAATCTGGGTTATATAGTGTAAAAATGTGTTTGGAATATAATGAAAAAATCAAATGGATAGTTTGCTTTTAATTAAGTTGATGAAATTAACTTAATTAATTTTGTTATGGATGAATTTGATATTCACTATTTTGAAATTATAAACAAAATAGCACCTCTTAATGAAGAACCATTTGTTGAAAATGTTAATTGGTTCACATAGTAGAAAATGTGAATGCCGTTTATTAAACAGAAATCAAAAGGAAAATAAAGCAATTATTTAAGAAAGTACTATTAACAGTGAGTTGTCCATATTAATGTTAGTGGAAATTAATATATAAGATGTATCTTCCACTATTCCAGTACCTTTCTCTAATTCCAGGGATTTTAAGAAAATTTGGAGAACTTTGACCTTAAATAACAAATAGGATACACACATACACAGAAACGGAATTGGCTCCAGGAGGGGAAAATCACAAGCAAGCAGGCTGTAATCCCATAGGCCCAATAGGAAGCTGCTGTCTGTAGGTGGGTCACTCTCCCTCTGTCTTTCTTTCAAGTACTTGCATCTGATTTGGTCAGTCTAACCAAGGATAATCTGCCTCCCAACTAATTAAGTTAGGCACATCAAAGATAATCTCCCTAATTTAAAGGCAACCGATTAGGGATTTTATTTACATCAAATATTTTCTCCTTTGTCATATGTTAATATAATATAATAATCACAGCAATAAAACTCAGCTTATTCACATTCTTGTTTAAACTACATTTAAGGGAATGTGTGGGGTATGTATACAAAAGGGGTGAAATCCAGGTGTCGTCACAGCATTCTCCTTACCAGAGAATGCAAAGATGATTTCATGTTGGAAAACCCATCAATGTAACTAACCTTATTAATAGCGAAAAAGAGAAAAATGACATAAACCTTGCTTTATTCCTTTAAGCATCTGATAAATTTCATTATTTATGATTTTAAAGTCTTTAACTTTTTGCATAAATGGAAATTTCTTAACTCAATAAATGTCATATTTCCTGATATATAGAAAACACTATACATAACTGAGAAATTCTTTCTTTTTGTTTCAGAAAGAAAATAAGAATGCTCATTATGAACACTATAATTTAACATTTGCCCTAGCCGTTATTCTAAGTAAAGAAGAAATTTAAAAAATAATTATACATATTGTATAGGAAAACAGAAAAATCACTTAATATTTATAGATTACATGATTTTCTACAGATAAAATCCAGAGTCTCAAAAGACAATGGTAAGAATAAAAGAATTCAACAAGATTAGTGAATATAAGGTAAACAAAATGTAATAATATTTCTCTACACCAACAACAACCAACCAGAAAATATATTGCTAAGTAAGACACACTCAAAAGATCATAAAATTACTAAATATGTACCAACTAATGCATGACATATAAGTATAAATACATAGCAAATATTATAGTGAGAATACATAAATTTATATTATATAACATTATATTTAATTTTTCTTAAATTGTAATAAAGGCCATAAATATTTCTGAATATGCAGAAAGACAGTTCATGTTTTTGGATGAAAATGCTTCATCCTTAATATTTAAATATTTCTGTTCCCCAAATAAATTTCTTTTAATAGAAAAGAAAATCAGAAATCCCATGTCATTCCAGTTGAATTTACAGCCAGATCTTGTGAGTACTTGTTAAACACATTCTAAAATGCTTTGCAAAAAATAAAAGGTTAGGAATAACAGCATCAAGGGAAATAAACTGTACAGTGGAACCTTACATATCAAATATTAATACAAACTACAAAACAGAGAAAGAAAAACACAATAGTAATAGCACAAAGACAAGTAGACTAACGGAACAGAATAAACTACCCATTACAGAGACAGACCCACAACAGGTTACAGATGACATAAGAAATTCATTGCCCTCAAGAGCTAGAACATCGAGGCAGAATCTGGAGCAGCACAGGGCAAACTTGGCAGATGACCCCAGTGTGCCATTGCAATATTTTTATTTACTGTGTGGGCCACAATATGAAAAATGTCCATAAGAACTACATTAGCCTACCTTGGTGTTCACTGGTAACACTAAGAGCAAACAAACAAAACTCTTTTCCATGAGTCAAATGTTTGTATAAATGTTGGTACACTACAATGTGATTGCCTGCAGAAATATCTGGTATACTTGAAAAAATGTTTAAACTTTTAAAATACTGTTAGGATTGAAATACTTTGTGGCTCCATACTATTAGAATTCACTTACTGTATTTCAGTAATTCCTTACCGTTGAGCAAATATTGCGTCGCATTCTGCAAGCATCGGTACCAAGATTCCCATGTAGCTATGGTCTGTGCATAAACTGAAGCTTGGGTCATGCACCTAACAGTGAACCTGAAGTCCATTGTGCAAAGATGTAACAACCACAGAGGCAACTACATAAATTTTTCTGAATCGAGACTTCTATTTGCATCTGCTAATGTCCAGTGGCAAGGGTGCAGGACATGCTGTAGTGTTTATTACCAGAACAGGAGGTGGCTGTTTACAACAACAAATGTTGCAAGATTTATGAGCTTTCACCCCTGGTCTGCCTTGTTACTGGACTCTGGATTGCCAAATGAAAGGAAGTAGCAGACATGATTGGAGATTAAAGATGATATAATGCAATGAAAGTTTTTCCCTTAGTATGTTTGATATTACAAAGTCAGTGGAATCTCAGTTTCAATTTTACGGATTGCGTAACAGTTTCTGCCTCTCTCATGCTACCTTTGAAGCCTACGGGACCACATCAATTAGAAGCACTGTGTGCAATCCTTATATCATTTTTATTCTTCTTTTATGGACAATGCGGTTTTTCTTCTATATGTATCTTAATGAATTTTCTAATGATAAAGCCATGTTTTCCTTTAAAGCTAAATCTTTCCAGCCAGTGCTGATTCAAATGATGTGTGATCTTGTCAGTTTGCCAGAAACTCTTAAAAAATGAAGAGCATATTTTCACATCATTATAGAGGAGATTTTAGGTTGATGGCATGATATTTTATCTTCACATGGAGAAAATGCCCAAGAGTAAGCAATTTTCAAAATGTATAGCCCAACAAAGATAGGAACATATGAAAGAATTGTTACAGTGAAGTATGATGAATAGTTTCTGGCTTTTATGATTAATGGACTATTCAGAAACATGTGCATCTGGGAGCATTGAGTTTAAATTAAATGCTAGGAATTCCTGAGTTCTAATTTCATATCTTGAAACAGCACATCTCTGTAATATATGCAAGCTCTGATGGAGTTTTAAAACAACATTTATGATGAGAAATGTTGATTTCACAAAGAATAATAGTGGATTTACTGAATATGTGTTCCTTCCATCATACAAGCAACTGAAGAAGAAAAATGATGTTAACTACTTGTTGGACATCCCATAAGTACATTATTAAATTGCAAATTATTTATCTTTTGTTCTACTCACATATAAGCACTCTTGTAAATTGATATATGTTGTACCCTTGCCCAAATATCTCAATGACTAATATTATTAACCACCCTTAGCAAGTGACTGGCTTTGATATTAATAAAATTTCAAATATTTAAAAGTGAAGGTTTTTCAATCTTAACTCCACCCATTACATGTTTATCAATATCGAAAAAACATTCAAGGCATTTTTCTTATAAGTGAAGTCTTGAGTATCTTAAAATATATTTTAGAAAGTAAATTAGAATTAATATACATAAATGTAGCATTTTATTTAAGAAATTAGGGAGAGATAAAAATATGTAACAAATTAGTTTTATGAGGTAAAAGGAGGGATTGGTGGAATAGAAAGCACCAGGAATAACAAAACAAAAACACAAAACCTATCATAACATATTATACACAGGTGACTTAATGATTACATTTTAATTGAGACAGAAATAAAAAATCTGACTAGATGTATAATAGGTAAAGAAATTGAGTCAGTAATTAAAACATAAAAAACCTCTTCACAGAGAAAATACCAGGCTCAGATGGCTTCACTGATGAATTTTACCAAACACTTAGATTACAGAAATGCATGATAAACTCCTCAAAAGAAAAGAAGAGAATGGATCACATCCCAATTTCTTCTATGAGTATTATCCAGATAACCTAAATAGACAAAGCAATCACAAGAAAAGAAAACTAAAGACCAATTTCAGTTATATGAGAATATACCCAAGTGAAATGAATAAGTATGTCCCCACCAAACTTTGTTGCTGATACTTATAGCAGCACTATTAATAGAAATCCAAAATGGAAACAATCAAAATTTCCATGAAATGATAAGTGGTTAAGCAAAATGTGGTGTATCCAAACAGTGGAATATTATTTGGACATAAAAGGCTGAAACACAGAAACATACTACAATGTGGATGATGTTTAAATACATTATGCTAAAGAAAGGAAGGCAGTCACAAAAGACAACATATTATTTCATTTAAATGAAATAACCACAACCGGCAAATCTATAGGTATAGAAAATAGACTAGTGGTGTGATGCTTTATGTATTGAAGAAAATATTATAAAGTCGATTGTGGGATGCGTGTACAAACTAAAAGTATACTGAAAACATTGAATTGTATTTTTATATGGGTGGATTATATGATATGTGAATTATTTTCAATGAGGCTGTTGAAATACCTGGTTTTACATATAAAATTCACTGGATAGTGAGGAAAATGCATTCAAATGAGAAAAGGCATAAATATATGGAGTAGTTCCAGGTTGTTTGGGTTTTCAGAATATTTCAAATCATCTAAATCCTCCCAGCTATTTTTTTGCTTGTAGATAGTATTTCACTTAGGCAATCAATGTTCTAAGCATTAAATAATAGCCCTGGGAAAGAGAAAAATCTATTCAACATTATAATTCAGCAAGCAACAATTGCAATTATAAAACTGAGGAGAAATTACAGTGAGAAAATTCTAATATGGTTTTGAGCATGGCATAAAAAATTTCCTGAATTTAATTACATTTTATGGTAGGTATTTAAGGACTCTTAAGTTTTCTTTCATTTGATTTAATTTACCTATTACTTGGTCTGGATTTACTAACCTCTGTGCACCCTGAGTCTTACATCGCTTCAGGAGAAATCTGGTGATAAATTAACTAGCTGCTAATCTGATAACTACTAGAAATGTTAATTTTGCTTATCTTCAATGTTACTTGTAGTTTTACTTTCTTTGAACACATTCATCTGATAACTCTTCTTAATTACCCCTTTTCTTTGAGGGTCTATTTCTGGCAAATCATTTTATAAGCAGCAACTTTTATTTCAATTAGAGTTCCTTAGAAGCCAACAACAGATATGAAATCTGGTCAATAAAATAAAAAATAGTAAAGTTACTGAAGCAATATATTGCATCACAATACCATAGCAAAAGTTAAAGAATAAGATTTGAGGAAAGGAGGAGCAAGAGCAGCTTTTGTGATTCAGGTAGCAGAAATTAGTAAATTATTTTGCTGAATTAAACCCTACTGTCCTCTTTACATATAGTTCTGCTCAAGAATTAAAGTCTTAGAAGAAAGTCTGACTGATATTGTTAGTACTCCTTATCGAAAGCAACAGTCCTATTAAGATAACTTTCAATATAGTCTTGGTATTATCAAAAAAATAAGAAGGAAAGGAAAGATGGTTATTTGAAGGAGAACATATACTAGGAAAAAAAATTACTGTTGTTTGTCCTATGGTGTATTAGAGTGATTCAATAATGTGATGACTTTAGGAAGAAAAGTTGAAGGAAAGCCCAAATATTCAAAACAGATATGGTCTTCTGTTTTTTTGAAGTAGAGTGGGACTGTAAAATCAGGTAAGCAGGAACTTTGCAGAGCAATCGTAATAATCGGTGGGAAAAATTATGACTGTTAGTCCTATTTGGCACCAACAATATTTGTAATGCGCCCCTGTTCAGTACCAAGTCTCCTCTGCCCCGATCACAGATGGCCCAAATTCCCACCCTCTGTCGCTACTGCGCATTCCGACATGAGCACCTCATCCTCCCCAAGACCCCTCCCAAGAGAGTAAGTCAGTACTTTTTCATTGTTCTCGCTAATACCCCACCCCTAGACTATTTAAGAGCGAACCCAAGTCTGTCAAGCGGACTGAAGTCTCTCTTCGGACCCTGGTCATGCAGTCGGACTGAAGTCTCACTGCCCCTGCCTCACCCCCCTCACCCCCGGCCGCCCTGGAGATCAAATAAACTTTCTCCACCTGAGCTTTGATCTGTCTCTGATTCTCATTGAACCCCGGATCTAACAATGATCATACTCTGACTTTAATTTTTTTGTCAAAGCTTTAAAATTCTGTAATGGTTTTAAATGTATATGGAAATGAAAAAAATAAAAATAAAACACATGTATTTTCCTCATGGATATAGTAAAACATTAGAAAGTTTGAGAATTAAATCTTTACATACTAAGACTAATTTGGACAGTGCTTGTTTTCTCATCATAAGACAAATACTAGCACCAAGCATTGTTTCTGTGCCTTAGTTAATTATCATAGTCCTTTCCAAGTTTGGTTCTGTATCCAACATTTTATCTTCCGTGGTTCAATGTTGTGATATATCTCCAAGAGTTCTTTCCATATACTCTTTTCTTCTTTACCAGTGACTGCCTTTATTACAGCTTTATCCTTTTCATTTGCAAAGCTACTGTCCAGGAAGTTCTTATGGCTCCATTTCTAGAGTCTCTCAAGTGGTGGTAGTCTTTGCTGGACAATTCCCTATTTTCTGCATCCATTTTTGTAAAATATCATGCAGATTTATCAAAGGTAGATGAGGACAAAACAAAACCACAGGTGTTGCTATCTGTGAATGAACTAACAGGCGGTGACCAATCACTAATAGACTTTGAAAGAAGTGACATGAGTGGTCACTAACCAGGATGTGCTTCTCTTACATATATAGTGGTTCGTAAACTTAAAAGCCATGGTTTATGAACAAAAAATTATAGGGCAGATTGGGAGAAAACACCCAAATATAAGGTATGGACTATAGCTAGTAGTAATACTTTGATAATGCTCTTTTATAATTCGTTACAAATATTTCACAGCAATGCAAGGTGTTGGTGGAGGGGTGATGTATGGGGGCCAAGTATGATGTTATGCATGTTTGTTTGGTAAGTTCACAGCTTTTCCTATACACTTATTGTTTATGTATGTTCATGTATGAATGATGTACTTCAATAAGTTGTTTAAAAAAAAAGCCAGTGGAGAAGTTTGTACATTATGCAAATTTTCA
Source organism: Dasypus novemcinctus (assembly GCF_030445035.2). Lineage (NCBI taxonomy): Eukaryota > Metazoa > Chordata > Mammalia > Cingulata > Dasypodidae > Dasypus > Dasypus novemcinctus. Next base: position 84,276,909 of record NC_080687.1, on the reverse strand, counting down.
GTTAGCATACCATGTTACTGGAAATTAGAGTAGTGTTGTTGGGTTACTGGCGTTATGGTAACCAAACAGTGATAAAAGAAATTTGTCTGCATTTCAGAGCCCTGTAAAATAATGACTTCCTGTATTAGCAATTCAAATCCTGATTCATGGTAAATGATAACACAGGCATACCTCAGAGACATTGTAGATTCATTGTCAGACCATGATAATAAGGTCTCAATGAAGTGACAGGAAGTTTTGTTTTTTCTAGTGCATATAAAGTTATGTTTACTCTATACTGTAGTCTATTAAGGGTGCAATAACATTATGTCTAAAAAAACAATGTATCTACCTTAATTAAAATGTTTATTGCTGAAAAACGCTAACTATTATATAAGCCTTCACAAAGTCATCATCTTTTTGCTGGTGGAAAGTCTTGCCTCCATATTGATGGCTGTTGACTGATCAGGGAGGTGACTGCTGAAAGTGGGGGTGACAGTGGCAATTTCTTAAATAAGGCAGCAATGAGATTTGCCTCATTGATTGACGCTTCCTTTCATGAAAGATTTTCTCTGTATCATGCTCTACAGTTTGAGCATTTTACTCAGAGTGAAAATTCTTTCAATAGTGGTGCCAAACCTGCTGCTGCTTTATCAACTAAGTTGATGTAATATTCTAAGTCCTTTGTTGTCATTTCAACAATGTTCAAGGCATCTTCACCAGGAGTAGTTTCCATCTCAAGAAATCACTTTCTTTGCTCATCCACAGGAAGCAATTCCTCATCCACTAAAGTTTTCTCATGAGATTACAGCAATTCAGCTACATCTTCAGTCTCCACTTCTAATTCAAGTTCTCTTGCTATTTCTACCATATCTACAGTGACTTTCTTCATTGAAGTCTTCCATGTCATCCATCTTCATGGATGGAACTGATTTCTTCCAAACTCCTATTGTTGTAGAATTTGAGAGAGGTTCAATTATTTGCATATAGAGAGGCCAGGACTCAGGAATGATTTTGAGAAGGAAAAATGGTTTATTGATGGCAGGCCAGACTCGGGAGCTTTCTGTTTCAATCCCAAGCCCTGAACAAGATTTTTGAGTCCCTTTTATACAGAGAGGAAAGGCCAAATGGTCCTTTTGTTTCAGTTCTCAATAGGCTTGAATTAGCATATATCTTCCACATCCTAGGTAAGCTTTTAGCATGGACTTCATACATTCTAGATAAGCTTTTCGCCCATTTGGTTTGCATTTTCCCTGAATAGTTAAAGTTTATAGATTTTGCATTGTTAAACTGTTTCCTGGGACTGGAGTTGTTGCCATGGTCACCAAGGGCAGGACTGCAGCCTCTTACCATTCCACACCCACAAGTCAGGACAGGCAGCTTAGGTTAAGGTTATCTCCGAAGAGACAAAGAGCTTCCCACCCATAGCCCACATCACTATGAAGGCTGATATTTTGAACACCTGCCATTAATCATGAATGTTTTTAATGGCATCTAGAATGGTGAATCCTTTCCAGAATATTTCCAATTTTCTTTGCCCAGTTCCATCAGAGGAATCACTACCTATGCCAGCAATAGCCTTACAAAGACTCTCCCTTTTGCTTGAGCAGCTAGAGGCCATTGTAGTGGTACTAATGGGCATAATTTCAATGTTGTTGTATATCAGTGAATAGACAGGCCCAAGGAGTGGGAGAAAGATTGGTAACGGCCAGTTGACAGAGCCATTAAAACACACACAATATTTTTTAAATATATGGGTGCAGTTTGTGGTGCCCCAAAAACAATTGCATCTATACTGAAGATCAAAGATTAACATAACAGATATAATAATGAAAAAGTTTGAAATATTGCAAGTATTACCAAATTATAACACAGAGACACAAAGTGGCACATACTGTTGGAAAATAGCTCTAATAGATTTGTTTGATGCAGGGTTGCCACACCCCTTCAATTTGTAAAAATGCAATATCTGCAATACACAATAAAGTAAAGCATCATGCAAAAGATGTGCTTCTAATCAAACAATTTCATTATACTGACTACGATTTGTAAAGCTACAAAGCTAAAACATACATGCAGGACAGATTTATGTAAGCTTTTGTAGTAATTTCTGAGTCATTATGTGTAAGACCCAAGTAATATAAATATAGAAGACTCACTTGAATTGATAGAGTAGTATGTATTGACTTTGAGTTTATAACTGATTATCTCTGAAAAGGACCTTACACTGAAATATAAATAAGAGAAAATCATAGCATTTTTTTTTCAAATGTGGGCAATTGTTAAAGTAAGATCCCAAATAAAATTTGAATAGAAATTTTATTACCTTCCTTTAGTAAAACCAACTACTTCATGCTTATGTTAGAGAAACCCCTCACTTAAAAATTTCTGCTTAAGAAATTCAATAATACAGACCTGCTAAGCTTCTTTGTATGATTTGGGAAATTGTGACCTACTTATACTGGTTTACTTTGGCCCACCTCCCTTATTTTTTAATCAATCATTTGGGAGTAGATTTGTACTAATAAGAAGGAAACTCAAGTGTTTTTGTTTGCTTTTTTACTCACTTCACTTTATTTGAAAATTCAATTAGCCATTTGACATAATTCTTTTCTCACGTAGGTAACTGAAGAGGCCTAGAGTTGCCATGATGTCTGCTAAGGCAGCCACAGCAAACACGGTTTTATTTATTTATTTTTAATTTTTTAATATAACAAAGTAATTTTAAAGAGGTTTTAGATTATAGAAAAGTTACATCAAAAGTATAAGGGATTCCCATATACCCCACCCCTCACCCTGCTATATCTTTCCTTTTAATAACATCTTTCAATTGTGTGGTACATTTGTTGCAATTGATAAATAAATATTGAAGCACTGCTACTAACCAAGGTCTGTAGTTTACATTGTGGTTTACACTTAATTCCAATGCCCTAAAAATGCCCTATGTTCCACCTATTATTCCCTCTCCCTCCCCTCAGAACCTCTGGTAACCACTATCTTTATAACAATGCTACATGTTCTTCCATTACTACTATATTAATGTTTATTTTTGTCCATGGTTGTATTCCCCCTTACGTTTGTTCATTTCTCAAACTTGAGGAATTTTGGACGGTGATGCCTCTGCTCTGTCTCAGAGTGATACAGGGGCTTAGATCCTATGACAGAGATGGAAGAAACTGTTTTGCTTGCAATTGTAGATACTCTGGTTTTTGAGATGGGAGTTGTCCATCTTCAACATTTTGTTAAGTTGTCCTGGGTGAGTCAGATGATCTGAAGAGTAAATGTTTGCTGCAAATCTTCTGAGATTTTAACAGACTGAAGCTTTAAGTCTCTGAGACATATATTTAACATAACATAAGCTCAAATAAAAGGGATAGAAGAATCATGTGTAGGGAAATTACAAATGAGTCTAACTCTATTACATTGGGGAAATAGGTTGTCATATATCTCAACACCACCAATAGGGTGCTAATTTCATGGCGTTGTCTGCCCTGCCTATAGTGCCCTAGGGCTCCTGGAGCCCTTAGGAGGATCCCTGCTTGAGGCTTTGTTCACAGTGGCAGTTATTGAGATCTGCCTGAGGCATGCTTAAGTGTAACCCCTGCAATGACCTCCAGACACACTTTGAAATCTGTTAACCATAAAAACTCTTTTCCATTTAATGATTTCCCCTTTTGGTCATGGTCTTTTTCCAAATGCATCCCTGGTTGTGCTCGGTGTTAATTCCTCAATGCCAGGGAGGCTCATCACTGGTAGTCATACCCCACAGCAAAGGGTAAGTACTGTGTTTTTTGTTTTTGATTTTTGCTGAATTTGACTTAGAGAGAGATCACATTTGAGTAACAATGAAGTTTTCAGGAGGTAACTCTTAATCAATAGTTATTATTAGATTAAGTTTCAACTTTACAAGAAAAGTTCATAGTAATGCGCATTAATATTGAGAGCTTGACATATTGGTCTGTTTTCTTTTATTAAGCTCTGCCTATGTACTCAAAGGTACTTGCCCTTCTATATGAGAGCAAGACTCCCCAGGATGGGAGTTTAATATTTTGTTGGTTACTGCATGGCTCTCCACTCACTGAGATAACACTCTATGCCAAGATGAACATATTCCTATTACATAGAAGCATGTGCCAGGTATGCCCTTTTCCACACCTCCCTCAACCACAGACACCCTGCACCAGTGACCCTCTCCTCCATATTTGCCAAAAGAGCATTCCCACAATTGTATTTTCAACCACAGACCTCCACCCGCCCCCCCGAATTCATCTGTTCCTTCCTCCAGTATTCCTACCAATTCCATGGATAGTTCAACCCTGCCCACCCTCATGCTTCAGCGCCATCAACACCACTCACATCCCTGTACCACCATCATACCCCTCCCCTGCCAAACCACCCTCTTCTACCTTATCATAGGTTCTGTCCAGATTGAGCATCGGATCAGCACTCTCTACTCCCTTTCTGTCTCCTGGTAACCTATCTTCCAGACTCTATCTCTATGCTTAGTTCATATCAGTGAGCTCATGCAATTTTTCTTCTTCAGTGACTGGCTTACTTCACTCAACATGAGGTCTTGGAGATACATCCAGGTTGTTTTGAGTGTCAAAACTCCATTCCTTCTTACAGGTTCTTAATATTCCATTGCCTGTATATGCCACATTTTGCTTATCCATTCATCTGTTGAGGAATACTTGGATTTCTTCTAACTTTTGGCAATAGTGAGTAATGCTACTATGAACATTGGTGTGCCTATATCTGTTTGTGTCCCTGCTTGCAATACTTCTAGGTATATATGTAGTATTGGAATTTCTGGACGATATGGCAATTCTATAGTTAACTTCCTGAGGAACTGCCAATCTGTCCTCCACATTGCTGCACCATTCTACATTCCTACCAGCAGTGGGTAAGTGTTCCCATTCCTCCACATCCTTTCCTCCTACAGTTGTAGTTTTCTGGGTTTTTTGTTTGTTTGTTTGTTGTTTTTAATATCAACCAGTGTAATAGAGGTAATATGAGGGTAGAGAGGCTGGGACCATAGTGGCTGTTGTCCAACAATCATTTAAGACCAGCTTGATGTTGGGGTCCTTACTGTTTGCAAATTTTACTTCCAGATATATCAGTTGGTAGATGAATCTCATCACAGTATACACTTTGTCTGTATAAATTTGTTTGTAAGGGGTATCTGCGTAGGTTTGCAGAATCAGAAGCCACTGGAGGAGGAAGACTTTCCACATTTGTATTTATTAGCATGTCATCACTGCTGTACCAGCATTTCACTGTCATCCTGAATTCACTATCTCTAGAAAGTTAATTTGGAAGAAGATCCATCCGGAATGCATGTATCTCATTTTCACAGATGGTTTTGTCATCTTTGAACTCATGTTGTATTCCACATCCATTCAAGGGTATGTGAAATTATGCCAGCCCTCGAGACAGATTCTTGAATTTTGGGTGATAGGATGAGTATCCCACTCTGAGGCTATCCCAATTGAGAGCTGGTTTTGTTTGGTAGAGTAGACTTGAAGTCCATAAACCCATCCAGGTACACAGCCCACCTGTAACTACAAATACTGGTGACTCACACAGACAGTCAGGATAAACCATCATGGATAAACTCTCCAGTTCAAAATGAAAAGTCAGCTTGAGTCAAGATAAGTAGAACTGATAGGGTAAGAATGTTTCTGAGAATTTGGTTTTGAGAAGAGTTTTACTGAAATACAGTTTCAAGCCATTTGTTGCTTCTACATCAATATGTTAATACCATTGTCATGCAAATGGCTCAGGGCAACATTCCTATTTTCATTGTTCATGGTTTTTAACTTCCCAGGACTCTCTAGTATGGGGAGAGCCATGTGTGTGGCAATGCAGGAGAAAATGTGGTTATATTTAATTTTTAGATGCCTATTGGCTGATTACATTTTATTTTTCCCCTATATGAGAGGAACAAAAAAAGCAGTGCACTTACTCATTACATTTGTTTTGTTTTAAAGCTATTGCCTGTGCACAATTCTTTTGAGGAAAGCAATATGTACTATAAAGCAGTCAAGTTTCTCTTTTTGTACTATACAAGTTATATGTTCTACTGATAAATTACTACAAACTTCTTTCATTCAAGCTAAGTAGAATATATTATAAAGTGAAACTGTATATTTATATTATTAACTCTTTCACAATGTTTAAAATTCTATGAGGTTTAATAAAAAAATTTTATCACAGGCTTTATGAAAAGGAGTTTCTTCTGTCATATTTAGACTAAAAAAACCTAACTTGTAATATGAAGTTTATTTTTATTTATTTATTTATTTATTTAATAAAAACTAAGAAGATAACAGCATTTTGTTCTCTGGCTAGAGTCCTGATCAGAGTTTAATAAAAGGAAGTGAACCTTGTCTATTGTCTAATCAAAAAGCATTAACTATTCTTTAGAATTATGTAAAAGGGATGGCTACATACTATTCTGAAGGATTTTTTTTTTTTTTGGTTAACTACAGGCCTATTATAACACATTAAAAAAAATATTAGAAGACAGAAATGTTTCTGATACTTTAAATATGTTAAGATTTTAGTTCTCATGATCAAAACACCTATGATAACACACACTATAAAGTAGAGATCCAGGACAGCTTATATGATTCAAACACTGAGGTTTTTACAAATGAGGGCATATAGACATACTGGCATGGAACTGCCTTTCACTCTGGGAAGTTTAAAGTAAGAGATAAAACAGATTGAATTCTGTTAACTACTGAGATAGATTAGCTTTCTCCTTCTATTCTACTTGGAGAGTTTAGAAAGCTAAAACCAATTTTCCCACAATCACTGCCAGTTGAATGAAGTTATGCCAATAAAGATATCTGTTTAAAATTTAGATGGCAGAAACTAAACAGAAAGCACCTCCCTGTTCAAGGGAGTTGACACACAAATCCCAAAGATGATAGTGTTGGTAGCAGCTCGACAGTCCCTTCCACTGTAGAGCCCTGTGCATTACAGGTGTGAAGTAGTTTTGGGCAGGGGCAGCAACCGGACCAGTAGTAGCAGCTGTCCCTGACCTCTGAATAATAAACCCAGAGAGGGGGTGCCAAAAACAAATTCTATAGTACATTATGGAAATTAGATATTAGACATTAAATAATAGTAAATACACTGGGCATCAGTTAGAAAGTTGGTGTGGAGAACATTAAGGCAGGACAAAAAATATCAATGAGGAGAAGCAGAGATTTCAAACAACCCATTGCATTTCATCAACGGGATGTTATTACCACAATGCAATGACTAGAAAACACAGAGATCTGAGGGTACACTAAGAATCTTGTAATGGCTCTCTCTGTAGCTCTCATTCAGAGAAGTCAATGGATCATTTCCCTACCTGGTACAGTCTCATTCAGCTTAAATCTTAATCAGTACTGGGGATTAAATATCAAAGTTGAAAAAAGGAATAGCCATTTATATGTAAGTAAGCAATAGAAATGCATCTCAAACTTTTAGAAAGGTGATCTTATTTTTTTAGGTTTAATTGGCATAAGGTTTCTATTTGGGGTGATGAAAACTTCTGGCAATGTATGGTGATGGTAGTAGAACAATATTGGTGAATATAATTAATACCATAGAATTCGATATTTAAAAGTGGTTAAATTGAGAAATTTAGGTTGTATTTATGTTACCAGGATAACAACAAACAAAAACCTACCATAGAACCCAAATAGTATAAATAGGATAATATTGCTTCATCAATTGTAACAAAGTTATCACACTAAATTATCACACTAGTGTGCACACAAAGTTGCACACTAATGCAAAATGTTATTAACAGGGAAAATTGTATGGGTGTTAAGGTAGGGGGTTAGTTATATGGGATTGCTGTATTTTCTACAAGGTTTTGAAGGAGGCTAGTAAGATAGGGAATCAATAGATGGATCTGGAACGTGGCAAGTCCACGTGTCTATCAATAACCCCTAAGATCCCTACCCCCAAGATTCTGCTATCCAAAATTGAGACTTGCTCTGGAAGCAAGGAAAAGCCCTGGATATTCCCCAGGGACTTTATCATTGGGTCTTCACTGGGGGATTGATGGGTGAGGTAATTCATTGAAACAGCAAACAGCTGGAACCCTTCTCCTGCCTTTAGCAAAAGGGTGGAATAATGAACAGTTTAAAAGCCAGGCACAGGCCTGAGCGCATGCGCATGCTCACCTCTGGACCTGCTCCTGCCCTCTGTGCTCTGCTCTCACGATTTTTCTTCTGCCGTGTGGCCATGCAAGTAAACCTGGGCATTTATAACCTATAATGGGAAATTGTAGCCTGTAAATCAGCCCACTTTATCACTTTTCACGCCCTTCCTCTTTACCTGGGACCCCTGATCTATTATTTTCTCCCATTTCTTGTCCTTCCCTGCCTTAATAAATTACTGGCCTAACTCACCCACCTTGCTCTTGAAATTCATTTCTGCAGCATAACCAAGAACCTAAAAAACATCCGGTAACAATTTTTCTTTAAACCTACAACTGCTATAATAAAAATATAAAAATAAAATGAAATATTTAAGCTCTGTGACTAGATAAATGCAGAAACCTTTAATCATTTTAAATAATTAAAAATTCTTTTAATTTTCAGTAATGTTGAAATTGTGTTCTTATATAATGTTTTGATGTGTTGTTTGAGGATACATGGAATTTGATGTGAAAAAATGGTAAAACTAGATATATGTACCAATGTACTAGTCATTTCTAGATTCTGTTGAGGTAAGGGAAGGTATTGATAAATCCAGATATTAAACATCAAGAATTTTATATAAATAATCTATTAATAACTGGATTTAATAAAGAAACCCTATAACTTATTTAAAATTGTGTAAACAATTATTCAAATCATGATACTCCCATTTGTTATCTATTTTCTAATTCTATAACAATTTTTGAAAATGAGTGTCTTTATATATAAATAAATTGATTTCAGTGTTATTCTCTTCCTCTATGTGAAACTTGTCTCAGAAAAGGAATGAGAGACAGTTGCAGAGAAATAGTGAAAAACATACACAAAGGTATAAGAAAAGAGAGAAAAATATTAATTTGTATTAAGCAGTTGTTTTCATTGACACAAAAATCAGACATTCTCCTTTTATATAATATGAAGATTTTTGTAAACAATTCAGGACTCATCTTTAAATAATGATATGCCCCTAGATATACTTGTGTGGAATATAATTTATAATGACTAAAGAAACCACATCATGCACACAAACTGTTGCTATTTTCATCCAACCAGGGGGTATTTATTTCTGACAAAATTACAAGCAACTGAGAATCATGCTTCTCAAAGTATTCTGTAATTGTAGCAAGCAGAATGATGTATGCACATGAAAATTCTTTATACCTATGAGCTACTTGACTCTTATTTATCTTACAACAGGTGAGTAAACAAAAGAAGTACACCATTTAGCTTAACCAGAATTAGATAAATCAGAAAAACAAAGCAAACAATCAAAGCAAAACAAAACAGAAAGTGGCACATCCTACCACAAAAGATATATTTTAATTATCACCCATTTTAATTTCTTTTTATGATTAAAAGTCCATTACATTTGCTTTTATTGTTTTATAAAGCTTTTCAAATGTAATCTTTTTCATATGTTACAAGTGCATTGTATAAAACTGAAAGTCAACATTTTCTAAATATTATGTATAATATCATTTTACACATTGTACTACATGCATTATTTTACATATTGCACTACATATATAGCAGCATACTAGGCACACTTTTCCTCATTTTTTTTGTCTCATGGAGACTGATCCATCCCAGGATGTTTAGAGTTCTTTTATTCCTTGGAAGTGCTACATAGTATTCTGTGGTGCCCAAACATTTTATTAAAGGGGCATTTGTAACTATTTTAATACTACACCAACTGAAAGGTATCTCTCACATCTATTTGACATTGTCATTGTAGCCTGAAAAGAGTCACAGATAATACCTAAATGAAAAGTGTGACTGTGTTCCAATAAAATTTTATTTACAAAATCTGGTACACCCTAGTTCGTCCAATCCTCATGTATTTAATTATTTTCAAAGATACCTCTTTATTGGCATTCTGCTCTTGCTGACAAATTTCTATTACAAATAAACCTCCAGTAAATATCTTTAGGTACATATCGTATTTACACAGCATTTATTTTCATGCTTATGTTAACAAGTTCATAGAAGTGTCGTTTCTCTCTATAGAAGATCATAGTTTACATTTGAAGGGAAAATACACTATAAGGTGTTTTTCATCTTTGCTATTCTGGTATGTGGCAAGTTGCTTTCAATTTCAGTTTAAAAAGTAGTTATATTTTGATCAGTGAAGTTGAATATAATTTCTTTGATCAGTGTCATTACCACTTCTTTTACCTTAGATTAAACATGTATACCCTTTGCTTCTTTTTCCTAACATAATTCAGCCTTATCTCATTTAGATGCAAAAATAAATTATTGGAAATTTTTATCAAGTATTAGTTCAATTTTTAGATTAGTTTATGACAAAATATATCTTTAAATGTCTTCCAGAAAGCTAAATATAGAGCTGCCATATGACCCAGCAATCCCAATACTAGCTATTTACCCAAAACAATTGAAAACTGGGACCCAGACTGATATTTGCACATTCATGATCATAGCAGCATTATTCACAATCGTCAAAAGAGGAAGCAACCCAAATGTCTTTAACCAATGAATGAATAAATAAAATGTGGTATATACACACACACACAATGGAATATTATTCAGCCATAAAAGGGATTAAAATACTGATATATGTGGCAACATGCATGAAACTGAAAGAAGTCATGTTGAGTGAAATAAGTCAGACACAAAAGAACAAATATTGTATAATCTCACTTGTAGACAATTAGAATAAGCAAACTCATAGAGTCAGAGTCTAGATCATAGTTCTAGAGTAAGGATAGGGAATGTGAAATTAAGGCTTTAAATGTACATGATTCCTATTTGGTAATGTTTTGGTACTGGATGTTGGGGATGGGAGCACAACATTGTGAACCCAGATAACAGTACTGAAATATATAGTTGAATGTGGTTATAAGAGGAAATGTTACATTGTATATATGTTAACAGAATAACAATTTTTAAGAACTCCATGGAACTACACTACACAAACAGTGAATCCTAAGTTAAAACATGGACTTTAATTAATAGTACAATTATAAATATGTGCTATCGTCAATTGTAACAAATGTTCCAAACCAATGCAAGATGTTAGTGATGGGGTAGTATTTGGGAATCCAGTATTTTATGCATGATTGTTCTGTAAACCCACAGCTTCTTTAATTAAGAAAAAAAAAAAATCTACCAAACGGTGATTCCAATGGTTAAGTAAATTCCACCATTGGGTAAAGTTCAAGCAGTGTTACCTTTGCCTTGAAGGACAGTGATCTGACATATAATTACACTATTGTTAATAGTTCTACTGGCCAACTAGAGAAGTTGAAATTACAGGCTGTTGACAATAAGCAGCTGGCCATTAGAAGAGTGGATTAGCCTAGTGAACACTGAGTTATGGCAGTACCTAGAATTCAAAAGCTTGTTTAGTGGGACTACTGTTCAGTAATACGTGGTTTATTCTCCAAACTACTAACTATTGTGTTAAATTCTTTCTGACAAAGTTTGAATAATTGAATAATTAACAAGTGAACAAGGTAGAAGCATCTTCTTTCACCATTACGGTATTACACTTTCACAACATGCTCCAAAAATGGGGGCTTTCTTTGTTTGTAGGCCTTAGTTTACCAGGGGTCAATATTTCCACATGCAACAGTGTCCCCATTGAGATTGAAGTTGCAACTGGTTTGGTCAGTTTTTACTCATCATCCCCCTGAAAAAAATAAGAAAATTAGGGAGCTAATCCAACTAACTATCATGACTAATCCTGATGATCATGGAAGAAATTGTTTTAAAGACAATTTTCTTCTCCAAATAAAGAAATTGAGGTTGTTCAAATTTCAGTGAAAACTATATTACCAAAACTGTCTTATAGTTTGGTAAATTATGTGTATCTTAAATGGCAATTTAACTAGATTATGTCTTAGATTGGAGACTTGGACGATTTCAGGGGTTTTCCCAAGGTGTGCCTATGCCAAATACAAAGTATTTTTGATTTCCAACCTAATAATTTCCATATCATGCTAGAATTCTCCCAATAGTCACTCAAGGTAATACTTCTTTAGAACTGACATGCAAATGCTGAATTGTCATCCAGATTTTTTAAAAAATTCATAAAGTCTTCACAGAATGTATGTTTTACAATGGTGAACAGAATTATCTGTCATTTTATTATTGCTTGAGAAAATAGATTGGGCTAATTATTAAAATATTCTCTAATATACAGTTTCTTATATAGCATGATACTTTAATCAGTTTTATAGAAAGCACAATTATATTTGCTTGGCACATTTTACAGAGGCTTTATATCATCATATTTGGGAATATTTATTTGATTAGGACCACTGTTTTATGAACAATAGTAAAACCTTTCCACTGAATTCTTATATTATACCTAACCAGGTAAAACACTTGATTTTATCAATACAATTGAATTAAACAGTTTAGATGGAATACCAGCTACCTACTTTAGTTTTACAGCACATAGTTCTTATTTATTTCATCTGAGACACAAAATGGACAAGAATTGGGGAAACAATGTGAACAGAGGCATATTTGCTATGACAAATCATTTACTTTAAACTTCTACATTTGACATATATTCATCACTTCACTAGCATTGTATCTGAAATTATTTAAAACTTTCATAATTAATATTATTGTTGTATGGGTAATACTCATCTAAAAATAAAATCCAAGAATATGGAAGCATGAAAAAAATGATTAGAGTGATATTAGCAGATAAGTTCTATATTTTGGTCTGTATTTTTAGTGTCAATAAATTTACCTATTGCCAATCCTTTTTTCCCAACATTGTTGATTTTCAAAAATTATTTTAACACAGAATAGATTGTTGTGAAAAAAAAATTCTTCAGTTGTGAAAAATTTAGAAAGTCTGCTAGGCAAATAGAAAATATTTGTATTTTGATGCAACTGTAAACAAATATAATGAAAGTAAAGAAAGAAGAGCTAGATATCCAGTTATGCTTCTCCTCCTACAATCTCTGTGCTGACAGTAAATTGGTAACTGAGATTATGAGAACTTGAGAAGAAATCAAAAGGCTGAATGGATGAGATTAGCATAGCTTCCAATATTATCAATAGATTAAGGAAACAAAAATGGAGTTCAAGACGACTAGGTGGGAGAGGCCTTAATAAACAACATGTTTTCAGTTGGGATCGCCAAAGGGCTATAGTCTAAGAGTAAACACAAACCAGAAATGAACCAGTCCCAACAAAGATTAAGGTATAGGTTCAAATAGGTCATCTGCCCTTACAACACTGTATTCCAAAATCAGAAGTACATTTTGTCTGGAGTAATAAAGCATCATCCAGAGGATCACATTGTTTCTATGTCTTTCATACACAATGTCAGGCATTTGGTTAAAAAAAAATCACTCAGAATAAAACCAAGCAAAATCACATGAACAGGTCTTTGAATTCTACAGAGCATATAAATTTTCACTGGGTCATAAATCCCACAGATAGCCACTATAAGTTCTAGAATAAATAAGAAAATACCCACTAGAAGCGATTTAACAAAAAACAGACATAATTTGGAGGAATTGAATAATTAAAAGAATGTCATCATTAATATTCCCATTTTTACAACATTTAGCCTGAGTACAGGCCATAGTCACGATGCAGAGTATACATAACATTACATAGAACAAACAGAATTTCTGGCTTGAAGAACCAGATTGTTAGAGTTACTAGAAATCATAGCCACTAAAAGTGAGTGATGATCCATGAAAAATAAAAAGCCAAAGATGAAAAGCCTCAAAGTCTGTGAATAAATGTTTCCTAAATTTTGGCTGATGATTGAACCATACATATGCAGGAAAGTTCAAAGCTCAAATTTTAAGGAATTTGGAATATAATTCAAAATTATCTGCTATACAATATAGCCCAAGATTATCCAGAGAACAAGTCCCATTCTCAAGAGAAAAGATAATTAAGGGAGACAAATATTTAGATAAGTAGAATTGTGGACTTAGCAAAAAAAACAATTTAAATCAACTGTATTACTATGTTTGATGGAAAAATGAATATGTACACAGAACACAAAAAGATAGGAAATATCAGCTGAGAAAGTATACAAAAGGTCCCTAATGGTAACTCTAGATCTAAAAAAAATATAATTTACTCGATCAACTTAACAGCAGAAAATTGATTACAGAATAAAAAGTCATATAAACAGCATGAACAGAAAGTAAGGTTATATGTGGAACAATAACAAAAATCTAATCTGCATATAATTAGGTACTGAGGAAGAGGAAAAGAGAAAGAAACTGAAAAATATTTTAGAACCAATGACCGCAAACTTCCTAAATTTTATTAACCAATTCAACAAGATTGGCACACACCAAGCAAGATGAATATATTTTAAAAATTCATACCTAGGCATATCATATTCAAAACTGTGAACACCAAAGATAAAAAAAAAAAATAGGAATCCTGTATTTTGTGCATGATTGTTCTGAAAACCTACAATGTCTGTAATAAAGGAAAAAAATAGACAAGGATTAAGATAAAAAATAACATTTTGAAAGCAGCCAGAGAAACATGAATTATTACATACAAGGAAATAACAGTTCCAAAGATGACTTACTTTATCTTAGGAATAAAGGAAGCTAGAAAACAGTCAGATAATTCTAAAGATATATAATAAATAGATATATATTTATCAGAATTCTATAACCTCTGTCCTCCAGCTATATGCTTCAAAAAATGAAATCAAAAGGAAGATATTTTTATATTAATAAAATAGAAAATTTGTTGCCAACAGACATACATGAAAGGAAATACTAAAGGAAGTTATTTAGACTGAAAAAAGTGACAGCAGATGGAAATCTGGATCTACAGGAAGGAATAGAGAACATTGAAAATGGTATATATATGACTAAATATGAAAAAAAGGCTCACCTCTTTTTTCTTTTACTTCATAAAAATATATGAAATATTTTAAAGCAAGCATTAAAACAATGGTTTTGTGGTGTTTAAAGCTAAAGGAGCAGAGGGCAAGCAGTTTCATAGTTTTGAGGTTTCTATGTTAACACTAACACATCATAAATAATTAAGGATACATACCAAAATCCCTAAAACAACCACAAGAAAGATAAAAAGATGTAGATCAAAAGATAAAACCTCTAAGATTTCTAAGAAACTTAAAAGATATAGCATGGATATAGATCAGAAGTTTCCACAATGTTAAAATGTCAAATACCCAAAATCACAAGCATTGATTTAATCATAATCCCATCAGGACTTTTTAAAAAATGATAAACTGAATATGAAATTTAAATGTGAATTCAAATAACCTGATATATTCAATAATCTTGAAAATGGTAACATAGTTTAAAAATTTATAATCTATGACTTCAAGACAAACTGTAATATCTAGTAAATAAGAGTGTTGTACAGGCACATGGAACACAAGAGTGAACATAGAAAGATATATACTTTTATGTTTATTTTACTTTTTATAAAGTTGCAAATGGAGATTCAGTTAATGGAGAAGAGAAAGCATTTTTCATAAGTTGAGCTGGAATATCTGGATATCAATATTGGGAAAAATAAATACCAACCTCTATCTCATACTATACAGAAACTGATTTGAAAGGTATCATAGACAGAAGGATAGTAGCTAAAGCCATAATGCTTTTAGTGAAACAAAGGGCAATATCATGTTGTGAGGTGAGCCAAGGTGTCTTAGGAAAAGGAAAATAATGATGCCATAAATAAGAAATTGATGAACAAAACTTCATTAAATTAAAAACGTCTGGTTAACAAAAACATCAGTAAGTAATGAGTAGACAAGCCACAGATTGGTATAGATATGCACAAATTATATATCTTACAAAGACCCATATCTAGGGCCTGAAAAAAAATCTTCAAAACTCAGTTTTTAAAAAAGAAAGAAAAGGAAAAGAGAAAACAATTCTATAAAAATTGGCAAAAGGTTCAATTATCCATTAGTGGAAATAAATAAATTATACTGTATAAAATTTTGGAATACTAAACTACAATAAAAATTAACAAGGGCTAGAGTGAACAAAACTGAGATATTACCCAAACAAAATATTTAGAAATACAAGGTAGGCAATTAATATTTAGACACTGAAGCTAAGCAAGAAATAATATATGTTATATGATTTAATTTACATAAAATTCAAAACAGGGCAGAAGAACTTATAGGGTTTAATATAGTCATAGCGATTACTTTTTAGGTTTGTGACTGTGAGGTACTTATGGGTGTATTTTTCAGTACTGTTCATGCACTACTTTTGTCATCACTGCAATTAAACAGGTTCACTCACAATAAAATAATTCATTGAGTCCTACATACAGGATATACAGTTTGAATGTTGTAATTCCATAAAGCTTTACTAAAACAATTTTAGTATGGTGTAAAAAGCTTGGTACATAAAATGGTAAAGTCCTAAAAGAACCATTGTTTGTATTTCTTTTCTTAATCTCTAATTTCTACAATACTGTATTAATATAACTATAATTATATTATTGTACCTATAATATCTACTACATCTCCTATTCAATTATATACAAGGTATATTTGTGACAAATACTCACAGAGGAAGTAATAATATAATAGCTTCACAGTCATGTTCTAACCAAAGAAAATGACTAGATAGATAGATAAGATTAAAATTCAGCGATGGTAGTGCTCTCTTCAGCAACACATATACTAAAATTGTAACAATACAGAGAAGATTAGCATGGCCCCTGTAGCAGTTTGATATGGTTATGAATTCCAAAAATAGATATTGGATTATGTTTGTGATCTGGTCTGTACCTGGGTATGATTGAGTTATAATTGGGGCTTTGATTGGGTCGAGTCATTAGGGCATCCACTAAGGGGTGGAGACTCACAGATAAAAGGCATGGCAAAGGACAGAGTTGAAGGTTCCTAATGTTGGAGTATTGATGGTGGAGTTTGATGCTGAAGTCTTAAGCTTGAGCGTCAGGGAAAGAGACAGAGCCATTTGTCTGATAGTCTGCAGCTAGCCTTGTGGAGAGATACAAAGCCTAGAGAGCCTCATAGACAACAGCTGACCTTGTGGAGAAAACAGAGAACTGAGCCCAGAAGAAACCAGGAAGCATGAACCCTCACAGATGTGAGCAGCCATTTTGCTCCAACATGTGAAGATAGACTTTGCTGAGGGAAGTAACTTATGCTTTATGGCCTGGTACCTGGAAGCTCCTACCCTAAATAAATACCCTTCATAAAAACCAACCAATTTCTGGTATTTTGCATCAGCAGCCCTTTGGCTGACTAATACAGCCCCTTTGCACGGAGGATACATAAATTCATGAAATTATCTATATTTCTTAAAATTGAAGGGAGAAATAGGTGTCTCTACAATAATAGTTGAACACTTCATCTAGGCAGAGGATAAATAAATAAGAAGCTGGAATAATATGATAAATGAATATATAGATATATACAAAACATTGCACCCCCAAACAGCGGAATATACATTCTTCTCAAATGTTCATGGATCTTTCTCCAGGATAGACCATATGTTGGGTCGCAAGACATATCTGAATAAATTTAAGAAGATTGAAACTATGCAAAGCACTTTCTCTGATCATAATGGAATGAAGCTGGAAATCAACAACAGGCAGAAATATGAAAAATGCACAAATATATGAAATGAAACAACATGATCTTAAATAATCAGTGGATCAAAGAAGAAAAGATAAATCACTAAATATCTTGAGCCAAATGAAAACAAGAACACAACCTATCAAAAGCTATAAGATGTAGGAGGAAGGGGCAAGATGGCCCAATAAGGAATTACAAGAGTCAGCTCATACAATAGAGCAACCCAGATTGGTTTGCAGCCCTAGATTAGGTCTCATTCTCACCTCTGTCAGGGAGGAAGCTGGAGGGACCTGCACCAGTTTCTCCAGATAGCTGCAGACACCTTAGATTGGCACAGACTGGATACTTAGACACATGAGGCTCTATTCTCACTCCCCAGTAGGATACGAGGGGAGCTGTGTTTTCTCAACCTCTTTGAGCACCTACAGGTGCTTTCAGCCTACACAGACTGATTTGTTGAGTGCATTAGATTCCCATCACCCTCTCGGGGCAACTGTAGGTGCTTACAGCTCACATGAACTGGTTTATTGAGCAACTATGACTCCACAAGACACCTCAAAAGATAGGAGGAGCTGCTATTTCCTCAGCCTATCTGGGCAACTGCAGGCACCTTTGGCCTACATGAACTGAACTATTGGATGACAGTGGCTCCAAACACATCCAAGATAGAATAAGAGGGAGGCAGTGTCTCCACACCCTCTGTGGGCAACTGCAGGTGCTTGTGGCCCACACAGACTGGGTAGCCAGGCACCTGGAGCTCCATCCCTGCTCCCCAGTAAGATAAGAGGGAAGCTCTGTTCTCTCAGCCTTTCTGGGCAACTGCAGGCATTTCAGCCCACACAGACAGGTCTTTTGTACATCTGTGGTTCTATCTCTACCCCTAAAAGGGCAAAAAATACATTATTCCCTCAGCATCTCAGAGAAACTGCAGATGCTTTAGGCCCACATGGATTACAATGTTGAGCACTCCAGAGGGTCCATCCCCATCTGTAGGAAAAATGAAAGTGTCCACGAGCACCCTGTGCACAGCTGACAAGGCACAGCTTGTCAGTTGCTGACACGCTGTCTCTAAGGCAACCACACAGCTAAACAAAATGGCCACTGACCACGAGGTCAGACAGAATGGCAACCAGGCCCTGCCCAGCTACACCACGTCTTCTTCCTCCTCTCCGAGCCCCTCTCCCTTTGTTTGATCCCCACCAATCAGGCAGTATGGAGCGAAAAAGCTCAGCCTACATGATCAACCTAACCATTCCCCATAGCTTACCCCTCTCCTTGTTTGGACATATATTCACCCCCGCCAATCTAATACTGCCTAGCTCCCCTTCCCTATTGCCCTGAACTATAAATTGCTGTTCCTACGTAATAAAGTTAGACTTGGTCCAGAACTCTGTCTCTGGAGTGTTGTGCATAGTCTCCATATTCGTCCTCACTCCCCCAGGGCCAACTGGTTTGAGCCTTCGGGCTTGGGGGACTCCTCAGTCCGATGGAAAACAGTAGCAGTGTCAAATTGCGACACCCATCCCTGATGGGGAAGAGGGGGCCTGGATCTAAATCAGTCTCTATAGGCAACTGTGTTTAGTTTTGACCCACACGATTTAGTTTTCTGCCCACACATGCAGCTCCATCCTGGTCCCTGGCAGAAGAGGAAGGGGGGTGAAAGCTTCATCAGCTTCTCCAGGCATTTACAGATGGTCTTGGGCTGCATGGATTGCATTACCACACACATATGTGTCTCTGTCCCTTCCCCTGGCATAAGAGAAAGGTGTGAGAAGCTTCATCAATTCCTGGGGCAATGTGGTCAGCTTCACCCTTCATAAATTATAGTACCAACTATATTCTTCATTTCAACTATACAGCCAGCAAGGGAAAAAGGGCAAGAAAGCCCCAAACTAAAGAGAGAAACTGCTCTCAGAATAAATACATTTAGTAGGCCAGATATTCAGACATCAACCAAAAATTGCAATCCATACTAAAAAAAAGGATGATATGGCCCAGGCAAAGGAAGAAGATAAGCCTCTAAATGACATAAAGAATTGAGAAAACTAATCATAGATATTCAAACAAATTTCCTTAATAAATTTAATGAGACAGCTCTAGAGATGATGGACATTAAAATGACACTGGAGGAGCACAAGGAATAATTTGAAAGCATGCATATAAAACTAGCACATCTTATGGGAATGAATGATACAATAAATAAATACACTGGAGGTATATAATAGCAGATTTGAGGAGGCAGAATAAAATAACAGTGAGATTGAAGCCATGGTCTCCAAAAGCAAGTATAAAAATGAACAAAGGAAAGAATGAAAAAAAAAAATTGAACACATTTCAGGGAACTAAATGACAGCAAGATATATGAAAGCATATGTGTCTTGAAGGAGAAGAGATGGGAAAAGAGAAAGAAGGAATAGTTGAAGAAATAATCATGAAAAATTTCCAAACCTATTGAAGGATGCAATAAAGTTGGAAATCAACAAGAGGCAGAAAGAGGGAAAATTCACAAATATATAGGCATTAAACAGCACACACTTAATTAGTATTCAAAAAAATTGTGAGAAAAATCAATAAATACCTTGAGATGAATGAAAATGAGAAAACAACATATCAGAACCTTAATACTTACATTAAAAAAGAAAAACTAAAATCAATGACCTAACTACACAGCTGTAGGAACTAGAAAAAGAATGGCAAACTATTTCCAAAGCAAATAGAAGGAAAGAAATAACAAAAATCAGGGCAGAATTAAATGAAATTGAAACAACCAAACAAGCAGAAAACAATTGAGAGAATTAACAAAACCATAATTTGGTTCTTCAAGATGATCACCAAAGTTTAAAAATCTTTAGCTATAGTGAAAATGAAAGAAAGAGAGAAGATACAAATAAATAAAATCAGCAATGGGAGTGGGGACATTAACACGGACCTCACAGAAATAAAAGAGATCATAAAAGGATTCTACAAATAACTGTACACCAACAAATTAGACAGCATCAATGAAATGGACAAATTCCTTGGAACATATGAACACTGACCCTAGAGGAGAAAGAAGACCACAACAAGCCAATCATAAATAAAGAGTTTGAAACAGTCACTAAAAAATCTCCCCCAAATCCAAAGCCTGGGACTACATAGCTTCACAGGTGAATTCTACCAAGAATTCAGAGAAGATTTAACAACAAACATATTCAAGCTCTTCCAAAAATTTAACAGGAAGGATTGCTACCTATGAAGCCAACATCACCTAATACCAAGTCCAGATAAAAATATAATGAAAAAAGAAAATTACAGACCCATTTCTCTAATGAATATAGATGCAAAATCCTCCACAAAATAATCATTAATTAAATTCATAAACATTTACATGAATTTTTCATCATCATCAAGTGGGTTTTATCTCAGATACCCCAGGTATTCAATGCAAGAAAATCAATCAAGTGTATTACATCACAACAATAAATCAAATATTTTGATTGACACAGAAAAGGCATTTGACAAAACCAGCATTCTTTCTTGGTAAAGATAACCCAAAAGATAAGAATTGAAGGAAATATTCTCAACATGATAAAGGGCATATATGAAACATTGTACTCAATGAAAAATTGAAAACTTTTCTGTTGTTCGATATAGTGCTAGAAGTTCTAGTTAGAGCAATCAAGAAAGAAAAAGAAATGAAAGACATCCAAATAGGGGAAGAAGAAGTAAAACATTTGCTATTTGTAGTTGATATGATCTCATACCTAGAAAATCTTGAAAAATCTTCAATGTTCCTAGGGTTAATAAATGAGTTCAGCAGAGGTAGGAAACAAGATTAATATGTGAATATCAATAGTCTTTCTGTACATTACTTAAAAGCTGAGGAGGAAGTCAGGGGAAAAATCCATTCCCAATAGCAACTGAAAATATTGAATATTTAGGAATAAACTTAACCAAGGATGTAAAAAAAAAACTGCATTCAGAAAACTACAATGCATTGCTTAAAAATAACCAAAGTACTAAAGAAATGAAAGAATATTCTGTGTTCATGGACTGGAAGAATAAATATCATTAACATGTCAATTCTACACAAATTGATATACTGATTCAATCGAATCTTGATAAAAATTCCAACATCCTTTCTTAAAGAAACTTATAAAATTTATTTGGAGAGGAAAGGGCCCTGAATAATCAGAAACATCTTCAAAGGAAGAACAAAGTTGGAGGACTCTGAGTTCTGGACTTTAAATCATATTACCAACTACAGTGGTAAAAACAGCATGGTACTGGCATGAAGATAGATATATAGACCAATGAAATCAAACAGATTATTCAAAAACAGACCCTCACATCTATGGTGAAGTCATTTTTGATAAGGCTGTCAAACTCACCCAGCTGGGCCAGTGCAGTCTATTCAAAAAATGGTGCTGGGAGAACTGGATATCCATAGATAAAAGAAAGGAAGAGGACCTGTATCTCATACCTTATATGAAAATTAACTCAAAATGGATGAAAGACCTAAATCTAAAAGCTAGAACCATAGAATTCCTGGAAGAAAATATAGAGAAACATCTTCCAGACTAGAGGTAAGTAGTGTTTTCTTAAACTTACCCCCAAAGCATGAGCAATGAAAGAAAAAATGGATAAATGCAACCTCCTCAAACTTAAACACTTTTGTATATCAAAGGACTTTGTGAAGAAGGTAAAAAGGCCACCTCCTCAATGAGAGAAAATAATTGGAACCATATATCCAATAAGGTTTGATTTCCATGCTATATAAAGAGATGACACAATACAATAATAAAAGGGCCAGAAATTCAATTAAAAACGGGCAAAAGACTTAAATATTAATAGACAAATTTTTCCAAACAGGAACTACAAATGGCAAAAAAAAAAAAACAAAACCAAAAAAAAACAGGGAAAAGTGCTTGATATCACTAGTTAATTGTGAAAGGCAAATCAAAACTACAATGAGATATCTCAAACCTCATAGAATGGTCATTATTTAAAAAAAAATAGAAACCTACAAGTGCTGGTGAGGATGTAGAGAAACAGGAACACTCCTTCACTGATGGTGTGAATGCAGAATGATGTAGTCTCTGTGGAAGACAGTTTGGTGGTTCCCCAGGAAACTGTACACAGAACTGCCATTTGATCTGGCAATCCCTTTACTATCCAAAACAGCTGAAAACAGAAACCTTAACAGATACTTGCACACTGATATTCATAGTAGCATTATTCACAATTCCCAAAAGATGAAAACAACCCAAGTGTCCACCATCTGATGGACCAACAATATGTGGTAAATCCATAAATGGAATACTACGTTGCTGTAAAAAGAAATGAAATTGGGACACATATGACAACATAGATTAATCCTGAGGATATTATGCTGAGTGAAATAAGCCAGGCACAAAAGGACAGATATTGTATGGTCTCATTAATATTAACTAAATATGAAGAATAAATACATGGAGTTAAAACATAGAGTATAGGTTACTAGGAGACAGTATTAGTGCTGAGTAGGGGTACTGATCCTTAATGTATGCCAAATTTTTAATTTGCCTAACTATAAATGTGTGGAAATGGATAAAATCGATGATACATTATAGTGAGTATAATTAACATGGTTTATAAATGGAATTGTGGTTGAAAGGGGTAGTTTAGGGACTTAAATATCTATTGAAAGAAAGCTAGAAAATAAACTAGTGGCTGAATTACATAGTGAACCAGGTGATGGATGAGGATTGTGATTAATAGTACAAATACAAGAACGTCCTTTGATGAACTAGAACAAATGTATTTCACTATTACAAAGTGCTAAGAATATTGTGATGTATGGGGAAAATACAATTAATGTAATTTATGGACTATATTTAACAGCAATATTGTAATATTTTTACATCAATATCAAAGAAGGTACTATATCAATGCTACGGGTCAATAATAGGGGGGTATGGGATTTTAACTTTTGGACTAAGGAAAATGCTCAGAAATTTACTGAGACAATGACTGCACAAACTGTGATGAAAGTGAGAGCCACTTAGTGTACACTTTGGGTGGATTGTACAAGGCATGGGACTGTATAGCACAGTGAACCATGTAGTGGATGATGGACTATAGTTAACAGTAAAAGTATGAGAGTGTTCTCTCATGAACTATAACAAGTGTAAAATATTAATACATAGTGTTAATAATATGGAAATGAATGGAAAATATACCCAATGTAAGCTATGGACCATTGCTAGTCTAACATTTTAATGATGTTCTTTCATAATCTGTAGCAAATATTCCACAACAATGTAAGGTGTTGGTGGAGCAGGGATGTATGGGAATTATGCACATTATGCATGATTGTTTTATAAGCTCACAACTTCTCTAATAAGAAATTATGTATATTAAAAACAATAAATGATGGTAATGATGTAGTATGATGGTAATAATGTGGGAGTATAAAATGCTACAAACCCTTTAAAAAATATTTCATATGCTATCATATTTTATACCATCCCATTTCCCTTCTACATGTTATTTCCTTCATATTATCTCTTTTTCTTTTGCATGTGCAAAACATGGAAATATTATTTACTATTCAATTGTATTATAAATTTTTCAGGAAATAAAGAGTAGAGTTATAACCTTATGTTGATATACTATTGGGTCTTGCATTTACCCTGTATTTCCCTTACTGGAGATATTTGCATCTTCATACTGCTTTAAGGTACTATGTCCTATCCTTTCAGTCAACTTGAAGAAATCCTTCTAGCATATTTTGTAGGGCAGGTCTTTTGGTGGCAAACTCTCACCATTTTTGTTTGTTTGTGAATGTTTTAAATAGACCTCATTTTTAAAAGACAGTGTTGCCATGTAATGAAGTTTTTTGAGTAATTTTCCTCTTTCAGTACCATAAATATGTCATACCACTGCCTTATTGCCTTGTGGTTTCTGAAGTAGATCAATGGCACGTTATACCATGAATGTTGACTCTGGAAGGAATACCTTTCAAGTAGTAATAGTTTCAGTTCTGAACTGAAACGCTGGGGATGAGACTTAATTTTGTTCTTTTATGTATAAATAAGTAAAACTTGCAGCCAGTGTTTTAAATTTCCTTGTTGACCTTGGATTTCCTTGAATTTCCATGTTGACCAGATGAACTGAGCTGGTAGTGTTAAGTCACATTCAAGGAATTAACTGAGTCTGGTTTTGTGTCGATTTGCAATCTATATGCAATATTAAGGTAGCTTTTAGTTTTACATGTATATATAGTTTACCCATTTCCCTTCCCCTATATCCATTTGTTCTTGAACTTTGTAGGTTGGCATTGAAACACTAAAACAATGAGTTTTTGCACCAATTTTTAAAATTTTTACAGTGCAAGATACACTTTTTCTGGAGCAAATCAAAGGTAAATTTCTCATGATTCTTGCTGTCTGTTAAAGCAGCATTTGAGGGAGAATCTTTTATAAATTTGTAAAAAAAAAAAACCTGATTGCAAATGCTTTTAATTTTTTAAAATCTTAAATCATGTACCAAGTTTTTGGTTTAAACTGTGTAGCATAAGTTAAACTTTAAATTGCATTCTATTAACCAATATGAGTATGGTAATGTAAGCACAGTTATATTGAAATACTTTTTTAAAAAATTGGTACAATCTTACTGAGGTTTCCTTGTATATGACTGTGATGATTAAGCTAATATGTCAACTTGGCAGGGAATTCTGCTCAGTTGTTTGGTCAAGCAAGCTCTGGGCATTTATGGACTTTAGTCACCAGTGAGTTTACTGCATAGATAGCTGATTACATGTACACCAATCAGGGAGAGTGCCTTCAGCAATGAGTGATGTTTATCCATTCAGTTGAATGCATTAAAAGGGGAAGTGATTTCAGCATTTAGAGAGAATTTCATAGCTAGTTTTTGGATAGCCAACATTTCTGTAAACTTATCAAGGACCTTCATTGGAGTTTCATCAGAGCCCCTGGTTTGAAGCCTCCCTGTGGAACCTGGACTTGTGCATCCCACAGTCATGTGAGAGACTCTTATAAACCTCATACTATTGACAGATACTCCTATTGATTCTGTTTCCTTAGAGAACCCTGACTAATACAGCTTGGTACTGAGAGTGGTTCTTGAGGAACGGAGTCTGAAACATGGGATGTCTGAGGTGGTTCTGGGAGCTTTGTAATTAGGCAATTGGTTCTCTACTCTAATTGGACTCAAGGGTACTAATGCCTCCCTTTCCAATAATGAAGAGGCTGCTTACAGTACATGGAGTGAGTTGGCAATAGAGATACACAAAATATCATCACTGGATTCCCCTACTTCCATGCTTATAAGAAGCAAGGATCTGGGTGAGATTGTTTTTTTCAACACATTAACAGGGTTTTGTGGAGTCAAAAGGTATAATGATGTTGGCTAGTGCCTCCTAGATGCTCTGGATACAGTTACAAAAGAAAGAGATGAGCTTAAGGCTTCAAATTTGCAAATTAAATGCCATATAAATGATGTGAAAGTTTCTATGTGTGCTCTGAAAGAAAATCTTGTTTCTTATAGCCACAGGCTTGAGATATCTGAGAACCAAACTCAGACTCTAATTGTAGGAGTAACAGTTACAAAAGAAACTAAAATCTCAACCCCACAGGGTTTCTGCAGTTGAAGTGAAAGTACTGATTTGAAAGGAGTGGAACCCAGAAGAATGGGATGGAGACATATGGGATGATGAAAATATTGGTGGGGACATTGGAACCCTAAATTCTGCTCAGACTTTACCAGATAAACCTGCAATGGCCTGCCCTGTGAAGACCATACCTTGTCAACCTTGTATCTCCCAGCCTCCTGTCTGCCCCAGGGAGTCAGGACCTCCTTCCTGCCCTGAGGTGGATACCAGCCACACTCCAGCATACACTGCCCAGTCTCCAGACTGACCTGAGGAATCTGCCTTCCAAGCTGCCTGAAGAGATTAATCCTGTGTCAACAGAAGAAAATGCAAAGGAATGCCCTAAGGTCAGTAGCTTGCAAGGTGTTTCTAATCCTTTCCCTTACTCATTCCCACCACACTTCTTGTCTTTGAGACCTATTACTGGACTAAAATCACAACAAGCCAAAGGTGAAATACAAAGTATGACTCATGAGGAAGTACAGTGTACTCTGAAAGATTTGCATGAGTTTTCCAACTTATATAGAAAGAAATCAGAGGAATAGGTATTGGAATGGATACTAAGGGTATGTGATGATGGTGGAAGGAATATAAAGTTGGATCATGTTGAATTTATTGATATGGGAGCACTTAAGCAGAAATTCTGGATTCAACATGGTAGCTCAAGGGGTTAGAAAGGGCCCTAAGAGTTTGTTTGGGTGGCTGACTGAAACATGGACCAAAAGAAGGCCAAACATGTCTGAGGTTGAGATGCCCAATTTGCCCTGGTTTACAGATGGTTCTGCATGATATGCAGGTACCACCTGAAAGTGGACAGCTGCAGCACTGTAGCTCTATTCTGGGACATCCCTGAAAGATAGCAGTGAGAGCAAATCCTCCAGTGGGCAGAACTTCTAGCAGTACACCTGGTTGTTCATTTTGCTTGGAAGAAGAAATGGCCACAGGTGCATTTGTAAACTGATTCATGGGCTGTTGCCAATGGTTTGGCTATATGGCCAGAGACTTGGAAGGAAAATGACTGGAAAATTTGACAAAGAGGTCTGGGGAAGAAAGATGTGGATATACCTTTCTAAGTGGGCAAAAAACATGAAAATATTCATGCATCCCACATGAATGCTCACCAGAGGG
The DNA here is from genome assembly GCF_030445035.2 of Dasypus novemcinctus. Lineage (NCBI taxonomy): Eukaryota > Metazoa > Chordata > Mammalia > Cingulata > Dasypodidae > Dasypus > Dasypus novemcinctus. The sequence goes on along the minus strand of NC_080687.1, from coordinate 84,249,398 downwards.
TGACTTCAGCAGAGCAAAATTTTAATAATCAAGTGGATAAGGTGACCCACTCTGTAGCTAATGCACAGCCTCTTTCTCCAGCCACTCCTGTCATTGCCCAATCAGCTCATGAACAAAGTGGCCATGGAGGTAGGGTTGGAGGTTATACGTGGGCTCAGCAACATGACTTCCCCTCACCAAGAATGACTTAGCTACAGTCACTGCTGAGTGCCCAATTTGCCAGCAGCAGAGAACCACATTCAGCCTTTGATATGGCACCCTCCTTGAGGTGACCAACCTGCTACCTGGTGGTAGGTACTCTACATGGGTAAACTTCCACCATGGAAGGGGCAGCAATTTGTTTTAACTGTAATAGACTCAACTTCAGATATGGGTTTGCATTTCCTGCATGTAATGCTTCTTCCAAAACTACCATCTGTGGACTTACCAAATGTCATATCTAACACCAAGGTATTCCACACAGCATTGCTTCTCATCAAGGAAACCATTTCATAGCAAATAATGTGCAGGAATGGGCACATGCTCATGGAACTCATTGGTCTTACCATGTTCCCCATCACCCTGAAGCAGCTGGATTGATAGAATGGTGAAATGAGCTTTTGAGGACTCAATTACAGTGCCAACTAGGTGGAAAAACCTTGCAGGGGTAAGCACTCTTGTTTAGAGTGTATGCTCTAAATCATCATCCACTCTGTAGTGCTGTTTCTCCCATAACCATGGGTCCAGGGATCAAGGGGTGGATATGGGAGTAGCACCACTCACTACCACCCTAGTGATCCACTAGGAAAATTTTGCTTCCTGTCCCTGCAACCTTAAGCTCTGCTGGTTTACAAATTTTAGTCCCAAAAGGAGGAGTGCTGCCATCAGGGAACCTAACAATGATTCCACTGAACTGGAAGTTAAGACTGCTACCTGGGGCCACTTTGGGGTCCTCTTACCTCTGAATCAATAGGCAAAGATGGGAATTACTGTTCTGGCTGGGGTGATTGACCCTGACTATCAAGGGGAAATAGGACTGCATCTACATAATGGGGGTAAAGAAGAGTTTGCCTAGAATACAGGAGATCCTCTAGGGCATCTTCAAGTACTGCCATGCTCTGTGATTAAAGTCAATGGAAAATTGCAACAACCAAATCCAAGCAGGACTAACAATGGCCCAGAATCTTTAAGAATGAAATTTGGGTCACCCTACCAGGCAGAGACCCAGGGCTAGCTGAGGTGTTTGCTGAGGGTAATGGGAACTTGGAATGGGGAGTGGAAGACGGTAGTGTCAAATACAAACGTCAACGACATGACTAGTTACAGAAAGGAGGAATGTAATGGTCATGGATCTTTTTTCTGTTTCATTATGTGTATGATCGTATATGTACACAAAACTAATTTCTTTGTTTTCTTCCCCAACCTTTTCCCTTATCATATGACAAGTTGTATTAGTTTCATGTAATAATATTTGAGGATTTCAATTTAAGAGTGAATATTACCCAAGGACTTGCACCCAATTCTTATGGAATTAATGCATTTCTGGTTGTACATAGGAGAGCTGAACATTGTTTTATATATATAACATTTCTGTTATTGTTTTCACTTAAGAACTAAATATGGTTTAAGGCAATCAGGCCATAAACTAAGTATGGTTTATGGCAATTGAGGTAACAAGCATGCTACCATCATTGGGCAGGCCCAGCAGGTTGAGATGAGGCCTCGTCTCCTGCTGGGTGAGTGCTTGGCGCGGGTAGATTGTCGCCCCCCTGCTACTCTCGCCCTTAACGGCTGCCTCCTCTATCTCCACCCAGCATCCAGTTTCCATAGGGGCCGCCCTAGGGTAATCGGCCTGCCTCTCCCGCGCCTCACCAGAACCCAACCCACAATTTCCCCTTATCTTCTGCCCCAGCCCCCATATACCCCCCCCCAGAGTGATAACCTCACCTCTGCCCCTTTACCTAGCAACAGCCTCCAACAACCAATCGGAGGTCGCCTTCAGCTTAAGCCAATCCACACCCCACACGTCGCCCCTTACCCTCGTACCTCACCCTCAACCGTCCCACAGCCAATTAGCGGCCTCCCCTCACATACATTGCCTTATTTGGCTTGGCCTTGCTACCGCCAGCGCCCTAGCCTATATAAACGCTTGTCTTCCTCAATAAAGCAGACGCGTTGCCACCACTCTCCGTCTCCGCAGCATTCTTCGCGCCGCTGTGCGTCAGCCCTTGACTCCGCCCGCTGTCCGCCCGGCGCCCTCAGCAATCAGGGAGATTGCCATTAGCAATGAGTGATGATTTATTCAGTCAGCTGAATGTCTTAAAAGGAGATGTGATTTCAGCATTTAGAGAGAATTTCTCAGCTTATCTTTGGATAGCCAACATCTCTCAGAAACTCGTCAAGAACCTTCATTGGACTTTGGTTTGCAGCCTGCCGGAGGAACCTGGACTTGTGCATCCCACGGTCATGTGAGGGACTCTTATAAAACCTTGTACTATTAACAGATATCTCCTGTTGATTCTGTTTCCCTAGAGAACCCTAATACAATGACAAATCACTTTTCTCTTGCTGCTTTTAGAATTCTCTTTATCTTTGGCATTTGAACTTTTGAATATGTGCTTTGAAGGAAGTCTGTTAGGGTTTATCCTTTTGGGAATACATTGCAGTTTTGACATGCATATTTAGGTATTTCAAAAAATTTGGGAAATTTCTAGTCATTATTTCCTCAAATATTATTTCTGTACCTTTTAACTTCCCTCTTTCTGCAACTCCCATTATGCATATGTTGCTATGCTTCAAGTTGCCCAACAGGTCCCTTAGGCTCTGCTCATTTTTGTTCTTCTTGTTCTTGTTCTCCATCTGCTCTTGTGACAATATGATTTTGACTACCCTATCTTCTAGCTCACTGACTTTTCCTGCCTGCTCAAAACTCTCATTGAATGCCTCAGGTAATGTGGTTTTCATTCCATTAAATTCTGTCTGTTCCTTTTTAAACTTTATAGCTCTTTGTTTCACACATCTTCCTTATATCCTTTAGTTCTATATCCAAATGTAATCGATTTCTATCCCTATTTTCCTTTCAGTCCTTGAAATAATTTACATGATTTGACTGAATACCTTTGATTAGTTTTTCCATTGTCTGTGTTTCCTCTGAAGTTTTAATTGTCCCCTGACTAAGCAATATCTCCCTGCTTCTCTGTATGCCTTGTGATCTTTTGTTATGCCTAGGCTTTTAATTGTTTTGATGTGCTAACTCTGGCAGTCAGTTTCTCCCTTGTGATTAGAATTTAAGTATAGATTGACTGTTAAGGCTCATCTTCAATGATTTGTCAAAATTTTATTCAACTTTTAGAGCTGCTAGTCTTTAACAGTTCAGATTTTCTCAGGATTTTCTTCACCTATGCCTTGCCCTGGAAATGTACAGTAACTTTTAAGATTATGCTGTTATGTGTGACTATTGCCCCTCTAGGAGCAGAATTCCTTTCCTCTCTTCTTCCTCCAGGAGTCCTGGGCAGTTTTCATCATTTTTCTACAAACTTTGTTCCCTATCTGCTATGATTTCCTCAGGTCCTCTCCCAAGTTCTGGGTGACTTCATTTCAGCATTCAGCCTTGGGTCTGCCCTGTCTTACTTCAGTTAAGTCCCACCTTTTCTGCCACTGGTAGCTTCTGCATTAAGGGGACCCCAAACTACAGAACCAGATGTGGTCAATTGTCAAAATGTATCTGATAGTTTTCTTTTTTTAATAGAATAAAAAATCTTTAATTAAAATCTTGAGTTTCCCTTCCAACTGTCTCTCTCCCTTCTTTCTTTCTCTCTCATTTCTATTGTTTTTAACAAATCAATTGTATTGACATATCTTAATAAAGCATAAATCCATTGAAAGTATACAATAATGGAATTCAGTATAATCACATAGTTAGAGGTTTCTCCCTTACATGGGGTAAAATGATTAACCGATCACAAGGTTTACAATGGTTAATAAACAGTGGCTTGCATTCCTGGGACATAGAACAGCCTCCATCTAGAGCCTACATGTTCAGATACAGCTCATTTCCTCACAAGAATAGAGAGAGGAGCCACCACCAACTGCTCCTGCATCCCTGTAATTCACTACACCTAGGTAACCACCCCATAGCCATCCCTCTTGGCCCTGGGGTCTTCCCCAAGCCCCAAACCACTCCCACTGACTAAGCATTTCCCCACCTATAGATGTACTGTATAAATTCATAACCGCCTCTGCCAGGATGGTCTGAAGTCTCTCTTCAGGCCCCTGCCATGCCACTGTGGGGAATAAATCTAATCTTCAGGCCCCCACTGCTGGGAGAACTTCTCAATAAACTTTATGCCTGCAATTATCAGTCTCCATGTCCCAGTGAGCACCGATTTTCTCTAACACACATAGTTGTGCATTCATTACTTCAATTCCTTTAGAGCATTTTCATTATTCTAATAATAAGAGTAACAATTTTAAAAAACCAAACAAAACTCATCACCTCTCAAACTCTCCATGCTTCCCTTCTGTACATAGCTGCTATTCTGTTTCCTTCTCTCTAGTAAATTTATAATTATGTTTTTTTAAAAGAAGTCTTTACATGCAGTATCACATATTTGTATTTTACATGAGGTTTCACTATGTTATAGAGTCCCATGTTACATTTTTGGGGGTTTCCTTCTAATAATATACATGATCTTACACTTATCCTTTTAACAACTGTCATAGTTTGTTACAACTATGTGACAACTCTACTAGATACACACACTAAGATGTGCTTTGATGATTTCTATTCATTTCCAAAGATTTACAACCTTTTTTTTTTTCCAATTCTGCACAGATTAAGCCTCAGCTTTCTATTCCCTATCTGCATTCTATTTTCTCATGACCTTTATTCTAATTATTAACTCATTTGGTGTCTGGCTTATTTAATCAACATAATGTCCTCCAGCTTTATCCATATTGTAATGTGCATCATGACTTCATTTCTTCTTACCATTGCATAATATTCCATTACGTGTATACACCACAATTTTTTTTATCCATTCACCAGCTGGGTTGTTTCCAACCTTTGGCAATCATGAACAACACTGCTATGAACATTTGTGTGCAGATGACTATTCCTGTCACTCCTGTCAGTTCTTCTGGGTATATCCCTAGTAATGGAATTCCTGAGTCACATGACAAATCTATATTCAATTTCCTAAAGAACTACCAAACTGCTCCACGATGGCTGTATCATTCTACATTCCCACCAAGAGTGAATAAGGATTCCTATCTCTTCACAACCTCAGCAATATTTAATTTTCAGAACTTTTAGTAGGTGTGAAATGATCTCATTGTAGTTTTGATTAGCATTTTCCTAATTGCTCCTGATGTTGAACAATTTTTCATGTGTTTCTTCACCATTTGGATTTCTTCTTTGGACAATTCTTTTTTTTAAGTCTTTTTCCCATTTTTTATTGTTGAGTTGTATGATCTCTTTATATGTCAATGATATTAATATTAAACATCTATCAGATAAATGATTTCCAGAAATTTTCTCCCATTGAGTCAGTTGCCTTTTCTCACTTTTGACAAAGTCCTATGAGGTGAAAGTGTTTAATTTTCAGAAGGTCCCATTTATCTATTTTCTCTTTTCCTGCTCATGCTTGAGGTGTAAGGTTTAAGAAACTGCAGCCTACCACAAGATCTTGAAGATATTTTCCCACATATTTTTCTAGTAGTTTTATAGTTATCACTTTTATATTTAGGTCTTTGATACTTTTTGAATTAATTTTTGGATAAGATGTGAGATAGGGGTCCTCTTTCTTTCTTTTAGCTATGGCTATCCAGTTCTCCCAGCAGCCTTTGTTGAATAGACTGATCTGGCCAAAATGGGAAGACATGAATGCTTTATTTTTTTTTTAAAGATTTATTTATTTTATTTATTTCTCTCCCCTTCCAATCCCCCCAGTTGTCTGTTCTCTTTGTCTATTTGCTGCGTGTTCTTCTTGTCTGCTTCTGTTGTTGTCAGCAGCATAGGAATCTGTGTTTCTTTCTGTCGCATCATCTTGTTGTGTCAGCTCTCTGTGTGTGCGGCGCCATTCCTGGGCAGGCTGCACTTTCTTTTGCACTGGGTGGCTCTCCTTATGGGGTGCACTCCTTGTGCGTGGGGTTTCCCTATGTGGGGGACACCCCTACATGGCAGGGCACTCCTTGCTCGCATCAGCACTGTGCATGGGCCAGCTCCACACAGGTCAAGGAGGCCTGGGTTTGAACTGCAGACCTCCCATGTGGTAGACGGATGCCCTAACCACTGGGCCAAGTCCGCTTCCCTTGAATGCCTTATTAAAAATCACTTTATTGTAGATGTGAGGGTCTATTTCTGAGATCACAATTTGATTCCATTGGTCCATCGGCCTGTCTTTATGCCAGTATCATGCATTTTATTTTATTTTTTTACCTCTGTAACCAAGTAATACACTTTGAAGCCAGGAAGTGAGAGTTCTGCAACTTTGCTCTTTTTTTAAAGGCATTTTTGGCTATTTGGGGCCTCTTACACTTCAAAATAAATTTGATAATTTGCATTTCAATTTCTGCATAAAAGGCAGTTGGGATTTTTATTGGGATTTTGTCTATCAGTTTGGGTAGGATCAACATCTTAATGATATTTTGCTTTCTAATCCATGGATATGGTATTTATTTAAGGCTTCTCCAATTTCTTTTAGTAATGTTTCGTAGTTTTCTGAATACACAACCTACATGTCCTTCATTAAGTTTATTCCTAAATATTTGATTCATTTAGTTGTTACTATAAATGGAATTTTTTTTTCTGATTTCCTACTCAGATTGCTCATCAGTAGTGTATGGAAACACTATTGAATTTTGCAAATTACTCTTGTATCCCACCACTTTGCTTAACTTGTCAATTATTTGTAGTAGATTTGTTATGGATTTTCCAGAATTTCAGATATAGGATTATGTTAATGTGAATAGTGGAAGATTTACTTCTCTCTTTTCTAATTGGTGCCTTTTATTTATTTATTTATTCTATCAGATTTTGATTATCTGTGAAGAATTTGAACTCACCCCTGCTTTTGAAGGATAGTTTTGCCAGATAAAGATTTCTTGGCTGGCAGTTTTTCTTTCAGTACCTTAAATAAATCATATTATTTTTTTCTTGCCTCCATGGTTTCTAATGAGATGTCAACACTTAATCCTATTGAGGTTCCCTTTTATGTGAAAATTTGCTTTTCTCTTGCTGCTTTCAGAATCCTCTCTTTATCTCTGATACTTGTCATTCTAAATAATATAAGTCTCAGGCTATTTTATTCAGATTTATTCTATTTGGGGTGTGTTGTCCTTGGATATTGATATTTATGTCTTTCATAAGGATTGGGAAGTTTTTGGTCATTATTTCTTCAAATGTTCTTTATGCTCCTTTTCAATTTTCTTCTCCTTCTGGAACACTGATAATGTGTATGTTTGTGCATTTCATGTTGTCATTTAATTACCTGAGAGCCTGTTCCATTTTTTCCCCATTCTCTTCTCTTTCTGTTGTCCTGTCTTTTCAAGTTTAGAAATCATTAATTGTGTCTTCAAGAAATCCAAATTTGCTCTTGTGTGACTCTAATGTATATTTATTTCATGCACTATGTGTTTCATTCTCATAAGCTCTGTTACTTTTCTTTTCAGGCTTTCAAATTTTTCTTTAACTCGACCAGTATCTTCTTAATACCTTTCATCTCTTCAGTCACATTTTCTTTCAATTCTTTGAAGGTATTTAGGAGATTTGTGTGATTATCCTTGACTAATTTTCTAAAATTCTGTATCTCTTCATGACATTGGGTTTTTTCCTTTGTCTGGACCATCTCTTTTTGTTTCTTAGTGTGGCTTGTAATTTTTTGCTGATGTCTAGGCATCTGAATATGTTGGTGAATTTACTCTGATGACCAATTTCTCTCTCATTTTTTTTTCACATCTCTTCTTTGATATTTGATTCATCATATTCTGTGTCTTTAACATTGCTCAGCTTAAGTTATCAAAATTGAGTCAGGAATTCACTAATGGGTGTGAATTTTCTCCCAGGAGTTCAGATTAAGAGAGACTTTTAAAAGACATTTTTCATCTGCGCTACTTCCAGACAGGCCAGCAGGTGGCACTTGGTGGTGAGTCTTAACATGGAGGTCTTTCTTTTAAACTCTGCTTTCCTGTGTTTTGATTTTATTCTTCAGCGTAGTTTTTTATTGCTTTTGATACCATGTTTTGACCAATGGTTGATTTTGAAATGTTTCATTTAATTTCCAATTATTAGAGTTTTTCCAGCTGTTTCCTCTCTTATTGACTTCTAGTTTGATTCCATTGCAGTTAGAGAACCAAAAAGAACAAAAATCTCCTAAATTTATTGGCATTTGTTTTATGGCCCACATCACATTTTATATCTTGGTATATATCCCATGAGAAAGAACCTGTGTTGTCTATTTGTTAGATGTAGTGTTCCATAACAGTTGATTAGAACCTGTTGGTTGATGCTTTTATTAAATTCTTCTGCCTCTTGTGGAATTTTTCCTCTAGCTTTTCTATCAATTCTTGAGGGGCAGGATTTGGAGTCTCTCACTATAATTATAAATTAGTCTAATTCTCTTTTTAGTTTTATCAGTTTTTTTTTTTCATGTGTTTATCAGCTCACTGATTTGATGCATACTCATTTAGGATTGCTATGACTTATTGGTGGATTGGAATGTTTATCAAATTTAAGTCTTATTTCTGTAGTAGTTGTCTTTGCTCTGAAGTCTGCTTTTCTCTGGTATAAATATAGACTTTTCTACTTCCATTTGTTCTATCTCTGTATGGCATCTTTTTCTATCTTTTTACTTTCATCTTGTCTATATCATTATATTTGAAGAGAGTTTCTTGTAGATAGAATACTGTTGGGCTTTTTTTTATTCCACTCTGCCAAGCACTTTCTTTTAATGGGTATATTTATACCATTTATATTTAATATAATATTGATATTTTAAGGCAAATGCCTGTAATTGTAATTTTTTCTTTGTGCTCTATGTTTTCATCTTCTGTCTTCTCTTTTCTGCCATTCTGTGGGCTACATAAATATTTTGACTAAATTATAGTAATTCCAAGTGCATCTCTTTATGTCATTTCCTTGGTGCTATTTTAGGTATTGAATACAAAACTTATTACAGTCTACTAGGTCTTATCTTTATACCATTTTGGGTAGACTATAGAAATCTTACTTCCCTTCATGTCCTTTTACCTTTTTCCCTTTATAATAAAATCTTCTTAAATATGAACTAAATCACATCAGACTGTATAATACTTTTGATTTTAACCATCAAACATAATTTAGACAACTCAAGCAGACAAGAAATTCCTATTGTGCATACTATTATTTTGCTTCTTAAGTTCTTTTCTTTCTACTTGATGGTGATGATTCATTCTTTTGTCATTTCTGTTCAGTTTAGAGAATGTCCTTTAGTGGTTCTTTTAGCGAAGGTATTTAGCAATACATTCTCTTAGTTTTTCTTTATTTGAGATTTTCATGATTTACCCTTAATTCCAAAATATATTTTTACTGGGTATAGGATTACACTGCTTATGTTTGAACACTTGAAAATATTAGGCCACTATTTCTGCCCTTCATGTTTTCTGGTGAGAAATCAGTTATCATTTAAATTGTCTCATTTTCCTCTGATTGCTTTCAAGGTCTTTTCTATGTCATAGCTTTCAGAAGATTAATGAAGATTTGTCTCCACTCTGATATCCTTGGGTTTATACTATTTGGACTTCTCTCACCTTCTTATATCAATTGGTTTATGCGTCTGAGAGAATTCTCAGCTATTATTTCATTAAGTGCTTGGGAACATGCCCTCTTTCTCCTTCAGGACTCTAATGACTTGTTAAAATTTTTATTTCGTTGTTATAGCAGCTATGGACAGCAGGGAAAACATAAAGAGATTGAGAGGTGGGGAATTTTCTTGTTTGCTTGTTTGTTTTTGGTTTATTATATTATTATTGGAGTAATGAAAATGCTCCAATAATTATTGAAATGGTGAATGCACAACTATGTGATTATACCAAATACCATTGACTAAACACTTCAGATGAATTGTATGCTTTATTAATATTTATCAATAAAATTGATTTGCATAAAATAAAGCAATAATAAAAAGTGAAAAAGTATTGGAAAAGAATGAACCAAAATGCATTTTTAGGCTTATATATGTTAGCATGCCTTAGGGAAAAAAATGTCTTGTGGAATCAAACTTCTGGATTTTGATCCCTCAGTATTATTTAAACCTTTTGCCAACTTAGTAGACTTATTTTCTATCCTTTTTTTAAACTGTTGACTTTGTTAGAAGGGATTCCTCATCATACAGAACAAGGCCATTTATGTGAAAAATTGTTGCTGTGGGGAAAACATACAGCTCAAGTGATTGAATGCCTGCTTCCCATGTATGAGGTTCTGGGTTCATTCCCCAGTACCTCCTAAAAACAAAACAAACAAATGAGAAAAGCAACTCTCACTGGGGAGATGTAGCTCAGTGGTTGAGCACCTGATTCCCATGTATGATGTCCTGAGTCAATTCATGGTAAAAAAAAAAGAAAATTGTTTCTTTGATAAATATGAAATAAAAAGATGTCTCCTTGTTAACTAAATTTGTCATTGTTTTTATTATACTTTCCCCCTTTAAAACTATCAATGTGTACTAAGAAGGATAACTACAGTGCTTCAATATGAATATGCATGGGCATAAATTATTTTAAAAAGTGATCAAGAGTGCATGTAAAATTTAGGTATTCATATCTGTGATCTGGCTCTATATCATATGTAGCTTTGAATTTACTAATTTATTTACTTTGCTTTTTGATAAAAAGCTCTTAAAATGACTAATGGTAGCAATAAAAATTCATTACTCAGTAATTCCAAAAACCTACAAAGGATTTTAATACCAGGAACATATATTATAGAATATGCTTTGTTTTTACATAGTAATAAAGTGGTAAACTTATTTTGTGGACATGTTAGTGCATTTCTTCTATAATGGGAAGGATACAAATACTAGAAAGTAAATTAACAGATGTTGATATTATCAACTAATCACAACTTTAATTTAAGGAGAAGGTTTACATTCTTCCTAGTAGGCCATATTCTATTCATCTAAAAAGCATATTTCCACTTTTCCTTGTACCTCAGTAGCTTTTAACCTTATTCTATGTCAATCATTACAGATCACATTAAAGATATGGATCATTAGGAATTTTTACCTTTACAACTCTTGTCCACATGAACATTTCTCTCTGTTTAAAACTGATCAATTTTCCTGGCATTCAACCACTGCAAAATCCTTATTTGAAATATTGAAATTCTGAGTGTATAGACATTAATATAAAATGCAGCTGAGAATTTATAACACCTCTGGAAAAATATATTTAAGACCCTGTCATATGACCTATCCAATTATACAGTGTACTACATTTTGAAATAAAATTTAAAATGTAAGGTGAAAGTGTCATGCATATTCAATATGCTATTAATGTACTTGAACTCATCAATAATTTAAATGATTTTGTTACAATTTTTTAAAAATCTAGATACTATGTCACATGATTTCGATAAGCTGAATAATTGCTTTATGTATTTTTCAGACCTTTGTTATTTCCTCAGTGGGCTAAATATTTAATGGATAAACATTCTATAGTGCTTCAAACCTGTCTTCACTTTTGTCACACTTCAACTTTGCAAATACCAAAGAATAAACTTGTACCAGCTTTAATTTTAGAATGCCCCTATAAGGAATAAATTTAAAAATTAAGTTGTTATCATATTCCAAGCTGTTATCCATGGCCTCAAAATATTATTTTCATAAACATTTATTTTTTATTATGAAAATGTACTCTCTTCTGTAAATTATAAATTCGACAAAGAGGGCCTTTTCTCATTAAAGTATTTAAGTTCTATTGCTGCTGATGACAATAGCACTGATAAAGGCAATGTTGAGTAGGATCAAGATACATTCTAATACATTTCGACCTAAGGGCCAAATGGGATTCCAAGCTTAACTGGCTTACTAAATAAATAAAGTAAAATAAAATAAATAAATAAATAAATAAGGCATTGTAAAAGACATTTCTAAATGTTACGATTTTCTTTTTCCTAGCATTTATGAAGAAGACACTTTCTAATCAAAAGTTGCATTTATAGCTGCTACATTCTTTTTCATTTGAGGCATTTGCCTTAGAGGCCAGAGATCCTTTTTTTTTTCATAAAATGAAAGTAAAACATAATTTTTCCATTTCCACATCTTGTCTTTGTTTTAGATTCTTAAAGTCATCTAGTTTTTTTTTTTTCTTTTTTTTTTTTTTTTAATTTTTTTTTTATTGACTTTGTAATAATATTACATTAAAAATATATATGTGAGGTCCCATTCAACCCCACCCCCCCACCCCCCCTCTCCCCCCCACCCCCAACAACACTCGTTCCCATCATCATGACACATCCATTGGATTTGGTAAGTACATCTTTGGGCACCTCTGCACCTCATATACATTGGTTCACATCATGGCCCATACTCTCCTCTATTCCATCATGTAGGCCCTGTGAGGATTTACAATGTCCGGTGATTACCTCTGAAGCACATCCAGGGCAGCTCCATGTCCCGAAGACGCCTCCACCTCTCATCTCTTCCTGCCTTTCCCCATACCCTTTGTCCATTATGTCCACTTTTCCCAATCCAATGCCACCTCTTCTATGTGGACACTGGATTGGTTGTGTCCATTGCACCTTTATGTCAAGAGGAGGCTCAGATTCCACCTGGATGCTGGATGCAATCCTCCCATTTTCAGTTGTAATCACTCTAGGCTCCATGGTGTGGTGGTTGTCCTTCACCTCCATCTTAGCTGAGTGTGGTAAGTCCAATAAATCAGATTGTAGGTGCTGGAGTCTGTTGAGGCTCAGGATCTGGCTATCACATTGTCAGTCCAGAAGGTCATCTAGTTGTTAGTCATTATTGAAAGTGTTCAAAAGGAATACCAGTGCTATATATTTAAGCCATAAACAAAATTCTTCAAGTATCCCTAGCTATCCTTGAAATGCCTTAAATCTTGGTTTTAACGGATTTCAACTTTTTCAGCAAAACTAAACAGAGACAGGAAAGTCTGCCATTCTATATCATATTTGATAAAGAGTAATACAGTACAAAACAGATATCTAGACTGGGAGTAAGGAATTATTGGTTACAGTTATAACATTCTCTGCCCCACAGACTCTTTCCTAAATTACAGGGTCTGCATTCTGTTCTTCTATTTGACAAATATTTGAATTTGCTTTATAATGTAACTCTTGTGCAGTAATGATCATTTAAAAAATAAACCAAGAGACCTGCAAATGCAGGAGTCCTTAAAATTGATTGATACTCTTCTATTCTTATTGAGTAGGTTTTCTCCTATTCCCCTCCTAAAAAAAAAAAAGCATTTTTCAAAGGGATTAGAATTTTAATTTGTGGGGAACAGTTATAACTCAAGTGGTTGAGCACCTGCTTCCCATGTATGAGGTACCAGGTTTGATCCTCCTAAAAATATATATATAGAATTTTAATTTGCTGAGAGATCCTCTGAATTATATTGAAAGCCCTGGTCACAATTTGAAAATGATTTATTAAGAGATTTAAATTACAAGGATAAATTGGTTTTCTCATCTAAGATGAATATATATTTGAAAAAGGAAAAATCAAAAATTAGTTGTTGAATTTCAGATAGTAGCAGAACTTTCTCATAATACACTGAAGTCACATAATGTGAGAAATGGCAAAATAAGTGAGTGAGGTTAACTTAAATGTCATTGTACTTTAATTAAATATTCAAGGTATACCTATTTTGGATTGTAAGTACATTTGCCGTTTAAAACTGTAAAAACTAAATATATGGGGCTTTATGATAACTACTGTAGAAAATGCTATTTTGCTTTAGAAGTTTGATTTGAGTATCTTATTGAATGATCCTATGCATGAAATCTTAAAATGTAGTCCAAGTATGAAAAATACTTCAGTATGGTTAGCTTCAGGGAAACAGACAATTTCTAAAGTATAGCATAAAATACCATTTAACCAACATTTCAATAATCTACTCCTATATACTCAGTATTACTGGCTTTGTGACCTCCACAGATTATGATTTTAAAATAATAGATATAGGGAAACGGACTTTGGCCCAGTGGTTAGGGAGTCCGTCTACCATATGGGAGGTCCACGGTTCAAGCCCCGGGCCTCCTTGACCCGTGTGGAGCTGGCCCATGCGCAGTGCTGATGCGCGCAAGGAGTGCCCTGCCATGCAGGGGTGTCCCCGCGTGGGGGAGCCCACGCGCAAGGAGTGCGACCGTGAGGAAAGCCGCCCAGCGTGAAAAGAAAGAGCAGCCTGCCCAGGAATGGCGCCGCCCACACTTCCCGTGCCGCTGACGACAACAGAAGGGGACAAAGAAACAAGACGCAGCAAATAGACACAGAGAACAGACAACCAGGGGAGGGGGGAAATTAAATAAATAAATAAATCTTTAAAAAAAAAAAAGATATCTAATGTTCAGAATGAATCTAGGAATGTGTAACAAAGCCTACATTATCTGCATCAATATGCTGGTCACTATGTTGTTTTTTCTGCCATTAACCTCAAGTTTTTATTGAATTTACTATGAATTTTGACTAATGGGTCTTCAGTGTTCAGTTAGTTTAGTGATAGCATTGATTCTAGGTTTCACTTAACTCTACCTAATTCTAAATTACCATTTCCAGTCTGGATTTTGTCACCATCTATGGTTCCATAATATTACTTTGAGACTAAGCTTGTATTTTTATATTCAGCATTAATCATTTACCCGGGGAAAAAAGCATTAAATCACTATGTGACATGCTGATTCCATTCGACATCTGTTTATGTTGATATTGGTCCAAAAAATTAACACCCTTCTACTTATTTAACCTTTCTCTGCTCTCCACATTCAGTTTTTATTTTAATAACATTGTTGAACTATATTTGAGATTCAGTAAACTGTAAATATTTAAAGTGCACAATTTGATATGTGTTGACAGATGCATACATATACAAAATAATTGCCATAATAGTGTGAACATATCCTTCACTCTAAAATCTTTCTATGTGACCCCTTTTATTCCTACTCTCCCATCATATCACAACTTCCTCTAAAAATTATTGTCATGCTTTCTTTCTGTCACTGTATTTTACTTTGCATTTTCTAGTATATTATATAGTGTATAGTAATGCATACTTTTTGTTTGCATTCTTCTTTTTTAAAGATTTATTTATTTATTTCTCTCCCCCCACACCCCAGTTGTCTGTTCTCTGTGTCTGTTTGCTGCGTCTTGTTTCTTTGTCCGCTTCTGTTGTCAGCGGCACGGGAATCTTTTTTTGTTACGTCATGTTGCTGTGTCAGCTCTCCGTGAGGGTGGCGCCATTCCTGGGCAGGCTGCACTTTCTTTCACACTGGGCAGCTCTCCTTACGGGGCGCACTCCTTGTGCGTGGGGCACCCCTACGCGGTGGACACCCCTGCGTGGCAGGGCACTCCTTGTGCACATCGGCACTGTGCATGGGCAAGCTCCACATGGGTCAAGGAGGCCCAGGGTTTGAACTGCGGACCTCCCATGTGGTAGATGGACGCCCTAACCACTGGGCCATAACCACTGGGCCATAACCACTGGGCCAAGTCCACTTCCCTGTTTGCATTCTTTACTCAAATTATTTTAAAATCAATTCATGTTTAAGAAGTTATTAATAGTTCATTCCTTTTTATTGCTGAATAATAATCAGTTGTATGGCTATGCCCCACTTTGTCCATTTACCTGTTGAGAGACATGTTGGTGGTTCCAGTTTTGTCCTGTTAACAAGTACAACTGTTGTGAACACTTATAAGCGTTTGTATGGAAATATGTTTTCTTTTGTTTTGGATAAACACCTTAAACTGGGATGGTTGAATTATATGGTAAGTTTATATCTGAGTGATTAAGAAATTTAAATAAATTGTACCATTTGGCATTTATACAAGCATTGTATAAAAGTTCCAATTCCTCCATATATTTGTCAGTATTTGGTGTGGTCATACTTTTTCTTTTACTTTTAGGCATTCAAGAAGTCGAATTCAGTTGTGGTTTTAATTTGCATTTTCCTAATAACTAATAACCAACTATGTTTGGTATCTTTCATGCACTTATTTGACATCTCAATATCTTCCTTGGCATAGTGTTAGCTCAAATCTCTTGTCAAACTCATTTGTTTGATTTTTCTTTAAGAGGCACCAGGAAGTGAACCCAGGGCCTTCTGTGTGGGATGCTGGCACTTAGCTGCTTGAGCCACCTCTGTGTCCACTCTTGCCCAATATTTTTTGGGTGAAGGCCCAACTTCTTTTCTCAATAGTTAGTTTTGGTTTCTTTATATATTATAGACATTTGTACTTTAGCAGGTAAATACTCTGATGATGTTTTCTGTGACTTATATTTTTATTCTGTTAATGCAGTCTTAAGTGTACAATATTTCAAATTTTGATAAATTCTAATTCATCAATTGATGTATTTTTTATCATTTTTGTTGTATTTACTAAGAAATCTGTCTAACCCAATATCATAGTTTCCTCTGTTGCATTCCAGAAGTTTTCTAATTTAATAATTTTCATGTAGATAAATGAATGATTGATTTAATTATTTCATATGGTACAATTGATTAGCTGAAACTTATTTTCTTTTATATTTGTTCTAGAGCTGTGTCTTGAAAGGATTATTTTTTTCATACACCGAAAAGCATTTGCATCTTCCAAAAATAAGTTGCCCATAATGAGAATTTGTTTCTGGACTCTCTATTCTTTTCCATTAGCTATTTGTCTACCTTTACATTAACAATACTGTTTTGATCATATTACCTATATAATAGTTCCTGAAATTACATAGTGTTAGCTCTCCAAACTTGATTTCATTTTTCAGAGCAGCTTTGTCTGTTGTTGGTTCTTTGTAGTCACACATGTATTTCAATATCACTTTGACAATTTCTGCCCAAAAGAAGGACTAGAGGATTTTATGTGGATTATATTGAACCTAGAGATAAAATTGGGAAGAAATAATAATATGATAAATAGAGAATATCCTGAAGCATGAGCAAGGTATAGTGCTCCTTTTAAAACTTACGTTGGCAAGTTTGTGTAGATTTCAGTACATAGATCTTCAGTATCATCAAATTACTACCTAAGTAGTTAACATATTTGAAGCTATTGGAAATGATATTGCTTTTTCAATTTTTATTTCTGATTACAGATGGCAATTATAAAAATATAATTGGTTTTTAAAATTGATATCATATCCTACAACATTGATAAACTCTCACTTTTTAGTAAGCAGCACTTTTTTGCACATTTTATTATTTTTTCATTCATGATTATGTAGTTTGCAGATAAAGGCAATTTTTGTCTCTTTCTATTGGGATAGTTCTTACATCTTTATATTGTCTGATTTTACTGGCTAGTACCTTAAGTACATTTTAAGTAGCAGAGATGGTTGGGGATATTCTGTTTTGTTGCTCATCTTAGGTGGAAAGTTTATAGTCTTTCATAAATAAATATAATACTAGCTGTAGTTCTTCAAAAATGTCCTTTATCTGGTTTACAAGTTTAATTGTCACTTAGTATGGTCAGATTTTTAGTTTGTTGAGGTTTTTTTTTTTTAACATAATGGATGTTGGATTCTCTCAAATGTTTTATCTGCTTCTGTAGAGATAATCACTTGGCATCACTTATTTTTTACTTTAACATAGTGAATTAAACTTATTGATTTTCAAATATTAAGCAAACCCAGAATAAATGACATTAACACAACTTGGCTATGATTTATCATACTTTTATTTATTATTGGTTTCAAGTTGTTAAAATTTTGTTTGGTAACTTTTTGGTAGTAATATTTTACAGCCAAAAAGGAATTGGTAAGAATTCTCTTAAGTTTCTTTAAGATTGTTGGTAGACTTAATATTACTACTTACTTAAATTCTTGGAAGAATTTACAAATGAAGCTAAATGAGCCCAGGAATGTCTTTTTGTGCATAACTATAAATTTAATTTCTCAGTAGAGATTATTCAGATCATCTTGAATAAGCATTGGTAGTTTGTTGGCACAAAGTTGTTCACAGCATTCTCTTTTTATATATTTTTTTTAATCTATAGGATCTGTAGCAGTTTGATATTGTTATGAATTCCAAAAATAGATATAGGATTGTGTTTGTGATCTGGTCTGTACCTGGTCATGACTGAGTTATGATTGGGGCTTTGATTGGATCACATCATTAGGGTAGTGAGTTCCCGACCCTTGGTGGGGGGGTTCTTAATGTTGGAGTTTTGATGTTGGAGTTTGATGCTGGCCTTAAGCTGGAGCCCCAGGGAGAGAGACAGAGCTGTTTGCCTGGTAGTCTACAGCTGACCTTGTGGAGAAAACAGAGGAGCTGAGCACAGAGGAACCCAAGAAGCCTGAAACCTCACAGACATTGGCAGCCATCTTGCTCCAACACTCAGAAACAGACTTTGGTGAGGGAAGTAATTTATGCTTTATGGCATGGTATCTGGAAGCTCCTACCTCAAATAAATACCCTTTATAAAAACTAACCAATTTCTGGTATTTTGTATCAGTACCCCTTTTGCTGAGTAATGCAGGATCTTTTCTGATGTTACTTCCCTAATATCTAACATGGGTAATTTGTATTTTTTTTTTAGAGGTTATCTTTTTTCCTTCTTCTTCTCAAGGCATGAAGTTTTGGTTTTCTTATTCCTTGTTCTTTCCATATGTTCTATTTTATTGATATGTGCTCTAATCTTTGTTATTTTCTTTTATCTGCTTAATTTTGGTTTCATCTTGATCAGTGATAGTCCCCTAGTCCTTTTGTTACATGCTGAAGTTATTTTCATTAAAATTATGTTTAAAGCTTAGAGAACACCAGCAGGATAAACACACAAACACAAGTCAGCGCTTCACTATACCCTACTCAAACTATAAAAATGCAAAGATAAAGAGATAGTACAGAAAGACACAAGAGAAGAAACATACTTTACATATAGAGGACCAAAGATAAGAATTACATTGAACTTTTCATCAGAGACTATGCAAGTGGGAAGAGAATGGATTAAAATATTTATAGGGCTGACAAAAAAAAAAATTAACCTATAATATCCAGTGCATTTGTCCTTGGAAAGTGAAAGATAAATACTTTCTCAGACAAACAATGTATGAGGAAGAAGTATTTCTTTTTTTAAAATGTCTTTAGAGAGAAGGAAAGTAACATAGATTAGTAACCTGGATCTACTTAAAGAAGGAAAAAGCATTTGAGAAGGACTAAAAGAAGATGGGATAAAATGATTTTTCTCAATTGATATAAATAATAAAATATAGAGTGTTTAAATTAATAATACAAAAAATACATTGGATGATTATAGGATATGGATAAATGGAATGAATGATGGAAATAATGTAAAGGATGGGAGGAAAGAATTGGAATTACTTTATAAAATTACCAAAAATTACACATGAAGTGGTATACTGTTATTTGAAATAGACTGTTTAGTTGTAAATATATCAACCTTTGGGGCAATTATAAAAACTTAAAGAAATGAAATTTACATACTAATAGAAGAGAAAATGGAATCATAAATGATCAATTAAAATAAAAATTGCAAAATCTAGGAGAAGAAAAATAAGGAACAAGTACAATGAACAGACAAATGGCTAAAAATATGGTAGCTATTCATCTTACTATATCAGTAATCTCTTTTACGTGAATGTTTAATACATTAAATAAAATATAGAAATTATCAGAGAGGAATTAGAAAAAGCAAGACAGCACTTATTTAGGCTGCAAGAGACCCACCTTGAGTAAAAAAGGTACTAATAGATAAATATCATGCTAACACTAATCAAAAGAAAGTTTGTGTAGCTATATTTACTTCAGACAAAGGAGACTTAGAACAAGAATAATGATTATGAGTTAAGAGGGGGATAAAGAATAATGATAAAGTGTTCAATTATCTAAAATATATAATAATGGTCCTACACATATATGCACCTTATGAGAGAGCACCAAAATATACAAGGCAAGTGAAAGATAGAGCTGAAAGGATAAATAGACAAATCCACTATTATATAGAGTTGGGCTTTAACACATTCCTGTTTTTAATTGACAGATCAAACAGGTAGAAAAAAAACAACTAAGATTCAGTTGACCTGAATGGCCCTTCATCAACTTGATCTAACTGAAAATTATAGAATACATCATCCAGTAACAGCAGAATAAACTTTGTTCTTCAAGCTTTTGTGAAACATTCATCTACATGTACCACAATTGGAGCAAAATACACAAGTGAAATAAAAAAATAGGTCATAACAACCAAGTTCTCAGACCACAATGTAATTCAAAAAGAGTTGAAACACTCTTTTAATTAAGACAAGGGTAAAGATGTAGATTCAAGAGAAATTTATAAAAATACAATTTATCAATTTGCGGAATGGAAAACAATGTTTAGAAGGAAATACATAGCACTAAATGCACATGTTAAAAAAGATGCAAGATCTGAAATCAATAATCTAAGCACCCATCATAGGAAACTGTAGAAAGAGGAGGAATTAAAGCCTAAAAGCAAACGTAAGAAAATAAATAATTAAAAGAATGGCAGAATTAAGTTAAATTGAAAACAATAAAACAATAGAGAATATCAAATATGTACCTGGGGATTTGTCATTCATTGGTTCTGGGAGGCGCAACAAGTACCAAAAATGATGAACACCAAACAAATTTTTCCCATAAAGAATAATGTAAATAAACTTACTGCCTTCTGAAACCAAAGATAATGCACACTTTTAAGGTAATATATAAAAACATAGGGTTTACTTTACATGAGAAATAAACCTAAAGATTAATAAATAATTAGATTAAATAAAATAAAAACTTCATTTTACCTGTACTGAGAAGAGTCCATGGCCCAATGGGATGGTAGGAGGAGAGGTGAGGAGGAGAAGTTAAATGGAGCATTGCTTGGAAAGAGAGTCTCCCTCCAATAGAACATTGGGCACTTGCACTTCCAGTATTCTTTCTATTTTCTGCCTTTTTTCAACTTGCATCACAGACTCTGACACACTCTTTATCATCTTCACTAAAAACTTATCCAGTGAGGGTTCCTTCTGTCTTCTTTTCAGAATTCCTTGAAAATGTGAAATTGTTTGATCATTCAATAAATTCACATATTTGCTTGCCAGAGCTTTGTCCAGATGGTATTTCTCCACAAAGTTTTGAACTTCTGCCCATTTTACACATATTTCTTTTATCAAGGAACTGGGGACAGCCTTCTTTATCTCCTCCTCACCTGAAGAAATCTCTTCAGCCACCTCCTGTTGCTGCTCCTCCTGTAGTTCCAGCAGCTCCTCAGTGCTGAGCTCTTCACGATGTTCCTCCACTAACTCTTCAATATCAGCAGCACCAACCTCCAGACCTGTGGATTGGCCCAAAGAGACAATAACCTGCACAGATGTACCCTCCGTACCTGCTGGCTTGGGGTCAACCTCAAATCCTTTGAAGTTTCTCTGAGTCACAACTTCTGACCACAAATTCTTCCATACCAAATTCTTTGTCCTATAAGAGACTTTGTTCCGGGCCTTACCAGTAAGGTTAAGTCAGTGTCAGGATATGGAAATGCTCCTTCCAGAGTTCTGTAAGGGTCAACTGGGTGTCAGAGGTGAACTCAAAAAGCAGCTCTGGAAAAATGCCTTGTGTACTACTCTGAAGTTAGAAATGACCTACTGGTCCATGGGCTGGAAGAGGGGAGTAGTGTTGGGGGGGGGGGGCAGGAACCTTACAGTGGGAGAGCTTTCAGAGGCAAATCTTTCTCCAGCAAATATTTTTTTCACTGAGGGACCAAACACGTCATTTATCCATTTGTGAAAAATTGCCTCATGACCAAAGCTTTGCTGTTTGCCCTCCACATCATATGGAGTTGGCTTTTTATGACATTATGCTTCTTGAAAACTCATGGGTTTTCAATATTATAGTCTAGTAGAGGCTTGAGTTTTAAGTCCCCAATAGTATTCCTATACAACAGTACAGTAAGCCCTTCCTTCTTTGGTTTGTGACCTGATAATGCCTTCTCCTCTTTTGTGATGTAGATCCTACTAGGCATTTTCTTCCAAAAAACTCTGGCTTCATCACAGTTAAAAACATGGTAGGGAATAAAATCCATAGCCTCTATGTAGTCTTAAATTCAATGACAAATTCATTAGCAGCCTTTTTATTAGCACTTGCTGCCTCACCATGCATCACACACTACGGATGCGAGTTCTCTTTTTGAAATGATCAAACCAGCCATGGCTGGCCTTAAAAACTTCAATACTCTCACTACCTCATTCTCATTTGTTTTTCAAAAGATTGGCATGCTATGCTTTCACTTTTTCACATATCATGGCTTCCTATACACTGTTGCCTGCTAACTGCTTCTCTTTTATGAAATTAATAACAGCTTTTCAACTTCCGAGCGTTTGGGAATGCTACTTTGTTATTGGTTTACTCCCTTCACAACATCAACTTTTTTTAATTGCTTTTTTATTCTTAATGATGGTGGAGACCATTTTCCTAGGCACACTGTATTCCCTAGCAAGGTCAGTAATGCTCTCATATTTACCTATTCTTTAATTTTTTGCTCAATGTTGGTGTTAAGTAATTTTCTTTTCTGCTCAGTGCTATCACTGCTCATTTTCTTAGGACACATGATGAGAATAAAAAACCATAAAAATACACAAAATAACCAGAGAAACAAAGATAAGAATGCAATGGGATATGCACTGGGCAAGAGTTACCAAGTGACTAATGCATGACCCTTTGTTTCAGTTGGAAAGGGTAGTGAATCGTGAGGCAACTGATGCTGACAAGTTCTAGCTTGCACACTCAGTACCAAATAAATGATGAGTAAGGGACAAAATTTTCACGTCAAAAAGTGTTGAGTCCCAAATTCAATGAGTTTCAAAGCAGTCGAGTACCAAGGTATGACTGTAAACCAAAAGATGGTACTTTGAAAAGATCACTAAAATTGGTAAGCCTTTGGCCATGCTAACCAAGTGGAAAAAAGAGAGTTACCCAAATTACCAGCATCAGAAACCATCAGTTCTGAGTTTATGGACATTAAGTCTATGTTAAAGAATATACCTATACCCATAGATTTTATAATTTGTTTAAACTGAGAAATTCCTTGGAAGACAAAACAATGAAAACTCACATGAGGAGAAATATTAAAAGATAAACTGGATACAGATATTGAATCAATACTTTATAATCTTTCAAATCAGAACACAAATGGCCCAGATGATTTCACTTTACTAACTATTCAAGGAAGAAATAATGTCAATTTTCCACAATCTTTTCTGAAGAACAGAATATGAGGGAACATTGCCTAGCTTATTCCAGGAGGACAGCATTATTGTAATCCCAGAACTAGATAAAGGCATTACAAGGGAAATACACACACACACACACACACACACACATACCGATATCTCTCATGAACGTAGATTTAAAAATCCTCAACAAAATATTAGCAAATCGAATCCAACATTGTGTGAAAAGAATTATGCACAATGGCCAGGTGGGTTTTATTCCACCTCTGCAAGGATGATGTAATTGATTATATCAATTTTAAATAAATGTATGTAATCCACAACATCAACAGGCTAAAGATGAAAAATCATATGATCACTCCAATTCATGCAGAAAAGTTGTGTGACAAAAATTTAACACCCATTCATTACAAAAACTTTCAACACACTAGAAATAGAGGAAAATATCTTAAGTTGATAAATAGTATCTACAAAAATCCGACAACTTAACAACATACTTCATAGTCAGAAAATGGGTGAGTTCTATCTAACGTGGAGATGTTCTTTCTCAGTATTACTATTTAATATTATGCTGGAACTCCTTGCTAAAGAAATTACAAGAAAAGAAAATGAAAATATATAAACTGAGAAGGACAAATAAAACTGGCTTTGCACATATATGACAAGATTGCCATTGGAGAAAATCCAAAATAATTGACATATACACCAGAAACATCCTTGAACTAAAAAGCATGTTATAGCAAGTTGGCAGCAGACAAGGTAAATAAATAAAATTGAATTAATTACCCATATACCAGCAATGGACATGTGGAATTAAGAATTAAATGAAAACTATACCATTCATAATAGCACCAAAAATGAGATAGTAAGGGAAAAGTTTTATAAAATATATGCAAGATATGTATGGGGACAGCTACAAAATACTGGTCAAAGAATTCAAGTAAGATTTTAATAAGTGGAGAGATAGTCTGTGTTCATAGGTTGGAAAACCCAATATTGATCTATAGATTAAATGCTATTCCAATTAAAATCCTAGCAAGCCATCATGGTGCCATATTAATTTCGTCTGTCACCTTGGCTACGTTACGGTATTCAGTTCTTTGGTCAAGGAAACACTGACCTGATTGTTACTATGAAGGTATTTTGCAGATGAATTTGTTTTTATAGTCACCTGATTGCATATATAATCTACCATCAACTAAGGAAATTGCCCTCATTTATGAAGGGAGTCTCCTCACCCAATCAATTGGAGGTCTCAAAGCCAGTATTGAGAATTTCAGAAGTCAGAAAGAATTTCTGCCACTGCTTCAGTAAGACAGTTTCTCCTGGGAAATTGAACTTTACCTCAAATTTACACCTTGTGGTCTGTTTATGGAATTTGGACTCAACAGTACCCACAGCATGAGCCATTTCCCATTTGCTTGGGAACGATTGGATGGTCGTAATGTAAGTTATCATGCTTCATTCTCATTCTGTCATTTATTCATTATGGCTTCTAAGAAATCACCCTTTTCCACTAACTTCATGTCTCCACAGGCAGAGGGTAAATGAATAAAGAAATGAAAAAAAGATATTTTGAATAGCTGGCAATGCAAATGCCAAGGCTATTGATAATTCAAAATGAAATACCAATGAATTTATTTTTATAAAACCTATGAATCATATATTCAAAGCTTAAAAATACAATATTAACTAGCTTAAAGGAAATCACATTGCTTTTTGAAATAATTGACCACTTTTCAAGTATTCATTCATTTTGGTTCCAGAGGTATCATAGACTGTAATGACTGTGAATAAATAGGCTTATTATTTCTATGATCACATCAAAATGGACCCTGGTGGAAGTATCAGAGAAAATAGACTCTATATAGATATATAATATATAGAGTGCAATTCATTGCAATTTAGAATGAATTGATGTTTAGAAATGACTGAGAATAGTACTAATGTTGGAATTAAAAGCCGTAGAAGAGAGCCCAGTCAGTGCCTAGCCCAGTTCATTACCCTTTTAAAGCAGTCAGTGATTTTTGATTGTGTAAAGTTTTGTAGGTTGTGATCCAATTTTGGATGAGCCTTAAATAACATAATTTAAACCCTACCCAAATCCATTACTTTCCCTCTTTCTTATAAAGAAATGGGGAAATACAGGCTCCAGAATACATCATGGCAAAAATTCCATTATAAAATAAATATCAAATTATATAGCTAAAGTGCATTGCATTGTAGAATTTATTATAACTCAATTTCCATCAAGACTGTACTTTGCCAACTGCATAAAATGAGTTCATTGAAAGATCATGAATATATATATAAGGTAAGTCATGAAAGAACTTTGCCTTTAATAAGAATCAGTTAAGGCGGCGGACTTGGCCCAGTGGTTAGGGCATCTGCCTACCACATGGGAGGTCCACGGTTCAAACCCGGGGCCTCCTTGACCTGTGTGGAGCTGGCCCATGTGCAGTGCTGATGCGTGCAAGGAGTGCCCTGCCACGTAGGGGTGTCCCCGCGTAGGAGGGACCCACGCGCAAGGAGTGCGCCCTGCAAGGAGTGCGCCTCATAAGGAGAGCTGCCCAGTGCGAAAGAAAGTGCAGCCTGCCCAGGAATGGTGCCGCACACACAGAGAGCTGACACAACAAGATGGTGCAACAAAAAGAAACACAGATTCCTGTGCTGCTGACAACAACAGAAGCGGACAAAGAAGATGCAGCACATAGACACAGAGAACAGCCAACCGGGGTCGGGGGGGTGAGGGGAGAGAAATAAATAAGTAAATAAATCTTAAAAAAAAAAAGAATCAGTTAATAAGTACAAAAGAGCAATGATAGCTGGGAAATATTTAATACCATCAGTAGGAATTTAATATGAATGTCAAATTGAGTGTCATGAAGGTAAATGCTCTAAATTATAGGTATTGATTTCTTAACTGCTTTTTACACAAGGAAATGCAGTCAGGATTCTTTAGGGGAGTAGCTAGAGGAATACAATAAATTTATTTAGAGCTAGTGATTCCCCTGAGTAATTCAGGAAAGCAATTGATTACTGATTTATACCATATCATTCATTTCTCCATTTATTAATTTAATAAATAATTTTAACCTCTGTGACAGATATTTTTCAAATCCAAGGGTTACAATGGGTGCCAAAGGAGAAAATTATTCTGTTTCATGGAACTTCAGTGAATTAATTTCATAGCTTTCTGATTTTACTATTTTATTCCAAACTTTCAGAGGGTATAAGAATTTAAGACCCCTTTATGATGTTATACATGTTTGCGTTGTAAGTTCACAACTTTTACCATGCACTTATTGTTTATGTATGTTCATATATAAATTATACAAAGATAACAATAGTAGGGTGGGTTGGGATAAAATACTTTGGTTAGTAGTAATATTTTGACAATGCTCTTTAATCATTAGTTAAAAGTTTTAACAACAATGCAAGGTGTTGGTGGTAGGGTGAGTTATGAGTTGTGTATGATGTTATATATGTTTGTTTTGTAAGTTCACAACTATTACTATATACGTATTGTTCATGTATGTTTATGTATGAGTGATATATTTTAAAATTTTTTTTTAAAAATGAAAAAAAAAGATGTTCGTCTGAATTTAAAGGCAAAACATTTTTTATATGCAGGGTATTTCATGTTAGGCATTAGAATAAAAAGATGAAGATCTGTCCTTAAAAAAAACTTACAGTTAAGTAAAGAAAATCTAAAATGTTAAATAAATACATGCATAATTCAGTTGTCTTTTAAGTACCTCTTTCTCGAAGTTTGAACTCAGATTCCAGGACCTATAGTTTTTAAAGTGAGAAACAATGAAATGCTGGGATGAAAAGTGAGGTTTTGCTTCAAGGTTTATAGAGAAATAGAGTTGTCTTTTATATTCCTAATGTGTAAGAGTTTCTGGCATGCAGTCTTTGCTAAGAAATAATGCTTAAGCATATTAGATAATAATTAAAGTAACAAATATTTTCAGTAACTTAGGTAACATGAAGTTTTTCAGGACACCGACTGTTCTAGAAGATATCCCATAAACTCACCAGATTAAGATGAAAAAGAAAGAAGATGGAGAATAGACCTCTGTTATGACATGGAAAAAGAGTGTGTGATGAATAACAATATCAGAGATGGAGGAGTTTACATAAAGATGATTTTAGAGATGTGTCACCCACTCATGTTTACATGATGTATTAGAAGAACTGTAAAAACTATACCTGTACTTAATGTGTATAGAAGAGAGGGGTATCATATTAAGAGGAATTGGTAAAGTGGCAGCAGAGCCTTCCTTTAATGGCATATCCTTTTTAAAAATATGGTAAATTATATAACTTTTGTAGTAAAAGCTATGCTAGAGATATTTAGATTGACCTCCAATTCTATTACCTCCCTTTAGTTAGCATTCTCTGACAGTGTGATTTACAATATCATCCATTCCTTTAAAATAGAGGTTTAATTATAAGACTATCTTTCAGCTATTAAGCATAAAAGTAACTACAATAACTTGTATTCAAGCTTATATTTGTGTTTTGGAATTAAGCAGAAATATCTTACTTTCCAAATAAAATCTAAACTTTATAAAGTTTAAATCCCTCAAATATAAATTTAACACCCTTAAATTTTTTGGCCATTTTAAGTGATATAATTTATCATTTACCCATTTTCCATTTTACTATTCAATTTGCCAATGTGTGAAAAGTGCTTCTAAGAAATGTACACAAATATTATGTGACAAAGAACATTTGAGCAATAGAAAATTTTGTAATAGATTGTGCAATAGAGATTTCTCTTAATCATCATCTTTTGTTCATAAGCACAAAAGAGTGCTATTGGTTTGTTTGACCTTCAAACACAGATAAATTTGGGGAAAAGGAATTTTTTACTGGATGAGAGGCAAAGACAATGATTATTAGGAGAAGTGAACCAAATTTACTGACATATTAGTCAATGTGAGTGGTGTGCTTTATGGCAAGTGTCTTCTGAGGTAATAAAATTCTGGCTTGTAATCTTGCACAGGCATGGCAACTGAAAATTCTTTATCTTTACTCTCCATGGAAAATGCAATCAGCCCTATAAATCAATCTATCTTTGATGAAGATAAAAATATCTTAAAGTTCCCTATTATGAACTCTTGAAAAGTTGAATTTGTGATGATGAAACTCAGTTTGCCTTCACTCTAGTTTACTCAGCATCAAATATATTCCTTAAAAGGTCAATGAAAGGTAAATTCATTTAAAATGCTGTATAAATTAGTGGCTGAAGTACCTGGATCCCAGAAATCTAAGTATAATAGGATGTCACTGCAGGTTTCACTCTTCTAAAAATTACAGTAATTGGAAAGCTTCCTCCCCACCTTAGAACAGTAAAAAGATTCACTCGGGAGTTTCCAGGCTTTCTTTTTTTATTGTAGGAAATCCTCTCTCAGGATTTCTATCTCAATTTCTCTTCTTGCAATCTGACAAGCCTGAATTGATGGCTGAATAACTCAATTAAAACTTTTTGCAGTTTCTTTCCCATTGCCTGAATATTATATAAATGATTCCTATTAAATGTATGAGCAAAGTGAAATGACATTGCAAGAGATGAACCTTTGATAGCTGGGGATTAACTTTTCTGTGTTTGCACATGGAAAGTCGCTTTTCATTATCTATAAGTGGGTTCTAATGATATAGCAACTCCATTCATCATGGTACATTAATTAGATGGGTTATACTCCCTAAGATAAAATGCATAGTAAAAATGTAAGTGTCAGATGAAACAACCTTTCCTCTTAAGAATGTCAGGACCCAGGTTATTCAAACACAGAGTGCACGTTTTTCTATCTCTTCTTAACTTTAAAAGCTATTGTTACCTTTTACCCGGAACATGCTTTGTTTCTATTCATCAGGTTTATTCTACCCTATTAATTTTTCAGAGATTTTTGGATTCCTCAGTCAAATATTAATCAATTAATCAAGTAACATGTAATAAGTCAGGTGCTTGAAATGTCTTCCCTTCTATTTCTGGCCATCCTGTATAAAGACAAGGTGAATAAATTGACCCTGTTGGGAATCACTACACCCCAATCTACCGATTACACTAATCAAAACCAATTCATTCTGTCTTCTCCCTGGTTACTTCTTCCAGGTTCAGAGTCACCCATTCTTTCCTTTCTCATGTTCTCATTCAGACAGAACACTGAGCAGAGTAGATAAAGGAGTTTCAGTCATTCCTTCTGTTTTCACTTCTGTCCCAGACTCCTGATTTAGGACTTTGGGTGCCTCAATATTAGGTATAGTTATGCCCCCACTTTGGTGTCCAATATATACTGACATTTCTGTTTTATTTTTATTTTTTCCTTAGTGTTGTAGGTATACAGAAAAATCATGCATAAAATGCAGGATTCCATACACCACCACCTCCCACACATTGAGAAGGAAATTTTGTCACAACTGATGAGAGCACATTTTAAAAATTGTACTGTCGTGGTAGTTTGAGGCTTTTATGTACCCAGAAAATCATGTCTTTAGGACTAATTCACTCCTGTAGTATAAACCCATTGTGGTGGGAACTTCTTTTGATTAGGATAGTTCAGTAATGAATGACCCAGTGTGGGTCTTACTGCAGTCTTCATAGACAGTATGAATACAGAGAGAGAAAGAAAGGAAGTCGCAGAAACTAAGAAAGAGAAAGCCAAAGAAGCTGAAGGAGAAAATCTGAGGAAGCAGATAATAACAAAGCACAGAAGAGAAGGATGAGACCAGGACATGTCCCCATGTACCTTGCCAGAGCTGTAAGCTTGCAAACTAATGTAGCTCTATAGTAAAAGTCAATCCATTTCTGGTATATTATACTCCACAGGTCTAGCCGACTAAATCAACTGTTAACTCAAGTTGAGGGTTGAATGTAGGATTCAATGTGTGTGTAGTGTCTTTTTAAGGATTTTTAAAATTTTATATTATTAATATATATAAATTCTAGTGTTTATTCCTTTAAATCACATTCAGATATATATTCCAGTGTTATTAATTGCATGCACAATACTGTGTACTATCACCACCATCCATTATCAAAATATTATCCTCATTTCCAAATTGGAATCCTGTACATTTTAAGCCTTAACTTCCCATTCCTTTTCCCCATCCCATTCCCTGGTAACTTATATTCTAGATTCTGACTTTATGAGTTTGCTTATTCTAATTGTTTCAAATCAGTGAGATCATTCAATATTTATCCTTTTTTGCCTAGCTTATCTCACTCAATATGATGTCTTCCAGGTTCATACATGTTGATGTATGTATCAGGACTTCATTCCTTTTTATGGCTGAATAATATTTCATTGTATATATATACACCACATTTTCTTTATCCATTCCTTGGTTGGTGGACACCTGGGTTGCTTCCATCTTTTGGCCATTGTGAGAATGCCACTATCAATACCAGTGTGCATATATTTGTGGAGTTATTGTGTTCAATTCTTTGGGTATATACCAAGTAGTGGGATTGCTGGGTAATATGATATTTCTATACATAGCTTTCTGAGAAACTGCCAAACTATCTTCTACTGCAGCTGCACCATTTTATATTGCCACCAGCAAAGAATGAGTGTTCCTATTTCTTCACATTCTCTTCAACATTTATTTTCCCTTTTTTTTTTTTTTATATTTGTTTTTTTTTTTTTTTTTTTTTAAGATTTATTTATTTTATTTAATTCCCCCGCTCCCCCGGTTGTCTGTTCTCTGTGTCTATTTGCTGCATCTTGTTTCTTTGTCCGCGTCTGTTGTCGTCAGAGGCACGGGAAGTGTGTGCGGCGCCATTCCTGGGCAGGCTGTACTTTCTTTCGTGCTGGGCAGCTCTTCTTATGGGGCGCACTCCTTGTGCCCCACGCGGGGGACACCCCTGCGTGGCAGGGCACTCCTTAAGCGCATCAGCACTGCGCATGGGCCAGCTGCACAATGGTCAAGGAGGCCCGGGGTTTGAACCGCGGACCTCCCATGTGGTAGACGGACGCCCTAACCACTGGGCCAAGTCCGTTTCCCTATTTTCCCTTTTTAAATAGCAGTCATTTTAAAGTGTGTGAAATGGTATCTCATTGTGGTTTGGATTTGCATTACCCCAATGGCTAATGACATTGACCATCTTGCCATGTGCTATACAGTTATTTGTATATGTTCTTTGGAGAGATGTCTACTCAAGATTTTTGCTCATTTATTAATTGGGTTGTTTGTCTTTTTGTTACTAAATTGAAGGAATTCTTTACATATTCTGGATATTGAACCTTTATCAGATATGTAGTCTCCAAATATTTTCTTCCATTGTGCAGGTAGTCATTTTAATTTCATCAAAAATTCCTTCTAAGCTCCAAAGTTTAATTTTGATGAGGTCCCAATTATCTATTTCTTCTTTAGTTGTTTTTTCTTTGGGTATAAAGTCTAAGAAACCCTGGCATAACACAAGGCCCTGAAGATGCACCCTATATTTTCTTCTAGACTTTTATAGTTCTAGTCTTAAATGTAGGTCTTTGATCCATTTTCAAGGTGATTTTGTAGATAATGTGAGATAGGGGTCCTTCTTTTTTGGAAAAATAGAAATTCAGTTTTTGCAATACCATTTGTTATACTATTGTTTCCCAATGGACTGGAATTTGAGTACTTGGAAAAATCACTTGGCCAATTCAATTCCTCTGGTCTATACATCTGTCCTTGTGTCAGTAACATGCTCTTTATAATAATTTTTTTCTAACAGTTATATAAGGAACCATTTATTTGAGGTTTAACCTAAAATCATTCAAATGAAATTTGTATAAGCACAAATCCATACCAAGTCATGACACAGACAGCCAAGGACAAAGTGAAAACAAAGAAAACTAATTAGGTGATACGTAGAATTGGGCACAGTTGTGTCTTGTATACTACAATGTCTTATATACAAAAATCAGATCAACAGAAGGCCAATCTTCAATGTCCTCCTGCAAGATGGGTTACTTTAGCATTTCCTCCTCTTTTTTCCAATTGTCCTCCTTTGATATGGCTGGTAACTGTTTTGGTAATTGCCTCCCTTTGAAAGGCCTTGCTGTATGTGCTTTGTTGGCCACAGTACTCTGCATATCCCTGTCCATATCCACAGTTTGCTTAATTATACCCAGTAATCATATCCATCATAGCCCCTGTAGTTTTGATCAGCACAAGAGGCACTATTGTAATTTCCATATCCTTGATCACAATAGTTATTAAACTCTTTGTTTTATTTTTTGCCCTGACTTCATCCATGACCCCTAGTACTACCTTATCCACCAGGTTCAGCTCCTCTTCCTCCTTTCTGTTATTGCTGTTGTTGCCTATATACCTCTTTGGGTTGTGCAACTATTTTTTTTTTAATTTTTATAAAGGGTTTTATTTGGGGTTGAAACTTACAGTCACAAGGCCCAGGTTGTGCAAATTTGATGCTTCCCAAAACCAATTTGATGATATCTGCTAATAATTTATTTACTGGCTTTTCATCTCTATATGTGATAAAACAAAATCATCTTCTTTCAATTGCTTTTGCTTCCATAGGAAGTTCATGATTTTCAACCACTCCAAATGCTCCAAAATATTCTTTTATTTGTTCTTTAGAAGTATCTGGGATGTTTGTTTTCTAAGTTCACAACTATCATTATACACTTATTGTTTATGTATGTTTATGTATAAGTGACATATTTCAATAAATTAATTAAAAAAAAAAAAAAGAAGTATCTGGGGGAAGCAGACTTGGCCCAATGGATAGGGCATCTGCCTACCACATGCGAGGTCTGCAGTTCAAACCCCAGACCTCCTTGACCCGTGTGGAGCTGTCCCAAGCACCGTGCTGATGTCCGCAAGGAGTGCCATGCCACGCAGGGGTGTCCCCTGCATAGGAGAGCCCCACCCGCAAGGAGTGTGCCCCATAAGGAGAGCCGCCCAGCGCGAAAGAAAGTGCAGCCTCCCCAAGAATGGCACTGCATACATGGAGAGCTGACATAATAAGATGACACAACAAAAAGAAACACAGATTCCCGGTGCCGCTGATAAGAATAGAAGTGGTCACAGAAGAACACGCTGCGAGTGGACACAGAGAGCAGACAACTGGGGGGGGGGGGGGGGGGGAGAAGGGGAAAGAAATAAATTTAAAAAAAATTTTAAAAAATCTTAAAGAAATAAAGGAGTATCTGGGCTCAATCTGCCCACAAAGGCTTTTTGGCAGGGTTCTTCCCTGTTTAATGCCTTCATCCTTATTCTTTTTTTTTTTATGCCTTTACCCTTTTGAGTTCTATCAATTTACCATCCAGTTTGTGTTCCTTCAGTTCCAAAACCTTATCAACACTAGCAACGTCTTTGAAAAGCACAAATTAAATCCTCTTGATCTTCCAGTGACTGGATGTGTCTTAACTGTGCTGTATACAACCTCTCTAAATTGAGACAAATAGTCAGAACTTTCTTATTTCTAGCTCAGCCCAAGCCTACAATGACAGTTGACCACCGTCTGGCTGATTCTTGCTTGCGTTGATCTTGGAACCCTCTGGAAGTTCTTCCCTTGTTTTACTCATTCATGTCCATCATGGTGGCAGAGTTGTTAGCAGGGTGATGCTGACAACTGAGTACCAGCAGTGATAGCAGTGGAGGCGGCCGAAGTGTATAACAAGTTTAAGATCGATAAGTGTGAGTTCTCCAGCTTCATTCTTTTTTATTAAGAATTTCACAGATGAGGAGCCTGAAGGTCAAGGTAGAATTCAACAGAGAATAAGTACTAGACCAGGTCTTTGATTAGATTTCAAGTCCAGATCAGGGCTTTTTAGCTTGAAACTCAGGCTTGCATGTGATAATACAGATTCAAAACCTTGTTAGGATTATGAATTCTTTCTTGGGATACTAAGCTGGTAGTGGCAAACTAACCTATTTCTAAAGTATTTAACATTAGATTTTAAAAAGGAGTGCTAAATTAAGGAAAGCATAGTCTGAGGTTGTATTTTTCATATATGGTTTGATATTACATCCTAGTCTTTATAACAAGTCAAAGAAAATGACTCAGTAATTTCTTTTTTAATTACCAAATTTTTATTAAATAACAGAATAGAGGAAAATCAACAAGCATGATAAAAATCTGCAACAGGCATTTTATGTTAGCATTTGAATTATGGTCTCTACTTGAACTGTTGCTCCCTACTTCATGCAGGTTAGTAATGACAAACTGTAGAATATACATCTTACATAAATATGGAAAGGAGATTTACTATTTGACCATTTATCACATATTATGTGGCTGACACACAATTCAATGCCGTAATACAGAAAATGTTTCACATGCACTAATCGAAAGGATGTTGAATATATTAAGAAGCTGTTAATAAAGTGACAATCCAGTGGAACTTTCTAGGTAAAAAGGAAGAGTTCTGAAATGCAGGTACATTTTCATTCCTTACCAGACCTTATTTGTCTTTTAAAAACAAAACAAAACAAAACAAAAACCCAAGGAGTTCTTTCGGCCAACTAGAGATGATTTCCCTTGTGTCCTACCAAATGATCCAAATCATCTTCAGAAGGATCATAATCTTGTTTCTTCAAACAAAGTAGTGTCCAGAAAAGCTAGTCCAATGGAAGAAATTCATCCCAGGGAATGCAATCCCAATTTTCATTTCTGTCAGACGTTACAGTTTTCTGTTCTGAATCTTGAGTGAAGTCCTTCTCTCCTTTCATTAATATAGTGACATTATGATAATTCTCTTTCTTAACAAAAGAATTCACAACCAAGGCAAAAGGAACATTTTTTAGGTGAAGAGCCGCTTCTGTCCAGGTTTCCCTTTGAGCACGTTCTTCCCAGAGTTCGCTAAACCCCTGATGACCCCCGGAAAGTTGGAAACTGTGGCTCTGAAGGAGCTTTCCCTCTACCCCAGGAGGACAAAAAGAGGATGCCTGCAGCTTGTAAGCACCACCCCACCCCAACCCCTGGACTCCTACCACACAGCTCTCGGAAGGTAGCCTTGGCGCAGGGACACTCACTGCTGCCACGGAAAAGACGTCTATTTCTTAATTACTCATTCTGTTTGACATTTATTGATTTTTCTGATTTATATTTTCATTTTTCCATATATTAAGTTTATGGGTACATTTGAATTTCAGAATTTTGTAAAATTCTGACTACCCAAGGTGGAGTATCAAAATATTTATTGAGTTACTCTTATTAATAATATATTAGTTCCCATGTCTTAATATTGACATGTATGTTGATTATATTTCATACAACATTGTTGATTTTAATTTCTTTTGTTTGTTCTGAGTTCAGATACCTCTACCCTTTTAAACCAGTTTTTCTTTTCTATGCCTTTTCTTCCTCCCCCCCTCCATTTCCTTCCCTTTCCTCCAACCCTCCTTTCCTTCTTTTCTCCCTCCCTCCCTCCCTTCCTCCCTTCCTCCCTTCCTGCTTTTTCTTCCTTCTTTCCTTTCATCATATCTCTATCTTTCGGTCTCTCTATCTTTTCTTTCTTTAAAGCTGAGGAAGGAAGTTAACACAATGAGAAGTCTCTAAACATGTTAACTAAAGAAAGGTATGTTAGCCTTAAAAAAGATAATAGGAATTATGCACAATATACATAGCACCTTATCTATACCAGAAATTATCCTAGGTGTCTTTGCATAAATTAATTTATGTAACCCTTACAGAAACTCTATGAAATAGGTTTTAACATTGTTAAAAATTTGCAGATGAGGGAACTAATGCATGAAGAGGTTTTGCACATGCCAAAACCACAAATAGAGTTAATGTTGGGATTTAAACCCATATTGTTTGTTCCTAGAGTCTGCATTTTAAGCCACTGTAATATACTTTAAAAGAAAATATACTGCAGATTTTAGAGAATGTGTGTACTTAACTATTGCATCCTTCTATTTAAACTACCATCTCAATAGTGAAAATAAGAATATAATAAAGTCTTATATAAAGTGAAAAACTATATCCAAAAATCTTTCTTGATAACAAAATATTATTTTTAAGGAGGGAATGGGTTTGGATTATCAAAGAAACCAATCACTGCATAATCCTTACTTGCCTGGAAGCAATAATATATAATTAATGTGATAAATTGCAGATTTATTGAAAAACACACAACTGTTAAATGCTAAAATTACCTGTTACAATTTATGACTGTCAATTCAAATAATAAACTAGAAATTGTTTTCACTGGTGCCATAAATATTTTTTAGAGCAAAGTTTTAAATATGAATATAACTATTATACTAATGATTTTAAATAAAGCCAGAATCAAAGAAGAAATACCTATAGTAGCTTACACTAACCAAATAAGAAATTATAACAAATAACTTCATGTCAAGACTCTAGTGCTGTAATGACTTTAAATTAGAACTGCAACATTTCTAGGAAAGCTTGCTCATTTAACATTTTTAGGATCTGTCAATAAGATCACTTTTAGTATGAAACAGCCCATTTATTTTGATTATAACAAAAATCCCCCAATGAAACACTGAACAGAGGCCAGCAATAACACTTGACTAACCAAATGCCCAGCAAGCTATTGCATTTCCTTGAGGATTAGAGTGGGAAAATAAACAAAGACCTGAAAACATCAATGTCATTTGCAGATTCCAAATACAACCTTTAAAAATAACAGTTCTACAAAGTTTGGAGAGTTCTATATATATTTAACTGACAAGGGATCCTCTTCATAGCATTTACATTGCACTTGCATAACAGATAATTCAAGTTTTCTATTCCCTTAGTTAAATATACTTTATAATGAATCAGTCCTCCTGTTTTGGAAAATATCTGATATGGTGTGAAGGAATAGTACCTGTTTTCCTGCTAATATACAGAAAATGGATACCTTCATGTTGTTTTGCTCTTATAAGTGATTGAAATTCTTTGATAAGTTATTAATATAAATTCAAGGAAAGAAACGTTTTATATGCTTTGCTATTGTCGCCCCTCAAATTTACCTGCTGTGTGAATGTCTAACCAAGCAAATGTAAATTCCCAAAGTATAACCTTCAGAGAAGGATCTTTAAACACTGTATAGTTTATCATTTAAATCGCCAATTTAATTCAACAATGAAATATTTGAGGATGGAGGTCAGAAATGATTCAACATAAATAATAATAAAACCTCTCATGATTTTAAGGTATTTACTCAAAAATAATTAAATCAAAAACAATAAATAAGTAAATCTAGACTCTAGCAAATTCCACCATTATTTGTTCTAAGAAAAAAAGATCATAAAAAGCCACGTAGCTTTCTTGCCTTTAGGATCATGGCCAACCTACAGGATGCCCTGAAATTTAAGAAAACTCTAATTTTACAGGCAATGGCATTGCCATTAGTGACTTTATGTTTATGAACTATAATGTATGATGATTTGATTTCAGAAAGAGACCCCAGTCTTATTCCCTGTGGCACACTGACCGGAAAGAGGTTGCTGTTTCTCAGGAAGCTACAGGGATTCACTTTTCCTTAATCATGTTTCACAATGTCTATGTTTAGGGTTTGAA
Source organism: Dasypus novemcinctus (assembly GCF_030445035.2). Lineage (NCBI taxonomy): Eukaryota > Metazoa > Chordata > Mammalia > Cingulata > Dasypodidae > Dasypus > Dasypus novemcinctus. The sequence continues at coordinate 84,211,534 of NC_080687.1, read as the reverse complement.
AAATTGGGGACTCCTTAACTCCAAACCTTCTTTTATTGTAAAAACAAAGGAAAAGATCCTTAAGAAACTAAGAAGACTGAAGATGGTTAAATTATATTTTCTATTTATTCTATGTTAAATTATATTTAATAATTCACTGAATTGGTCCTACTCCTAAAATTTTCCTGTCTAGTACTCTTTAATTCTTTTAAAGAAGGTGGAATAGAGTTAGGATTGCTTGGGATTTTTTCCTAAGACTCTCCAAGTTTGACAAGATGACTTATCCTGATTGGAGGGGAGGAGATATTATGGATTCAGGAGGTCATGATATTTCATTTATTATTTATGTCTGGAAAAGAGGAATGCCTGAGGATACATTTGAATTTAAATTTTATCCTACATTATTTGGGACATGGGAGAACGTTTCATAGATAATAGTTACTATTTATCTTTTACTATATTTTTTGATAAATTCATTAACTAACAAATTTTAAGGGAAATTATTTTTTTTCCATTTTAAAGTGAATAATTTGAGGCACAGAAAGATTAATGCATTTCTAACAATGTATTAAATAGTTACTAAACAATGACATCTGGATTCAAACACAGGCAGCTTTTTCAAGACCTAATTGGATAAATAGATGATAAGTAGTTGTATAGATTTTTTGATAGATGGATAGAGGTAGCTGTATAGGTAGATAGATGGGTGGGTTGATGGATAAATAAACTGATGGATAAAATAATAGATTATCTAGCATACTACTCAGGCAAGTAAACTTTTTTTTTGAAAAGCTCTTTAGATGTAATATACATATATTTAATTATTAAAAACATATATCTTAGAAAAACTACATTTATCTTGGTAGACTTTGCTCAATGTTCATGTTAATTTAATTCTGTCACTGCAAAAATAAAAGGAAATATTATTACCTGAACCTATCAACTAAATACTTAAAGAATCTCCTATCATTTTACCAGAATATTTAGTAATGTTGCTTGAACTTTGATTTGACTGGATAGTACCAAGTTATAATGCTCTATTAGAAATATATAGCTGAGTAAGTATGAAAAATTATAAATTTACCCAATACATTAACTTCATAATCTTCTATAATATCACTTAATATACTATAATTATTAGTGTATGCATACATTCCAGCATACTTAAACTATTCTGGAGAAAACTGCATGTCAATTTTTATTCTCAAAGTCAATTTCTAGTACAGTGGTAGACACTCATAAATTAATATTGAATTGCTAAAACTATTTTTATTTCTATATTTATGTGGGAAATTTTAATATGTTAAAACAGGTTTCCTTAACTGGCTTTCTAACTTTCCATTTTTATAGTTAAACAGACTTTCAATAGTAAAACTTTAACTAAGACAAGATATTCGTAATTCCAAGGTCTTGATTTGACAACTGATTTCATATAGTTACATATTCCTTCTTCTCAGCTTTCTTAAATTTTCTGTTTTCTTTTTGTTTTAGACAACTTAAACATTCTTAGCATTCCAATCTTCATGACAAAGCAGTTTCTTATTCTATTATCCCATCTGTTTTCTTCCTTTCTCATAATATTTCCTTTCCCTTCATTTATTAATTATAGGTATTCCTCCAAAGCTTTATTCGTTCTCTAAGCTTTCTTTATTTAATAAATCATCTAATCTAAAGAAGAAAGAAAAAAAACTAAAACCTTTTGAGAAATTTGATGGTGATAATGATATGAGTTCATACATAAATTTAATTTCTGGAGTCTTTTCCAAAAAATGAATAATCAAAACTGAAAGACACATTCCCATATCCTAAATCAATTCAGAACCTGCAAAGGGGTGACTCAGAAGATGCTGCAAAAGAAAGATTAAAGTACTGTGTCATTTTCTGCATTCTCACTTAGAAGGGAATAGATGTTTGATTTTTATCTGAATCCACATAAGGCTTTTCTCACATTTAGAGAGGTTGACAACTACATTTCATACAGATAATATTTGATTTAACTTTAATAATCTTAGGGTCAACAAACCAATAACAGCAGAATTCACGTTTTTCCCAAGGACACATGGAAATTTTACAAAACAAGCCACAATAAATATAAAATGATTTTGTATTCTGTCAATCATAATTAAATTAGAAATTAATAAAAGAAAGAAATTTTAAAAATTCACCAATATGTAATAATTAAACAATACATTACTAAATAACTAATAGGTCCAAAAAGAAATCACAAGAAAAATTATAACACACTTTGAGATTAGTAAAATGAAAATACAGCATACCAAAATATTTCAGAGACAACTAAGTCAGTGCTTTAGTTAAGAGGGAAATACATACACATAAATATCTATATCAGAAAAGAAAAAGGATTAAGCCAAAAGTATTAGGGAAAGTAAATAAATTTTACTTCACCAAACTTTAAAAAATTAAAAATATTTGTACTTTATTGGGTACTATAAAGGAAATTAAAAGGCAATCCATGCATGTGGAGAGAAATTATTTGCAATTCATATATCTGTTAAGGGAGTTATATCTAAAAAAGATCGCTTATGATTGAACAGTAAAAAGCCAAGTATCCCAATTAAAAATTGTCAATGTATTTGAATAAGCATTTCTCCAAAGAAGATGTAATTATGCTCAAAATAAACACAAAAAATATACTCAATATCATTAGTTGGAAAAATGAAAACCAAAAGCACAATCAGACACAGGAAAATGAGTCTAATAAAAAATTCAATGGCAAATGTTGAAGAGGATTTGGAAAAATTGAACCTCTCAGATTTTACTGGCGGGACCGTAAAATGGTACAGCCACTTTAATTTTTAAAAGTTTGACAGTTTTCCTTTTTGCACAACTCTCTGAATATATAAAAATACATATAATTTTAGATTTTAAAACCAGAGAATGAAAGCTATATGAGTTTTATTTCAATAAAGTTTTTGTTAAAAAAAAATGTTTACAGGTAAGAGGCTATGTCTGGAAATGCCCATAGCAGAAGAGAGAATAAAAAGGGCTATAATGATATTGAACTAAATCAAAGGTCCTAAGTTTTTGAGTGAGGCAGAAATGATAGTCAAATGATAGATAGAACCTACCCATGAGTCAGACACCCAGTTTAAAATCCTAACTCTTTTATTTCCTAGTATCATAACCTTGACTAATATCCACATTATAAAATGGGGATAAATTAAATTGTGAATATTAAATGAACTAGAACACATAAAATATTTTATTAATGGGTGGCATATGATTAACACTAGCTATCATTATTTTTGCAGACAGGAAGTAGATCAATAGAAATGGAGAGAGACTGGCATTTGCACACCTTTGAGTATCTCTATGGACCCCACAGACGTTTGGGTGAGGGACAGAATATAAGCAGACTTCCACCATGTGCAGAAGTTAGCATGATAGACAGGAAATCCTGAGCTTTTCCACCTCAACCCATCTCTCCTTGAGTGAGACTGCAAGTTTTAAAAACAATAGCACATTTTTGGGAAGAGAGGGATACCAAGATCTACACCAAAGAAAAGAATACATGAAGAATAGGACAAAACTTTGTAGTGATGGAATTGTATTGGACTGTGGCCAGAGTACTTTTATCCATATATATTTATTTATTTATTAGTATATATACAATTTGGGAATAATTATAAATTTGCAGAAAAGTTGCAAAGAAAGTACAAAGAGCTCCTGTATACCCTTCAGTTAGTTTCCATAATGCTAACAAATTATGTAAAGCTGATACCTATTTTCATGGAGCATTTAGCATTGGTATATAACTATTCATTAAAAATCATACTTTATTCAGATTTCACCAGTTTTTTCACTTTTGCCCTTTTCTATTGCAAGATCGAATCCAGGACACACTGTGCATTTAGTCTTCCTTTCAGCTTTCTCTGGTCTGCTTCATTCTTTCCTTATTTTTCATGAATGTGAGCGTTTTGAAGAGTACTGGTCAGGTGTTTTGAAGAACACTCTCAACTTTGGTTTGTCTAATGTTTTTTTCAAGGTTAGATTGGGATTATCCTTTGAGTTTGTGAATATGTCACATTACATATCAAAAGGCACTTTGCAAACGTGATTCTGATTAAAGAATTGGAGATGGGGAAATTATCTAGGTGCTTCCAGTATACTCACTTAAATCCTTCACTGTGGGGAATGTTTTCCTGGACATGGTCAAATGGAGATGAGACTTAGAAAGGAATGATCCGAGGGATGAAGCATTGCTGGTTTTGAAGATGGAAGAGGATCACTAGCCAAGGAATCCGGAAAGCTTCTAAAAGCTAGAAATGATAAGGAAACACTTGCTCCCTGAGAACCTCTAAAAAAGGATGTGTATCAATAAGGCCATATTGGACTTCTGATCAACAGAACTGTGAGACCAAGTGTGCTATTTAACCCACTAAGTGTGTTGGTAGTTTATTATGGCAGCAATAAAAAACTAAGGCAGTGCTATACTCCAATACTAGGAATTAATTTTATTGCACAAGTTGTTTGTGCTTTGGCCATTGTGAAGGTTTTCAGGTTGATCCCTGTGTTGTTTTGGGTTATTACCCTTTTATTTTTTCACCATTTCCTTACTTTTTGGCTCTACAGTCTGCTCTTGCCCTAACCTACATTGTCCTTGCTCTGGCTCCACAGCTAGCCATTTCTCAAAGACACTTGATTCCACTTATTGTAGCACAGTATTTAGAAAACAATATCTGGGTTTTGAATAGTCTGGTTGCTATGGGGGGGGGGTGTCACTATTTCAAGACCATCGCAGGAAATATAGGTAAGTAATAACCAATATGTACACATATCTATATATTTTTTAATAAACATGAGTGTATAATGAAGTCTTGGACTTTAATCCAGTGTCAGAGAATTCATTCTGCCATTCTAGCCTTCCTCTTTTGCTTTTTTCTAAGTCCTTTCTTTTATAATAAAGAAACCAACTCCTTTTAACTTCTGTTTATTTCTTTTTTTTCAACACTAATATTCACACAGAGTGTCTTCAGAATTGATAATCTCTATTCCAGTGAGAAAAAGAATTACTAAGTAGAGAGGAGTTATTTTTGCCTTTAGCCTTGAAGTTTCCAGTCAAATCACCATTATTTGAAAGTTAAGTAAGTCGGGTTCTTCCTCCCATGCCCTTCAGTGAGGTCATGTTATAGATTTGTGATGCAGTTACATGCATCTGTCACAGAATATGGTCCACCAGTGATCCCCTTCTCCTGGGTGTGTGTTCAATTGTTATGCTTTAAATCACATTCTTAGTGATGTATGATTTTATGGGTTTTAACAAATGCATAGAATTATGTATCCATTACATCAATACCATACAGAAGAGTTCCATCATCTTAAAAATTCCCCTGTACATCATCTTCATGGACAACCAACTCCTCCACCAACACTGAACACCTGCAACTACAGATCTTTTTAATTCCTATATTTTTCTTTATATAGATTGTCATGTAAAGGAAATCATTAACATATAGTCATTTGATCTAGCTTCTTTCCCTTAGGAAATTGCATTTAGGAGTCAGTGTTCCATGAATCAATAGCTCATATCATTTTATTGTGGAATAAAATTCATTATAGGGATGTACCATTTATCCGTTTACCTGTTAAAGGACATCCTGATTCCTTCCGGGTTGTGATGACTATGAATAAAACTGCTACCAATGTTCATGTATATAATTTTGCATGAAGATAATTTTCAGTTCACTTGGGTTTCATAAGAGAGCACTTATTGGGTCATATGGAAAGCTCATGTTTAAACTTCTAAGAAACTGCCAAATCATCTTCTAAGGAGGATGAACTATTTTTCACTTCCATAGCTACTGATGATAGTTCCTCTTCTCTGCATCTTAACCAGCATTTGCTATTGTCAGATTTTTGGACTTCAGCCATTCCAATAGTTGTATATTAGTATCCTTTGTGGTTTTAGTTTGCATTAAATTAATGACAAATGATGTTGAACATCTCTTATTATTGCTATTGCTATATTGCTAACCGTATCTTCTGGATGATGTGCCTATTCATATCTTTAGTCCTTTGCAGAGCAAAAGACTGTTTTTTTACTTTGGTAAAAAATCAATTTTTAAACTATTTTTTTATAACGTCCATTTACAAATTTTAATGGATTGGCCTTTTTTTTGCTTGTACCTAGAAACATGTCACCAAACCCAAGGTTGTGTACATTTTCTCCTATTTGTTCTTCTATAATTTTATAGTGTTATGCTTTAGTATTAGGTTTATGGTCTATTTTGAGTTACATTTTTATATGGTATGAGGGTATGTTTTAAGGTTCATTGTTTTGTGTATGGATACCAAGATATTCCAAGACCATTTGATGAAAAGTCTTTTTTTCCCCCACTGATTTGTCTTTGCATATTTGTTAAAACTCAGTTGACCAGTTTCCTTTTTAACACTAAAAAGTGATTTTAAATACCAGGGTTGCTACATGGGGTATTACCTTGGACACAAAGAAATTTGATGTTCTTAGAGGAAGCAAAAACATAATTTTTGTAAAGTTGTATCCAGGGGCTTTCTGTTTATGCATTCAATATTCCAGTCAATTTAATAACTTGGTTTGTTTACTACCTCTTTTTATTTTCACAACTCCAAAGAAAATCAGATTCACTAGCGCTGTTTTAATATCATGTCTCCTTGTATTTTAAATTTATATATATTTGTGTGTGCCTTTGTCTGGAATCTTCTTTTAAACTAATACCAACAATATTTCACACTTTTTATATTGAATGGCACTATACCACAAACTGTTAATATTAAAAAAAATGCATTTTCTTTAGTCCAATATTTTTTCTCCTGAGACAATGTGATGGATAAGCCTTAAAATGACTCCCAGTAATTCCTGTTCCTAGGTTCCATGTTTTTTGTGTAATCTCCTCCCATTGATTATGGGTGAAACCTGTTACTTGCTTTGATCCAATAGATTATGTGGCAAAGAAAATGGGAGGTCACCCAATGATTTGGTTACATTATATGTTTAAATGATGGGATGTCACTCCCATCCATGGTTATTGTGTTAAATGACTCTTTTATTAGACTGGATCTAGACAATTTTCTCCTTTACTAATTTGAAGCAGGAAGCTGCCTGTTTTGAGAGAGTTTATGGACAGGATCAAAGGGCAAGAAACTGCTGACAGCTTCTTGGAACTGGGAGTGTTCCCCTGTCAAAACCAACAGGAAGATGGAGACTTTAGGCCTATAACAACAAGAAATTGAATTCTGTCAACAACCTGAGAAGGCTTGGAAGCAGATTCTTCTCCACTTGAGCTTCTGTTGAGAATGAAATCCATCCAGTACTTTTATGGCAGCCTTGATCCAGAACCAAGGATCTAGCTAAATGGGGCTAAACTTCTGAACCAGGGAAACTGTGAAAAAATACGTATTGCTTTAAGCTGCAATACAGTTTATGGTAATTTTATGTACAGTAATCGAAAACTTATTGCTAGGTTTCTATGGTTTTTCTATGGTTTTTCAGGCTGTATAATGCACAAATCTGGAAACTTCAGTTCACATCACACTCTAGATTTGTACACTGTACAACTTGAACAATTATATACAACAACTTGGTATCTCCATTTATTAAATTTTTTTCCTGGGAGTAACAAGTCATATTTTGTTTCTCTACATAACTTTCCTAGCTTAATTATATAAAATAAAGTTTTACTAGTTAAAATGATACAAATTAAATTGGGGAAAAACAAAGAAAAGAGTCAGCCCCTTGTAAACCATGATAGGCTAATTTATTAGATTGCAAGTAAGGAGAATGGCAGATCTTTCACATTTCTTGATGGTGAAATGCCCTTTTCAAATTTTTTATTAACTCTTCAATGTTAAATGGTCATTTAAAGACCCTCTAGTTTATATTTCAAGTTTTATAGCTAGGTGAAATAAAATACCACTTTAATCTGTGACTTGTCAAAGGACACTTTCTTAATTATGGTGGAAATGAATAGAATTTTATGTGTTCTGACAACTAGTTATATGCACTTCCTACTATATCATGCTGCCATATGCATGCCATGCATATCCTGATATCATTATTGCATTATTTATTAAAATAAATATCAAATATGAAAGGTATTTACTTATTAAAACTGTAAGTATATGTATTTGAATAACATGAACTCAGAACAAATGTGGAAATTTTTATCAAATTGTAATGATTTTCCCCCAAATAGTAGACTTTTAGGTAGTATGTTTCATCATACAATGTAAACTTAAATAAAGAGATTTCTAAGTTTCAAAGATCTGAAGAACAATTTTTAATAGTTCCTGTGTTACACCACTTCTAGTGTAAAAAGACCCTGAATATATTTGCTGTGGACTATCGCATAAGAATGTGTGTATAGCAAACAGTTAAGAAGATGGAAGTAGTAACTTCCTCCAGAACTTGGAAAGCTTATTGTCCCATATAACATATTTGGGTACATCAATCTCAGGTTTCAGCTCATGTAATGCCACCCACTGCAAATGCAGGTATCAAATGACCTTCTTCATGTTGCTTTATGGGAATTGGGCCTCCAACTGGTACCACAAAATGCTGATACTCTGGCTACTGCTATTCTGTGAATAAAAACGTCCTTTGACTCTGAACTAGGAGTTTCCTATATTCTGCTTGTATCAATAAATCCTTGGCAGGCTAACTTGTTTGACTGAGGTAAAGGAAAGTACAGATTTTTCACAATTCTTTTTTTTTTTTTTTGTCATTGATTTTTTAAAATTTTTATTTTATTTTATTATTTTTAATATATATATATTTAAAGATACAATGATTACATAAAATGTTACATAAAATAATATCAGGGATTCCCATGTGCCCATTCCCCACACCTCCCACTTTTCCCCATATTAACAACTCCTTTCATTATTGTGGTACATTCATTACAATTGATGAACACATTTTGGAGCACGGTCACCAAGCATGGATTATAGTTTATAATGTAGTTTACACTCTCTCCCACCCAATTCTGTAGGTTATGGCAGGATATATAATGGCCTGTATCTGTTTTTGCAATGTCATTCAGTACAATTCCAAGTCCCAAGAATGCCCCTATATTGTAATTCTTTTTCCCTCTCCCAACTTCAGCACCTCCAGTGGCCACTGTCTCCACATCAATGATATAATTTCTTTCATTGATATAATTAATTTCATTTCACAATAAGTCTATAGTAGAATACCAGTAGTAAAATGCTGGATTTTACAGTACACTATATGATAGACTTCCTTACTTTTTAAACAAATGATCAAAATAAAAAAATAAACAACTCATAAAATCAAGAGGAAATATTGTTAATTGCACTGTTTAGGGCCACTACCTTTTGCATTCAGCTAAGATATTTATTTTATTAAATATGTATCTTCAATAAAATGTTAATCATTTTGTCTTTAAGAATCTGTCCTGGAAATTTTCAATTTTTAAATAAATATCTACTAATTAATTTTCTGTTTTCTCTAAAAGTACCTCTTCCTTCCTTCATGTAAATTTAAAAGAAAATCTTTGCATAAGTAATCAAGGATAGAGAGTTTTTCCTCTAAATAATTGTTTACTTTTCAAAACTCTAACCACTGCAATTGGTTTATCTTGCACATAAATACTACAAAATTAATAATTCTGTGAAAATACAAGGACTAATCCACTTTTCCTAAAGTGAAAAATAATATACAATTTTATACTTTAAGAGATGCTTTATATTAAAAAATAAAGTTTCAGAAATGTAGGCCTAAGTTAAAAATGTCTTATGCATAATGGTATTGAAATATTTATTCAGTTTTGTGTTCTGTGGAATAGCTTCCAGGCAAATTCTATTTATTTTTTCTGAGAAAATGCCTCAAGAGATACAATTCTTAAACTATACTAAATTAACATTACTGCTGTTTTATGGGAGCCATGATTATTCATTGTATCCTCATTTGTCTACTTGTGATTCCATTGGGAGAGAAATAATGTTCATTTTAGAAAGACCTTCTGCCATGATTACAGAGTCCTGCAGTGAAGTTTAAAATGTGTGTAATTCCACAGTATTTGTGGAATAATCACACTGTTTACATGCAGTGATGATGTTAATGAAACTAGGTCATCATCTTTAAACAAATGTTTAACCCTATTAGTGGAATAAATATTCACTGTTGAAATAATCTGCTAATTGCTTCCCTGGATTGAAACACTAGCTGGCATTTGATCCTTCATTCATTTTATACATTGTTTATTCAGGATTAATAATACTTAAAAAAACAATATCTCATTTTATTATGAGTTTTATGATCATATTACTTAGGACATAACACAATCTGTATATCCATAGTTAAAGAAAAAATATTTAGGTATATTTATTTCTGAATACAAACCCCAAAGTAGGGTTATACTTTAAGTTGTATACTTCTTATTTGAAATTCTAAGAGCATTTATCTAGGTATTTCTACAAAATCATTTTTCAGGATGGTACTGTATACATTTTAACTTATGTAAAAAAGGAATTATAATAGGACACTTAAAAGCACAATCTTGGATTCTTACATGATTGGTATAACCTTTTTACCCCACCCTTTATTTCAAAGATCTGTAATTTAACTTCCTTAAACCTAGACTTATCTTTATGTACATAAAACTAATTATAATTAACTACCTATAACATTGTTATACTGATTAATGAAATAATATATTTAAAGGACATGGGAGGATGCAAAAGAAAGTACTAAATATATTCTACTTCTCATAATAGTAACTATAATTAATTTAACTAATTCCCACTTTTGGATGTGAGGTTTTTTCAAATTTCTCACTGCTCCAGATAATTATTTGTCATTTATCATGTTAGGTAGATGTAATTAAGAAATGACAGAAGTCCTAGAAATACAAATCTTGAATTAAATTTCGGAGGTTGTCCATCAGAAAAAGTGTAATGATTTACAGTTTTCCTGGACTGTAGGAGAACTTGCCCCATCTGATACAATGTAGGGTGTTAACATTTTAAGCAAAGTCTTTGGAAATTTGACCAACATAAGTGTCTCATTATTTTGATATAGATTTCCTTGATTCCTAAAAAGGTTGACTGTCTTATGTGCTTATTTTGAATGTGCAATTTTGTGTTTATTTATGAATTTTCTAGCTCCTATGCACAGCTCGTATTATTTTGATAATATAGTACTTTTTATGATGTTGCAAATGTTTTGCCCAATTTGCTTGTTGTGTGTTCCTCAATTTGATTGTTCTCTGTTTTCTGATATCTTTAAGATTACTATTTTTAGTCAGTTATTATTTCAGTAAAAAATATGTATGTCTTATTTAATTAATTACAAAACTGATATACTTTATAACAGTCAAAAGAAATACCTCTATTTAAAGAAAATAATTGTTAAACTGTAAGTACTTATTATTTCAGCCCTCCTAAAATATCCAAAGTCTATTCTGTTCAGACCTCAGATCTCACATGAGGAATTTGCAAAGAAAATGAGAAATCTTACATAAAGGAAAAAGTCAGTGGTAATGCCTGTTGATTATCCTTTATTTACAGCGAGGGTCCCAGAAAGCCTTTTCACCTGCACGGAGGTATTTGAAATGATGTGTATAGACTGAGATGAAACTAATGAATTCCTATGCACCTTCATGGATCTGCCTTTGAGCTACTTGTCCAGATTGTATTTCCTTTAAAAGAAAAAAATGAATCAGGTCATGTCTAAAACCATCATCCAAAATAGCAAAATGTGTACTTTTAAAGTTACACCCCTGATTATTGCTTAGTCTTTTATTGTTCTCTTCTATCTGTTCATTAGGGCATTTGGAGAAATAGCATTTAGTAAACACTGGAAAATTATATCTTTACACATGTACAGTAACATAGATATAAGGATAGAGATACATATAGATATTGATATATATAAAGATATATAAGATATATTGATAGATATAGAAAAATAGATGTATGTATATATATACATACATATACATTTAATATTATGTTTTTGTGCATTTAGCATTTCAACTTGAAACATAATCACACATTATATTCCCAAAATATGTACACAAGTTTTAACATTGTCATGCAATTCCATTATATGCACACACTATGTCTTTTGCTTAACCAGCTAGTAATTTAAGATTGGTTTTTTTTTTTGTTTCAAAATCATAAACAACCTGTGTGTCAGGAAATAAAATATGTATTCTATTATTGTAAAATATTTCACCATCAGTGTAAATATCTCCTCGGATAATTTAGTAAATGTTTTTTGATTGCATGATGGGTACATTTAAAATAGAGGTTCTGAGGGGAAGGAGAGGGAAGATTAGGTGTAACATGGAGGCATTTTTAGACATTGGAATTGCCCTGCATGACATTACAATGACAGATACAGGCCATTATTCATTTAGGCTTAACCTATAAAACTGAGTGGGGCAGAGTGTAATGTAAACTAAATCAATGGTTAGTGGCAATGCTTCAATATGTGCTCACATTTTAACAAATGTACCACCCGAATATAAGATGTTGTTAGTGGGGGAATGTGTGGTAGGAGGAGAGGGTAGGGCATATGGGAATCCCCTATAATTTTTATGCAACATTTATGTAATCTAATGTTTCTTTAAAAATAAAAAAATAATAAAATTTACTAGATCATAATTAAGCATCTGTATATATAATAAAACAAATGCTAACACATTCTTGTGCTAATCATTCCACACCATTACTAAAGCCACCCCTCCATACACTCTACTAATATAAATATAATAAAAAATAACAAAAAGTAAAAACTGAAGTACAAAATTAAAACACAAATCAATGATAAAACTCTTTGTTTTAAAAAATTGATGACCTGGAGAATAATTGCAAAAATTATACCTTCGAAAGTGGTTCTTTGATATTCTACACAGTTGCCATCACAAGTTCTTTGTTAAACCTTTTCATCTTGGCTGGTAAGATACATTATTTTAAAAATGTATCTTTTGCATAATTAATAACATCAGTGTACTCATATTTATTAGACATTTAAATTTCTTATTTTGTGAATTACCTCTTGATGTCCTTGAACATTTTTCATTTTAGAGTTGATGTTCTGCTTTGCATTCATAAATGCTACAGGTATGGATGGGACGTATCTCACTGAATATCAATCTATACCAAATATCTTCCCCATACTCCTAATGCATGGGAAAGTTTATTTCCCAGTCATGTTATATTTATATTATATTATGTGTTTATATATTTATATTTCATATTTATATTGCTATTTCATTTTTACTTATAATTTTTTTTCAATGTTTAGTTCAGCAAAACTATCAAAATAGTACATCTGAGTCCCTGCCCAAACATTAGGAAAGGGGAAGAAGAAACGCTTTAAAAAAGCCTAACCTGGCGCCCCACAAGCACATCTCAATGTGTAGCACAGCCACAACCCAGGTCTCAGGTTGTATACTCATCGCATTTCTAGTTTTCTTGTTTCTTAATAAACTCTTTATTCTCTTGCTTATACTACGCTGTGTCCTTAAATTCTTTTATGCGACATTGTGAAGAACCTAGAAGCCCAGAACCCAGAGCATTACACTAACATATTTGGTGAGCCAAGGCAAGAGACAAAGAGGAAAGTAACGCTCCCTGACATGTATGGAGACTGGTGAGTCCAGGCTTTTTAGTTAAAGCCTGTCTGTGCCCCTTTTGTTTTATTATCAAGGCCCCTGAGACTCTCACCCTGTCCCAAGTCTGGAGGTTTGTTCCTTACTCAGCCTCCAGGAGGCCTTGAGATTTCTGTTAATCCATTACCTCCAGGTTCCCTACGGCAGTTTGCCTGTAAGCCACAGATCAGTCTCTGCTTCTAAACTGTCCCCACAACATGCAGACAGTGAAGAGAGCAGGACTCCTGAATTCCAGGACGCTAGCTTGGTGAGGAATCCTTTCAGTCAGGTCAAGCAGTGCAATACCACCCAGACTGATGATCACCTTGACCTTCCCCTAGGATAATGGGCAGCTTCCCCAGCATTCCAGCAGACTTCCTGTTGGGGTGCCTTCTCTGAACCTGCATACTGATGTTCTAAAAAGGAAGAGGGTAATCTTTTCTTCCTACACCACATGGCCACAGTATGGCCAAGAGCAGGCTCTGCATGGGACCTTGAATTCCAGTTAAACTTGTGCAAGTGAGAAGGAGGGGACCCGAGGGCTGGAGACCACATGGTAAAGTCTCCTTAAAGGGATGAGGAAATGCACTACTAAATTGGTCAATTTTAATCATCTCAGGGAAATAACTCAGAGGCCGAACCTAAAAATCTAGCCTTCTTTCAAAGAAAGCTGGTAGAGGCAATAAAATCAGGCTCTAATAGACCCTTACTCTAGAGAAGGACAGCTCCTCCTAGGAACTCACTTTATTAATCAGTCTGTGCCAAATATCCAGAGAAATCTGCAAAAACTGTCCTTGGGCCCTCAAGCTTCCGTTAATTACCTTTTAGAAAGAGCCTTCTCAGTTTTCAACAGCTGAGACATGTCCCCAAGATGGAGAAGGTAAGGAGTGGTGGGCACAGGTTCCAGGGCAGCCTCACCTTTTAGCAGCCACCAGTAAAGGCATGACCCTCTCAGGATCTGAAGCCACACATGAGCCATCAATCAGGAGGAGCCTGGGGTGACCCTGATGTGGCAGGGAAGTTTTATTCATTTCCCACATTAACTTGGAAGCCACAGACCTGTCTCTCTGAACCTTTCCAGCCTTGGTTGTGCCTAATGAGGGGGGTGAATGGAGAATCAAGATCTAGGCTGTTTACTAAACCTCTCCTCCATAGAGGTTTCCTCTCTTTTCCTCTCTTCCTCTGTAGAAGAGAAAACCTCCTCATAAGCCATCATTTAAGGTAAAAATATTGCTAGAGAATGGCTTTAATCAGGCCTTTCCCTTTACTAAGTGTGTAAAATTCTTTCTTCTCTTCTAACCTGTGGCTACTTGAAATTTGTCAGTCTGTCCGTACCTGGGAACTCATAAATCACCTTTAGAGTTTGCTTGTTACAAATTGGATAACAGTCAAAGGTAATTTAGAAATGAGTTTTTAAATATCAATACTATCTTGCAATTGGATTTAATGTAGTTTGTAAGGGCATCTTCTAAACTGAAGCATTTAAATGGTTCATTCCAGTAAGCCGGTATTAATTAGAGACCTAAACTGATATCAGTTACAAAAATTAGCTTCATAACAGAGAAACCTGTCAGAGGCTACCTCAATCTGCATGTTAAGGCAGTTATAAGGGAAAGATAATCTTGAATCCATTGGGAATCTTAGGTTTTCGTAAAATAATGGGGAAAGCAGTTTTTTCCTGTACTGTTAAAGTAAAATACTTTTTAATTAATGTAGTCATGGTAAAGGTTTAGAAATAAAAAGTAAAATGCTAATAATAGCTAAGTTCGTTTGATATGTTATACATTGCATTGGAAGTGTTTATAAAGTGTATAAAAATTAAGAGATAGAGTTAATTATTGTCAAACTTTCTTGTGCATTTAAACATGGCCCAAATACCCTGCATGGTGTCTCTCCATTTGAGTTATTGGCTAGGTCAGTCACTATGACCCTTAAAACAATAAAAGTACCTACCACATCTGGACATGATCCCGAAGTGGATGGAGCGTTTCGGACTCCTGCAGCAGCTGGCAATGGCTCAATATGGCCAAATTACAATGGAAATTCCTGCCAGAATGTCTCTGTTTCATAGTGTCAAAGGATGCAATGCACCAGTCCAGTAAACACACTGGAGCCTACCTTCCTCGCCTCTCTCTAGGATCAACAGCCAGCATGCTGGCTGAGTGAAGGACATACCATGTGGGGCAATAATTACCAGAGTGATGTGAATAATGCTTAAACAAATATAAGTGGCATTATGGCTTGCTCCCGTGGAGAGAACATGTATGGTATGCATACCTGGCACTTAGATCTATTAAATGCAGCTCAAAGAGGAACCTGTGCATTGATTAGTATTAAGTGCTGTACCTATATACCTGATTGATATAACAATATCTCTTCTATTCTAGATCATATGCAGAGGAACACTGAACATGTTAAAAGTCCTTCTAAATTTAATTCATTTTTTAAGTAGGTAATCAATGTGCCTAAATATAAAGGAGGGGCTTTTTTAAGTACTGCCTTTATTTTGCTTGCCATATACTTGCCTATATTGTCTCTGTGAGTTTATGTCTAGAGCATAGATCAAGACTTTGACATCAAATTTATTCTCTTATAATCTATTAAAATTAGTTCTTAGCACAGTTCATGAAGTGCATGAGAAATTTTAGAAGTATGTAATAATTAATAATCTAGGTCCACAAAGTCTGTCTTCAAGAAAAAATCATGTTTGCCATAAATAAAACTAATTTTACTTTTATGTCCCTTCCACTGGAGTGGTGGGAATTCTTAACTTCATACATTTTTAGAGTTTACTCTGCCTTCCAATTTCTCACTAATTGCCAAATTTCTAGGTCTCTTATGTAGTACCAATGTGTTGGTATGGTCCTCCAGTTATTTTCACATAAATTTCTGGAAAGCCAGTTTCCCTGATTTTCATAGGCCTTCATGTTTGGTGACTCCCACACTGATATTATTTTGACATTCGTAGGCATGGACTTCTATTCCCAAGGTTATCCAAGTATATTTTTCAGATGGATTCCATGAGCCAGTATTCTCTGGAGTCTTTACACTATACCAGGAATCCCTAAGACCAAGTTCTTATCTTCTACACCCTTAACCTTCTTTCTCCTCTCCTATGTGATTTTTCCTCCCATTTCTCCCCAAAAGTAAGTGAAACTTTACCATATGAAGTATACTTCATTTATGTTTTTGGCCATGAATTCACTTTTTAAAATCAGTCCTTTAAATCCTGAATTGTTTCTTGTACTTATGTTTAAAATCTCCAAAGTTTCTGTTGAGCATGTAAAACAAAAACAAAATTTTTTTTAAAGTTAAGCTATTTTTGGTTTCCACCCTCCCTTGAGGAGTTGGGCAAATGGTCTACTATCTGTCAAAGGGATATAAAGTAAAATGGAAAATATAGAAAAAATAATTAAGATTAAATTTGTAATAACATCCTTTCATAAATTTATATTCTATGTTCCCTAATTAGTACCTATATATATATACACACACACATACATAAAGTGTTTATTAGTTTTTTTCCTCAAATGCTACTTTATCAATAGCCCATAGATATATATTTGATAAATGATAAATTATTACCATAATTTTCTGGTTACAATGGATTCATGAATTTAATTTTCTCTTTGATCAAAGATCTGCTTTAAATAAACTGTTGTTTTATAACTATCATTTGTGAGTGTTCAGGTATTTGTTCTTGCTGTTATATTAAAATAATTTCATGTTAATATCCATTTTATTACTAGTGATAAAAATACATTTTATACTATTTCTTCTTCAGAGATTTTATTTTGTTTTCTTTTTGGATTAACATGAGTCATGTTTTAAAGAAAATTTCTATATGCATTAGAAAAGAGAGAACATTATCTGCTTACAGTATAAAGATTTTGAGATAAACATAAATGACCCACATTTTCAAAATTTTTTTTACATTATCTAGATGCTTGCTTCTTTTGGTCTGATAGGTTTATATAGTTTGCAGTATGTGTATTAAACATTCCCACTTCACAATTTAGTATTTTTATTAAGTTCTGCACATTTTTCTTTTTTGAGTAGTTCACATTCAAACTTTAATATTACAGAATAATTTATACACACCTTACGATGGTAGATGTCTTTCAATTTTTTTTTTTTTACTTTATTTTAATGATATAAACAATGTTCTACCAAGGCAGTTGGCTTTTATTTAGGTCTTTTCATTTGTGTTATAATCCACCATTCTGAGATCTAGTTGGAAGTTTGCTTGACAAGAGACTATAACAATAGAAGGCCTCAGACTGCAGGACGTTGTGGAGCTGGGAGTGGAGGAAGAAGGGGGAGGACTGTATAGCCAGAATACGGGCCCTAACGGGGCATGTTAATCCTCATGATATCCTTTAATCCTCATGATATCCTTCTTCATCTATGTTGGATCTACTACTTATAAGCCATGTTTCTACCCATCCTCAAATCCATTTCTGGATTGTAAGTTTGTGTCACTAACCCAATTGAATCTGTGATGTTTTGAAATCATTTAATGGTCATGTCAACATTGTATCTATAAAGCACACCCATGCTCACACATCTCCAACAACAAATAAGGTTTAATATAAACCGTATATCTTTATAAGTCTTCTGAAAAGTGTCTTCTTTACTAATCTTTAAAAATCACAATGGTGCACAGTAATTCTTCAGATCTCTCATCTCTTCCTACTTCTAACCTATGCTGCTTCTCTTTTTACTCTTCTTAGCTGTGTTTTCTTTCCCATTGCCTTCTTTTTTCCTATATTTCTTTTTCTTACAAAAGGCAGTGATATTCTCATTTCCTGTAAATTTCTTTCCTACTTCTTATTTTTCTCTATACCACTTATCTATCAAGGAAAGTGATTTTGGTATACAATGTATGGGGGAATATGGATGGGCATATTTTTTCTCCAAATATTTAGTTATTATGCAAATCATAATACCTCCCACTGTCAATGGTTTCAGACAATACATGCCACTAAGAAATAAATGTTTCATATTTCTTTCATATAATAAGCAAATTTAATTCAATGACTACTGGATTTTAATCTCTTCAGTTGGGTCAGTGCTAGAGCTATAATACTATGAACAAGTAATGTTACCCATGGCACTTATCTCCTTGGGTGCAGAAGATACCACACAAGTGAAATGATGTTAAATAATTACTGATTGATACAAGGGATATTAAAAGAATACCATATTTTATGACAGGACTAAAATATGGGCATGGGTGGCGGTCATGGCCCAGTGGTTAGGGTGTTCGTCTGCCAGATGGGAGGTCCGCGGTTCAAACCCGGGACCTCCTTGACCCATGTGGAGATGGCCCATGCACAGTGCTGATGTGCGCAAGGAGTGCCCTGCCATGCACGGGTGTTGCTGCATAGGGGAGCCCCATGTGCAAGGAATGCACCTAGCACGAAAGAAAGTGCAGCCTGCCCAGGAATGGTGCCACACACACAGAGAGCTGACACAACAAGATGAAGCAACAAAAAGAAACACAGATTCCCGTGCCGCTGACAACAACAGAAGCGGACAAAGACGACGCAGCAAATAGACACAAAGAACAGACAACCCGGGTGGGGGAGGGGAAGGGGAGAAAAATAAATAAATAAATAAATCTTAAAAACAAAACAAAACATGGGCATGAGGAGGCTATATAATAGAAATAAAAACTTGAAAATTTCTAGGAACTCACAATGAGGACCTTGCCATTATCAACTCTAAAATCAAATTTGTTTTAAACTTATCTGTTTGTATTAAGAATTGGTAGGCAATGATTAAGTTCACGTTTTGAAGAATATGTTACTTATCTTTTTAATTATGATATGATATTTCAGGAACAGCTATTAATGAATATAAAGATTATTTATTCTAAAGGAAATACTTAAAAGTGGGTGTAATCACCTTAACTATGCGTGAGATCTTCAAATATGTGATGGATCACCTTTACGTTTATTTAAAATAGAACTTTCAGAAAGTAATACACAAAATGGTGGTTCAATGTCAGCCTGAGAACAAGGTGGTTATTTTTAATCTGGTGGCTATAAAAGAAAAACAGACTTTTGTTTGTTGTTTTCTTATCATTTTTATCTGCATTAAATTTTATAAATGAAACAATATTTCTTCATTGAAATAAAATTTCCCATGTAACATTAATTCCTAATTACTCTCCAAAACAGACTGAATTTTAGAAAGTTAGTTTTAAGTGATTTTGCTTTTCAGCCTCATTTCATGTTTCAAATATCTGTAAACAATATTTTTAAGTGGACAAGAAAATTTTATTAGCTATTAATTTACCCATTCTAGATATGTAGATTTCTCTGTGACTTGATCATAGAATACTTACTGTTAGATATTTATTTAAACATATATTCTTAAAAATAAGATTTTTCTAATTTATGTATGAATGATAAGATTAAATAAACAAAAATGTATATAAATAACATACATTCTGTTTGGTAAATAAGTAGTAGATGCTGAAAACAATAAAATGACATTTGGGGAAAATAATGGGAATGTTTTCATAAACTTGATAAATAGTTATGTAATTGTTCATAGATAAATAAATAGAATCTGACCTTAAAAAAGTGATTGGGGGAAAAAAAGAGAAGTGTTTGGGGAATGTCAGGTCTGAGTTATTTTAAGAAATTGAGGGAGTGCTTTTTGGTTGATTGCAAGTCAATATGTTTAAAGTTGAATTAATATATCCAGAGTTCTAGAGCAAGTTTTAAATTGAATAAATCATGAAGGAAGAACATACTGGTCTAGGATAAGCAATACGAAATAGATTTAATTTTATATGTCAATGATAAAATAAGAATTTGAGGAAAGAGAAAACTATAGATAAATTGAAGTGAGTGAAAGCCTGCCAATAGAGGTCCTGGGAAGAAAACAAAAGAAAAAAAAATTATGGCACATGTAGAAGCCATGAAGCATGTTATACTTTGTTAAGAAAGCACTTTTTAAAACTAGTATTGATGAAGAATAGTCAAGAAAGCATAATAGAGAACCTCATTTGTAGAAAAGGAGGTGGATTACAAAAGATTGACAAAACTATTTCTATTCTAAGCAGCATAGACTGTGTAGAAAATGATTATTTTCAATTATACAAAGAGGTTTCTTTTAAATATACTTTCATCAACACTTCTGATGGACATAAAAGAAAGAGCTTTCTATATCAGTAGATAAAATATCCATTGTGTGATGTGTGCATATTTTCTTTGAAGATTTTTTCCCTGACATCATTTTTACATGATAGATTGAACAAGAGTTTACAGCTACTATTTTTTTGCACTGAGGTTATTCATATTTTAAAATCTCCATTCATATTAAAAATATTAAAATATTTAAAAATCTCTAAAATAATCCGATAATGATGCAACTGATGAATGCATGATTACGGAATTACGCCAAATACCATTGATTGTACACTTTGAATAGATTGTACGACTTATTAATGCATATCAATAAAAACTGACTAAAATAAAAAAAAATTTTAATTAAAAATTTTTCTTGAATCTTAAGTATATATTCTCTATGCTCTGATCACCTGCCGAGGCAAACCTCGAAGCCACATGTTGTAATGGTAGTGTCAAAAGACAGTGAAGCTTCTGTGACCTGGCTCCTGGGTGAGCAAAAAGAGCAGAATATCAATGGTAACCTTCTTTAAACATGTCTTTGGAATAAGAGGTACACTTTTGTAGCATTAGGCCACTGAGATTTTTAGGTTGCTTGCTACTGCAGCATTAGACAGCCTATTCTGACTTTCCCAGACCCTGGTAGCTGTGTTCACCAGATTCTCCTTCTTACCATCCGGGTTAGTCAAGGGTTGAACCAATAAATTTTAAAACATTGAATTTTGAGAGACTTGAGGAGAAAATGAAAGACAAGTTGAAATGTCTTCATTTCAGTGGATGTATTTGGGTAAAGCTGAGAATTATTTCTACTACGAAGAACCCATAGAACTGCTAATTTTGTCTTTTCCAGAGTTTTTCAGTTTCTTTTTCATTCGAGCAGCCCCCCCATACCTTTTCAATACATTATATATTGTCTTATGTCAGACTGAATCAGAGAACCCCAACTACTATGGAATATGATAAGCTACACACATGCATTCAAACATGGCTATGATTAATAGTCTGGTATCATTTATAAATAAGTTACTATATTTAATTAATGTAACAAATCTTGAACTGATATCCAAACCTAACAATAGCTTTAAAAAATACATTTCATTTTAAATAGAGTCTATTTGAGCGATGGGTTAAGATTAAAATAAGTTGGAATTTTTCTTTGCAGCACTCAGGGATGATTACTCTATTTATCCACATTCACTGAAGATTCTGGATCAGTCTCAACACTCTCTTTACCTACTATGAGATAATTACCACACTTGGACTGATTACACATGCAAATCCCTGGTCTCACGGTTACCTCAGGTCCCACTGTCATATATAGCTTCTGTACTTTGCATCAACCACTCTTTTTAAAAAAAATTTTTTTAAGATATTTATTTCTCTCCCCTCCCCCCTGCCCCAGTTGTCTGTTCTCTGTGTCTATTTGCTGCATCTTCTTTGTCTGCTCCTGTTGTCAGCAGCTCGAGAATCTGTGTTTCTTTTTGTTGCGTCATCTTGTGTCAGCTCTCCATGTGTGCGGCGCCATTCCTGGGCAGGCTGCACTTTCTTTCACGCTGGGCGGCTCTCCTTACAGGGGCACACTCCTTGCGTGTGGGGCTCCCCTATGCGGGGACACCCCTGCGTGACAGGGCACTCCTTGCACGCATCAGAACTGCGCATGGGCCAGCTCCACACGGGTCAAGGAGGCCCGGGGTTTGAACTGCGGACCTCCCATGTGGTAACTGGACGCCCTAACCACTGGTCAGGTCCGCTTTCCCAACCACTCTTTTAAATGGAACAAAGCTCTCAAAAACGGTGCCACCTCTGCTACCAGGATATGAAATGTCCAACTCTCTATCCTAACGTCCAGTGTTTACTTGCTCTCTTAATCACCTCACTCTCAGTCTTTCTTTTTTTTAAGAGGTGCTGGAGATTGAACAAGAGACTTCCTACAAGAAGAGTAGACATTCAACCACTGAGCTACACCTGCTCCGCTCCCTGCTCTTTTAATATCATTGTCCTCTCTCCTTCCATTTCTCACACTGGATAAACTCAGGTAGAACAGTGTGTTTAATCTTTCCGCATTCCATATTTAGAACTGAATTTGTTATGGCACTTATCTGAGATTGTTCTTCCCTAAATGAATTTGTTTTGTGTATATATATATACACATACATATATACTCACACTTAGTAAATGCATAGTAAAATCCTTGATAAAATAATGTGATCGTTAATATTACT
Source organism: Dasypus novemcinctus (assembly GCF_030445035.2). Lineage (NCBI taxonomy): Eukaryota > Metazoa > Chordata > Mammalia > Cingulata > Dasypodidae > Dasypus > Dasypus novemcinctus. The sequence goes on along the minus strand of NC_080687.1, from coordinate 84,188,575 downwards.
ATTACCCTAATCTGCACCAGGACCTGAGCAACTGATGCCAAATGAGGAAATAACATATGTTCATGTGAAGTGGGAGTGGTGTCCCTTTAATTTATGGCCAAAAATCTCAAATAGGTACTTACTATGTCCCATCAATCCTACTGCACTTCTCTGGAAGGTGTGTTCTCTCACTCTACAATATCTATTTTTACACCATCTCTTTCCTCCTCAGACTGCCATTATTTTCTCATTTCTCATTCTTAAGCGAATGATATTGCCTTATATTTCACTAATACATAGTTATCATAATGTGACCTACATAGATATTGTTAACAATTAAAATCCTAATCTTAGGGTAATAACCTGATCTTCCCAGCACCAAATGCACCAACCCACCTGCATCGAATGCACAACCACTGCCTTCCTTTCTGTGTCCCTTAACTCATATCAATAACCCTCATTCATGAGCTTTGGGATTATCTGTTTTCTCTACTCAAGGACATTTTTCCCACTCTAAAAATCATTGTCATCAACAAATATCAATATTACACATTCTTCCAATCATGTAGATACACAATAAAATTTAAATTACTTTTTTGGATTTTTTGAATTTTCTATTCTACAGTCAAGGTCTTGGAAATTTTCTAGTATAAGGATATTGAGTCTGGAATGGAGGCTTCATGTTTCTTGGGGGAATGAACATATGACTATGTTTTCATTCTAATTCAAGGTCAAACTTTCAAATTCCATCTAGTATGTTTTCAGATTAATCTTAAAAACTGTCACAGCATTATATTGCACCTAAACATGCTGAAAAATATCATATCAATACTGAGGAATGCTTCAGATGGGTCAACCTCTGTTTTTCTTTCCAGCCTCCTAATACTGGCCCTGTTTTCCTGTATTTTATGTCCAGGCTTTCCTAGATCCATTTACTAAATAAGATACTAAGATTCTTTGCTATGTTTTATATTTCAATAACTGAGAGACCGGATGTTAATATAGCAAACTAATATACTGAACTGACAAACAGAAAATAATTATGGGTATTTAGAATACATACATTAATACAATGAATAATGTCCTTCTATTAGCAGATATTTACATTTCATTGTAAAATTAATTAAAGACAATTCTTCTGAAGTTATTTTTCCAGCTCTTAGGAAAAAGAAAATTTGCATATTCTTATCAAGGTTTCCCATTCATTATAGTAAGCAGAAGATGCAAACTAAAATATAAAAGAATAAAGTGAGTTGCGGAGGAGGTCTATTTTAGCTGTTGAGTATATGTCTTCTCTAGAGTAGACAAATACTGGTTGACCGGAACAGATAATTGCCATGAGAGAAAGTATGCCCAGGATTTACTACTTAATATATGCAGTTGAAATTTAAATATATTGATTTAAATATTGTTAAATCATTTATTTTAAATCAATATTTTCAGAGTCCAATATAATTCATAACCAGATTGTATATGGCCCCATATATTACTAGTTTATAGGGCTCTGCCAATACAACGAGCACATTAAACAACTTAACCATTATTTGTAGGAGTTTTATATAAGAGAAAATGCTAAGTCTGGAGTAAACAAATACAATACATCATCCTTACTTGAAGGACCTTATTAGTAATAGAGATAGTTACATGTTTGCAGTTGTCATGAAATGTGAGTTTATCCCTTAAGTAATAGTTATATGGAGACTATCATGTGCTTAACATGGGTATACAGCAGTGAGCAAAGCAGACAAAATACCTGCAATTACATATTCAAGGAAGAAAATTACTAAATAAATACTAACACAATGAATGTTGATAGAAATTGTTAGATCGGGGAGGCTGGTGGCTGCAGCATCAATATGTTGCTCATGGATGATTTCATTGAAGACAAACTGAACAAATACCTGAAGGGAAAAGAAGAATTGAGCCAAGCACTTGATATCCAGAAATATGTCTTCTGAGTTTCTGCTGCCACACCAGCATGAAAACAAACCTGATCTCTGAAAAAGTTGACATCCATACTGTTATCATTACATTTAATATATGTTCCTCAAATAAAATAGACTATAATATCAAAATGAAATGGATATGTCTATGATTATACTGCTTCTGTGAAATGGAATATCCTAAAATATGTGCATTCAGTAATTTCAAGAGGATAATATTTCATTAGGAATGTGAGCTACTAACATTAGAAGTATTGCATGAAATTATATCACGTTCTACTTATTAAATGCCTAATTGCAATTATTCATGTTTTCCTTTTATATATGCTTATTGGTCTGAGTCATGAGTTTAATAGGGTTTGATAGGAACACTTAATTGTGGTAAATGAAAGGTGGCTCTACCATGTGTGCTGAAAAGATCCTGAACCAAAGCAGGCAGCAGCTGCTTTCTTACACCTGGGTGAGGCTTTTTCTGCACAATTAGGTTTATGCCTCTAAAACTCTTTGTTTTTGTTTCAGTAAAGTAGTAGTAGGAAATTTGGGCTCAAGGTTATGAATAAGAGTTGGGTTAGTAAAATATTGCAAAATCAGAAATGTCTCTGACCAGGGAAATTAAGACATTTTTTGGTCTGTGTAAAAGAAACAGGGATAGGATAACTAGTCATTGTTGGAGGTGAGGGGGAGCTAGACAGCTTTGAATAAAGATTAATAATGAAGGAAATCAGATACTTTTTCTAAAAATAAACTTTGTAGAGAAATATCAAGCCAGAGAGCCACTTTATAGACGTATTCTCATTGATAAAGGCAAAAACCGATGAAGGGGAACAGATTACCCATTCAAATAATCTATGAACTCCAGAAGTAACAAATGAAAGATGTTAAGTAAAGAAATAAATAAAACTGAAGCCAAAAAAGGTAAAAAATAAAAACGGAGTCAGAAAAAACTGATACTACGTGTAGGGAAGTACATATTTGGTATTATCAAAGCGTACTTTGAGAAAATCACCCCCAATATTCAACATATAATAGCAAGAAATCTAAATTGACTTGAGGTAATATATGAAGGACCTACAGTCTAAGAGTCAGGAACTAATTTAATTTTTCTTAAATTATACATAAGCTACAAGGCAACTGTTGGAAATTCTTAATAGGCAAAAGAATGGGGACACTATTATCAATAAAGGTTCATAGAATCCAATCAAATAAAATAAATAGATATAAATGTAGGAGAAAAGAGGTAATTTGAAGGACTGCTAATCCTAGATGTAACTTTTGAAAAGTAAAGTTAAAACAAGAAAAAAAAAAGAAACTTTTATAGTTATGAAAAACTGTTAATATTCTGAATAGTTAATATGAAACTAAAAAAATGAAAAATGTATGAAGTTTATGAATGGGCAATTCATAAATAAAAAATAGAAAAATATATATTGAAACTATCACATAAAATTACCAATAATTACAAACAAATTAAGTTATATTTACCACCTATATCAAATACTAAAATATTTGGAACTTACAATTGTAAAATTTTTTAAACAGGCACTTTAGTAGTGGTGGGGGTAAATATTGGTTTTAAATCAAAACCATTTAAGATACATAACGGATTTCAAAACGGAAGAATCCTTTCAACAATAAATTTTATCTCTAGGTAATGAAATTATAGTTCTTATAAATAGAAAAAAATAGTCTGAGATAGAAGGGTCTTAAGATAAAATAAACTTTTTGATCATTATACAATGTAAATAAGTCTTTAGATCATACTCTGATATTGTATTAAGCCCTCTGATATGAACTATAGTTTCATAAAACCTAATATATTTAAATGTGTATACAGCTTTCATGTCTTATTAATAATAGAAAAACAAATGTTAAAAGTTGACTTTCAATTTGGTGACCGAACGTTTTTGTATGAGTATATTTCATTTATATTATGTCTTTGTCAACATTCTTTTTACAATGAGAATATACTATTTTATTTTGTAGCAAAATGAAACTATAGTAATTTTACAAGGAAGAATATTGCTCTTTGATTTATTGTTTCATAATTTTATAAACCAACAAAATCCTTCCTTAAACTTTGTCAACATAAAATTAATGTTTGTATCATTAATTATCTAGTTTTCTTTACAGGAAAATTTTTTATAGAAGTGTTTATACATTTAAGAGAAAAGAAAAAACATGATTCAAATATTAAGCACAGCATCTATTTTAGCTGGACATGTTTGTTGTTTCTTTAATATTACATTTGTTACAATTAGCATTATCTAACAAAATCTAGAAAAACTACATGTGCAAATGCACACACATACACAAAGTAGTAAGGTTATAATTCATATTTTTAATTAGTGTGATTTGCTTTTGTGAATTTCTTTTCCATGACTTCCATGTTTTAAAGAATTTTGTTAAAGTCTTCTACTAATTATTTAATATTATATTTCATGTATGGTATAAAAGAGCAGTAAGATTTTTACCTATCATCTTACAACTTAGTGCTGATTTTCAGTATTTCCTCTTTTGAGTCTGTTTTAACAATTAGAATCATAAAAAGGTTTTGCTATAAAAACAAAGTGGGATCAGTTAGTAAAACATTAACTGTCATTTTCAGAATGTCTTTTTTCAGAAAAATATATCAATTTTTAAAAAATTTAAATAAAACAAAAGTTTAGGATTTGTAAGTCATATGGACAGAGGAATTCCTAAATATTAAAGAATGTCAAAGATAGTCTAAAAGAATAGAAACCAGCAGACATATGATTTCACGTACCTAGAAGAGATTGCCATCAGGACTCAAAGCTAGAAGCAAAACTCATTCATTTGAATGTCTATGTTCTCTAATAACAAGCAGCAAAGCATACATGAAAACTATCAAGTAGTTCAGGCCTGGGGAATAGGATTGTCATTTTGATTTGACTCTGATCTACATTGTTGCTGGTCTAACATTAACTATGGAAACCCTAAGACAAGTCAAATATATAAGATTGCTATAAGAAGAGCCAAATTATATGACCCATATTTTTCCTACGTAGTGAAACTCAGCATGGACACCCATTTAAAAGAAATCTTCACTTTCCATGTAACAAGGAATGGGGAAGGACACCCAAAGAGCTAAAACCTGATTTCCATTCTTAAAACCACATTAATAGAAACATATTATTTTTCAGCCCTGATTTTTGTATTTATTTCAGATGACTCCATAAAATTTAACTAGAAATCCCATTAAAATCTAAGAGCTTCAATTTTCTATGAGTGACATGGATGCAATGTAGGAAATTTCTGAAATAATTAGCCATGTCACTTCCAAACCTCACAGTGTAAACCACTCACAATGTAATAACCTACCTCACAGTGTAAACTCCTCCAGTACAATTTTGTCCTATATTATCACCCCCATCCCCACTGATTTTTTTCCTTCTTACTTGCTCTTAACAGTCTTTCAATATCCCTTACCACAACTGTGAAAAGAGTATATATGCTCCTAGAAATTTGCTTCAAAACACATTATTAGGATTTTTAAAATAAATCTCTTCAAAATCTATAAAAACGTGGTCAGCTAATTGTTGTTGATAGCTAACTTTAAAATACTTCATCATTAAATATAACATTAAATATTAAATTTATTTTGTATTAAATTAAGTACATAGTAAAATATCTAAAAATCTAACATTTTATAAACAAATAAATAGTAATTTCACTGATCCATAATTGCATGCTCTAAAAGTCTTAAAAGCATTAAATAGTGTGAATTGTTTTGTGGTAGCTGAAAGCCTAAAATTAAGCAACGTGAAATAAATGTTGATTGCTATAATGTAAACTCAGCAGGATGACGATTTTGAAAATTGGCAAAATTTGAATAAAATGAACTCATTCCCTGAAACAGAAAGAACTCAGAAATGTTATATTTAAAGACATTATGACTTGGAAACTGATCCAAATTTTAATCTTATTAAAAGAGTATAGGGAAAACGGACTTGGCCCAGTGGTTAGGGCATCCGTCTACCATATGGGAGGTCTGCAGTTCAAACCCTGGGCCTCCTTGACCCGTGTGGAGCTGGCCATGCTCAGTGCTGATGCGCGCAAGGAGTGCCCAGCGCCAGGCAGGGGTGTCCCCCGCGTGGGGGAGCCCCACGTGCAAGGAGTGCGCCCTGTAAGGAGAGCCACCCAGTGTGAAAGAAAGAGCAGCCTGCCCAGGAATGGCGCCGCCCACACTTCCCATGCCGCTGACGACAACAGAAGTGGACAAAGAAACAAGACGCAGCAAATGACACAGAGAACAGACAACCGGGGGAGAGGGGGGGAATTAAATAAATAAATAAATCTTAAAAAAAAAAAGTATAAGCCACTCTAACTGAACACTAATTGTTGTTGTATAAAAGCCCAGGTCCTGTGCCTCTCCTCATTCCTTCCCACTCTCTCTTTCTAAACAACCTCACCTATAACAGTGATTTTAAAATACCACCTATATAGCAACATTTGACAAACTTGTGTTCCTCACTTAGACTTCTCTAAGGTTTAATGGTGTGTCTATTGCTTGCCTATTTATCTCATCTACATGAGTATCTAATTATCCTAGCACACAAACTTAATTTCCTCACCCTGTCCTGCAAGTTTCTTAAGCAAGAACCAAAGATTCATTTTCGTTTACACCAAAACTTGATCGATAATCAAATTCTATTCATTCTTCCCACAAAGAAAGCATTTTTTTCTTCAAACTTCACTGTCATTTCCTTAAATGAAGACACCGCCAAAGTTTCTATACTCTATTGTTTCATAATTATTAGATAATAAAAAATATAATTCTAAGATATTAATTTTTAAATGAAGCTTTGTGCCTAAACAATGTATATGGGGGACTTATCTTATTACCTACATAAAAGAACAGTTTAAACCCACTAGATAATTACTCTAGCATAAACATTTTCGTGTATATGAGGTAAGAGAGAGACAAAATACAAATGTGAATATTATTTGTATTGATTTGTATTTCACCCATCCTTTAATTTACAGTACTATTTTTGTTTAAGGGCTAATCAAGGGGGGTGGGAGGAAGAGAAAAAGAGAGATGTTCTGCAACCATTTAAACCCAAATTCATCTAACACATACGAGTGTCTTCAAAGGAAATTAATGTGCACAAAAAAAGTGTACCGAGAAAAGATGAAGGCATAATAACACAAAAGTGTGTTGATAAAATAGACATGCAGGCATTACATGGATGCTCAATGCTACCTAACTGGAAATGAAAAGGAGAATATCAATTCTTCTCCTTTCCACTATAATTCTCTGACTTTAAAAAACTGAGGAAGTGGGCTTTAGTGAATAAACTAGAGAAATCAGTGGAGAGAAAGATAGGTTAGTTCTTTTATTTTCTTTGCTCTTTCTCTCTTATTTTGGCCAGAGCTTTGGTTTCACTCCTTAAGAACCATTGATTCAGTAAAACTAAAGGGGTCCATTTATATCAGCCCACCAAGTAGGTGGGGGCTCATCCCTGAGTCATGCCCTGATGACACTGTCAAATGAAAACCCAAATCTTAACAGGTCATTTAATCAAAGACGTCTCAGATGAATCTAATACAATTAAAGGGGCTCACACCAGAGGAACAGATCAGTTTACAAATATAAGCTTTCTCTTTTCGGGGATTAGCAAAAATAATCTCAAACTGCCCCAGGTGCTTTCTCCTGAGTTGCCAGAATGTTCAAACTTAGCTTCTATGAACTATGGAAAAGTGTTTTCCTCCCTTTCTCCGTGCTATACATTTTCATCCTGGCTCTGAAACATTTACGCCTCTATTTAGAATTGGAGAATATCTCCTCAACACTTCCATCTTTTCTTTTCCTATCATAATAACAGTAATAATACCCAGTCAGAATGAGACAGTTTCTCAATTATATTCTTTCCTTATGTTTCTAGAACTTATCAGCGAAAAAACACTTCTTTCATCTTTTTTCTACATGCACAAGAGACATTCTGATGCTTATAGGTGGCAGTCATCAGATGACTAGGGTGTGCTGTTAGGATGCCTCTGTGTGTGTGTGTGTGTGTGTGTGTGTGTGTGTGCTTGTACGGGGGTGGAGAGGTGGAAAGTACATGCTGAGCACTAACAAGGCTAAAGTAAAAATAACCAAAATAAGTTACACTGAGAGATGCATTGAACTATTTTTCTGTTCCTTTTTCTGTTCCAGTTTAGTCCACAAAACTTATATTGATATATGATGTATACTTTTTGGAGGGTATCTTATAATGTCACTGTCAGTTTTCCATAATAAAACGTTATTATTGTGCCTCTATTTGGCAGCCTGCTCACTGCCGCATTATAACCTTTAATTTCCTGTAGTGCTGGAAAGCATCTAAGCAAGCATATGATAACTGTGTGAAAACAGGTTATGAGTGAATAGACTAAAAATAAAGGTTTTATTTAACAACTGCTAAGATTACTTTATGCTTCTTCTCTGTCCATCGACAATCGTCTAGATAGCTGAAATTGTCAAATGTGTGTCTGTGTTCAAAGTGAAGTGTTGTAATACAGTTTAAATTATTTGTTAGGTGGCATACTTTTTGAATACTGAGATACAGGTACAAACTGCAATAATTTAATGTTATTTTTCAAAATATATGAATAATTACTGTTAACTCAAGGAAATACTGTCCATATTCAGTTAAAATTTATACTTAATATCTGTTAAATGATTTTATTTTAATCCTTCTGCAGTTAAATGATTTAATCAATCCTAAATTGATTAATCTGTCAACTAAGTATGCATCTCTTCAGGTAGATGGAACCCTATGTTTATATCATCAAACCAAAAAAAATGCACATTCTACTGTCATATCCCACAAAATACTTGAAATTTTACCATTACTCTTAGGCTCTTCTGGGGAAATAGTTTTCAGATCCTGACTCTGTCTCTCATCTCTGTGTCTCTGTGTCTCTATCTCTGGAATTGCCCTTTATTTCCTCTCATTCACCATTTCCAAAAAACTCTTTTTAGTATCCTTACTGCTTTTGGTAAAAACCATTCTTTTTACAGGGTTCTAAAGTAGACTTTCATACACAAAAGCAAGCTCTTCTACACACCTTCCCTTGCGGAGGAACAGAGGACTGAACAACTGCTTAAATGGATGTGAAGATTTCAAAGATTAATAATTTTCTAAATACAATTTCAAAATATTATTCTTCCACAATCGGAAATTGAACAATGGTTTTCTAATATTCATTTTACTTTCAGCTTTCATAATGTGTCAAAACATTGTTTCTAATAAATATTTTTAAAAATCACTGAGTAGTTTTGGACAATACTAAAGCATGACGTTAGAATGGATTTCATTTTAGAGCTGGTATTCAGAAACTCCAATGCCTAAACTTTAACTGAACAAAACATTCTTGATTTTGAAAGCAATAATTGTCAGTAAAAACACGCAGTATCTATATACCTTTTTAATCTATATCTATGTACCATCTATCTTTTCTATAAATTTATAATCTTAAACATAGATATGCCTTTTGCTGAATAAAAACTTCACAAAAATCAAAGAAAATATATTTGAGCAATTAGTTTCAAATTCAATAGATTTTCTAACTAATAATTAACTTCCCAAAATTAATAACTTTAGGGTTCTAGGTAATCCATTTCAAGAAAGCAAGGTAAAAGGGTTAGATATAAATTTTTGTTTGATATTATGGTGGTTGGGGAGAAAAACCAATCATTAATAAAATAAATATTACTTAAGAGTCACTTTAAAAAACATCACAAATATATTTTCCTTTGACAAGAAATATTTTTTGAATAGTTAAGACAGGCGTGTATTTTTTGGAAACTTTAATATTTTCCCTCCCTGAGGTTTCTATTTAATATAAAAACAGAATAATATTTTTATATGCTATCTTCTCCTAGCTCTAAAATAGTGTAGGGAAATTATAGTGGCCATGATATTGTCACCTATGAAATTTCAATGACTCCGGGAAAAAAGCACAACCTTTAAGTCAAGTCTCATTTCCACATATGATTTCTATTGTACTACCTCCTTTATATGCATACAGATTTTCTCTAAGTACATATTAAGAAAATAGGTAGATATTTAGAATATTTTTACAACGTATTAAAAGCAATGGAGTGCTACTAAAAGGAGAATAGCTGTAATATTCTAAATATTGTAGCAAGTTAATTGAGAAGTCTCTAATCAGAGAAGTATGCGTGAAACATTTTATTTTATTTTACTCATTGCATTTATTCATATTCTGTTAAATCTCCCTGTTTTAATTTCTAAACTATTCCTTGAGCAGATTCCAAAATTCTCTGGTGACTTTAAGGTTTTTAAAGATAAATTCAGTAAAGTCTAATTTTTTTCTTCTTCTTCTCCAATTCCAGGCAGCAATTCAGGTTTTATCTGAAAAAAATAAATGATAGGACTACTCACCCATTCCTTTCAAAGAACATAGAATACTGGCTGCTTCCTTATCCTTTCTTCCCTAATTCTTTTCTCTGGTGGTAAGAGATTCACAGGAGAGGGTCAGCAAATCTTTTACTTCAGCAGAGGTCTGACAGACCATCAGTCTCTTCTATTTTTAGGGAACACACACTCTTATGCACACACAAACACTTGGCTAATGGCAGAGAAAACCATACTGCTCCTCGAAGTTTGGAAACTGCCTCCCTCACAATTTGACCATACTGATGGTGCACTGGTATCTCGCGCGCTTTCTTTCTTTGACATTTTCCCTCCATCTTCCTCTCCTTCCTGACATTTTTATATTTTGCGTATTTAGGAGAGTACATCATGGCCACCTTTGTCCAAAGCAAATCTCCTGATTCCAGTTAATGCTGATTCTTGCTTCTTAATGTGGGTTAGTTTTGCCACATTTTTGTCCTCAATTCTATGTCAGTGGGGAAAAGCTCACTCAACACTGTTTCCTTATTTTATATGTATTCTGGCTTTGACTTTGTTCTAATCTAACTTGAATTTGTATTATAACTTTCAGTGTTTCTCATATCCCAATTAGCAGTAATATACTGAGCCTTTATTTTACTTTTTGGAAAGTTTGTATTTCATGTGACCATAAATAAATAATTTATTGCCTATGAATGTATTATTGCCATTGTCACTGAGTTCTAGATGATCAGGTTGAATTTATAATGCATAATTTAATATCCTGGAATTTTTCCTTCCTCTTCCTTGTAATTATTATCACAATACATAAATTGTTTAGCCTTCTACTCTCAAACTATATTTAACATCCACGTAGATTATTTTAGAAATTTTGGTATAATAATTTCTCTCTACTATGCAAGGAGATATCTTTAATTTTGAATTAAAAAAGTATAAATTATATGACAACTAGTTTCCGGAAATAATAAGTATAATTTATTTCTGTGTTGGATGCAATTTTCTCTTGTTGCAATTAATATTCATTTACAGGTTATTTTTCAGGCCACAAATTGGGGCCCTAAAATATGTTTTCCATAGGAACTGGTTTAGAAATAGAGGACCACATAGTTCCCAGTTTTGTTTTGTTTTTTCTTTTGGACCAATAATGTCCAATATGCTTTTCTCATTCAGTGATTTTACATTTTAATAAGTCACTACTTATATTTTTCCAAATAAAACCTTTGAGTTTCAAGTCTTTTAGACAATAATTCCATAATGATCACATTGCATTGTAGAATTTTCATATATATCACATTTAAAAAATACTATATTTATAACTTTAAATAAACGTCCATCACTATAGAAAGGGGAACTAAAATTACAGATGAATAAGATAATAAATAAAATGAAGTAATTTGGAAATAGAGGATAAATAAAGTATTTAGTCACCAATCCTTTGGGAATCATTATACTTATCTTTGCTTTAATAATATCTCCTATATTTATAATAATACTAATCGTCATAAAAGGACTTCCTTGGCTCGCAGCACTTCATATAATTAATTTAGTCGTCATAATAACCCAGTGAAATAGATATTATCACCTCCCTTTTACATCTGAGGAAACTCAGGCATAAGACTGTCCAAGATCACATACGAAAAAAGAGAGCTGAGATGACACTCCAAGATCTGTATCCTTAGTCATTGCCCCATACTTTTCCAGTCATGAGGTGCTTTATTCTTTATGTGCTTCTATTAATTTTATCATTATTTTTGACATGTGAAAAATGCATTCTTGAGTTTGCAGCTACAAAATTATTTCAGCCACAGTTCCTCAACAAGTAAAATCTATTGATGTTTAAGACTGATAGAACAAACTGATGAAACTGAATGGATATTCAAACAAATACATGCAATTAGGAGGAACTTTAAATGTCTATTACTATTTTGGGGCTACCTGATATTTATTATTACTAGGGAAAAAGTGTGTTCTAATTTATTGTAACAAAAGGCATCAAACTGGTGCTAAATAGCAGTAAGTTCTTCGAATCATCCATTGTTTGCAATTCAGTGCATAGTTTCTTTTGAGAATCCATTGTAACCCTATATCTTTTTATTTATTTATTTATTTATTTAATTTATTTATTTTTACTATAGTGAGACTAGAGGAGCAAATGACAAAGCCAATCATGGCACAGGAAATTTATAACCTGTATTTGTTAGTTTACTTCTTTATTTTCTGGAAAAAAAAACTGATATTTTAAAGTTTTTGTAGCTTATAATGCACTCAGTCAATTTTATCTTAAACTGTGCTAAATCCCAACACTAGACAGCCTTCTCCTACCAAACAGGTGGTGGAATTTGCATGTGATATTCTTCAAAGTTCTTCAGTAATTATTTTAACTTTTTCTTCCAGTACTCATATTAAATCAATGTCTTTAGACATATATTCCATAGCAATTCTAACTAAGAAAGAAAATAATTTTTAAAATATTTTTTAAATTTCAGACTTCTCATTCCCCAGCTTTAACTATCAAGGAAATCATACATTTGTTTGGTAAATATGGACAAAGAAATAGACCAATTTCAGCAGAATGTCAGGGTGAGTGTCCCAGGCATGTTTGACCAATAAATAAAAATAAAATCTGAGTACAAAATTGCTACATTTCAAATCTCATTCATGATACACAGGCAAGAAGCCAGTTAAGCGTGCACTGTGTGTGAGGCTTTCTTAAATTTTGAACTTTGGCTTCATGGTATACTTTCTAAAATACTTAAAATGGAAACTAGGGCTGATATGTGTTTGAAGTGTCATTTAAGAAAGGATTTTTTTTTTTTTTAAGATTTTATTTATTTATCTCCCCCCCCCCCCGTAAGTGGTCTGTTTTCTGTGTCTATTTGCTGCGTGTTCTTTTGTCCGGTTCTGTTGTCAGTGGCCCCCCCCCCCCCCGCCCCCCGCCCCCCGCAAGTGGTCTGTTTTCTGTGTCTATTTGCTGCGTGTTCTTTTGTCCGGTTCTGTTGTCAGTGGCACGGGAATCTGTGTCTCCTTTTGCTGTCATCTTGTTGAGTGAGCTCTCCTTTCGCGCTGGACAGCTCTCCCCACGGGCGTCACTCCCTGCATGTGGGGCTCCCCTACACGGGGGACACCCTTGCGCGGCAGGGCACTCCTTGCGCACATCAGCACTGCGCATGGGCCAGCTCCACACGGGTCAGGGAGGCCCGGGGTTTGAACCGCGGACCCCCCATGTGGTAGATGGACGCCCTAACCACTGGGCCAAGTGTGCTTCCCAAGGAAGGATTTTTGAAAAGCACTGATAGTGCTAAATGTGGTTAACAGGGAGTATGTGGTCAGAATAACCAGACACTGGCGAACTTTTAGTTCATGCTTAAGATTTTTAAATTCTGTCCTTGAGTCTCACAGTAACATCTCATTTCTTTTCATACTCCTACGTTTCGCTCTTTGAGCTCTTTTCTGTAAACACCAATCACTTGAAAGTGAATGTTCAGATGATTAGTCATTTCAAGAGTCATATGTCCTTACACTACTAAATTATGCTAATATAAGAGATTCTAAGGGTTGTGTTTTTTATCTTTTGCTCCTTTCCATTGAAGGCAAATGTCAAAATTAAATACTGAAATAATATTGTATGTATATTTTATGCATATTGAAAACATTGGAAACCATGATTTAGTTGGATTTTTTTCGTATACTACAAGATTGCTTCTAAAAAAATCATATAAGACTCACTCACTTTCATGACAGATTTATTAAAGATGTATGCTATATTAAATCCTTGGAATTTATATTGTACGTTAAAGGTAAATTAAAACCATAAATTAAATATGTGCACAGATGAGCCCGGTCTTAGCAAACAGTAATCAGGTGCTATTTAATTTTCCTGTTCTAGATAGATTCATCAGGACCCACAGAGTCTCCTTAGTAATTTTCAGTATCCCCATATGTCTGACATTTGCTTCATAAGTTTGCCTATAATCAGAAGGCAAGACACACTTTTTCATTTTTAAAAGAAAGGACGATGTTACCATCCCCATATTTTAATCTTGAAAACATTAAAATATTCTTTATCGTCATCCTTTACTTAATGAAAATATTTTGCTGTCCTTCATAATGACTTATTTTGGAAGTCAAATAACTTAAAGGAAACATTTACATAGTTCAGAAAATGTGGTTTACTCCCTAAATACTTAACCAGAGAGTAGATTTCTGGTGTGAAAGTGTGCAGGTAATTTTTAAATATATAGATTTTTGTTCAGACGAGTGAGGTATCTAGATAGATGATCATATTTTAGGTAAATATTTTTGAGGAACTTATGGTTTTAAAATTTTTAAAAACATTGCCTTTCCAAAGAATATAATACATAGTTACGCACAGTATTTGATATAGGTGTGTTTTAATGTTTGATATATTTTCCAAATGAATTTTACATTTCTTAACTTAAAAGTCTTATCTTCAGATTTATGTAATTGGTAACAACTAATTCTCTAATCTTTATATTATTTCAGATTAATCATTAGCATTTTAGTGAGAAAGAATGAGTTTTGATAATTATTATTTGTTTGTTAATTCTGTTCTGAGTTACAGTTTGAATTAATGATCTATAATTTTTCTCAGATAGGAGTTAATTTAGTTTGGGGCTAACTGGCAAAGAACTGTGAATTTACGTAATAGTTTGCAAGTAGCACAATGTCACCTTGTAATAGGATTGAAGAAGTACTGAGAATTTACCAGCTTTAAGTGTGAAGCCTAAATTTTCATTTTAGAGAATGTTCTGAATTCCAATTTTGATCATAAATGGGCTTGTATCAAACATGCTGTAAAGTTAGAATAACCATAATTAAATATATTTGGGAATGTATAGCACACATACAAAAACATGAAGACTAATATATTTTACTTCTTGATATATTAAATGTTAAATGTTGATAAGTGCAGTGCAAACTCTTTACCCACCTTTTAAATATTGCATGCAAAATTTAACACGTTAATGCTACAAGTTAGGTCTCAAGATGCAATGCATATAATCCAATACCTAACCTGAAAGCAAAATTTTATTAGCGATCTTTTCTGATTATGCGCAAGTGGAAAATGATCAAAGCTTTTTTTGTACTTTATTTTCATTCCAATTGATAAGGGATAATATAGTTTAAGTATTTGGAACAATATTATTTTAAAGCTGTAAAAAACTTATAAGCACTCACACCCAGCCTGTATCTTCACAGATGAAGAAATGGGGGAAAAGTTATTTTTTTTTTTTTGCTTGTGCTAAGCTTGCTAGCTAATGACAGTTTTGAGAGAATATTCCAAGATACTTCATTTCCATGCCAGTGCATTTTTCTCTACAAGATACAGTCCTTCCTCTTTAACTAACACTAATATATCATTAAGGGACGTTTCACATAGATATTATTATTCCTTTATTAATGGTACTCTCTATACGTTAGAGCCATCATGGTTTTTGGATAGCCTGGGAAAATAATTATCAGATTTCCTGTCATTGTCTGAGAAGACAGTTGGCCTACATTCCATCTGATGTGAGGCTTTGTACCTTCTACCAAAATCTAACCAACAAGAGAAAATGAAATTCTTCTTTTTCCCATAAATTCAGAGTTAATTGAATCAAAAAGGCCTAGGACAAGAAGGAAAGCCAAATGTTTAGGAGTTGATGTCTGGTAAGGATTTAAGCATTCTTGGTTAAGAATGATGTTTAAGTATGGAAATGAGGAATACAGATTGCCTTGGGGAAGAAAACAATGAGAGAGAGGGTGAAGGGGTTCTGTCACCAAGGACTTTCTTCCTTTATTCTTCCCTCACTTCTTCCCTCCTGCTGACTTTCTTTCTCTTCCTTCTTTTCTCTCTTCCTTGCTGTAAAATAATAATATGAAGCAAATAGAGGTGGCAAACACTTGGACAACTGTTTAATTATTTATGTGTATATATAGAAAGCATGAATAGAGCGTGATTGCAATAAACAATTTAAATTTTAAAAGAAGTACAAAGTGCCCACATCAGTGACTACTGAAACTGATGGATTAACAAAACTGTATTTATATAATTTCAGGAGAGAAACTCTGATGACATAACCTTAAATGTGTATTTTAGCTTAAGTGTACATTCCAAACCCTAAAGCTACCATGTGAAATATCAAAGTATTCCTCTTATAATTATTTAAATAGATAGTAAACTCACTCAATGTTGGACGAAGGGGGATCCACTTGGCAGAGACTCACAGTCCCTTAAACAGACTAATTTTTTCTCTAAACTTAGAAAGATGAAAACTTTTATTTTTTGCAAATATCTGGGTTCTTCAAATTAGAAATACTCTCCAAGTGAACATATTAAGTCTAAAGAAGTTTAGCAGAGATGTTAAAGTTTACAAACCCTACAAGTACATTCATTTCAACCCAGTGCTCATTTGGCACTGGGTCCCATGTTATTATGTGGGAATTGGGGTAGTGGGGAAGTCTTCTGGAGACCTTCATATTATCAAATTTTAAAAATAATTTTATTCAGGTCCTTAAAATTGATAACTATATCATTGGATAAATATTTTTACTCTGATTTGTCAATCCTTTTACTCATTCCATACAAAGTTGGAACTATCTGAATACCAAGTATATTAGTCAACCAAAGGGGTGTTGATGCAAAATACCAGAAATTGGTTGGTTTTCATAAAGGGTATTTATTTGGGGTAGGAGCTTACAGATATCAGGCCATAAAGCATAAGTTACTTCCCTCACCAAAGTCTATTTGGAGCAAGATGGCTGCCAGTGTCTGGGAGGGCTCAGGCTTCCTGGGTTCCTATGTTCCTGGGGCTTGCTTTTCTCTGGGTTCGAGGTTCCTTTCTTCCTGGGGCTGGCTTCTCTCTCCTCTGTGAGCTTACATCCCAGGGCTCCAGTTTAAGTCTTCAGCATCAAACCCCAACATCCAAACTTCAACATCAGAAGACCTCACCTCTGTTCTTTGTGATGCCTTTTATCTGTGAGTCCCTACCCACCAAGGAGTGGAGACCCAATGCCCTAATTATAACTCAGTCATGCCCAGGTACAGATCAGATTACAAGCATAATCCAACATTTCTTTTTGGAATTCATCAATTATATCAAATTGCTACACCTAGATAATGGCTATATAGTGTTATTTGCAAAGTATTATTAAAATGTAACAGATTGATCCACACTGAAAATAAACCCTGTAAGGTAAGTGATCCCAGGGAGTTTCTTATCCAGCACAGTCATGTCCACCATTCAACTCCTCCTCTGAGATATTATATTCAGTTAGTCTCATTAAAATTTAGTTGTCAAAAAACAATAAAGTAAAAATAAAGTAGAGCTTCATCCTCTCTCTTAATGTCTGGGTTTTTTTTTGTTTTTTCTTTTGTTTTTTCAAACTACCTTCAAGTACTAAATACTTTGATTTTCACTATTTAATTAAGAAATAATCAAGTATTGAAAGAGCCTCTACTGTGTGATATGCAATGGGAAAATGAAAATAGCTTTTACAAACACCTCACTCTTACTGAGCCTTTAGAGCAACTCCATGTACAGCCTATTTATCCAACATTTGAAATGAAGCTTGTGAAATTTAGAGAAATAAAGAGTGTTGATCAAGGTCAAGCATTGTAATTTCTAGAACAGGGTTTGGACCAAGAACTTTTGACTGTAAATCTGTTAAACCACAGGCACCTTCTTAACTCAAGGGCCTCTATTAGTATATTTTCAATTTCTATACAGCAATATAAGGCCACGGTACTTGGTCCTTTAATTTCTTTCTATAATTTTCTTAAGTAGTTGTCCTGACTCTATAATTTATGTACTTCAGGATAAGATCTTTGACATGTGAGCATATGGAAGCATATAATGTATTTATCGTGAATGCTTATAGCATACACATCTCCATTTATCAATCTTGATATGAAAATATAATTCAGGGGTTATTTCTGCTACCGTTCTGGTTTTACTGTTTCTGAGCCTTTAACACAAGTTCATCAGATGACTCATATGAACTGTCTGCATAGTGGGGTAAATGTTGATATCCAAATGATATCCAAATTCATTATGTAGTAGATAGGCACAAAATTTCAGATATACAATACAAATGAATTTTTTCCTAGTTTTTCTCTTTGTTACCTACTTCCTTTTAACTTAGATACTCAATTTAGGCTCCCAAGATTCTTATCCTGAGTAAGAACATGAAAATTACATACTATTAAAAAACACTGTACTGAACCATATTTCATGAAAAAAACATAGGGGTTTTGGAATCTGAATTCTTGTTTTCTCTTTTCTTGTTAGTTGACCTTAGGTAAGTATCTTTAACATTTTGGTTTTTATTGTATTAATTCTGTATGCAAGGATAATAATTATTGTCTGGAAAGGAAAGGTTTTATTAGAAGAATTAGAATATATAAACACCAGAATTTCTGCCATATAAAAGGTATTCCTCAATGGGAAGATTAAATATTGTCTCTCTGTAATGCCCTGTGCCTGCCTTTGTAGATCTTATAATTAAACCAGGTAATATTAATTGGCTTTTCATTTGCCCATTGGTAAATGATAATCTCTTTTGCAAGAAATTTTGCCTGCCTTATTCAACCATGTATCCTCTACCTTCTGGTAGATGCCAGTCACACTGTAAAATTTCAATAAACATTTATTAAGTAAACACAAAGTCTGATGCATATTTTCTTCGTTATGTATCCTATAGCCACTACAAAAAGGTGATAGCATACTTATAAGTTCAAGAATGAATATAACGCAGTAAGTTAAAAAGATAAAAGTAACATGTTACTGCATTAAAGGAGTTGAAATCAATTATAAATGAAGGCATTCCGGTAAAATGTTGAGATAATATATTAAAATTCATTTTCCAACAATTATAGTTACTTTTGCTATGTAATAATCCTCATTTAAAATATCTAAAGAGATGGGAGTATACTGGAGCTAAGAAACAGCTAGGAAGTAACAGAATTGAGATTTGAACTGTGGCTATATGGTACAAAATTTTCTTTATATTCTGCAAACTAAAATATGTCCCTGCCTGCCATATTGAATTGGGTCTATTGAAGTGACAGCTTGAATTCATATACTCACTGCAAAACATAACTTGTTTCCTTAGTTCCCAGATCGAAGATAATTAGTGCACCATCTACTGAAGCAAAATTTTTAACTATCAATTTAAATCTTAAGTCTATATGATACTGAGGATTATGGGATGTGAAATCTTTTACTGAAGCATGTTTTTTCTAATTAGGTATTTTACCAGAGAAATTACTGACTGGTTGTTTCTTATATATCTGTAGTATAAACACTGTACCTCTAAGTCAAAACATAGATGTTCACAGAGCAGAACTGAATAAAAAGTGACTAGGTTTAGGTTTCTGATATGTTTCAAAAACATAATTATTATGGTGAGTTATTGCATAAAATTGTACATATAAGTATAACTTTGGTGATGTGTGATTGTTTATTATAGTAGTACTCTCAGTAGTTATAATAATAATATTAAGAGAAGGAGTAGAGAAGAAGCAGCATCAATTTAAATTACAGTGTTTTAAGGGTCCAGACTAATATATTCTCATTACATTTGGAATTTATTTTATATTTCAATACCTCCATTGCAAAAATGTCATTTATACAGCACTTTCATGCAGTTTATCAAATATTTTTGTGTGATATATGAGAATCATGACCATGTGCTAGGCACCAGAGCTTTTTTTTAACAAATACCATGTTTTCTCTTTTTCATTGTGTTGGTGGATGTAAAATTATCATTTATTGTGGTATACTAAATATTTTATGTATGCAGAAAATCAGATAAATACATATAAAGATTTAATAATAGGAAAAGAGGTCTGGATTGTGAATTCATAGAACTAGTATCTAGTCTAGGTGTTACTATATCCTACAATGAGCTCTTCAGCTCATAACTTCATAATTGATCAAGTGCCTTTGAGCGTTAAATGAATGACCAATAGTTAAAAGAATTAATATTTCTTAGGAGGCTTCATTTTATATAAAACTTACTCTGCCTGTATCCATGAATGTGAATATCTGTTTGAGTGAAAAAAATAAAGCCTTTTTGGTAGTATATAAAGAGCGCATAGCATCAAGGAACTGTAGCATTGTGTTTCACCCCCTGCGAGTTAATGCATTCTGCACGCAAATCGCAATACGATTTTCTAAGATCCGGGGGCGGGAGGAAGTGTAATTGTTTGAAACATGATTGAAAAATAAAAAAAGACAACACATGAATTCAGATACCTCCCTGAAAAAGCTAACATGTTCTATTTTTTAACTGCAAACAAAGTAGAAATTAATAATGAAAAAATATGAGTGACATTTCAAAGCGGGATTTTACTATATAAAAACCCTGGACACTGTTGACACTTATGCTACTGGTCTACTGAAGTGACAGTTTGAATTCATATACTCTAGATCAGGGTTTGTATATATATAGTTGTTAAAATTTTTTTAAAGATGCAGAGATTACATAAACGTTATATAAAAAATATAGGGGATTCCCATATGCCCCACTCCTTACCCCTCCCACACTTTCCCACATTAACAACACTTTTCCTTAGTGTGGTACATATGTTATATATAACACGGGGCAGTACTGATACTAGCAGGAAGTGCTGAAGCTCTTCCATCGAGGCAAACAACATGGTAAAGCAAAATTGTAAAGCTTTCCCCATCATAAATTAATTCCCTTTATCTCACGAGGTATAGATCTGCCTCCACCTTATTGTGAAGGTTGTATCAGATACTGAATAAAAATATATTTCTTTAAAATGAATATCCCACACTTCTAAATTACATTTAAAAACC